>NC_139892.1:11724459-12338209 GCF_905171665.1 Trachurus trachurus | reverse complement strand
CAGTTTGGTTGAATGGCCGTGTTTCAGCAACTCTGCAATATTAGGGTGCAATCATTTAAAGAGAAAACATTAAAACTTTAACGCAGCATTAAAAATTCATCCGCCACGTTTAAGTGCATCGCGCGTGAGAATATAGTCCCTCTTGCACGTCACTCTGCGCGCGTTGTTTGTTTTATGGTTTAATCATTATTTTTATGCAACAAATCAATTTTTATTAGTGGTTGAAACGGTGATGTCCACACTGTAAAAAAAAAAAAAAGAAAAAAAAGAAAAGAAAAAGAAGTGACCACCTGCAGGACTCAGGGGGGAAATTAAAACTTTAAGTTGTTTCTTTTCTAGTTTTCTAAAGTGATTTAAATCATATTTATAGTATTTTTTGTGGGTGTTTTACAGTGTTGGCTCAGGCCTCAAAACCTTCATGGTGAAAACCGTGTGAAGCAAGTGTCACAGTCCAGAGAGTAAAACATATTTCCCTCTATAATTGGAGATTTGCGAGCGGTCTCGGGCTCAGTTTCTCTGCAGCTCCATTAGAACCAATTAGACCCATTTCAACGTCGGTCACGCTCAACTCGCTCGTTTTAACTCAAACAGCTCAACTTTTTTTTTTTTCTTCTTCTCCAAATGAGCTGAGTTAACACCAGTCGGTGCGAATTTAGACGCGAGAAAAACCAAACTGATGATGATGAGGATGATAATTTGCGTGTCATCCATTTTTTTTTTATTCAAATAAAACCAAATTAAATGTTTTTTCCCTCCCTCTCCCCCTCTCTTTTCCACACGAGAAAAGTTAATTATACATTAAAGTGCAGTTCAGAGAAATTGAAACGGGCCATGGCTAATTCCTGGAAAGTAGATGAGGCAATTAACTCAGTTTAACTACATAAATATGACTAATTTAGAAATGTAAACAGCCTTTTATTGCCTATAATGAGATAATAAATTAATAACATGGATCCACCTGAGCATCTACAGACTCCATCTCTTCTCTTTCCACTTTCTTTTTTTAAGCACTTTATGCAGCGAGGTGTCAACATGTGTCCCATCAGGAGAAAAAAAAAAGTGGAGGTGTTGGTGTGTGTGTGTTAGGGGGGATAAAGGACCAGTGTGAGGAGACAAAATGTCCCCCAGATGAGTTGATCAAACATTTGTTCAACGGTTTCCATCTCCTCACAAAGACACGCCTCGCGCGCACAACGGGACGCTCGGGGATGAACTTGGGAGACAAAGGCGCGAGAGTCTATTTGGGGCTCACGCTTGGGCTGCGCGCGGACAAAAGGCCAGCTTGGAAACAGCTTTGGGCCGCGGCTGATAGAAGAAGGAGAAGTATAGATGGAGTAGATGAAGAAGGAGAAGAAGAAGGAGAAGAAGGAGGAGGAGGAGGCAGGGCCTGTTTATAATTCAGACCGGAGAAAAAAGGAGGAGAAGTGGAGAGGTAGAGTAGAGCTCCTCCACAGAAAAAAGAAAAGAAAAAGAAAAAGAAAAGCCCAACAAAACACATTATGAGGCCGCAATGAAGGATGAATTATTCAGCGAGCTGCTCCGGCACCGTTCACCGAGAGAAAATGGCCGTTTTCACCTACAAAATGTTTCCTTTCGGGGTCGGCCAAAGAACGCGACTGCCATTCACACTGACAATGGAGGCCTCTGAAATCCACTCACGTATTGCTGGAGGATGCGTGCTCGCCCCCCCTCTCCCTCTCAACCTCCACCCCAAAAAGGCCTGTGCACACGCGGAAGAAGAAAAAAAAGTGCACTAAACGCTTAAAAAAAAAAGACACTGCAGGTTTAAAGATGCGCAGAAAGTTACAGATCTGTGCCAGTCAGGCTCGGGAGCGCGCACGCATATTTATGAAGAAGGGAGAGAGAGAGTGTCCGTAAAACATAAAACTTGACAAGTCAATAATAAACTCTCAGGTCCCAGATAGACGCTGTAATTTCGCCTCTGTAATATGTGATGTAAAAATAGCTTTACGCGCTGATCTTGGTTTTTCTGACTTCAGTAATTTCCTCCGCGTCCTTTTTTATTATCGTCACTGATTTAAAATTAGAAAAAATAAAAAATAAACGACATTGTCCGATTGATGGAGTTCAATGGTCGCGTCTGTCATAATATTCAGACTGTAATTAGTCAACACGAGCTATTATATGAGCGCATCCTGCTGCAGCTCCATCACTGTTGCTTTGATGAGTCGCCAGTCCCCTCCCCAACCCCTCCAACATTAATAATGTCTTCTAAATGATGTCGATATTGTGCTATGTCACATTTAATGACGGAGGGAGTGTATTAAAGAGTGTTTTTGGTGAATGGGGACCAATGTTCTCCCCGGAGAGCCCCGGTCTGGCCCGGAGCGCATGCAGCCTCACAATGGGGGCCCCGGCGGCCACCACCACCACCCGTCCTGCGCTGCATGCGCACAACTCCCAAAACTCACCCCCTCTCTCTCTGTCTCTCACCCTCCCTCCCTCCCTCCCTGCTCCTCCTCCTCCTCCACCACTTGCTCCTCCAAATCTCTTCAAGCAGATTAAATCGACTCCTTTATTTCATCTCACTTTCATCTGGAGAGGCAACACCGCCCCTCTCCCTCTGTTTCCTATTCTTCCTCCTCTGTTTCTCGCAGCCTGCGGCGCACAGCTCGTTTCATATCTGGGCCGCATCCTCCTCCTCCTCCTCCGGAGCGCACAAAGGAAAAGTCACTGCAATCCCACTAAGTTTCTAATTAAATTCATTATTAACCTTTGTTGAAGCATTGGTGACAAATATATTATGTCACATTTCCAACTTTCGTCAAAGCAGCACATCTGATATTTTAGATGGTATAGAGCCTGTCAGCAAATGAATTAACACCAAACTATCAAAACAGCGCCTTATCAGATCAATAATAGAAAATACAAAACCACATTTTCGGCCCTGTTTTTTATTACCTGTTGCTGACTTTTCTGATTAGTCACAGCTTTTGTGAATGGAGGCTTTAGAGCATTAAAGTGTTCAGTAAAAACTCTGCTGTCCACTTAATTGAATATTGAATGACCTATGTAATAATACCAGGCTTATTCTGTCTTGACGAGTAAATTAAACCACATTTTCTCTCAAATCCCAGCGCAATAAGTTAAAATATAAGTTAGAAATCCATACTCCATCCACCCCCCACCCAACCACCCATCCATCCATCCCTCATACCCCACCCCTCTCTTCTCCACTTTCTGGGAGATATTTATATATTTGGCTGTAACGCTGCAGCACCCTCCAGGCCTGTTGTTACTGGGCCGGCCCAAACTCCCAGCGTCAGAGTAATTAACCCTGGAGACAAAGTTAATGATTAAAACAGTCACGGTGTCCCTGCTGCTGCCCCCCACCCACCTCCCTGCCTCCCCCCTTCCTCCTCCTCCTCCCTCCTGCTTCACATTTTCACAGTGTATCTTTTAGAGTCCATACTTCGTTAGGTGAAATTAACCAGATAATACAGAGGAGCCTTGTTGAGGGCCGATACATTTCCATTTAGGCCAGCCACGTGTGTGTGTGTGTGTGTGTGTGTGTGTGTGTGTGTGTGTGTGTGCGCGCGCACAGACACACACACACATTCCACTCTGCAATGCAAACAGTCAAAGGGATAACTTTATTTGGTGAAAGGGGATCCTGGAAAGGGCTAATTGAATAAGCCCGGGATCTTTGAAAAACCCCTACCATGGTGAGCGCAGTCATCATGTCATAATTAGGTTTATTGAGGTGCATTCCTTCAATCTGCCTCCATTCTCCCGGGCTCATTGTATCCAGGGCCCGGGCCAATAGCCGGGGGACAAAAGGGAACCGTGAGCGAGACAATACATGAAAGAGCCATAAAGATTTAGTTTGGCTTTGTCACAGAAACGGAGCAGGACTTTGTTTGTGTAAATAATGCCCGTGAATGAAGGAAACTCGGGGGCTGCTCTGCCACTCGGGGTGAAGGATGGCGTGCTGCAAATGTAATATGTGGGCACACACAACTGGAGTGCTGCCAGTGAGCGGCTGGAGGAAGAGGAGGAGGAGGAGGAGGAGGAGGAGGAGGAAGAGAATGGGTGGAGAGCACAGGAGGAGCAGTGTGTTTAGTGGGATGATGGTGTTTACAGAGGCGTCTGAGTCCAGACTGACTTTTCTACTTCAGCTGTTGTCTGAGAAATTTTAATATCCAAATTTTTCAGACATAAAAATATGCAAAAGTGACATTTTATATAATTTACAGTTTGCATATTTTGATTTAACCTTCCTCTTGTGTTCGGGCCGGCACCGACCTGTTTTTAGGTTTTTAATGCATAAAAGTACCACATAGTTTTTGTTTACTGCATCAAGACCTTTTGACTTTGTCAGGAGCCTCTATTTAAACAGAATAAAAAAAATAAAAAAAATCACAAACTTGACATTTGTGTTGTTAGGGTCGGTTTCTCCCCAGTTATAACGATAAAAACAGTAATTAAAGTTAAAAATTGAAATCACGAGTGCAAAACCGACCTTTTCATGGATAAGGAAGCCTAACAACATAACCAAGAGTTTAGAAACAAATGGGATAATAAATAATTGTTTTTAGTGTGTTTTACAGCTGATTTAAGACTCGGGTCAAAACCGACCCCAACACAAGAGATGGTAGCAGAAAGTGAAGGTTAAACTCATATATTCTGCTGTTTCCACACTTAAAGAAACTTTTTAATTGATTAGTGATTAGTTGATCACCAGAAAGGATTAAAACATGTAATTTTAGGATTTGGTTGCATTTATCGGTCAACATTTTTAGGTTTTGCTCCTTTAAGTCATGAATAAAAAATAAAAAAAAGAAGTTCAACAGATGGACGAGATGAATGAAAATAACAGTGGAAGCTGCAGCTCCGACAGTTTCTGTCTCATCAGCTCCGACAAAGGACGGCACCAATAAGCTCTCGATGGATCCTTTAATAGCTATTGGCTATTAAACGGCCTGAAGCAAGAGTGCTCTGTCTGTCCGCTCAAAGCATGAATGTGTCGCTCAGTGAGTCTCTCTGGGCACGAGGGCAAAGGGGGACACGAGGGCCAAGTGGTGAGCACCAAATCACTCTCCTCTTACCCCGGGGCTCTCTCCGTCCCTCTGTCCCATCCACTCCTCCCCCTCCTCCTCCTCCCCCTCTCTCTCGCTCGCTCTCTCGTGAGTTTTTTCTAATAAGCCCATGCATGATGACTATTCAAGCATGAAAACATAGTTATCTGCAAATGAATGGCTGCTCTATGCTTCATTAAAGCCTCTTTTTCCTTTCACACTCTTATTGTGACCCTCTGATATCAATTCAAAGGGCAATTAATGAATGCACACCAACTTTGAAGTCAGGGTGATGTCTGAGAGGGAGGGGGGCATGTGTGCATGTGTGTGTATGGTGGAGTTGAGAGTTGAGGAGGGGGGGTATTTGGGGTATTCCCCCCTTCAAGACCCGCTGTAGCGCCCCAGCCTTCACCCGTGATGGACTAGTCACATTGAGCCGAGAGCGAGCGAGAGCCCCAAAGACGGTTTGAAGGGAGTGAAAGAGTGAAAAGGCCCAGAGAAGGTCAAGTAGAATGGCTCGCCTTAGAATAAGGCCCCTCTTTATCTGCTGCAAGTATGCACTATAGGCACAACAGCTGGGGGGGGGGGGGGCAGAGAGAGAGAGAGGTTGTTTTTTAATGTGCATGAGTGTGTTTGTGTGAAAGTAAGGAAGAATGTGTGCGTGTGAGAGTGTGTTTTCGTCTCGTATATTCGTGTGTTTGGGAGCTCGACAGCTTCTAATGTCTGTGGACGTCATTGTGCGTGTTACTCAGGGGGGGTGAGGGGTCGAGTGTCAAAGTTTACAGAGGCCAGCCAGAGGCCAGTAAATGCAGCACGGTGCTCTGATGCCACGGGGACGGGACGGGACAGGCAGCTGTCAATCAGCTGACTGATGAAGCCTGACTCTCTTCACAGAGCTTTGTTAACTAATTAGACCACAAGCTTTTTTTTTGTGTGTGTGTGTGTGTGTCGGGCTGGGAAAAGAGATTTAAAGGGATAATTCAACATTTTGGCAAATTGGCCCATTGCCATAATCCCTATAGTCACAGCAGTAAGTTTGTTACCTTTAATTGTCGGTGCAAGCTATTTTTAGAACAGCGGAGCAGAGCCGCGAGCTGCTCAGAGCTACGCTACGGAGGCTAATGGGATTTCTTGGTTTCCCTCATCAAACTCATCAAATACACAATCCAACAACTCCAAAACGCTCTGGTGGACAAGTTGTGACCTGCACATTCACCACACTATGAGATAATAACAGAACGTTACGAGACAGAGTTGTTTCAGAAGTAAATTCATGCAAAACAGCTGATGCACGTTGCCTTCAGGGGCAGTTTTTCGGCAAGCAGTCTCTGTATTTGCCTAGAAATCAACTCTGTCTCGTAACCTTGCATTATTATCTCATAGCGTGGTGAATGTGCAGGTCACAACTTATTCACCAGAGCATTTTGGAGTTGTTGGATTGTGTATTTGATGAGTTTGATGAGGGAAACCAAGAAATCTCATCTGTAGCGTAGCTCTGAGCAGTTCGCGGCTCTGCTCCGCCGTTCTAAAAATAGCTTGCACCGACAATTAAAGGTAACGAACCTACTGCTATGACTACAGGGATTATGGCAATGGGCCAATTTGCCAAAATGTTGAACTATCCCTTTAAGTTAATTAATTAAAAAAAAAAAAAAAAACTTTGTTTGACTGTGTAGAACCTGATTACAGGTATTTCCTTGTTCAAACAGGGATTCACTGCCAAACCGTTCCTCACTCATTCATTCATTCACCACCTGAGAGCTGAAGGTCGGAAACACAGATCCGCCCTCAGCCCTGTAACATGAATGCAGCATTATAACACGACATTACAGGCCTCGACATGACTTATATTACACTGAAAACCATAAATGAAACCGTGCTGGATCGGGTTCTTTACTTATTTTGTTTGAGGATGAGTTTAATATTAAATATCAAATGAAGACAAAACAGAAGTTGTGATATAATTGGTACAGATGTGCAGAGGGAGGACGTGTCACACTTCACACTGAACTCGACTTTATTCGTCATATTAGCAACATCACCGACGAGAGTCAGAGCCTGCAGCAGATCTTCACAAGACGCTAACAAACTGACTCATGCATTTGTGTTTTCACGCTTGGATCACTCTAATGTCTTTACTAAGAAAAACACTGACGAACAGCAAAAACTCTTCAGCAAGAGTCTTAATCAAAGCTAGGTGATGAAAGTGAATTACATTAGTGTTTTTACACCGACTGATAAGATTTCAAAATTGAAATGTAATTGACTCTTTAAGCCAAAAATATGAAAATAAAAAGGTTTTAGCACCTTCCTATCTTTCAGATTTCTGATCCGTTTGCTCGGGTCACTCTACTCTCAAAGTTTAGTGGAGCTGCAGCAGATCTTGGATCACGCTCTCACCACATGTCAGACGACCGGCCGCTGTTAATGTGTTCAAGAAGCAGCTCAAATCTTATTTTTATGGTTCTGCTTTTAATGAGTTCCACTTTTATTTGAGATTTCTTTTTTTATGGCTTTTTATATCTTACATTTGCTTTTACAAGTATCAGTAGTTTCTGACCACCAGTATCTGCTCTGTCGTCCTGATGTTCTTGTTTCTTTTAAAGCACTTTGAGCTGCATTTTCCCTTATAGAAATTAAAGGAATAGTTCACCAAAAAATGAAATTCATTCAGTCATTATTGACTCACACTCATGCTGATGAATACTCCGGACTAGTTTTTTATTCCTCAAAGTGCATCTTGGAGACCCAGGGGGGGGATTTGTAGTCCAAGAAATCCTTATATGAGAGTAATAGCGCCCGACACAAAAACATCCATAAAACTACACAAAACCATTTAATATTCCTCCTTACTCCTCGTCCACTGCAATCCAAGTGTCCTGAAGGGATATAGTCCAGAGTTTACTCGAAACAACGTCATTTAGGACATTTTTACAGCCTAAACAGTCCTGTATTGAATTTGCCTGGTGCGATTAATCGATTAATCGCATGACCGTGAGATACATTCAATACAGGACTGTTAGGACACTTGGATTGCAGCAAACGAGCGGTATGGAGAAATATTAAATGGTTTTTGTGTAGTTTTATAGACTTTTTTGTGTTGGCCGCTATTACTCTCATATAAGGATTTCGTTGGACTACGAACTCCCTCCCGGGTCTCTAGATGCACAGTGAGGAATAAAATATTTCATTTTTTGGTAAACTATTCCTTTAAGTTCATTATCGTTTTTTTTTTTTTTTGGGTAAAGTTGAGGGGAAACGGAGTGTGTAGTAGTTTGTGTCACATGAGTGGATGATTAGCAGCAGCAGTAGCTGCAGCCTGACAGCGGGGTGGAGATGATGAAGCTGTCAGACTTCCTCCCTGTCAGTGAACCTGCTGGCTGCTCACCTTGTTAGATCTCCAACCAGCTCCCCACTGAGAGTTAAAAGACAGGAGGAGAAGAAGTAGTAGTGTATGTATGTGTGTGTGTGTGTGTGTGTGTGTGTGTGTGTGTGTGTGTGTGTGTCAGGGGGCTGCGGAGGGTCGACTTTCCCCCTGTGGTGCTACAACAGGAAACAGGATTAGAAACACACGTATAGCTACAAATGACAGGTGATAATTTCCTGCTTCACCCCCCTCCTCCTCCTCCTCCTTGACGACCGCATCCAACGCATTTGTTCTTTTTCTTGTCAGGTCATTTTTTTAACTTTTTTTGCGCTGAAACGAGACTGTGATTAACGACAGTTTAATCTTGTGTGGTGACGCACATCATTGCTTTTTTTTTTTTGTATTTTCACACAACACACACAGTCGCAGCTCTGGCACACTCTCATATACAGGGCAGCTGTGAAGGTTGAAACTCCTCCTTAGCAAGTCAAGTGGGTTCAACCTCCTCCGTCATCCCCTCCCTCACACACACACACGCACACCATCTTTTTCTTAACCCAGCAGAAAGAGTCGCAGATGGGTCCATAAGCTGTCAGTAAAGCCATTATTCGGCCCAGCATCTGCCTGCCTTGACTTCTATATACTGTTTAATGCAGTCGGCCAGTCACTTAGTCCCCCGGCTGCTGAATAGGAGCAGCATGGTCGGCCCGCCCAAATAAATGCTGCGTTTGTCTCCTCTGCCTTTTGTTTTGTGTGTGTGTAGGGGTAGGTGGAGAGAAAGGAGGGAGGGAGGGGGCAAATGTGTCAGAGCCTCGATTTACCCTCAGTATTAACCAGGAGAGTTACTGGGATGTCTGAGGAGGGGTGTAAACAGTCCACATATGGTCCGTCAATTCCCCCAAGATCCCCCAAAATCCAAGTTTTGTCACATCGCCTTTCTCTCACACACTTGTGTACTGTCTCATGTCTCAGTGGACATATTTAAGCCTTTGTGTCCCCATCCAACTCTCCACCAACCCACCCCCCTTCCACACAGAAAAAAAAACTCTTTCCAACAGTCTGCTTCAGCCGATTCCTTCTTCTCCTCCTCCTTGGGTTTTTCTCTTTTTCCTGGGATGGCGTTTGCGCGGCGGGAGCCATTTTGGGGCTTTCTTGGCTCCGGAGAGGTTGTTTTGGCTTGGAGTCCCGTGCACTGTGTGCCTCTCAGGGCTTCAGTTTGGTTAAATTAAACAGTTTTCCTTTCTCCTCTAACCCCGTCCAACCCACCCACCTTCTCACCACCCCCCCTCACCCCTCCACCCCTCCTTTTCCTCCAACTGCTCGTCTCTTATTTTGCAGCTTAATGCTCCTCGGCTCCCGGGCGATCTTGCAGAGGCTGCTCTTTCCTCCTGCTCAGATAATTTTACCCTTTTAAGGCTCATATTTTCTCATATTTCGATGAACTGACAAGAGCCAAGACCACGTCTACAGCAGCAGCTGCCCCCCCCGCCTGCCTCTGCCCCTGCCACCCCTCACCCCTCCACCACCCCCAACACACTCGCTCCCTCTTAAGCCGAGGTGGAGCAAAAGTATACAGAGAGAAGTCAAGTGTTTACAGGGGCCATAAAT
Source organism: Trachurus trachurus (assembly GCF_905171665.1). Classification (NCBI taxonomy): domain Eukaryota; kingdom Metazoa; phylum Chordata; class Actinopteri; order Carangiformes; family Carangidae; genus Trachurus; species Trachurus trachurus. Next base: position 12,328,195 of record NC_139892.1, on the reverse strand, counting down.
ACAGCATTTTAAGATATAGCATATGTATACAGGCAGGGAGCGATAGGAGGGTTAGAGTGGATAATTCGATTGGCTAAGGCTATTTGACGGTGCCAAATCGATGTGATCAGATCTTAGGGATAGCGAGGCGATGACGGCAAACGGGGCACTCTGAAACCACAGGTTTACACGGCTGGAAAGAGAAAAAAAAGGAGAAAAGTCTGGGAAGTAAAAGGGAAAAAGGTTTCACCCTCATCTCTCCATCTCCTCCTGCTCCTGTTGCTGCCGTCTCCTCCTGTCAGGAAAGGAGCTAATACGACGCTAAGATGCAGATTTGGTATCAAGCTTCATTATATTTCATGTGTGTTTTTATTAGTATTGACCACAGTTGGTTGAGCTGCAGGTTGGTAGATGCTAAACTGGATATAAAATGTACATAAAGTCGGGGGAAAACACAGTGTTGGGCACATGTGTGTGTGTATTTGGAGGACTGCAGTCTTTGGGTGTGTGTATGTGTGTGTGTTTTAGTGTGTTAATTAGCGAGCTTCAGGTGTGATTAGGTGGCTCCCTGTCGTCCAGGTGAATCCTCCTCATCACCTGTCTCTTTGACTGAGGTGGAGCGATGCTGCTGAATCTGAGGCAGTGGGTTGATGCTTCAGTAACGAGAGAAAATGTTTTTGTTTTAGATTCTGGTTCTTAAAGAAATTCAGGTTGTTGCAGTTTCCTAATTGGTTCATTTCCAAAGTTAAGGACGTCAGAGAAGCCGTTATCGATCAGGAGCTGGATTCATCACCTGGAAGTCACAGGTTTAATGTTGGAGCTAACATGGAGCATGTTGTGATCTGATGAACATACTGAACATGTTCATTAGTATCTCTTTGTGAATTTTGCCATGAACTAAAGGTTATATTACTATTTGTAGATCTCTATTGATATGACAGGTCACTGATCTTTAGACGTCTTCTTGTAACGACGAGGAAAGAAAAATCTGATTTCTTGTAATCACGTTCCAACAAAATGAGAAAAGCAAATAATTAAACGGGACAATTAAAGGTTTTCTCACTAATTGTAAAATCCAGTCTTATATAGGCAGATATTGCAATTTGGGTGGGAATGGTCATTTATGTTTTTTATATTCACTTCCAGGGTGTATAGTGCTGACAATGCACAACTATGTTGACACACACTTAAGCTGCTAATAAAGTTATTTTAACCCCTTAGGCATGGATGCAAATCCCAAGGGGATCAATTTCTGAAAAACATGAATTGTCACCCCCAATAGAAATACCTTAAATTATTCAACATTGAACAAATGTATTTACAGACTTCACTTCACATTTTAGATTCACATCTAAAAAAGAAATGATTGAAATGGTGGAACAAATAACCAGAAACAGAAATCTCTGGTCTCCTCCACTACGATGCAAATGAACGGGCAGTTTCTTACACAGACGCTGATGACATCAGCAGACTTTAAAAAAACGCCCCCCTCAAACTTAGGGCTTCATTTTGATATTCATCCATAATCAATAAATCATGCATAAAGTAGTCCCATACACCGCGTAGAAGCCAAAATATATTTTTGCCTGCCATTTTGCTTTAGGTTTTACGTCATTGCGTTGACACATTGAGAGGGTGGGGTTATTTTCTTTTATTTATTGTGTGTGGTGGCGGGAGTTTTGAACACAAAGAGAGAGAGAGAACTAGAAGCTCATATTTTTTGTTGACCGTCAATTCACCGTCATTTCACTTTACCATCTCACCATTATCATTATTATTACTTATTGAAATGACACATATTATTTTCCCCTTTTGCTATAACTGCTTGTTGGCTCTTTTTTAATTCTTGTTACAATAAACACTTTAAACTGATCGTGGACCCCCGTGGAGTTTTGGACGCGTCACAAAAGAGCTTTAAGTTCCTCAGTGGCTGAAGTTTGTTGAAAGACAGCCGCAACACACCGGGAGAAAAGGAAGATGGTGAGAAGAATTGGGGATCTGGGAGGGTCGGAGGGAGGCATTACATGCCCCTTAAAGACCCTTAAAATTATGATTTACTAATATAACAGTTACGTAAGCAGTGATACGCACTGTTGGCTGTTTAGGACAAATTAACAAGAAAGGTGAGCACAATTAATGATTCCCTGTGCAGTACTTTTTGAATGGTATGGCAAGTTGTGTTTTGGTGGCATGGTATGAGTTGTAGGAATCAGAAACTCCCCGACCGTGCACAACCTCAGCTCTGTAGTGACGGTTACAGCGTGTTACACACATGTAGCTACGTCGTGTCGTTGAACCGTCGTCACAGAAAGAAAAAGGAAGTGTGAATCTTTTAGAGTCTGTGACTTGTTGGGAACTTTCACCTGCGTAGAAAAGGACTCACAAACTGTGGATGTACGACAACGACGTCAACAAGAGCAACAACGACAACAGCAACAACGACAACGAAAACCACCACAGATGCCCAGACAGACTCTCTATCCCCACAGGGACATTTACATCCACAACAACAGCCCCCGTTGCCCCCTCAGGTGCTCTTACAGTTCCCTCTGGAGGAAGGGGCTGTGTGGTTTTTTTATTTTTTTATTTTTGGGAGGGATGTAGAATGCCCCCCGGCTGTGCCCCCACCCCCCATCTATCCCACCTCCTCCACCCCCAAACCCCTCTGCAGAACCTCTTTATGCCCCCCCACTCCCTCCCTCCCCTCTCAGCTCCCCCATGGGGCAGGTGACAGCCCTCCACTGTGAAGGGCCGAGGGAGCCATGACGGATTCCACAGATGGAGCGTGGAAATCGCCGGCAAAGACCTCGGCTCTGTGGAGCAACAAAGAGCCGAGAGTCAGAGAGAGAAATATGGGTGGAAAAGAGAGAGGGAGAGGGAGAGAAGGAGAGAGAGGGGAGACAAAGAGAGGGTGAGGAGGAGGGAGGAGAAGGTGGCGCTTGTTTAAAGAGGGTGGTGCAAAAAAAAAAAAAAAAAAAAAGTGTGTTTGTCGAGGCCGAAGTTCGAGTTTGTGAAAGTGAAAAATGTGCAAGTTGGATGTTTTCTAAAAGCCGGCGGCGATTTTCTTTTATTTATTTTTTATCCCATCCCGCTGAGGATCAGTGTAGCGGCCTGAACCGACGTCGCTATCGTCACAGCCCATCGTCTTATCTCCTTGTATCTTAACAGTAAAGTGATGTAGCGATCCAAGTGGAGTGGACTGGAGCAAATGAGCCCCCCCCAACCCCCCCCCCCCCCGCCTCACTCCTGCTCCGAGTTCCTCCGTGAAGGATCTGAAACCAGGACTTTATCACCACCAGACCGCCGGGCCGCCCCGAGACTTCAGGAGGTGCCACTCTGTCGCTTCTTTTGAAAAAAACGTCCTGAAACCCTGGTAGCAGTCATAACCGATAGGTAATTCCAAAGTGATTAAGGATTTTCCCGGCCGCCTCAGCTTTCCCAGGGCCCAAATCCCTGTGAAATGCTGAGGAACGTGCACGCTGCTAAAAAAGTCGCAGGGGGAGCGAGAAAGCATTCCTCGCAGCCCTCCTCCATGCAGGAACCGGAGGGGGAGGCTACAGAAAAAAAAAAAAAAAAAGGCCTCATCTCTTGTTTTTCAGCCATCCTGTCCCAAAAAACTCCCCCCTCCAACCCCTCCACAGCGCTCCACACCCCGAATTCCTTCTTCCCCTACACCGGCTGAAACACTGCAGCTCCCTGCATCTATCTGATCTGATGTGCAGCCATTTTTTTTATTTGCGTGTGCGGTCCGGCTAAAACTCACACATCTTGATTAAGAGCTAACAATCTACGAGTGCAAATATTGCAGCAGAGGCTTAAGGCTTATATGTCTCCATTTCTCTCACTCCCGCCCGCCTGCCCCCCCCCCCCCCCCCCACCCACCCACCCACCTTTGAAAATATTTTACTTATTGCCCACCTCATGCTTGAATGTTTCTTTACCAATTTGCTCCTAATGCATGTTAAGTTGACTCCCACTGCTATTGGTGTTGTGAGGAGAAAACCGCCGAAGGGGCAGAGAGGATCAGTTTCACATGAGGGGCCCTGAGCTATTTGGATTCTCTTGTATTTTATTGTTGCTTGCGAGGGGGAACTAATACAGTGTTGCACACAAAACTTCCCCCTAATGCCGAGGGGGAATTAATTAAGTGTAACACAAAAAAAGTGGGCGCTCTGGCCTTGGTGAACTTTTAGACTTGTGGGGATGGAGGATGGGGGGTGGGGCGGTGGGGGGGCACCAATGGTGTGTTTGAAGTGCTGAGTTAAAAACCCGAGCTGCTGGTTTATGGGACGTGCAGCACAATGGTGTTAATGCTGATCTGAGAGCGAGATGAAAAGTAGAAACACAAAAGCTGTCGAGGCTCATGATGTCACCGAGGCTCAGCCAAGACTAGGATAGCACGGGGCAAAAATACAACTTATACACACATACTCTCTAATTCAAATATAGGGCATTGGTTTAGCTACTACTGAAACATTAGATGCTTTATCGACTGGTAAATCAACAGTTAATGTCATTAATTGAGACAAAATGTAATTATTCTTTAGTTGCAGCTTCTCAAATGTGAGGATTCACTTGTAAAAAAAAACTTAAGATGTTTTTATGTTGAATCAAATCAAAGCAGCTGATAAAGGGTGGATGGTATCAACAGTATAGAAAGTACACTGGCATTAATTCACATTGTGCTCTGGATTCTGACTGTGGCAGCTCTGAAGTAGCAATAACATAAATGATTCCTCATGGCATTAAAATAACTTTAAACTGGTTTTGCATGTTTCCTTTTACCACAAGAATTGTTCTTAAAATATCTATGTAGCCTACTATGTGAAATGCTAGTTATACAGCTGCCATACCAGAAGCATTTATAAGAAAATTTAAATTTAAGATAAATTAATATGTGATGATATATTTCCTCGATGTGTGTGTAAAAGTGGATGACCTGTCTACAGCTCCATTACTGAGGTTTAATAAACAACATGAACACAGACGGACGTGGAGCCTGGTCACAACAACACGATTAGTTTAATAACTATTTCTACTTCATTATAAACTCATCGTATCCCGGAATCCACCTGACTGAACAGACACTTTGTTCTTCAAATGCTCCTGGATATAAACCCTACCATCTACACACACACACACACACACACACACACACACACACACACACACACACACACACACACACACACACACACACACACACACACACACACACACACACACACACACACAACGAAAGTAGTCACACTTGCATCTGCGCACACACACACAGACACACACACTCTTAAAGAATGGCCCCTGGATCCAAATTAGCCTTTTGTGTGGCTTTTAGTCCGGCGTTCCCCCTGTGGTGCCCTGGAATCTTGTCCAGTGGGATTATTCCTTATGGGCTCTGAATATTCCTCCTGAATGGAGGTCTGTTTGGCCACAAGACCATGAGGAAGACTGACTGTCTGTGTGTGTGTGTGTGTGTGTGTGTGTGTGTGTGTGTGTGTGTGTGTGTGTGTGTGTGTGTGTGTGTGTGTGTGTGTGTGTGTGTGTGTGCAGAGAAGAAAACACCTCCTTTGTATAAGAGGGTTACGTTGAAACAGAACAAATCGGAGTAACTTCCTGGTTATAAAAACTACACTTCTGCATTTCGAGCCTGTTTGATCAACTTCTGACCAAGTCTCATCCTCCACCTCCTTTTTTTTTGTGTCTTTTTTCGTCCGTGTTCGAGCAGCGAGTCACTCGGACGAGGGTTCGGACGTGGAGTCGGAGCCCGATCTGCCCCTGAAGAGGAAGCAGCGGCGCAGTCGCACCACGTTCACGGCCGAGCAGCTGGAGGAGCTGGAGCGGGCCTTCGAGAGGACACACTACCCCGACATCTACACCCGGGAGGAGCTCGCCCAGAGGGCCAAGCTGACAGAGGCCAGGGTGCAGGTACCAGACGACACACACACACATTTGTTTGGATATCTTTGGGAGGACACTCGTTGACATAATGTTTTCCCTAGCCCCTTACCCTAACCTTAACCATCCAAAACAAATGCCTAACCTTAACCATCACTCTTAACCTAACTCAAACTTAACTTAAACCTTTTTTAAAAAAGTCTTAACCCTCAAACAGCCCTTGGAAGGGGTCTGAGAAAGTGAGGACTGGCCAAAATGTCCTCACTTTCCCAAAATGTCCTCACGCTGATGGTTTAAAACTCAAACTGGTCCTCACATGTATAGCTATACAAGTACACACACATACACACACACCTGTTGTTGACTGTCAAGTTAACATGACAACAGCTTCACTCATTCACCTTTAACTCAAATGAAACATTTTTAAATATTAACCTTGTGCTTTTATTCACTGTCTGACCATTTAGAGGCAACCTGCTGGTCTGAGTTGGCTCCCACACAATAGCACAAACACACACACAAGCTCACACACACAAGCACACACACCTCTCATCCTCTGCTCTCAGGGGCCCAATCGGGACTTTCCTTTTTACTAATCTGGAGTCCAGTCAATTCTCCTCCACAGGCTCCATATGGGAAGTGTAAGCGAGCCCAGCATGAGCTCCGACCATATGGACACGGCATGTCACTCAACCAGCCATGACAGACACACACACACAACCACACGCACACGTTTCTTCTTCTTTTAATGCATTACCGACCTTAATTCTAGCTTTCTAGCTTAGATATTTGTCAGTTTTCCCTTGTTAAATGTAAATGCGTGTGTATTTGTCTGTGTATATGTGTGTTAAACTCTGTAGTCCAATAAGAACACGTAAACTAAACACACGCTGATCGAACGCTGTCATCGTCTCCTCCCTCCAGGTGTGGTTCAGCAACAGGCGGGCGAGATGGAGGAAGCAGGCGGGAGCCAATCAGCTGATGGCATTTAATCACCTGATCCCGGGGGGTTTCCCACCGTCGGCCATGTCCAGCATCCCCCCCTACCAGCTCTCTGACAGCGCCTACCCCCCCTCATCTATAGCACAAGGTACATAGAGAGAGTTGAGTTGATAGTGATCTGAGGATCAATATAAATAATAATAAATTATAATTTCTGAAGGAAAAAAAAAAATCAAAGACAGCTTTGTTCAGAGCTCAGTGACAATTTATCATTTCACCCAGAAAACTCAATGTTTTAAATTTGTGGTGGAAATTATTCACCACAGACTGACGCGTAAGAATTTATTTGAAGTTTTTCGAAAAATCACAAAAAAAACTAATGAAAGATTTTAGGTTTGTTTGTTTATGATGTTCATTGTATTCATCTGGAAAGACATTATGACATGAAATTGATGTTTTTTCATGTTATAGACATGTTTACAAATATATTTATATGGACCGCAGCTGTTTTGCTCCTGTTTAACTGATAATTCAACACAGCACCAACGCCTCATAACCATATACATCCCGCCTCTAACCACTTCTTTCTCTAACTTTTTTTCCCTTCCCATCATGCCTTTGGTACTGTCAGAGCCCCCCAGCACGGTGCACCGGCCCCAGCCTCTGCCTCCGTCCTCGGGCCACCAGGGCTCCGGCGCCGGGGGACAGGGCGAAGGAGGCTCCGCCTACTGCCTGGCCTCGGGACGCCACTCCTTCTCAGGCTACTCGGACGGCTTCGTGGGCCCCGGGGGCCCGGCTAACCCCATGAACCCACAGGTAAGACATTGCAGCCTGAGATGCGTTCAAGTTCACCAGCAGCACTGATATACAAGGCGCCATTTACAGTAACAAGTCGTTTTCAGTCTCACTTTTTTAGTAAATTTAGACTCAGAGGAACGTTTAAGGAGAAATCTGCTCAAACTGTGAGATTAGATTCAATAAAAATACTAATATTCACTAAGAAGTTAATCCTTTAACACGTTTATTTTAATCAAAAACAGGCACTGGGCTGATTATAAAAACATTAAGTTGATTTGAATCAGACGTTTTAGGTTTGTTAGCTTTTTTTTTTTTGCAGTGCACTAATTGGGCAGAGAGAGGTCTGTGTTCGGGAGCACGTAGCTCTGCAGACCAGAATAGTTTTACTTGCCACATCGGAGTTGGGCAGAATTAGATTTGGACATGATTTCAAAGATTGAAGCCGGTTGAGGTTCGCGTGATTTATCTTGTCAAAGGCACACGGCTTCACTGTAAATCAAGAGCTCAATAAGCTCGTGATAAATCAACACAATCTGTTTTCTTTTAAACCGTTTTCAAATAACGTTTCACCCCAGGTGTGGAGGACGTAACGTTCACACATACAGTATATACACACATTTTTCACCCAGTTTAAGCCCATAAACTCTGCAGATGACACACACTAGTAGTTTCGGTCACAGTTGCAGGAGGAGAAAGTGAGATGACACCAGAAGGACGCGGGACAATGGAGCGCGTGACAAATGAGAAGTGAAAAGACAATTACAGCCAATTATCCAGGCATGAAGTCCCAAGGTCTCTGCACCTAGACGCAGGGCACAGGCGGAGGAGACAGACCAGTTAGACGTCCTAACAGGCAGAAAATGAGATTTCAGCCCCGGCGCAGGCACCACTCCTCAGAGAGAAGGCCGCAGCGGCGCGAATACGCCAACGTGCATGGATATACACATACTTACAGATGCGCGTGCACTGCCCAAGTTTCGCATAATTACAGGCACACACATGCACAGTGTAGATAATTGATCCACTCCATGACATTTTGAGGATCAGTTAAGGATTTTGCAACATCTTTTACACAAATATTACATGACATGGTTGAGCAGCATGCCTAAGTCAACTTTTCAACCTTCCGTTTTAGGCTGCACCGACTGGTTACTGTAGTTTTTAATTATTTAAAAATACGAATTTTACACATTTTCTCACTGTTTCGTTGTGCAAGTCTGTGAGAGCGGAGGAACTCGATGTACGCCAGATATACACTGTGTAATGCAAACTATTCTATACGTTACAACACAACTGGATGTCATGGTCATGTATACACACACACACAGACACACTCGATGCCACACTGCAGCCCTGAGGGAAGCCTTTTTGCGATTGCATTCTTAAAATGTTTGCCTCCACATTCCTCCATGTGAAAGCACAGCGTCTAATTTATTTGTATATATTTCATACGGCGCAGGAGGAATGTCCCGTCTCTCAGAAGTCGCCCCCACCTCCTCACCCCTCCGTCCGTCCTCACCCCCTCCTTACATTCCCTGCTAACTCCTGGACGCACTGATTTAGGCCGCTGGCAACGGCAGCGCTCCAATGTGAAACACTGTGGACGGACAGGCCAGCAGAAGAGGCAGGGAGAGAGAGGGATGATGGGTAAACGCTGGCTACATGATAGACTGATCCCCCCCCTTAACGGTCGGGGTGTCACAGTCAGATGTGATGCTTGTCACAAACGATAATTTGTCCAAATAATCCTCATAATGTGATTATTTTACCACTCTGAGCCGCCGCGATCTCAAATCAAACATGTTTGACATTTACGATTCCAGACAGAAATAGCCGCAACAAGCTAAAGAGAGCGAGCAGAACAGGAAGTGTCACCGACCGGATGTTGTGTGTAGTTTTTACAGCTCACAAACATAGCAGCTAATGGTCACAGACGAGATACGTACAGTCTGTGCTGCTCTTTGCTGCGTAAAAGAGTGTTTTTTTTCCCCCAAAGTCGCGTGAGTTTCTGTGAGATCTCGTGTCCTAGATAATCTCCGTAGTGAAATCGTCACCACGGCCCGGCAGGTGTGTGTGTGGTCCCGTCTCGCGGTCTTGTTGAATCGTCTAAACGTGTGTGTGTTCAGAGGATTATAATGTTAAAAATCGGTTGAAACCATCCTCATGTCTGCGGTCGTGATCTCCCACGTTTTTGAAAACAGCTTCAGATTTGAGGGCGTTGAGGGGCACGTGTCCTCGGCGTCTCGCTGCTGCTGCTCTCTCTCCTTCTCTCTCTCTCTCTCAATTCCTTTCGCTGTGTTTTGACAAAACCTTCCAAACGCAGGTTAATTTTTTAGGAAAATGTTACTGGGCATGGGAGGAAACACAGCTCCCTCTTCCAAATCAACATAGACTCCTCCATTCACCTCCCCTACTTGGGAAATGATTTAAGCAGGACCATGTGTGTGTGTGGATGTAGAATAATATGTCACTTAGAGGGCCGAGAGGACCCAAAGAGCAGCGTACCTGCTTCTTATTAGGACAACTGGAGGAGCCTGGAGGCCTTTGCTGTGCTGAGAAGGACCTGGGATATGATGCATATATATATATAAATACACACTATATACACAGAGATATCTATGTGGAGGCAGCAGGTTGAGTTAGCGTTACTCTCTAAGTGACAAAGCCAGCCTCACTTCCCTGTTAACGCTTTACTGAGCACTTTGATGACAGACAGGTAAGCTGAGCGAGCGTTAAAGGTGAGCTGGGGGAGTGGGGGTCTTGCGGTATCTTGCGTCTGTTTTGAAACCAGTTGAAACACTTTGCCCCACGGCTCTTTTCCGTTCTTTTCTGGCTAAAGGAATACCCCCCCCCCTCACCCACCCTCCTCCCCAAATTCGATTATCTGGTTGCTAATAAAGACCAGGTCAAGGCGAGCTAACGGATTTCTCAAAGCTGCAAATCTACGCTGAGGCCCGAACGCCGGCTTCGAGCTCGCACAGACCTTCCCTTTGTGTTATCTGTGTCGACATATCTCATTCGGAGATAAGTTGTTATCTTGCGGCCGTGGGTTTTTGGAGCGGCGTCAAAAAGGAATTTTAGAATAAGCGGAGCTGTGGATCTGAGACAAATTGCTTAATTCTTCCTCTCTGGTGCTATCTCTGTCTGGGACGACGGGGCTCGCTGGCAGCCGTTTGATGTCCGCGACAGGGGGATTTCCTATGTGTGTCTGAGTGTGTGTTTGTCTTGCTGTCTGTGTTGATACATATCACATACGCTCCTGTGCTGCTGCGCTTAAAAATGACAGGTTTTAATGTGCGATAAACGCTCGTCACAGACTAAATTTTTGGGGCCGATGCCAAAAGAAGTTCTGATAAGTAATTGATTGACTAATATTCCTAATTTAAATAAACACAGTTTTTTTGCTTTTGCTTTTTCTTTCAAATATGGTTCAAACACTTGTGGTAAATCTGTTGTGGAGGCTCAACATTTTACTGTTTAACAATAAATAACTTTTATTACTCACTCTAGCCCGAGTGCAGCGCTGCGGTGAAACTCTTGGAAAGGCTTCCAGTGTTGTGTGGGAGCAAACCTATAGAAATGAGAGAACCACAAACTGAATAAACATTATTTTTCTCCTGTGGATCAACCAATACAGGGGCATTGTTTCTAAATGAAACCCAGACAATTTGCAGCTCGCCTGCGAAGTCTGACGGCATAAAGTCTTCACGCAGACGTTGATACTGAGATGACTGAGAAAGGCTCAAATCAGCTGATTAATCCATCAGGGGATGCACGATACAATATTATTACAATACAAACATGGCTATTTTTGCAATATCCCAAGTATTGTACCAACAAATTGTGATACACTGCGATTTATTACCATTCTGTGACTGTACATTAGGTCCCCAAAAGAAAGCTTTAACTTATTTTATCTAATAGGATCAAGTTCTCAGTCCGTCCATCTCACTTAAATAGTTTTTATTCTATCAAAATGTGATTGTTGAGCAGACTGACTGAAGTGCTACAGTTTTATTATAGTGCTTCCATTTGTGTTTGCCGTTTATATAATAACAGATCGATGCTTTCCACCACCGCTTAAAAAAAAAAAAAAGAAGATAATGAAATAGAAATAAGACGTTTTACAGCCGCGGGTCTGGGTTGGGGCCTGGGATGTTACAAACCCCACATTGCAATGATGAAATTCATCCTGTTTCTCATTATTCAATTGATGATGTCTGCTTGAGCAAACAAATGGACGGTGACCAACACGCTGTCTTTGCTCATTCTTAACACAAGTTAACTGTGTTAGCCACAGGTCCTGCCAACAATAGACGAATTCTCCGTGGTCTTCATCTCCCTCTCTCTCTCTCTCTCTCTCCTTCTCCTTCTTCTTTTTCTCATTCTTCTTCTTCGGATCAGGTGATGGGTCTGCTGAACCCGGGCGGCGTGCCACACCAGCCCCAGAGCGACTACGCCATCTCCCCTCTGACGGGTGGCCTCGAGCCCCCGGCCGGCATGGCCGCCAGCTGCAGCCAGCGCATGGATCACATCAAGGGCCTGGAGGGTCTGACCAGCGTTCCCTCCATGTCGGCCCTGCCCTCCCTGCCCAGCTCCCAGTCCTACTGCCCCCCCTCCTACAGCTCGCCGGGCTACACCGTCGACCACGTGGCGTCCTACCAGTACGGCCAGTACGGACAAAGTAAGGTCAATAGACTCCACCTTTTTTTATTTACAACTTCTGCACCCACACAAATATTCCAAAAGCTGTACACATGTGTTTTTGATTGATTGATTGATTGATTGATTGTCTCAGGGTTTGGAGATCGTGTGACCATAAAAACAATAACGCCACAGGATTGTTTTTTTAATCTCTGACCTTCAGCAATTCCAAAACCTAAAACTGCTGCCTTGTTTTATTGCAGCCTTTCACTGAAAAGAATTAAAATGAAAACATCTGAACCAAATCAGCCAATACAGTTTATGATTATCTGGCTTTTCTAGTCGTCCAGGCGCTGGAATAAAACTAAATATCTATATAAAAAGAAGGGCAGTCGTACATGCAGCTGACAGCACATACAGTAGGTAGCTGCAGCGCTGCCTGTTAAAGAGAGCGAACATTTCTCCGGGTCCAATCACGCCGTCTCAAGTGTTGGGGTTAATTGTGCAGATCTGATTCCATCTGTGAAGCGATGCCGAGCGCTGCGGTCGGGTTATAGTGCCGAGTCAGCTCCCATCAGGGTAAAGTGCAGCCGCCCTCGGAGAATACTTACCTGTCCGGCAGCGAAAGGCTCTTTTCACTTCACATTACTGTCACTTTACAGGAGGGGGGTTAAAATCAACTTCAAACAAGTCCACGTCCAACTCTGGAAGCAGCATCGCTCTGCGCTCCAGCGTGATTACAGCGGCCACCGTTTCCAATTTTGGTCCACAGGGGGTTTGACCAATCAGGTTCATCCACTGACCTCGTGGCAACCTCCAGACGAGCGGCCCCCTTCAAAGAGCGTGGCAACGGTCCAACGAGTCCGACTGCGTGTAGGCTCCGTGGGGCGGCAGGTATCGAATGAATATCTAACTTAATATCCGAGAGCAGCAAATGTCTAATGAAATATCTCGGTCAAATATCTCAAAGTCGACAGAATAAAGAATTAGGGCGACACACATGAAAAACCACGAGCATGTGGCACCGTGCGTGCACACGCGCCACCGGGGCGGCACGCGCACACCCACATACACCTCCGCAGCGTTACGAGGCCGAGCGAGCGAGTCCATCTTGATGTGATTAATCAGTGCGACTGGATAGCTGGTGTGCGGTTGGGTTTGGAGCGGCGGAGGAAAGGTCCTTTCTGGGGGTGGACGGATCCTAATAGCCTCTGGCAGGGCAGCGATTAGAAACAGGTGCTCGCACTGAGGTCAGCTGGGGAGGCAGCGTGGAAGCAGCAGCGCTCCAGGTTCCAGTGCAGCGGCGAGGAGCCGGGCCCGCGCCGCAGCCGCACAGTAATGACAGCGTTAAACACTTGTTTGTTTTTATTTAGGTAATGTCTCTGTTGCTAAGCAGGCGTGGGCGGGCAGGGTGTTTACCGAGGTCGCCTGTCAGTCAGAGTCTCTGTACTTGGTGCTTTTTCTGTTTTGTTTTTTTAAATACCTGTACAGTCGCAGTCACACAGGAAGCAGAAACATAAACCACATCGTCCACTGTGTATCGACGCATAGCACGAGTTTTAGCAGCATTTAGCACGTAGCCTCAGCTCTGCCACCAACCACTTCCCTCACTCCAGAAAAAAAAGCGAAATATTGTGTGTTATATTATATAAACTGTTATAACCTGTCATATGAAATATATCTAATTTGCCTAAAGCGCCTCACACTCTGTTTCATATGTACACCATGCGACCTTTAATTGTTCAGGATAGGATGATATAACTTAAAATCACCATATGTGTCATATTTTTTAAATAAAATAAATTACATTACAACTAACCACACTGCCACATGAACTCTATTATACACATGACTGCAGTGTCAGTTATTTAAAAACACTAAAGCACAGGCTGATTATACTTTAAGTTATGACCTTGTTAAGTTTCCTTTTCTTCACTTTGTGTGTATGTTTGTGTTGGTAGGTAACCGACAAGTATTTTATTGATATGTACTAAATTACATTGTTTAAATTCACACATAAAATCAGCGTTCTTAAAGAAATTGAGGTCATGTTCTTTATATTGTGTCTTGATTTTGGAGGTTTTACTGTAGGAGAAATGAGAAAGTCAGTTCTAAATAACTAAAAACTAAAAATATTTGGCATTGATTTTCAATTTTTGCGAAAATAGAAACAGTTAATTTGAGTCTTTTGTTTGTGCAGACTTGACTTTACGATCTCAGTGGATGTACAAATCATCACTACAGCCCTCGGTCGGGACACGATGGGAAGCTTAAAGCGCCTTGAGACAATGTGTGTTGTGATTTTGCAGCTTATAAATAAAAATTGGATTGAATCTACTGTGGCAGACGCTGCATGTGATGCATATATCCGATCTCATATTGTTCCAGTTTGTGTTCCCCCCCCACCCACCCACCCACTGTATTTTAACCTGCAGTTGCTTCACACTTCTGTTCTCACAGCTCTCTACACTGACCTTACACCCCAAACCGCTGTTAGCACATGCTATGCTAACAACAGCCATATGTTAGCGGAGTGGCACGCTAAAAAAATATCGGCCTAAAATTTATTACAGCCATATATCTCACCCGGTTTTTTTTTATTTTTTTTTTAACTCTTTCTTTCTTTCTTTTTTTTCTCTCCAGGTGCCCTTCCTTATCTGAGGCCTGAAATCACCTGATCAGAAACTTCAGACTTTTGTGTACAGCAGTGGAAGAAAAAGAAAAAAAAGAAGAAAAAAAATCTGCTCAAATCTTTCCGGACCAAACTTTTTCCCACCATGCACCAGGACACACGTTCACTACTGCAGGACTTATCGATTCTTTGGTGGAGAAAATGGACAAGAAATAAATAATTAAAGAAGGGACCACAAAGAAGGAATATCAGACCAAAAAAAAAAAAAAAAATACTGTGTGACTGTGAACATGCTGCATCGCTATAGCAGATGACCAGCAGAGGTGTCAGCGCTTATAACGTGGTGGTCGGTTCGGTCGGAGTTGTTGTGACCAAAGGCCAAATAAAAATAAGAAGAAAAAAAAAGAAAGAAAAAGTGACCAAACTTCACATGGATGGAAAAAAAACAACAACAACCCAGATCTCTCCTCGTCGCAGACCACCGGACGTGTTTACATAATCTTCATATGAAATTCCTTGTATTTCCAACTTAATCCTCCCAAACTGTATCTTGCGTAGTGGGGTGAGAGAGAGAGAGAGAGAGAGAGAGAGAGAGAGAAAGAGAAAAAAGGGCTTTGTTGATTTTATTGCATTTATTTGAGCGCTCTGCATCCCACACATGGAGAGAAATTCCAGAGAGAAAGAAAACAAACGTGAGCAAACGAATCTGTGGGTTTTATGGTATCAAGAAACTCTAATGTACACCACAGCTGTACTGCAGAGAAAGTTCATTCAAACATTCCTCCTCCTCCCCCTCTCTGTCTGTCTGACTCCCCCCCCCCCTCCCCCCTCCTCTCCCCTCCCTCCTCTCCTCTCTCTGTCCCTGTGTCTCATTGATGTTTCGGACGGTGAGGGTGAGGATCTCGGCCTTTTGTACTTTCAGAGAGCGACTCGGAGGAGGTCAGGGGGCGACTTTAGGGAAAGTGACAGATGAGAGAGTAGAGGAGAGGCCGAGTGGCTTTAAAGGCGGGGGGATAGGCAAGATCGATCACAGGGTTAAAAAAAAAAAAAACCTTTAAAAAGATCCTCTCCTGGAGAGTGAAAGCCACCAGGTCACAAGTCACGACCGAGAGACACTTGAGAGACAGAGAGAGTTGAGACTTAAAGACGGCCACTCTCCCTGCTGACCAGAAGTGCAATATCATGTATCTGTCAGAGTCGACCTCACCATTAAAACTGTTTCTGCCTCTAAAAAAGTCTGTACGAAACACGACTCAGTCACACACACACTCTGGATTTGGTTTGGATCTGTGCAGCCAGCAACACGTGTGCCTTTGAAGGTCTTTTTGGGTCCAAAACAAATAGGAAACATAGTTAATAATGCTGTAATAGTAACCGAGAGGAGCACATTTGTAAAGACTTAAGTCGGCGCAGCAGTGTCACGAGCAAAAAAAAAAAAAGAATGAATCAAGGGAAAAACTATGTAAACAGAAAATTAACCAGGAATGACAAAGCCAAAATTGTATTTTGTATTGTTTTGTGTTGCTTGGGGACCTTTTTTCTCTCTTGTTTGTTTTTTTTTGTTTGTTGTTGTGTGTTTCCATTTTATAAAGTAAAAAAAGAAGAAAGAAAAAAAAGGCAGGAAAATTTGATTTAGTTTTCTGTTGCATTCTGGACATATTTATTGTCACAAATATATTGTATGTCAACAACCGTGTCATTAAGTAAAAAAAAAACTAAATATTTTCAACATGTGACAAAAAAAACGAAAAAAAAAAAACCCGTTATCCATCAAATTACAGAGTGCCTCCATATGCGCTCTTGTTGTCGTCCATCTGTCTATGTTACAACGAACCAGTCCTTTCATTCCTTTGATATATTTTTTTGTATTATTTGACAAAGCGATGTGACATAACGTCATGTGTACGAGCGCATTATCTCTACTATTTATAATAAAAATAAAAACCCTGAAAATAGCTGCTGTTTTATGCACTTTTTTTGTGTAAGTGTGTGTCTGTGTGTGTTCATTCACATCCACTGGTAATTACTAAATAGAGTCTTTGTATTTTATTTTGGTGGTGAGTTTAGAAAAAAGAAAGCAACTGACTGTGATTCACTCTATAGAAGAATCTCGGAGACAAATATGTACTTTTTGAAGGCGCTCATGTGAACCCTCCAACCAAAATAGGCCCGGCCAAATGGGGATCACCAGACATTAGATTTGACACAGAACACAACAGGCTTTCTCACGGATGGCTGTAAAAATGCTCAGACATCTGCATTGGTGTGTGTATTAATACCCCGCTGACCCCCGCTACTGTAACAAACTGACTTTTGTTTAACAACCTCTCAGATGAAGAGAACAGGCCTTAAAGCGCTTTTTAGACAAACAGCACAAAAAAAAAAACTCCACCCTCTGCAACCCATCCACACACACACACAGACACACAGACACACAGACACACAGACACACACACACACACACACACACACACACACACACACACACACACACACACACACACACACACACACACACACACACACACACACACACACACACACACACACACACACACAGGGCCCCCTCTGTGTGTGTGTGTGTTTGTGAACCACATGCATTCATACATTATGTTCATGTTCACATATAGTGTTGTTTCTGTGTGTGTGTGTGTGTGTGTAGCCTGAGGGTATTAAGCCCTAATTATAACATTCTTCTGATTAATCGTGTCTGCTCGCGAGGCGCGGTGAGGGTGGCGCTGTGTGTGTTAATGTGTGTGTGTGTGTGTTAATGTGTGTGTGTGTGTGTGTAGCTCGCGCAGCCCGGACCACACACTCTATAAATAAAGTCTAAGTCAATAACAACGTGAAGGATCACTCATAGTCTTGTCAGCTCTGTTTGCTAAGCCTGAATTATTCAGCCAATGAGAGAGGGACACTGGGACACGCACACGCCAACAAACACACACACACACACTGGAAAAGTACAAGCAATGGCGCTCTAATCACCTGTGGTGTGCACAAACACTCCTGCAGACACACACACACGCTGCATGTCGGTTCATTTGAGCGCAGCGCACACATGCACACACACTCTGTTTGCTTTCTTAATCAGTCCATACCATTAAAGACGAAGACAAATCACACCTGCAACGCTCCAAAGCTGAGACATTACTTTTATTAATGAAGCCTCCCCCTGCACTGAAAAGCCTATTATTTCCTTTAATACACCCCAGAGTCTAGTTAATGGAACTATTTTAATGGCGTTTCATACTGCCAGATAATGACAAATTTTCGGATTGTTGGACCTTCGCCTGGGCGCCGCGCTGCCAACAGGTCTGTTCGCTCAACACACGGCCATATTCAAATAAATCCAAATTAAATAAGCTGATTTTTCCTCTAAATGCACCTTTTTTTCATGGAAAAAATGTCCCAAAGACAAAAATGCAATTTGTTAAACCTTTCAAAAACGTCTTCAATTAACATTTGTTATTTTTTCAATCTTAAAGATGTTGTTTTGTAGCGGTTTATAGTTTTTCTTGCTGTGTTTGACACCTGTGTGAACACCATCGTTGGCTCTGGGCTACGGTGCAATTATTTATCGAGGTGTTCATTAGTTGTTGTGTTTTCTTTTTCAATGTTGTGCGTATAGTGTGAGCTGATGTTTTTCAGGACTCCCCTGCTGAGACAGATGTGCTCCCACTGCGCTGTGCTTGTTTAAGACTTCAGAGTGAAATAAATGGAAGAAATAAAACATTTTTAATCTAAAACCTCATTACACAGACAAACGCACACACACAGTAACTTGATCTGTGGTTTAGATTTTTTTTCTAACACACACACTGAAGGAAACACTCACAGCCTTGTACAACCATGTGATCCAGTAACTCAAATCTAAGACAACCCCCTGGGTTTAAGAATTTGTTTTTTTCCTCAGTGTTGTGATCCAACATGACCTCCAGATCATGCCAGCAGCTGCTTCTGTCATTCTCACCCACCATGTTTAATGTGTGTGTGTGTGTGTGTGTGTGTGTGTGTGTGTGTGTGTGTGTGTGTGTGTGTGTGTGTGTGTGTGTGTGTGTGTGTGTGTGTGAGAGAGTGTGTGTGTGAATCTGCATCCAAGTCTCTACCATGTGCGCTATGATTCGTTTGTTGAAATGCAAAGTGATTAACTTAAAAATGATTATGTAGTTAACACACTGCGTAAGTGGATCACACACACAGCTTTGAGTCTGACGCACAGTGTGTGTGGTGTGCGTGTCAGTGTGTTAATGTGTGTGTGAGTATGAGTGTGTGTGTGTGTTCACCCCAGATGTTCCACATTCACCCTCCAGTCCAGGGTGAAGAAGATAAAATGGAAAAACTCTGAATTCCTTCGGTACATGAATGCGTTTGTGTGTCTGTAGGTGTGAGACGTGAACAGTGTGAGCAGCAGTTTAGAAACAGATGCATGACGGCATTAACACACCTATCACCTATAATCTATCAATACATCTACGACAGGACCGACTTGTATGTGACCCACACTCCTCTGTGCATCAGTGGAGGGTTAAAGAAACACTCATTTTAATTTAGAAATTACATTAAAGTGACAGAAAGTAATGTGCAGCTTGAAACCTAATTCTATATTCTTTATTAAATCAGATGCCGGCCACTGATCTGACACTGGTGCATTCAACTAAAACTAAAACTTATATGATGTATTGTTGTTCTATGAGCTGGCTCACGTACAAATGCAGAGAGATTCTTCTTTTATTATCTAGTTTTACAGTCATCACGAATAAATAAATCTTTAAAAACAAAACAATGACTGACTTCCTTTTAATAGCTGTTAAAGCTCAGTGTATCAGTGTATAAAAATAAAGTTGTAAACAGAACAATGAAAAACAGCAGCTTCAGAACTAAATAAATGCAGGAATAAATATTAAATGTTTAAGTGCAGCCACATTGGAAAAATAACTTTAGTCTCTATCTTTCACTGTATAAAACTGTGCAACAGCAACATCAAAACTACATATAATTTGCAAGCAACTGCAGTTTTTTCTTAGTTAAATACTTAAAGATGTTGATGCATTTATTTGCGTATATGCATTTTGAAGCTGGCATCTGTATCGCAACATCTGTATTAACATTAATTAATTCGCTTTTTTGTTTTGCAGATTTCTCAAAATTTAGGATGAGTGGATCAAAATGTTTTTGCTCCACTCATCCTAAACCATCTGTTTTTTTTCTTTCAAGCATTAACTGGTTTTACTATTTCTTTATTTCTAGTGATTTAACTTTGTGTTTAACTTTAACATGAATTCTTCCTCCGCTGTTTAAAGACGTTGCGCCGCTCTCGTATCGTCTCTCGCTCTGCACAGGAGGTCGCCAGGTGGAAGGAAGTGTTTCGGGCCGGGGTGTCCGTCTACCCCTGTACACACACACACTCACACACACATTTAACCCCTGACACTCCCCAGCGTTCACACACTCTGTCATCACAGGTCTCGGCTGCTGCTGACCTGAGCACTAACACATGCTGGGGACAACTTAACCTCTGGACCTCCGGACGGAAAACACATCGACAGGAGAGAGAGAGAGGGAGGGCATCTGAGGGTGTGTGTTTGGGGGGGGGGGGGTCGGACAGATGAGGATGTGGGGATCAATGTGTGTGAGTCAACAGATGATGCACCACTGTAAACCGATACACTCCCACATCATCACTCTCATTTGTTAAATTCTCTATCTGGTCTCCGTACCGTCTGCGTTCAGTGGGCGACACGTTTCTCCTTCAGCGCACTCGGCTTCCTGCGAGTCGACTCGACGACTCTGGGGCTTTGGAGGACCTTTCAAAACCCATTAGCCCTGAAGTTAAAAAAAAAAAGGATGTTGGGTTATTTTAAAAACACACACAGTTTTATACTCAGGTGACTCTGGAAGTTTGACGTTTCAGGGGCTACGGTGTTTCCGCCTGACGACAGAAATGTGTTTCGTTTTATTTCTCGGTCTGACTTGTACATTTTTTGTCGTTCTTTATTTACTCTGGCTTCGGCTTCTTCCCTTTCCCCTCTCGTAAAGATGGCGACGTTGGTTTGTCAAGCGGTCGGCGCTGCTACCTTTGAGACCGGACTGAACGAGGTATCGGATGAACTGACATGAAATTTAGCAAACATTCATGGTCCACAGAGGACGAAGCCCGTTGACTTTGGAGATCCCCTGACGTTTCCTCTAGCGCCCCCAACAGGTCATTAAATTAGTCAATGAATTATCAAAGCCCTAAACTTTTGGTATGAAATTTTGTAGACTTCAAATCAAGGCTGCAAAATTAATCGAAATTGCAATACAGCCAAATTTAATGTGTCTCAACAGTATTGTGACATAAAGAGACATGTTTGTTTGGTACAAGACCTGGTAAAAATCACTTAATTTTATAGTTTTGTAAGTGTAAATGAAAAGCAAAGATAACCATCATCACTGAAACTTTTCCCTGAAAATCAATGCTAATAATTTTGGTAATTCCCTTATTATCATGAGGTCACAATCTTAGATTTAATCAATTTTACAGATATTTTTATGACCAATATTTTTGGTTTATGACCAAATACTTAATAACTAATGATAGCATCCGTTGCACTTTAATTTATTATTCAATAAGCCAATTTTAGCATGCTAAATTTAACTGCATTCATGTGGTAAACATACCTGTTAAACATTGTCATTGTGTATGTTAGTTCGTTGACAGCATTTACTAAAAAGACACAGCTGTCCTCAAAAACAGCCTCAGAGACACTGGACTCTTTTAGTCTTGTTCTCTGCATCTCTACGTCCGTCGGGGAAGTTTAATACCTTTTGATCTCAAATGTATTTACTGCTTTGCAGCTGCATTTGCCCCGTGGGAGTCAATAAAGTTTCATCATGATTTATTTTGTTTGAACTAAAACAGGAACAAGGAGAAATACTGTGGCCACCAACAGGAAGAAGTTGCCATCGTCCCAATAAATGAACCAACCAACATGAAAAAAATTCTTTCACTTCAGCACCAGCAGAATTTCCAGTGGTCCATTTCTCCTCTGTCCATTCATACGCTCAATACGCTCCAGCGCGTTATGGTTAAATCTGGATGAATTGACTTCTGGGCCACTTGGGGACTGTGGAAATGAGCTGTAAACACAACTATCAGCCTTGATGTGGATCTGGGGACCTTGTAAACAAACAGCTGATTATCTAGCACATCCAGCAGAAGCAGACATGGAGCAACATTGTCATTCAATTAGAGTCATGTTTCCAGACATCTGACTGAAGTCCAACATTTTCTTTTGGCCGTTTTTTTTTTTTTTTGTCTCCACCAACTCCTACTAGAAATACAGCTTAGAAAAAGCTTTTTTTGTGTATAGTAGCATGCTGATATGTTCCCTGGTTCGTTGCTAACTGTGTCCATCTGCTGTTTGATGCCATACAGGTCACATCGCATATAGAGTTTCACTTTTTACGGAACAACTGAATTGGCTGGAAACTATTCAAGATCAAAAAATGTCATTGTCATTTGACACCAAAGTTATATACCTATGGAGTAAATTAGCAAATGTCATCAGCTTTAGTGAGCCAGAAAGCGTGCAGCATGCTGGGACTGTACATGAAGTAATAAAGAAGAGGGTTAAAGTTGACTGGAAACCGCTCCAGGTGAGTAAGGAATACGGTTTGATGCTGAATTAACAATGTTTGCTCCAAGACTGGCAAATAAACAGCTGCTAATAATAACAACACAAGGGTCGTTTTTAAATATTTAATGCAAATGTATCACCCCTTTTTGTATTTCTTCAATATCTCTTCATCTTTTTCAAGTGTTTATCAATAGGCAACTGTGCTTTAAACAAAAACAATTACTGATATTTTCCAGAAACCCACAAAAACCTCACGGTGGAATAATAACTAAATAAATAACATGACGTCGCCATCTGAGTGGTAACTGTTAGTAGAGATGGTTTAGTTTGTGACTGTATTGATTCAAACTATAGATCAAGCCATTACAAAACATAACATAAAATAGTTAGGGGATGGGAATCACCAAAGGCCCTGCAATACAATATTATCACAATGCCTGTGTGTCGATATGGTATTATTGCGATATTAAAAATGTTGCAATATGCTGCAATATATTACAATTTTCTTAGCTTTTTTCAACGGCAAGTGATGCCTCCAAATGAAAACAGTTTTTTCTAATAAGATAAACTTCTTTGTCTGCTTAGATTGGTACTTGGTATTTGGTGTCCGTATGCGAAATATCGCTGTACTATGCTGTATCTTTTTTTTTTTCCCCCCACACCCCTAAAGAATAGTGGGGATACAAGTAAATTGCATTTAGGAGTTATTATATGTTAAATTTGTCAGCACCACCATCTTTAAATAAATCGACGTACACATCAGTCTATCTCCCTTTCTACTTATCCATCTGCTGTGAGAGTCTCCCAATACAGAAACTAAGGCCAAAACTATGAGCTGAAAGAAGTTAAAGTGGAGCCGAGATGAGCAGCCGAGTTAGGAAGCGTCCATTATGACTGTCCACTACAATCATGTGGTGCAGTGTTAACGAAACACGTTTGTGGGGGGGGGGAAACAGTGTGTTTATTTTAGCATAAACACTGGAAACATGAAGAAACTGCTGGTCTGGCCAAAGAAACAGCCCGGCTTACTCAACCCTGCAGACCCCATATGGACAGAGCCAGTGTTTCCACAATGTTTATGCTAAGCTAAATTAAGCATCTGGTGGCTGTGGCTTCATTATGAGCAGACAGACACGTGGGTGGTATCAATCTCCTCCTTTAACTCTTGGCAAGGCAGCGCTGAGCGTTTACTTTCCAGCATCAAACTATTCTTTTTATTATAAGAATATTAATTACAGCTGCTGTTGAATAACTCAGCGTTCCCTCTCGCACTCGTCTGTTCTGCAGCACAGTCTCCAAATTAAGTCATATTCGGCCCTGACTGGGAGCGGAGCATATGGACAGACAGTTTATAATGTAGGATTAGCTTGATGAAGATATTTTGATACCATTTTTTCCATCGTGAAACCTCGCCACTGCTGGAACCGAACGCCATGACCCGAGTCCAAAAAAACGGAGCACAGCTGCTGTTCAGCGCGATGGAGGTAACTACAGACCTTTGACAGCTCCTTTTTTGAAATGACAGATTTCGCGAGGAGTATCACTTTAAGGGTAAAAAACCACAGCCAAGAGACTGTTTTGACAGCAGTGGAGCCGAGCAAAAATACCCAACAGAAGAAGGCAGAAGGCCTGACTTGATTCATTTTTTATGGAATCACATGATGAGAGAGGGAGATGACGTGAAGGAAGCAGAGAGGGCGAGAGAGTAGAGGACTGCAGACAACAATATGTACAGTGTTTTTTCTTTTATATGTGTGTCAGCGGAAGCTACAGTATGTGTGTTGCAGCTTGCATGTGTTTCTCTGTACAAGCAAAAAAAAAAAAAAAAAAGTAATTGGCAGACAGTGACGCAGATCAGAGATAAAGCGGCTGGAGGAACGAAGGCAGACAGGAATTTCTAGGAAATGACGGCTAGCAAAACAAGAGCAAAGTGACTCCCAGTCCCATCTACAGTATATGAGCGAGCAAGCGAGCGCTGTGCCGCTCTGCAGACTTTCACTGGCTTCCTTTGCCCAGAGTAAATCACATGTCCTCTCTGTGTGTGTGTGTTGTGTTGTGGGCGAAGAAAGTGTCGGAAGCCAGACGGTGACTTCAGTGCCTCCTGAGCGCAGCACTGCCCACCCCCCTTCTGCGACTTACAGCAACAGTGTTAATATCACGCTACAATAACATGCCACAAACAATCCTGAAGCATCCAGGTGACACTGTTGAGCGTTGATTGCGCGCACACAAACAGGAAAAGGCTGAAAAGGTTGCAAGTTAAAACAGACTTTCTGAGCAGGGGTGTATTTCTGTCTAATCTCTCCTGACAGTCATCTGGAGCAACTGAGAGACATGTGTCGGCAAAAACCTGGCTCATGTGGGTTTACTTCAGTTTAAAGCAAAAAAGCAGCAACAATTCATATCTGTTTTTCTACTTCATCTCCCACAGATGACTGAGAGTCAGTCAATAGCCCGTTCCCCAGTCGCTCTTTTTCTGCTGGTTGGTCTTTTCAGAGAGAGAGAAATCTACTGGATAACAGGAAGTGATGGGTTTTATGATGGGGATTTGTTGGGATTCACATGAGCATGAAAGTCGTACTGCAGAGCGCATCAACAAAGCACACGACAGATGTAATTGTAATGTTATTGCAAATTCACTTTGCTGCTGAGCTTTAGATAAGAAATTTGATATGACTGTTATATCCATGTGCTGAATATGCAGCTAAGGTTAGCAGATGGTTAGCTTAGCTTAGCATAAAGGCTGGAAACAGGCTGAAAACAGCTAACTTAGTTTTGTGTAGCCTCTTTGCTCATCTAAGTAGCCTAAGGCTGTAGATTCATGCAGGCCAAATCTAATTTCTCATTCCCTTTACCTACACCTTGCAGAGTGGCAAGGTGTTAGGAGTAATAATATTGCCCTACGAAGCGGTAGGGCCAAAAAAAAAAAGTGGTACAAAAATTCCATTGATGCTGAACTTTGACACTGTTGTGCAAATTAGCCCTAACAATGTAATAGTATTAGTGAAGAAAACAAACATCTTATCTATGAAGAATAGGGTTGTAAAATATGGACGCAAGATTGAATGCGATATAAAATGTTAGTCTTAAAGGGATAGTTCAACATTTTGGCAAGTTGGCCCATTGCCATAATCCCTGCAGTTTTAGCAGTAGGTTCGTTACCTTTAATTGTCGGTGCAAGCTATTTTTAGAAAGGCGGAGCAGAGCCTTGTGCTGTTCAGAGCTACGCTACAGAGGTTAATGGGATTTCTTGGTTGGTTTCTCTCATCAAACTCATCAAATACACAATCCAACAATGGCAAAATGCTCTGGTGGACAAGTTGTGACCTGCACATTCACCACACTTGAGATAATAACGGAACGTTACGAGACAGAGTTGTTTTAGAGGTAAATTCATGCAGAGACTGCCTGCCGAAAAACTGCCCCCGATGGTAACGCACATCAGTGGTTTTGCATGAAATTACCTCGAAAACATTATCGACTAAATGTTGACTGGCCGGTCCAAATATGCCAATCGATGCCGATTTAACGGACGTGTTTCAGAAGCAGCGCCCAACAGACCCGACAGTAGTTGGTCGTTGTTGTTGTCAATACGTTATGTCTCACAATGTGGCTCAGGTTACAGGTTAGAGAGGTGAGGCTGTGACAACCTCATTTCACAACTCTTCAACTCTTGGTCGGCGTTTTCAGGTTTACCTGCTCTGGACCCATTTCCCCAAAACAAAGCCTCCTTTAAAGGACTGCAATATTTTGATTTTATTTAGAAGAATAAAATTATTTATTTTAACTTGATCCACATTTACTAATGATTCAATATTCTATATATTATTTACATAAAACACTGTGAAAAAGTTTTTGTTTTTTCTTTTTACCAAAACATTTCAAAACAACA
This sequence comes from Trachurus trachurus, assembly GCF_905171665.1. Classification (NCBI taxonomy): domain Eukaryota; kingdom Metazoa; phylum Chordata; class Actinopteri; order Carangiformes; family Carangidae; genus Trachurus; species Trachurus trachurus. Next base: position 12,301,791 of record NC_139892.1, on the reverse strand, counting down.
CGTTTTAGAGCTGTAATTCCAATACCACAATACCGTGAAACCGTGATATTTTTGCTTATGGTTATCATACTGTCAGAATCTCATACCGGCCCATGCCTATATGTATAACCCACAGCAAAAAAAAAAAAAAAAAAGCAGATAAGCACATTTCCAAAAATGTTAAAGACCATAATTCATACGTAGCCTGGCAGAGTGAATAGAGGGTTGCTGGTCTGGCTTCCCAGAAATATAAACATCAATCCTTATATTTCAAGTTCAGACTTAAACGCAGAGGAAAACATGCTGGGTTTTTCTTCTGAAGAACAGCAGGTAATTCGTGTCTAACCTGTTGCCTCTCTCTCACTCTTTCTGTGTGAGTGTGTTAAAAGTGTGTGAGTGGAGACAGGTGTGCTGCATGGAGCTGGACTCCACCAGCTGCAACCAGTTCCACAATGAAGACCTCCATAAATCCTCAGCCACTTCCACTCCTCCGGGTCCACTGCTCTTTTTCTGCCCTGGGACCCTGCACCACCTTGTTTCCACCTCAGCGCCTGGTCCTCAGCTACCAGCGTTGAACTTCCCATCACCTGTTCTCCATCTTCACTATATTTCATCTTTACCCTGTCTCCTCATTTATATCAATGTGTTTTAAAAGGAACTAAGATTTCTCCTGCGGCTATGCTACATTATTACCACAGCTCTGGATTGATTGTGATAGTTAACTACTTGACTTGTGACTTGTTACGAGTGAGAATGGAGGCTCTCTGCTTTCCGCCTGGCGTCTTGTGGCTGAAAACCAACCTTGCAACATCAGTGTAGTACCTGACTGCCGCGCTGCCGTCCCAGCTCTCTTTTCCGCGCACCGCGACACAAATGCGCTCCATAACCGATAATCTTTTCTTAAGACTACAGAGATATGCACGTCATAACTTTGTATATGTTATATAATGTTATCCATCGCTCCACAGATTGATTTTTTGCTGGCTTCGTTGTAAACAAATGCACATGGCCAGGCGGAGGGTTAGCAAAACAGAGGAAAGAGAAGCGACCAGACTTGCATAGTTTCCCTTTAATCACCTGAAAGTTCTTGAGCTTTAGCAGAAGGAAGAATTTCTATTTTGTGAAGCTAAAACACTGACATTTGCACATTTTGTGTCCAGTTCTGTTGAAATAGTTGTGTAAATATCTACATACAATAATGAGATTGATAATAAGATCCTTATCTCTACACGCCTAACAAAGTATATTTTTGAATACTTCAACTTTTGTTTTCGACTAAGTTCATCCAGCGTTGACTTTTAACTTGTTTATTAACATATTAACCACTTGGCACTTCCATTTTATTTGTATTTTTGATAGCGTCACTCCCAGTTAATGTTTGGCATCATTAAAAAGCCGCCTGATTGCACCATGAACTCCAGTATTCAGCTTTTACTGGCAGCCCCATTCAGACCAGTGCACTTGTATTTAAATATAACAATCCATCTTTTATGTCCGGAGATTATGGGGTGTGGTTGACATGGATACCGGTTCTTCATCAAGACCCTTCACTGTTGTATTGAGAGCGACCATATGACTCAACTGAGACTCATCATGAATAAAGACACACAACAAACATCCATTATGTAACTGTTTTCAAAATAGAGAAACAGATGCTTTCTGGGGAATTCAGAGCCAAACACAATGCATCATGGGAACCGTAGGCTATAATAACACTCAAACAAAAGCAGGACCATGTGGATATTTTGCCAACTCATCACATAATTTTAGAGTCTGACAATGAGAGCAGACGTTGTAAAACTGACAGACTTCCATAATTACACTAAATCTATAAATAGTAAAAGGCAGTTTTGATTTAAAATAACTGGTCATGGGGTTTTTCATTGTAGAGGAATCTGTTATAAAGTTAACAAGGACTCCATGGATAATGATAAGACAGGACAGGAATCACTTGGACCAATTTTGGCTAAACAAACATAAATTCCCACTTTTACATGTTGATGGTGTGTATATTCCTACGAATTAATAACTTCTAATCTATATTTATGCCAAGGAGTAAGTAGTAAGTATAAGTGCGGTCACTAAATCAGCAGAAAATGAGAGGGGAAAAATATGATTTACGTCGCAGTAGTTTTAGCTCAGTCAAATATGATGCACATTGACGATGGGACAGTGCGTGTCTTTGTACAGTGTGTTACAGGCCGTGTATATGACACACTGTCACATCGGCAGCAATTCATGCCACTTATCCGCCTCGGTCGTTTCATCTGCGGCTCTGTGGTGTTGCTGTGCGATGACAGGGCAGCTCCTATGGGTGCATATCTGAGACTCTATAAGTGCCTCATGGCTCCGGGGTTGTGCAACAGAATCGCCTCCGAGCGCCACGGCCAACGCAGTGAGGTTTTGGCCTGGGAGCGTCTCGCGGACGCACTGGCAGCCGAGCATTTGCGGTTACGTCATGTTGGCGAGTGTGAAAGTCGAAAAGACAAGAGAAAAGAAAGAGATTTAAATGCAGAGTGAATTAAGATGGAGAAAACGCTAAATCAACACACAGAGGAGGAGGTGGAAGGAGGTCGTAGGTTGTAGTTTGCACACACACGTCCCTCGGTAAGGGTGTGGCGTTCAGGGTTTGTTGTGTTTGAGGTAAATTTGGTAATCCCCAAGACGACAAGACAATGATGGCTTTGCGGAGTAACTCTCAGATCCAAGAACAAGCAGGGATTTCGTAAAAACAAATGGACGACGGACACAGATATTAACGACGGGCCAACAATGGATTCTACCTACGCGGAGAAACATGGCGTCCGTGCTGCAGAGCTTGTCTTGTCTGTCAGTGGGAGAGCAGCGTTGGGGCTGGGAGGTATGTAGCAGCACCAGCAGACAGCAGCAGCACAGGCTCTTTTGGAGAGGTATGTGATGTAAAACGGTGGAAGTGGGATAGCAGCTGAGGCTGTCCAGCGCCCATGAATCAGGCTGAGGCACCGTGAAGGAGCGGCCCTCATAGGAGCCAGATGGGCCCTTGGCTCAACGCTGGCAGGGATGAAGGAACACACACACACACATATATAGAGAGAGGCTAGATGGGAACAAACACTCTTATGTGCACTGCAGATACTGGGAAACACAGGATAAAGTAAGAAACGCCAAAGGACGCAACATTTAACATAAAACTGTTTAGATTGAGGCACGTGCATAACGTGCACATGCATGTAATCCACCAATATACACGACAATAGCTAAGGCAAGCAGAGGCAAACAGTTTCTAATAACAACATCTGAGCTAGTTCAGAAACTTTAAGCTTAGGTTGCTTGACAACTACTTAGACAAGTGTTTTCCATTGTGGTCTTCAATGATCATAATGTCATGCAGAAAGAAGCAGGATGTCTGAACAGATTTCCATTTTGTCCAAACTTTAAAAGGAAAAAAAAAAGAAAAAAAAAGTATTACGTTTAAACACTTTTTTTAGTGCTTTTTGAAATATGAAAATAAATCAACTGAAGAATCTGTGTTATTTTGAGCAGTAATAACCTGGCAAGTCGGTTCACATGAAGCTTAAAGCCTTTAAAGACGGAGAAGAAGAAGAGGAGTAAAACAACAAAGAGGACGCGAGGGCGCAGTGAGCTGTGGCTGCAACAGATACTCTGCCCTCAGATCACTTCAGCAGGTCAGTTTCTCAATGGGGCCTGAAAAGTGTATGTTTGCTGCAATGAATGGTTTCCTAAAGCCCATCATCCCTGTCTGCTTGACTTAAGGTAGACAGACTATGACTGATTTCAACCCATGGTGAACCCATATGATCCAAGTTTACAGGCCACAAAAGGAGACGGGTCCAGGGGAAAAAGAAAAAGAAAAAAAAAGCTGCAGTTTATGGACTCTGGATAATTATCGAGGTTTGTGTGACGGGCTTGCTGACACTTTGCTCTTTAGAGAAAAAAAAAGTACCGATAAGAAATTATGCTGATTATTTAGAGATTCCTTTTAATTTATTTTTAATCAATATAAAATGATTAAATGCTGCAAACACTCATCGCTTTAATATATATTTAAAAATTCTTTGTCTGGCTATCATAATAAAATCAACCCGGTTCCTCAAGTCAGTTCAAACAAACCAGCACTAACAGTAATGTATACTCAATATATATTTAAATAAGTATAAGATTTGGAAGGTGTTGTCCTTGGGAGGTCTTTGAGTCTCCACATATCTGCACACTTTCTCATTTTTCCTGAAAATAAACACACAAACTGCACTGGCAAGAGTTTGTATTCAATAAAAATGATAATAATCGATAAACATCTGTGGCTTGTTCAAGATCAAGTTCATAAACATTTCCATGATTTCTGACGCAGTGCCCTCTGTGGGCCTGTCCGGAGCAGTGTGCCACCACCACGGCTTCATTCGCTGTGACTTGACAGCTAATTATAGTCTCCCAGAGGAAATACAGCGTTTTGAAATACGGCCGTATTGATATCTATCAAATTGCTGTGGCGGGATTTGGTTTTTGTGGTGTCATATATCCAATAAATCCGATCCTTGTGAAGGCAGAACAAAGGGCGGTAATTATGAACAGATAGTAAATGAAAGCTTTCACATGAGTCACAGAGCAGATGTTCAGCCACCAAAATATCCAGAATACATGAAACCGGATTAAAGTCTGTTAAACAAGTGCGATGATGATTCATGAAACACTGCGAGAGAGAGAGGGGTGGGGGGGTTCATTACCAGTAACAACATAACAGACGCAGAAATTGAAAAGTTATTTCAAGTCGAGCTCAGATCTGCAGCAAACTTAAGACGCGTTACAAACAAATGAAACACAAACAACATCGCTGAGACAATTTTCACTGGCTGAGGTTTGTTCAAATTACATCCTGGTGTCACTCTGTTTTCTGGGGTTTTATAAGGAATTTCTGTGTTGTGCTGCATTCAAGGACAGTGGGAAATGTTAAAATGTGAAGTTCAGAGCACAGATTAAAGTTATAAATCCAATTCTCAGGGATTAAAATGTTTTATAAGAAGCTATTACAGTGATGTGGAGGAACCAAAATACCTCTTGGAGAGCATTTTGTGCTCTTTAGCTCTGCAGAATCTGCATCATTATAAAGTGATTTTTATAATAATAATAATAATAATAATAATCTAACATTATTTTTGGTAGTTTATGTTTGTGTGTGTTTCCATTACACTGTCAGTTAGCTCTTTTAAGATTTATTTTTGTAAAAACTGTGCACTACATACTCATTATACAAGACTTCTTCATTAAAGAGGGATATTTACTTTAAAGCAGATATCAGTGGAATGTTTTTGTTAATATAAGTCCTAAATAGTCCTATTTTCCGTCAGCAATCACTTACATGAAGTATTTCAGCCTAAACACGAGTCTCTCCGTCACTCTGCTCTGCTGTAACCCGAGGAGAAAATTTTCCTTGTGGGATACAAGTGTTATCCAATGAGGAGAGAGAACGGCATGAAGGGCTGTGTGTGCAGCCAAGGGATGCGCGTGAATGTGGTGACGTAGCACGAGGACCAATTGATGCCTGACAAGGGCGGGGGCTGCTAACTCATGGTGCGTTCAAAGAAACTCGTACTTTGTGTTTTTCCTTCCTGTGAAGTCATACCAGTTCGATCTGGTACGAGTTCACAGGTCGGAAGTTACGAGTGGCCGTTATAGGGAACTTTCACAGACAACAGGACGGTAAAAACACGAGCTACGGGTTACCTGGAACGCTACCAAGTCGTAGTTGTGACTTGAAGCTGTAACTTACGGTTTCAAAAGCCTGCCTTGAACGCAGCATTAGCCGAAACGGCCGTGAAGCTGATATCTGCTTTAACTTGTGTCTCTTTATTTTGTCTGTTTGCAGGATAACGCAAAAAGTACTGAGCTAATTTGCACCAAAGAAAACCTGATTTGACTTTAATTTAAGGCGCTGAACCAGGAATTTTAGATTTTGCTTTTGTGGTTTTTCTCAGGGGAAAAAAGGATATTTAAGTAAGTCATTTGACTTTGGTGTAGATTCAGACAATAATCTGAATCTGATGGGGAAAAAAAAACAAAAAAAAAACGCTGAATCTTCATTACAGAGTTGTATTTCCTAAAGAGCATATGGCACCAGCCGCTAATAAAAGCACGCAATAAAATCAGTGGTTGCAACATAGCATTGGCACAGTTCATACTGCTGCATTGAGCTGTGTGTTGCATCTAAATGTGCAGTGTTATTTTGTTCCCGTTAAAATTTGTGAGCTGGAAAATTACAAGGACACCTGAAGGCAACACTAACACACAGAGGCTTGTTTCTTGCTGCAGAGGCTGCTGTGCTCTGTGGGACATATAGACTGCTGAACACAGACCTCTGCTGGACACTTGGTGTAAACGCCGCACACAAGTGAAACCTGCCAGTCTGTAATCACGTCTACAACACCAGTCCTGAGTGGAGAGAGTGTCTATAATGTAATTACAATCAAATTAAAATCCTATAACTCTTCTGTAATTTTAAGATGAACTGCTCACATGCGCAAGTTATGACTCTGGTGATATTATACTTTCATAAACTCACAAGAGACATAGAAAACTAGTCAAAATCTAAGACATAAAAACAGACTAAGGCAGAATATTCAGTCTTCAAGGCCGAGTCAAGCTTTAAAAACACTGGATATACCAATTCCCATAATGCAACTCGATCATATCCTGTCTTTCCAACTATGCCTCTGGCTTGTACTGGCTGTGAACTCACACTTAAATTGAGTTGACCCTGATGACATTTTGCACACTGCAGGTGGTTTCATGTTAAGATAAAGCTTGAGACACTTTTATCCACTGACCTAAGAGGATTTCTGTAAACAGTAACATGTTCTATACTAAGAGAATAACAGTCAAACCTTTGACTTTAGAGGAGTGATTTCTGTCTCTTCTCCAGCTGGACGTCCTGGACGGAATCAATCTTCATCTGAACCTCGGCTCTGCTGTTTGGTTTTGTTGGCCCGCGCCGCTGCACAGGCCTCTGGGTGGAGATATTTCTCCATTTCTGTTCTGGAAAGTTGAACATTATTTTAATCTCATCATCATCATTCATGATATTGTGCTGAAGTGAATATTATTATCCCCTTTCATGGCCGTCTGAGACTGATATATAAGGAGCTGTCAGTGTAGAGAGAGGGAAAAAAAAATCATACTAGTAGTGATGGAGCTGTTTAACTTTAAGATGAGATTAGAGATGACTTTATGGCGTGTGCGACTCCCAGAAAAACAAGCTCTAATTTCTTAAACATTTCTCGCATTAACACCGTCAGTGTCCAGCAGATAGCGCGCACGTCCCACTTACACCTCTGTTGTTTACACACAGTACATCCCTCTCTACATCTGTCACAGCAGGGTGGCGTCTTGCCCGTGCAGCCCACTAGGTGGCAGTGGCAGCCTGCTGATAACTGGAGCTGATGAACCCATTAACCCGCTCTTTACACCCCAGAGTGGGAGAATCCTCCTCCCCCCTCCCCCCACCCCCCACCCCCACCCCCCAGCACTGTAACAGAGATATGAGCCTGTCTTATGCTGTTTTAACTTTGACATGCTGTAGGACTGCCTGACTGGGCTGTGGGGCTGATTATGTATTCATGTGTGTGCCTGTGCCTGTGCATGTGTGTGAGTATGGGAATATGTCTGTAGGATGAAGTAAGTTGTCAAGGGTCCGTCTTGGTTTCCATTTCCCACTGCTCACTCCTTAAAGCATGCACACACACACACACATACACATTCCTCTCTACATACTGCTGGCTAGAACTGCATGTATATATATATATATATATATATATATATGTGTGTGTGTGTTGCTGTGGCCTCCTGGGCGCTGAACCCCTGCCCAGACTGCTAATGCTCTACCTGCTTCTCATTAAAATGTCCCGTTTGAGTCCGGCCATCTGCACCAGCTGGTTGGCAAACCCCGTGCCAACCGTTTGATGTCGGCGAGGAGCACAGCGACGTGCTCACGACGGTGTCCCGACACCAGACTTAAAAAGACGTTTCTGCTTTGTAGTTTTTTGTTTTTTGTGTGTGTGTTTTTTCACCCCTCTCTTTCATTTTTCTTCTTGAAAAACCTGAGAAGAGCAGCACTGATGTTTTCATCTACGCTGGCAGGCTCATAGAGAGCCTGGGTGGTGGTGGTGGTGGTGGTGGCATCGGGCAAAAGGTACTTCACCGAGGTCTGCACAGTTTGAGCAGCCCGAGATGTGCCGGATTTGTCTTGGCAGCCTCTTAAGCAGAAAGTGGAAGAGGTGATGTAGTCGTAAACAGAGAGGAGGGGGAACAAGGCTGAATGCACAAATTGTCTGGCTGTCGAAAAGGGACAAAATATTTCTATAAACCGTCGACAATCTCCGCCTGAGATTCAATTCGAAGCTCCAGTAATGGCTTCGACCTGCAGTTACCTCTCTGTTGTTGGCTCAAACAGACGCTGTTCTGTACTGCTATCTGCGTTTTAATATCATTTATAAATAACATCAAAAGGTCCGTTCAGCCACACAAAAATACACTCTATGAGTTTTTTTTTTTTTTTTTTTACATTTTACTGTATCTGTGAACACGGGTGTGCAGCTACCACTGAGAAGCCTGAGGTCATGTTCGATTTGTTTTCCTGGGAATGTGAAAGCTTTATTGATCCGTTACGATTTTACACAGATTCAAACCCACATACAGTGAGTTTTTTTTTTAAACTTCACTATAATTAGACTCGATAAACTTAAATTAGGCTACTTTTAGGCCAACCAAACATAAATGAATACTGCTGGTAACAGTATTGATTCCTAATATTTCATCACTGTTGGAAGTGAAGAGTTCAGTCGGTATTTTTCTCTCAACTTCCAGTAACTGCTTTATTATGTGTGTGTGTTTTTTTTTTATTGTTGATTAGTCCCTGAACACCGAAAAACTCCTTGATACTCAATGCTGCAGATGCATTTCTTTAGATAATCAACAAGTACTGAGTTTTGACAGCAAGCCTAACAAAGATATATGAAGTAAACTCACCACTATTTTATCCCTGCTGGTGTGAAACCAGACTTTAGGCTTTAAGAAACACAGTTTAGAAGGAATCTAATTTAATAAATACAAGATGAAAACCCATGTTAAAGTGTGTGGTGGCGGTGGGAGGGCTTGGGCTCAGTGTTTCTGAGATCCTGCAGATCTCCGCCTCCCCACCTCAGCGTAATGGAGGTGAAGGGAATTCTGTTTGTGCTGCTCAGCACAGTGAAAAATTACATTTGAAAAATTCAACAGTAAGAAACACCGTCCTCCATACTGTGGATAATCCACAGAGCACCATTTTCTGAGGGACGGCTTCTTCAGTGGAAAGTAGCTCCAGTGAAAACAGCAGAGTGACAGATGTGGTTTATCTAAAAGAAGCCTTTCTTTAAAAAAATATATATATATTATATATATAATATACACACATCTTTCTTAGACTGATGTTAACCACTGCTCCTCTAATAAAGAGGCAAGTGAAGTGAGTTATACTGGGTTTAGCTTCACTAAATCCTCGCCTGAGAGATAACAAACCGTGCCCTCATGTTTTTTATCACCTGCATTTGTGTCAGCGACACCTCCCCTCAGAAAAGGAATCAGTCAGTGACTGCTTTGGCCCCCGTGCTAATGTTGGCCTGTGGGGCAGCCAGATCTGTCTGAGGGAAATATGACAAGGTTTCCGTTAGATGTCTGCGAGGTGGGTAAACATGTGCTCAGAGATACTGGATACGGGGAAATACACCCACAGGCGCTGGCTGACACATGGCCGAGCTAATCCTGCTTTCAATCTCTTCATCTGCCTCTCCCCCCCTCTTCCTCTCCCTCTCTCTCTCTTTTTCCTGGCTCCCCTCGTTCATCGCTTCATCATCTCCCACACTTGTGAAAAAAACACAAGTGCACAAACCAGAGGGTCTAAATGAGGATGGCTGGAGTGTCGGGAGGCAGCGGTTTTTAAACATATGTAATGGCCGCCCCTCCATCATGCGCAGCCTCTTAGGGGCCTGTGAGTTGCCAGACCTGCGCTGCTGCGAAAGGCCCCACCGAAACATTACGATGAATTAATCATTGCCTTTTTCCCCTTTCCTCTCCCTGCTCCTCTCTCTCTCCATCCCTGCTCTTTCTCAAACCCTCTACCTCCCTCCCTCTGTTCTGTGCGCCAACATTACACTTTATCCCTCTCGCTCTCTCTTTCTTTGCAGAGTCTCTTTCTTTCTTTTTTTTTTTTGCTCTCCTCCTTACCTCTTCCCATCATCCTCATCCATCTCTCTCGCAGCTTAAATCCTTCTCTTCCTCCCCTGCAGCGTGTTGTACTGATGTGTAATGTTGACCCACTTTATCTGACGGGAAGCAGAAGAAGAAGAAGAAAAAAAAAAGAAGTAAGCAACGACGGAGGGAAAGGAAAGAAGGAAGGAAGGAAGGACTTCACATCTCTCCTCCTCTTCCTCGTCTCCCCCCTCCCCTCCTCCCCCCTGCTGCTGCTCATGTCCCACAGTGCTGTGTTTAAGGTAAATATTTTTACAGCACCACTCATCACAAGGACTTCTGGGACGGCCCTCCCCACCTCGCCAACCCCGCTCTCACCGCGAGATCAAATATTCATATGCCCTCCCATCGTCTCTCTCCCTCCTCATCTCTCCATTACTCAGTGTGTTTAACCCCCCACCGCCTCCACACACCCTCCGTCCCTCCCCACATCATGTCATTTCTGCTTCTGTCACTCCCACTCATGCTTTTTCGCCCCCTCATGTTTCACATCTCCATACTTCAACTCCCATATCGCTCAGCTCATGACATACCATACCAGAGTCTATACCATATACTCTCTATACTACCAGTGTTGGTTGATGTATGCGTGTCAGGGACGGGTCACGCTTCACATGCAGTTAGCACATCATGTGGGAGTGATATGCACAGTCTATTCTCTCATGTGGACTTCAGTAGGTTTGCAGCTATAAGACAAGTTAAAGGAGCTGTGCGACACAAACTGATGTGCACGACGTGATGACAGAGGAAAACTGATCTTTCTTGATGGAGGCTGAGAGCAGAGAGGATGAAGAACGGAGAGAAGCCCCTGCTGGGTAAATGCATAACTTCCTTTTGTCTTCCAACTCTCTTCCTGAACAGCATCGTCACCTGTCAATCAACTTCTACTTTTAATATCGCTATAGATGCTTGTAAGGTCCCATAACAACCACAGAGGAATGGGAAAATACAACAGGCTACATACAAAATACACACCTTAACAAACATTGCATTTAGCTACCTAACACACACCCTTGGTTTGTTTGAGATCCCGATTAGCTGTTAGCAGCACAACTACTGCATCCTGCAATCCTGTAGGTAGCCTATAATTACATATGGTCCCCTATATAATTAGGCTATGTATAATTGTGGCATATAATTTCTGTAATATTATTGCCAGGCCTTTTAGTGAGCTTAGTGGCACTCACTTTGCTTCGCTGTGCATTTAATTCCATAAGTAAAGCTCTATTAATCTGTTAAGTGCAAAAAAAATGCATTTCTTCAACTTAGTAGACTTTGGTAAACTAGAGGCCATTTAGATTTTAGACCCCGCTTTACTACATTTAGCAATGGCTACTAGCTCACAGATGTAGCTAGATATTTCTGATAAGCTGCATGTGATATCAACCAGTTGGCTAAAGCTGCCATTCAACTAAAGCATGAGTAACATCAATTATTCATCCACTTTGATTCAACATTTTAAGTCTTAGGCCTATATCACAATACCAACAGCCCATGAGTTACAGCAAACAAGAGTAGCCTAAATAGACTGTAGCCTACATTAATAGTTCCTAGGGCCCAAACCTCCTACTTTTTATACAATTAGGCTAAGCTTCTGTTATAAATAGCCTACCTCTTGAATATAATCCAGAATCAGTCGGCTATCCTAACCGAAGTTGTTGTCAATCATAGGCTACAATGTTTTTTACAAAGTTGCCATATTACTGGGGGAAAAATGTAAAACCTTGTCAACGTTTCTACCAACTGTTGAGCTCATTTTAAGTTGCGACAGTTAATTCATATTCACCAGCATCAACAACCAGCAAACCCAAACACAGCAGTGGGATCTAATTAGCCTACCTTTTTCAAAGCCGTCCTTAAAGGTGTACAGAAATGGCCGTTTGTCCTGTTTGTCGCGCCGAGTTGTCACGAGCTGCAACACGAGTTTACCCGAGTGAGGAAAACGAATTTGATTGGTCGTTATCGAGCGGGCGGGATATTCAAAGCTTGGGGCGAGCCCGAGCTCCGTGTGTGTGTGCGTGTCTCAGACGTTTGAATGACGGATGACAGATCCAATATCAGTGGCTGGTGAATCGTGTACAGGCTGACGTATAATCCGTGCGCCTGCATTATCCAATGCGAAAAAAAAAATACACACTTTCATCCCGGATTTACTCAAAAATAGAATTTTGCACAAAGTTTGGCCTACAACGTCTGAAAGATGAGTTATCACATTCATTTTATGACCCAAAGTGGGCTCAAATTCAATTTTCTTTTCTGTACACCTTTAATAATTCCGCCTGTCCATCCGTTCCCCGGTTATTTACGTTCCGTTTATCCATTGTTGTCTGCCGATATAAATAAGAACACAACGTGTTTTCCACAGAAGTTGTCTAGTTTATGGATATTATCATGGCGGTTGCTTGAATCACCTGTCTCTTTCATTTCTGCCATCTTTCCACCGTGACAATCTCCCGCCAGTCGTAGAACGGCTGCTATTGGCTACTGCCCCTGTCAATCACTCTAGTTTGACTGACGTAACGTTTGCCCAATCCAATGAGACCACACTAACATGGTCGCTCGTAACCTATGGGCTACACACCTGAAATTAAAATTAGCCTATAAAACAAATTAAAAACACGAATTTGGCGATAGGTCTTTCATAAAGTTTATCTTATTCATTTATTATTAGATTTTTTCCTACAGAAATTGACAAAAAAAAGACACTTTTCTGAACCATGTATGAAGAACTGAACTGATAGGCTATAGGCTAGTAGCCCATTAGATTTTAGTTTTATTCTCATGCAAAACAAGTAGGCTATTGGTAGTAGCCTAATCCAAAAATGGCTAAATGAAGATGATAATGTTAATCAAAATACAATTTATCTAATATACTTTGGCCCTACAATAGCCTTTTCATTTGGGTATGCCATGTAGCTTACAAATGCAAGCTTTATTATCGGTCCAAATAAATGAGCTCCAGCCTCCAGGTCCTGAGTCTGTGTAATATTATGTTATACAAGTGGATCAGAGAAAGTCAGAGCTGATGGCTATAGTTAGCCAGTTTGGTGACACAGTGTCAAGTAGGTGGGAGACTTAATGGGGGTTTATGACTTCTTCCATTAAGCAGAGAAAAGTTGATTTATTTTCAACGTGCAGAAATACCAGTGAAATGTATAGGCCTTAAAGGGAAACATGACAGTGGCCAGTCTGCATTATCAGTATGTCTGAATTTTGATGTTTTTGTATGTTGTAGCTAGGCTATGTTTGTCAAGATCTCCGTAATCACTGCTGTCTGCTGGAATATTTTGCTGATGTTTCTCAGCTTTCTGTCTCGTTTCCTGCAGGAGCAGCTATACTGATAAGTGAAACTCAGGCTGGACAACAGAAAGTGATGACAAGGGAGGGGAGAGAGAGATGGAGAGATTTAAGGGGCATTCGAAGAGAGTGATGGAAGTCAGATGGGTGGAGGACACGTGGCGAACCTGCCTCTCCCTCTATGAATATTTGATGCCGAGGACTAAAACCAGCGCTGTGAACTCTGAAAAAGTGTGACATCTGAAAATGCTAGAAGGAGAGCGGCTTACAACAGAAGCAAAATGCAGGGTGAGCTGCTGCTGCTGCTGCTGGGAGACGTCTGAGAAGGGAGGTGGCACGTGAGTGTGTAGAAGCATGGCAGGTAGAGACACTGGAGACTGTGGTGCACACACACACACAGGGCCTATCTTTATTATGAGGGATAAGGTAGAGTCAGGTGGATGGAGGGGGGATGAAACTAAGCCTGTATGTATCATATCATGAAAATAAAATTGTTTATCGGTGGAGGAGCACATTGTAAGTAAAAACAAAAACAAATCAAGTTCCTCCATTGCCTTCAAGAGTATATTTCTGCTCATAATATATCCATCTCTAGTCTTTAATCTTAATTCTTAGTCTGATCTAACCACTTGAAGAGTAGAGAACTGACATGTTATCGTCACCGTGGAGGATTTTATACCCTTGTGAAGACATTTGGTCATTCTAAAATGTACAGGAGCACACACACACACACACACACACACACACACACACACACACACACACACACACACACACACACACACACACACACACACACACACACACACACACACACACACACACACACACACACACACAGATGGAGGCTTGCACACACTGACACACTGTGGGCAGGCAGGGCCATTGAAATATTGATGGGAGCTCTCTCCTTGCCTTAATGAAAAATCGTCCTCCGATAAATGTTTCATCCCTCCAGATGCATCACCTAGCCATTTTTAACAGATGAGGCAATTCGCTGTAGAAACACAAACGCTGGAGGGGAAATGGGTCTCACCGCAATTTGTTGCCATCAGCATACAACTGAGAGGGACAAAGCTGGAGGAGACTTAAAAACACAAAGGGAGGGGGAGGTTGGAGGAGAAAGTAGTGAGCATTATACATCCATATTATCCCCCCAACTGATCTCTCGCTCTTTACATAAAAAAGACTTTGAATGTTGATGAAATGAATAAAGTCAGATAAGTATAACCTGTACTGACTGTGGGAAATTCACTTTACATGCACTGAGCTCCTAATGGATACATCAAGTTATTTTTTTTAAAGTTGAACTTGAGGTGATGAAGAAATGCTGATAACTTTTCAGGCAGTCAACTTATCAGTGAGTTATTGCAGCTCTATTATCAATGGACATAGAGAAACCTCACCAATTTCATCAACATGAAGAGTTATTGATCAGTTAGGTCAGCGAGATTCATCCCCTGAGCACCTGGGACATATTTGCACCACATTTCATGGCCATCCATCTAAATTTTTTTGAGCTAGTCCAAAGCCTCTGAAAAAACAGCACAAGAGACTAAATTTAAAGGTGCTGATTTAAAAGAACATCAACAACACAAGCTACTGGCAGCGTCTTGTATTCCTGGATCGATGTCTGATAACAGGAAAAAAGTGAATCTGTCTCAAACATCATCTCTAAAAGTCAACATTTGGTGCCAGTCACTCACTCAGAACAAAAAGGCAAGGATGTGTTTTTCCCACCCTGAGCTCACCACTCTGAGTGCATGTTTAGTAGTCACTCAGAGTAGAAATCCATTGCAGAGGCAGTGAAGATATCAATTTTTCCAACAACAGGCAGCAGAACCTCTATAAACCTGACTGCAGTGCAGCCAAACACATGTAGTGCTTTGAATGGGAGGTGTGGCTGTTGGTCTCTGGGAACTGGGAATTCAAGACACTGAAATAATAACAGCAATAACTGGCCTGACAGGAAAGAAAAGTAAACTATATCACCTCATCATAGAATCAGCCACAAAACCGCACTGAATATTGGAAGCTGATTTTACTAAATGTTAACAGCACAAATGTAGCTCAGTTTTTCCCATAAATGATCATGCAATGTTTATTTTGGACTGCCACACCTTGATGTTAGCTTCTCATTACCCATTTGCATGCACAGGAAGCTCCGTTTTAATGTATGCCCTTGCTGACGAGGCCTCAACACAAGTGTTTAGCATTAGATAATGAACCTCTGAGAATGAGGCAGCAAAAGCTTCTCCCCAAAACCAACCCAACCCAACACATTTTTATTTTATTTAGCAGCACAAAGACAACATGAGTGTAATCACTTATGTCTTGCTATATCCTTTTAATGTTGAATAAATTAGAGTACAGAATCTCTCATTTTTAGCTTAAATCCTGCTTGAAGACTTCAATGTTCTCCCACCAATGTGTGTGTGTGTGCATGTACATGTTTTATTACCCCCAGGGTGTTGTACGCTGACTCAACATCTGAGGGCTGGAGATAATAAATAAAGTCTATACAGGCAGTGTGTGTGTGTGAGAGCGTGAAAAGTATATGTTTCCTATCAGCGTGAGCCTCCGACCCACTAACCCACTTTATGCCATACCAGAGCAGCCCATGGTTTTCGCCATGCAACGCAGCGTCTGCTGTTTAGCTCACACCACCTGCTTGCCTATATTTGTACACTCATCATATACTATATATATGTAGCCTATCTATGTATGTATCCTACATGCCACATGTCATAACTGCTAAAGGGCCTGCTGAAGTTTGCACACACGCCGCTTCAACTGTCCAACTGTGGTGCCATCAATAATTGAGTGTTGCGATCAAGAGAGAATGCACAAATAGTTTCGCCTGAGTCACAACAGCAATATGGCTTCCTCCCTGCCTCCCTTCCTCTGTAAACACTGAGTTACATTGATGCATTGGAATGATTGATTGTCCAAAGGCTTGATATGTCATCCAAAGCATGAAAAACAGCAGGAACGTTTTGATTGTTCATGCATGGTGTAGCTGGGTGTGGCTGCCCTGGGTTAGATTACAGCCGGGACTTGTTTGGGACATATTTTCTTCCTCAGCGACTGTAATTAGAAAAGCCTTCATGCTCCCTCGCTCATACAGCTAACCCATACTGTAACTATATAACTCCTCTGGGCTATTTTCCCAAACTCCTGCCAGACTGTAAATGACTGCAACTTGTTTGATTGGCAGCGCATGAGAGCTCGACATGGAAAGCAAGCTTATATGCGCAAAAAACGGTCGTATTAAAATGCATCCGTCCTTATTAAGATTCAGAGAGGATTGGCTGATGCTGTCTTTATGGTGCTCTCTGTCTCTTCATTGTTATTGAACGAAAACCCATTAAAGCCGGGCTAAGACTTGGCAAGCTTGCAGGATGCTGCCAATACAACTCCGCTGACATTGTCGGTACCCTTGATACCTCAGCCGTTCGCCGGTCTCATGCTGAATGATAGAAATATTGGAATTCAACTGATTTCCCTTGGCAAAGCCTGCAGACACTTTCCCAGCTGCAGTTAAACACAATACGAGAGGTGAAACAGCTAAATTGAAAAGATAAAATAGTTTCAGCAGGCGTTTTTTAGAGACAATAGTGCCAATCAGGACGGGTCTTAAAGGCATGAATAAGGGGAGGGCTCAGTCAGTGCATTCTCCCACAATATATCCCTCCATGCCAAGGGGCTCGGAGGAACGCAGCAACAAAATGGCAGTGTTTCTCAGTGCTGTATTAGCAGCCATATTGCTATTCTTGTCCTGCTGCTTTGTTTTTTTCCCCTAATGGTTAATTCAGTCACCTGCTCTTTGGCTGATCTCTGCAGTGGCGTTCCAAACCAAATGCACGTGTTTGCAGTTCATTTAGGCCAACGCTTGGCTGACCACCAACATAAACACACTGCTCAATGGTGGCAGTGGTCCACTATCAGCTCGGTTAATGGTCTGCTTATGCTACCATGGTTGATTATTGGCGTACCGACATAGGCGCCTGACTGCTAAAATACCAAGAGAGATCTCTTGTTGCACCTGATAATGTGGAAAATCCCACTGAACTAATCAAAAAAACAAAAAAAAACAACTGTTAAATATTATGTCCTGTTGTTCCAGATAATGTGGTTACATTTCCATTTTAACTGGTGATTAACGCATAAACACTGAGGCATGAGTCACAGGCCCGGGTCACACTAGAGATGGATTGAGAAAACAATTGACAACATTACTGGGGGTCAATGAATAATTTGCAGAGCAGGTCAAAACCTCTTCCCTGTTCGGAATTGAATATCTTATTTATTTGAGTGTTGAGCAGATCAAGAAGTTTCAAGACTTTAGGTTATTATGATTGGCATTCTTCTGTTTTTTCTCAATGTGCCTTGCAATGTGTGGATTTAATTGTCATTTTTTTTTAATTAAAAGATCTTTGTTTTGATATTTTTCCCATACTTCGCTTTAAAAAAAAAAGCATTTAATGTTCATTTTTGTTTCATTTATCTGTGTTTTTCTGCAAAGTAAACAATTTTTTATGTAAATATATAATAGTAATAATGAAAAAACGAATTAACTTTAAACCCCACTGAACACCTGTTGGAGAATTTCATATCTTTCAGTGTGTTTCATCTCTTGACCGAGATTATACAGTTGATCATTGACCTACACGTGACCTAAAGTGGCCTCCAGGGGGGGACAAAGTCCAGGTGACCGCAGCCAAGGCTATAAAGAAGAACTGGAAACCTGCTGCCAGGGCAGGGGCACTGGAAAAAGATGAACTTTAGAAAGAACAGAGGAATGTACTTCAGCCTTGACCCCATTTCCCACGGTCAGAGAATTACGACACCATCATGGATGAAAAGGGAAATGGCGGTAACAGTAATTGTGTTAATGGGGTTGTATATATTGATTGTAGTAGTTATGGCTTTTGTGAGATTTCATGTCACTCTTCCTGCAGTTTCCTCCATTCAAAACTGCCACTTACATCCTTGGACTGTTTCCTATTTCATTAAAACCATTGTCACTGATATTCACCATTACTGTAATAAACTGTTGAGGAGGTATATAGCCTGCATTTGTGTACTGTACATTCTCTAACTTTCCATTTTCTATTTTAAGTTGTCTCTGTCCAATTAACTGAAAAAATAGTGCAGCAGCCTTGTTCCTGTCCACGTTGTTCATACAGATGAATTGTACATGCATCCAATAGTTCAGTGATACAATTTCATGCCTCAGTAGATGAAATTGTGAGACTATAAATTCAGTACGAGGTTTATGCTTTTAGACATTATTAAACCTACTGCATCGCACAGTGAAGTTTGGAAGGGAATGAAATGTGATGTGTGACGTTTCCATATTTTTATGAGCCACATCAGGGATAATGATTTTTTCCAATACAACCCGTGCCAAACATTGACCGGTACTGGACTACAACATGAATCTCATACAGATGGGCATATCAGTATTCCTCCATTGACTTTATACACACTACGAATGGGGATAATTTCTATTTACATGATAGTGCTAATGTTAATTATCTTGATCAATACCTTTGTTTATTTAATAGGCTACAGCTGACTATTGTCTAGTGTGTGTGAGTGCATGTGCCTGTGTGTGAGATGAGCAGGATGAACAAATTACTAATAATAGTGATTTAATTTGATGTGAAACCTTATTTGTGCCAGTCACATTAACCATCCCCTGTTTTAATTATCAATGTATTTACACGTAGGCCTATTTGTATTGTATTTACATCTAGTATATATAATAGCCTATTATAATAAAAAAAGAGGAAGAAGAAACCTTCTCGTTTTCGGTCAAATTGGCTTTAGAAATGAAAGGGTTAGCTTTCACCAAATTTCAGATTTTCGAAAAGGTGCGCTTCATGTTGTTACTCGCGCCTCCCGTGGTGCTCAACTCAACAGAGACAGCGGTCATAGGTTACAACTTGCGGGCAACAAAGTTTTGAAAACAAACGCACCTGAAGCCTCCATAACCGGAAGTTGAAAAAAGTTGAGGAAAAGAAAAGATAGCCGACAGCTTTAACTTTTTACGACGGATAGTTTTCACAACTTGCACTATTTGTGAATGCCATTTTGATTGTTTTGGACGGTGGACCAAAGGAATTTTCTGGAAATTATGAATAATAACCGAGGAGTCGTCAAAGATGTGGACAAATAATCGGACGGTATGGAGTCACTTCCCTTCGCCATATTGCTGTAGTATAACTTAGGATTTGGTCAAATTTAATTTATAATACATTTGTAATCATGGTTTGTTTGTGCACAATGAACTGAACAACTGCCGAAAATCTAACTGGGCTAACGATGTTGCTAAGCTAGTTTTGTACAAGCTAATGTTACAGTGGCATGCAAAAGTTTGGGCTCCTCTGGTCAAAATCTGTTGATGTGAACAAGTGGAAGATTGTGATCTCCAAACGGCATAAAGTTATAGATGACACATTCCTCTTACATTTAAACAATATAATTTTTATTTTCATCTTTCACATTTTCAAAATGACAGAAAAGGAAATGTGCTCTAGCCCTAACCCTCCTTTGGAAACTATCACAGCATGTGAATAATTACATAAATAGCTATTAACTGAGAGCTCAAGTCTCCTGGGTTTCCCATTCTTTTGCAGGGTGCAGTTTTGTTTCCCATTTTCACTCTAAATGCCTTTTGGAGATCATTTCATCTTCCACTTGCTGAACTGTTCAGAAAGAAAGAAAAATTTGACCAGGAATGCCCAAACTTTTGCATACTAGCTGCTAGCGACCAGTGGGTTTCAAGAGGCTGAGCTCCCTCAGGTGTGTTTTATTGCTCCCCCTTTTTACACGTAATGTAGAAAATACGACTTTTATTGTCAAAATCCGCCATTATTATTTTACATAATGGTTGACAACCTCACTTTCCTAACTGCTGTGTGAAGTGCAGTCATAGTTTAGCAGCAGTGAGGCAGGCAGACCTCTCCTCCTGATTTGGATTCATGCTGTTGTGAAAAGGTTTCTTATAAGAGCCATATGGTACAAGAGGGCAAAACTGTATTAAATGGATTAAGCAGTGTTTATCTGCTGGAAAATGTCACTACATGGTGCAGTAAGTGAGCATACAAGGACATAGATTTTAGGAGGGTATTAGAAAATGTTACATGCAGTACTGGCATATTGACTGTGTGATATTCCTTCAATATGTGTGCACAAGATATCAAAGATTAGAGTAACATTAGCGGCTTTGTCCTGTTCTTTATCAGATTTAAAGTTGTGATAGGCAGAATCAGAATACTTTATTGGTATCCTTGGGGGAAATTACTAAATTACAGTCACTCATTCATCAAGAAATAGAGGAGGTGAATTGATACAAATATAGGCTACATGATAATACATACATAAAATGTGAGAAAACATATGTGCTGTATAACAATATACAGTATGATGATGAAGGATGCTGGACTGTGGCAGGGACCAGTTTGAGCTTCAGCCTTTCACCGTGTGTATAGCCATTAAGGGCATATAAAGATAGACTTCTAAGATATTTGTTTTGAAATAGATCAGCTTGGCTCTGTAAGATTTTAACAGAATAAATGTTATCTTTCTTAACTAGCTACAGCTGATATCCGCCAGTGACAGCTGTCATTTCAGCCACCAAATGGATAGATGTTGTTGCCCACAGCCTGCTTATGTTTGCCTAATGCCTATGTGTGAAATCAAAGACCTACTGTTGCAAAAATGACATAGATAGTTGTTAATCTCCCACTGGTGTCTGTGCGTGTTTGATGTGCTATTGATAAGGTCGATATAAGGTCAGCAAGGAAACATAAAATGCATCAACTTGTATTTTTCCCATCAAATCTAAACTCTTTCCTGAACTGGCTCTGGTAACCAGCGTAAGAGAATAGCACCCAATAGGAATAGGAGGTGGGTTAAAGGTCATCACTAGGCAGACTGTGCCTCTCTATGTGGGAGGTAAAGGTGCGTCCAAATGTTGTGTGACTTGGCCATTTGTCCCTCCTCTTCTCATCACCTCCCTGCTCTCCCCTCTGCCCACCAGCATCCTGCCTCTGGACATTGTGTGGGTTGTCACTGTCATGGAAGAAGAGGGAGGGGGGAGGTTAACTGGTGTGATGGCACTTCCCTCGCAATTCTGAAAACAACTGCAGCCAACCAAGAAGAAAAGCCAAAGAAGTTTTTTTTTTTTTTTAGTGTTTTTAAGTTTGGCTGTGAAGCAAACTGCCTCTTTGAAAGGCCGTGCTGTGATGATAGCCTTTGTAGATGAACCCTGGTGTTGGAGCCTGCTGCTTGTACTCTTGAATTACAGAAGCGAAACCCTTATGAATAAAACCGTCAATCATGCAGATCTGACAATATCCCATAATTCCATTGTGCATTTCCCCCATTCATATACAGGCAGCTTGCTGGCAGGCAAACGAGAATAAATAATCACAGGTAGTTGGAACAGACATCGGCATTCCCAATGGGCTCCCAGCCGCTGGAAAACACTGTTGTGCGCCACTGCCTTGCAGCGGCAGCCGACAACACCCATGCATCATAACAATAGAGCACTGGCACGCTCAGGACATATTGACACAGCAGTATAGCCGGGCTGGCAAGGTGGCAATCATGCCCACACACTGGTAGGCCTGGCAGAAACATGATCTGGAAGAGCGGCCGACTGGAGCCCTTGGGCACGGCCGTTGGCAAGCTTTTGGGGCGTTTATAGTGCTGTGGTGTAATGAGTGTGTGATTGATTGGGACCACAATGGGGGCTCATGTAACTCAGAGTGGTATACAGCTCACACCAGGCGGCTGGCACTCCTGGATTAGAGCCCCCATGGGTTCCCACCCAGATTAAAGGGTTACATTAAACGGCATGAATAAAAGATTGAAATTATTCTCTTTGGAGCGTGCCCGCAGGAGAGAGAGGATTGGAGTGTGTTTACATTTGTGCCTGCTGGGAAAGGATGCCTCGGATGAAGCTTTTACTATTTCCTGTTTCCTTGTGAAACACACACATGCTCCCTCACTTGCAGTAAATGTCTCTATCTGTTGCTTTATACATCCAAGGGCAAGCAGAATTTAAATATGTAATTACCATCCACAAATTGTACAAATGGGACACCAGGAACACGGTTATGCCGATGTTAAAGGTTACCTCAGTCATTTAGGTAATTGCATTTTACATGCTTGGGGCCAGGCTCTCCTTGAAGGGGAGGGGGCATGGAGGGAACAGCGCTGCCACCTGAACTGCGTCGGAGGAGGAGGAGGAGGCATCCAGAAGCGTAATGTTATCATAGTTTAATGAGAACATTTGCGCCCATGGTCAACATCATTTTTTATTTTTTGCTGCTCAAACCTTAAGAGAGATAGCCACGGGCCCTTTTTATGATTTTAATCTTTCTAATTGGCCCCACAGTTCAGGAGCTAATGTAATGAAGAAAGATGGGGGCCATCTTAATCAACTACAGGAATTGTGTGTAAACCGGTGGGCAGTGCGGTTGCCTGGCAGGGTCCGACTCACGCTCCCCCCTCCGCTTCCACAACGCCCCTATTTCATCTTCAGCTCACAGATCACTTAAGCAAATGAACAGGCTTCTCACATGTCGTCACAGTGATATTTCACACGTTTTTTCTGTTTTTTTTAACCAGCATTATAAATATTACAGCCATTTCCCCCACTCTTCCTCGGCCTGCTTTTGCTAATTATTTATTTATAAACATCACAGCTTAAGCATTTTTTTTTCTTTTTTTTTTTTTTTACGGCAGGTCATACCCAGTCTTTGCCAAGACTGATGTGAAACACTGAGCGTAGGATGCAAAAAAGAAGAGCCTGTAAGAAAAAAAGGAAGTTAGATTTACCACTACATCAAGGGGAATTAGGAAATAAAATCCAGATTCAGTGCCATCCTGATCGGGGATTCATCAAGCTGTCTTTATTGATTAGTAATTCATCATTCAGGTCCGGGGCAATAGGCTAACGCAAGCGGAAGAAGACTTGGCTCGGGCCTCAGATGATGACTCGCACATAATCAATGGCTGATAATACAGAGGCCGTCCTAATTATTGACGAGCAGAGCAATGCTGTTTCCCTATTCATTCACAGAGGGGTCGGTTTAATCGCCGTCTCGGCCTCAGTTGGTCTTAGACCAGTTGGTTAGAGCGAGCTGAGGTCCCAGGGGAGACGGAGGTTAAAGGGGTGACGGAGCTTGGGATCCAGGGGCCTAAAACGATACACAGTTGTTCTTTCTAAACAGGCAGGGATAAGACGCAGAAAAGATTTTAGTTATCAGCCGGCTCGTCGGCCGACAGCCGCGGAGTCACAGGTGCAGATAAAGCACAAAACCAACAACAACTTAAGGCAGTGTTTCAGTCTCCTCCTCTTAACCACTCTCTGTTTTCAGTCTCTGCATGTTTTTGTGTGTGTGTAAGTGTGTGTGTGTGTGTGTGGGAACTCTTGTTAAACTGCAGCATGCTTAGCGGCTTGTGGTTAGAAAACGATTTCCATTATTTTGCACTTGGTGTGTTGACAAAAGTCTTTCATGGAAGGCATTCCAGACATTTTTCTGTCTCTCTTGTGAAAATCAACTGGAACGTGGACTTTGGTGGTGGTGGTGTGGGGGGGAAAACATCAACAACACACACACATTGTTAACTCTGAGCCAGTAGTAGACAGTGCTCTGTGTTTAAGGCAAGAAATTAGGTCTGGGTGAGACAGGGTGGTCTGACATCTCCCTTCCACGCTGGGACAAATGTGGGTCATAAAGCTGAGGCAAAGTGGATTTACACTACGACTACTAAACCCCCCCCCCCCCGCCCCCATTTGTCCCAAAAACCACAGTGGCCACCCCTCACCTCTGCACCTCCACTGACCCAGTCCTGCAGGTATCCCCTTTCTGCACCAGGTGGCCTTTGACCCCTCAGTGCTGTCAGGTGATATCTTAATGGAAGAGTGTTTTCAGTGTCACAACATGAATGACTGCTCACAGACACAGATCTGACCTGCTAACCTCAGCACTTCACTTATAAAAGGTGGATTCATTGTATTTTCTCACTATTTGTGGTAGTTTAAAGAGGAACTACGCAAGTCCGGTCGCTTTTCCGCTGTTTTGCTGCTAACCCTCTTCTCGGTCATGTGCATTTGTTTTTCTAATGAAGCTGGCGAAAAAGCAATCAGTAGAGCAGTAGATTACGTTATATATCACATACGATGTTACAACGTGTATATTTGTGTAGTTTAATCTGTCATAAACAAGAGATTACGGGTTTATGCAAGATTCTGCAAGGTTGGGTTTCATCCAAGAAACATAATAAATGACATGCACGTGGAAGGCAGAGAGACTTCATTCTCCCGCATAACAAGTTAAGCCATTTATTAAACCATCACAATTACTCCAAAGCTGTTTAATTAAGGTAAAAATGTAGCATAGTTAAAGGGACGAGGAGTTTCTCCAGCGGCAGAACGAAAAATTCTGCGACAATAAAAAAGTCTCATATTAATGTGGATGAATCTACGTTACCCACACTTGTTAACGGGCCCATTTTCGATACATATATCGTTTTGTCTCTATCGTTATTTTGTTATTATTAGTGGTGGCGGAAATGCTGGGCGAGCCGACCAGCGTTTCCTTACTTTCGGTTTCGCGGCGAGTCATGAGAATAACACCGCCGAATCGCCGTTTATGGTCGGGACTACGACGGTATGTGATCGTCTTCGAACCTCTGACTTTAATTCTTGATGAATGAAAACACGAGTCTGTCTTGCGCCGGTCAAAGAATTTCACGGTGCGCGGAAGCTCATAAATGTAGTGTGAAAACGCTTCGCTTTTCCAAAGCTCCTCGTTGTCCCTTTAAGATACAAATCCTGCATAGTTCCTCTTTAAAGTAACAAATGATATATTGAACAAGCCAGACGCAGACGATTACACCTCTCTGCACAGGAAAATAATGTGCAATGCTAAATATGCACATTGTCACGTTATAAAGTTGTTAACACGTTAACAATACTGTTACATGTACAGATCCTTTGGAAGCTAATTGATGTTAGCATTTATCAGGAGTCATGTTTCCTGCTACTCCTCTTTTGATCTGCACTGATTCGTATCAGAAACGTATCAGGCTCTAGCTAGCTGCTAACTGTGTCCATCTGTAGTGTGTGTGTGTGTGTACAGGTAGCACACAGAAGGTTTATCAGAGCTTTTTACAGCTGGTAACAGCTTCCTGTTATGCCTGTAAATGACACTGATCACAGTGGTGAGACTGAACCAAAACAGCTTAGTGGAAAAACAGTCAGCTAAAAGATGCTAAAAGCTTTTGCATATCAATTATACTATATATCACACGCATATTACTTTGAGACATGCAGTGTACAAACAAATAACCCTTTCTCATCATACAAGTGAAGATATTTGTCACATTGTTTAATACAAATATTTCATGGTGCATGACCTTTTCTATTATTAATACATTTTTTGTTTTTATATTATTTGCATATTTATATATTTTTAAATGTTAATGATACCTACAAGCTCTTCCAAATATTACTTTGTGAGGATTATGAGAATTTGTATATCTAATCTAATCTAATCTAATCGAATCGAATCGAATCTAATCTAATCTAATCTAATCTGTCCTACACTCTGGAAATCCAGTGATTTAGGATGTGTTGGATTGGAGGATTGTCTCGACTTCATCTTTCTGCGTTTCAGTGATTTAGCCCAACCTGAGCTGTGACGTCGCCGTTCCCCCTCGGACACGTCGAGCTCTAATTAACTCTCAGCGATAAGAAGCGCAAAGTGCAAACAGAATAGCGGTGATCAATCTCTCCCGTGCGTGTCACAAGTGTAAATGTTTAGATGTACAGCCGTGTTACTTCCCATGTTAACACACGTCCATTAGACCCAGCAGGTCTATCAAGACTCACTCTGACCTGCTGGGCCTTTATCAGTGGGAGACTCTGCACCTGGACAGCTGTGTGTGTGTGTGTGTGTAGATGCATGTGGGAGTGGATCAATGCACAAATATAAATGTGTGTTTTTGCATGTGTGTACCCGTTTGTAAAAGGGAAGTGCGTAGGTTTAATGTGTATTATTTCATGGACGTGTGCACAAGTCTGACTCCTGCGCTCGGGTTTGTGAGTGTTTTTATGTCACAGGTCAGACTGGGAGAGACTGGGAGGTTGATGGGATCATGACATAACAACCACAACATGCCCCCCCAACACACACATGCACACACACACACACTCATTTCCCTCCCGTAAGGAATGCTATTTTTCATCCCGCGTCTGACTTTCCTGTTTGAATTAGAGGTGCAAACATCAGCCTGTCTTGATAAATGGTGTTTATCCAGGGCCACAGGATCAAGGCAACTGTAATGTAGTGTAAATTGATGAAGAAACAAAAGGGAGCGAGAACAAAAGAGAGTGGAAAAGAAGCGATTAAGTCTGTGTGTGTGTGTGTGTGTGGGAGGGTCGGGGGTGAGAGGCTGAATGTGAACCAGAAATAAAGGGACAGATAGTTTTTAAATTGGGTTAAAAAAGAGCAAGGCAGGGGGGCATCAAGAATGTCTGGAGGCCACTCTTATCTCTCTGAATGAAAGGAATGCACACACACACAAAGACACACATAGCAGCTAAATGAGATGTGCACTGAAGGAGAAGTAAGAACAAATCAATGGATAGTTTAACAACCAGTTTCCAGGGGATATAAGGATACCTTTAGGCTAGGACACAAGCCTCTGTGTGTGTCTTTTTGTACATGTGCATGGTGGGGGTGGGACATGGGGAGGGGGGGGGGCTCTGAAGAATTTTCCTATGTACTTTTAGCTGCAGGGGACTTGGGTGGGAACATATACTCCTGTGCACAAGCTCAATCAACAAGCCCCCCCACACACACCTGCACCCCAGCAGGCCCGTCAACCTGGCCGTCTGGAACCTCCTTTAAAGTGGGGTGAAAAGAGTGTGTGCTGTGGTATATGGAGGGGAGGGGGGGTGTTTAATGACAGAGTGGCGGGGTGTCGCTAAGCCACCCGTGGGTGGGTGTAGTACCTGAAAGAGCAGCAGCAGCAGCACCATCACCCCTCCCTGAATGGACATTGCGTGCACTGTTTTGGCTCTGTCATCAGCTTTAGTGTAGCGAGCTGAGGGGGCGGGGAGGGGGGGGGGGGCTTAGCTGTATGTGTGGCCGTCGAGTCGCTAACACCAACACGCTTCATTCAAAAGTCCTGTGGATTTAAGACTTACTGCTTTATAATGATTGTTTCCAGGCTTGATAGTGTTATGTTTTCAGTGGTAAACAATTTGGTTTCATCATTCAATATGGCACTTTTAAGGCAGAATACTTCACTTTCTAGTGTGTTATATTAACTCATTTTATAAATGATGTGACTGATGTGACATTTACAGAGAGAACAGCAAAGCTTGTGCAATGTTTACCTGTCACAGGGTTGGGAAGTTATTACATAAGGGAAGAAAAGTGGTTTTAGAGGTGAAACTTAAAGAGGAACTATGCAGGATTTGTAGCTTAACTATGCTAAAATTTTACCTTTTTTGGCAAATTGGCCCATTGCCATAATCCCTATAGTTTTAGGAGTAGGTTCATTACCTTTAGTAATTGTCGGTGTAAGCTGTTTTTAGAACGGCGGAGCAGAGCCGCGAGCTGCTCAGAGCTACGCTACGGAGGCTCATGGGATTTCTTGGTTTCCTTCATCAAACTCATCAAATACACAATCCAGCAGCTCCAAAATGCTCTTGTGGACAAGTTGTGACCTGCACATTCACCACGCTATGAGATAATAACAGAACGTTATGAGACGGAGTTGTTTTCGAGGCAAATGCAGAGACTGCTTGCCAAAAAACTGCCAGTGACAGGAACGCACATAAGCAGTTTTGCATGAATTTGCCTCTAAAACAACTCTGTCAGGTAACGTTCTGTTATTATCTCATAGCGTGGTGAATGTGCAGGTCCAAACTTGTCCACAAGAGCGTTTTGGAGTTGTTGGATTGTGTATTTGATGAGTTTGATGAAGGAAACCAAGAAATCCCATTAGCCTCCGTAGCGTATCTCTGAGCAGCTCGTGGCTCTGCTCCGCCGTTCTAAAAACAGCTTACACCGACAATTAAAAGTAACGAAACTACTCCTAAAACTATAGGGATTATGGCAATGGGCCAAATGTTGAACTATCCCTTTAATTCAACAGCTTTGGAGTAATTGTGATGGTTTAATCAATGACATGTAACTTGTTACAGGGAGAATGGAGGCCTTCCATGTAGTGTCTCTTGGCTGAAAAACAACTTTGCAAGTGCCGCCGCCCGGTGTCCCAGCTCTCGTCTCTGTGCACCGCAACACAAATCTCTTGTTTATGGCAGGTAAGACTACACAAATATACGTACATGTCGTAACTTTGTTTATGATATATAACGTTATCTGACAGCTCTATTGATTGATTTATTGCCAGCTTCGTTGTAAACAAATTCACATGGTGGGGAAGAGGGTTAGCAAAACAGTGGAAAAGCGACCAGACTTGCATAGTTCCTCTTTGAATGAATGACCATTGAGAATTCAACAAAAACAATTGTATTATGCTAGACGGTGCACATGTGCAGGAGGATGACATGTTATGTATTTCCCACTGCTGTATCTGGAGCATTTTACTTTAAACTCAGGATTTCCAGTGGCTTTAAGGTGGAAATACTCGGTGCAGTGGCCATGACTTTAGACGGATGCAAGACCAGGAAATTGCGGTTTTACAAGACACAGGTGATCGTCTGACTGAACACACAAGGCTACCTGTTGTGCTCAACTTTCTTGCTCCCTGTTGCGCTCTGCTGGCCCCAAAATCTCAAAAGTATTGGCAGCCCACATCCAAACTCACCATAACAATACAGACACCAGATAATGAGTTCTCAGAGCACTTTTTATTTTGATACTGGTCAAACTTTGAGGATTGAAAAGAGTTTGATTGATGGAGCAAAGCACACCTGTTTATTCACCACCTGTCTCTGGACTCCTCCATTTGAACTCCTCCTGTTCCTAACCATCAGACACTTCATGGTTGTCATCTTTGAGTGTGCAGTCGGTAAAGTAAACAACATGGTTCAGTGGCAAAGTGGTCGAGGCCCACAGGTTGGAAACCACTGGTCTGGAGGACTCCTGCTGTTTTTGTTTTTTTGGTATCATCCTGTCTGAATAAAGCAGGTGATTGGACGTATGCACTATGTTAAATCAGTAGTTATTTTACCAGTAGCACAGATGTTCTATATTGCCAGTAGTTTGTTTTATACCGGTTTCATGGCTGGTAGATGCAGGTACTTTCAGGTCTTTCTCCAAAAGGCAAAAGACTTTCAGGTTTTTTTTTTTTGCTGTAGAGAAAACTCCACTTTGTTGATGGTGACCACAGTTGTTCGCCACTAACTCCAGTAATAATAAGCCTCAATAATTACCCATTCATACACACTGGGGAAACAGTAGCCAGCTCCCCTGGCATCATATTTGTGTCCTCTACTTTCATTCCTGGATACTCGAAAGGCGTACATTTCATTGTTTGACCACGTTCTCTGCTCTTGACATTGCGACCTTGTGGCTATTTCCACACAGTGGCCTCTCAGGCATAATTAAAACCTCATTTAGAAACCATTCAATCCAACCACTGACCTTAAATTAGTAGAACTGTAGAATCATGATAAATAACAGCAGCACAATTATATTAATTTAACTTACTCGGTTCTACAGAAAGAAACCACACTTTTCCCTGCTGCCAGCACAAAAACCGGCTCATTCATTACATTTTATAGTTATTAATCTGATTTTATTTTCTTTGTGTGTACGAGATGATGATTAATTAATGCATTTATTTCTGTACTCTTAGAGGGTGCAGAGACAGTCTTGTAATATTTCTCTGTATGTACTTATCCCTGTGCTGCAGCAGCCTTTACATTAATCCGACAGCAATCAGTTCAGACTTGTGTCGGGCTGAAAAGGTTTTAATGAGCAGTGTGTTTGCAGGAGGCTTATAGAGGGTGAAACTATTTAACTTACCCAGCAGCGCTTTGTTGCCATCCCAGTGTCAGGTTTTTAAGACACATTACGCATCACTGAGCAGAGTTTATTTTGTTTTGAGGATGATGCAGAAATAACAGTAAAAAGCTGGAAAAAACATCCCTATGGAGAAGAAATAAGCAAGATAAACAAGTCAGTCCACGTGATTCAAAAATCTTAAATGACGGGCTGCCGCCGGCTCTGTATCTCACTGATAATTACATTTCAGATGTAACTGTAAGAGAATATTACACTGTAAAAGAGAAACACCATGCACAGAAACATAAAGTCAGAGCTCAAACATCTGGGAGATTCACATCTGTGACCAGGGCTGTCACAATCATGAAAATGTAGTTGATGATTAGCTGTTATACAAATAATTGCAATTAACGATTTGATTCTTTTTTCTGATCATTTCATGCCACTATAATAGCATAAGTCAACACATAGTTCAGTAATACACAATACACAAGAAGAGCCATTTATTGGCTTTGCAACTAAATCAATGATAACAATGTCAATAGTTGCTCATTGAAATAAGACCATCAAATATTAGAAATGAAACCATAGAAGAAGAGGAAGCGGGCACAACGTGATGATGTCATTAAAAGAGCAGCAGTCAAACCTCAAACGATGGAAATAGTGATAGAAATATGATCTTTCTGTTAGTTTCATCCAGCTGTTTTTGTACAGATGAATGGAAACCATTTTTACGATCATGCAAAATGATTGCGATCGGCTCAAATAATTGCGATCAGGCGATGGTGTTATAATTGTGACACGCCTGTCTGTGACTATAGTACATCATTGATGTATTTTTCAAATGTAAGTCAGCATTATTTCCATATTCTGTTTTCTGCGTTTTACTGTAGCACGACTGTTTCTTTATTGAAGATCATTAATGTTTTAGCGTACAGCGTCTGAGAGAAAAAGATCTCTTGATGATTTCTTTTTTCTTTTTTATTTCATCTGTGATTCTGGGACGTTTGCCAAACAAATGAGTCATATTTCGTCATAAACTTTGAATTGGGTCAGTAGACATCAGATCAGTGCGGGTTAGCGAAGTGAAGCAAGTGGTGTCTGGTATCAGAGATTTGGTCCGTTTGAGTCTGGAGTTGCCCGACATTTACGAAGACGACTTCACAGAGGAGCTTTTATGGAGCTGAGGAGTCGCATGACGTGGACGAAGTTGGGCTGATAAATCGGGACGGAGCCACTTTCTAGACTCTTTCTTTGTTTCTTTTTCCACCCCCCCCCTCTCTCACACACACATAACACACACACACCCTAGGTGACCCCGGCGTTTTGTCATCATCCATTAGTAATTAGAAGCTGTTTCCTGAGTGTGTATCCAGAGGCTGGCTGAATAAAGGCTTTAGAGGAAATGATAATAAATAATAATCAGACCCAACCAATTAAGACTGATTACCCTCTGCATGACGCTGGGTGCTGCACACTTCTCAGCACCCCCACACACACACCCCCACACACACCCCCACACACACACACACACACACACACACACACACACGCTGCATGTACAGGTTGTCTCTGACATGTGAATATTTATACACAGCCCTGCTTGCTGTACACACACACATGCTGCTGGGTTTCTTCCTAAATAAAGCCAATCCCATGCTCTAATTCATAATATTGCAGTAATTGGGAATCCCTCCCTACCCCCCCCCCAAAACATTTGACTCCTCACAGGGGCTCAGTCTAATTTCAAGAGAGCGGGCCTGTGCCTCTCAGGATGCCTCCATAAGCCCCTCTAAGCCTCAGTCTTAGCACAAGACAAAGGCGATGTGGCTTGGGGAGGATTAGTAGTATATGGGTGGAGTGGGTTGACATCCCAAAACGTGATTAAGTGTTTGGTAAGTGACTGAGGAAGACTCCCGAGACTTAAAAGTAACGCAGTGAAGATGCCAGGGTCCTTTTCTGATGTTAAATAAGGCAGGGAGATGCAGCTCAGTGGGAGGGGGATGAGGGACGAGGGGAGGAGGGGGACAGTAGGGAGGAAGACGTCAATAAGGAACGCTTGGCTTCTGACGAGGAAGACGCAGCTGCTTTTGTCTCCGTGACGTCCTCAGGGTGGAGCAGAAGGAGCTGCGATCACCTACACATGTTCACTCAGTCACTTTCTCCAGGCTGTGCAGGGAATACATGAAATATTAATGAGCTGGGAGGAAGAGACTTTCTTTATGTCCTAACACACACTTGCACTGTCTTTTTTTATTCTTTTTCTTATAAATATATATATATACTACCTCGATGCGCACATTCACCCCAACAAAATTAAGGATTCATAGACTCAGTGCGAAAACCATCTCTCTCCCTCTTTCTGCCTCCGTCAGTGAGTTTTAATGGCGCGTAATTATCATCTGTCAGTGGTCCGTCGGCGGGCCTGTCCCCAACGGCTGCTTTTTTTTTTTTTTGTGACTGACACCCACAGCACGCAGCTCAGAGAAGTGCCATATGGCTACAGTTAACACTGACATACAGGACTGTAACGCAGCCTCATGGGAAGACAGTGACAGGATTTGTGGACACAGTGTAATGTGTGTGAAAGTGAGAGAGAACACAGTGGCTGTTGGTGATAGTATCGCTGCCGTATCTCCACTGTCAGATTAAAGGAGTGGCTCAAGATGAAACCTGTTGGAAATGGGAATAAAGAAGCTGCTGGTGTGGTGTGGTTTGGTGTGAGTGGATGCAACAACAGCACTGATAAAACCAGCAGGAAGCAGCAGAATTAATGTGTTGAAGAAATAATCAATAGTGTCACAGATGAGGGAAGATACACACCAATGATTTCAAATGCAAATGGAATCAGAGTGAAAAGCAAAACCGTTATGCACGCTTCAAATCTAAAAATGCAACAAGTTAAAAATAATTGTCCTAATATAATTTAGATTTATAAAATGTTGTCAGTTTATTCAGAGTCTTTTTATGTGTTTTGGGGAAATGTCTGAGATGTGAGGATGACCTGTGATGACTAAAGTAGTGTTTTAATGTACATGAAAATTATTCTATTTGAAGGATAAAAGTTTATCTTAGCAAATTTCACCTCACATTACTGCAAGTTTTGAATGTTCAGAGAATCTTCTCTGTTCTGTAAATTGTTATCAATAGCTGTGTCCCAATTCAGGGTCTGGATCCTTCGGTGGTCAGCGGAGGCAATGGCTTTGGTGGTCAGCCTCGGACAGCTACATCAATCGTTGGTAACTGGGACGGTCTAGCCTTCGGAGCATTCCCAGATTGTGTCCGAACGCAATCAACATTTTTCGTACCTTATGTTTT
The DNA here is from genome assembly GCF_905171665.1 of Trachurus trachurus. Lineage (NCBI taxonomy): Eukaryota > Metazoa > Chordata > Actinopteri > Carangiformes > Carangidae > Trachurus > Trachurus trachurus. The sequence continues at coordinate 12,267,916 of NC_139892.1, read as the reverse complement.
TAATCTATTTATGCGCCGTTCATGGGTGGCAGTAATTTTGTCATGCCTTGTATGATGACAATAAAGGAGTTTAAGTTTAAGTTTAAGAACATCCTAACGTCAAACATTTGAAAGTTGCTGCTTTTTTTACACTTCCAAGAAAAGGCTGGACTTGGAGGAGCCTTCGAACTGGGACAGGCCTTGTTGTTGCAACGCTGTGATGTAATCGACCTTCCTCTGAAGGGTGCAGCCCCTGAATGGAGACACAGCTACTAGCTATGCTCACTGTTTCTTAGCATAAGGATACAAACGTGCTAGCCAGCGGGAGACACAAATATGCTTAAAACAACATGAATACAGACTTCATTCACTCTTAAGTGCACCAGTGCCAGTATGTACAGGCTGCGAGGCATGAGGGCTAATGACACCAAGTTGGAACGGAGCCATTATGAATGTTATTGTATGAATGAGTGCTGTAATGTAATGTTGACACAGAGTCTGTGTTTCACCGCAGCACCAACACCACCACCCACCTGCCTCTTTCTTCTTCTCATTGTTGTGCTAAAGTAGACTAAACACATACCTGAACCGTGTCTACTCAGGAGATTAAGATGATATCTAAAACCAAAATAAATTTAATCTAAGAGGCCAAAAGTTACATTATTTAAAAACAACCGAAACACATTTTTTCCCCATGCAGTTAACAAAAGAGCACAACGACAACAGACGCTGCTGCTAATGAAAAGACGGATACTTTAAAACACACGTTGTGATTTTCTTACAGGCTCATATGTGTAAAAGCTGCATGTTTCTGGAGCGGCCTGCTGTTACTCTGTCAACATTAAAACCAGCCCATTCCCTGTTTTACATCTCACAAGTGCTACTCCTGCCTTCGCTGATCATGTGCTGGAGGTGTGTGTATGTGTGTATGTGAGAGAGAGTGTGTTCTGGCCTGAGTCATTTACCATTGGCTTAGTGTGATAAATATGACCTGTCTGTGCTACTCTGGGTTATGTGCCATTGAGGGATGGCGGCTGTGTTTTGTAACTGAGGAATGAGGCCGAGAGAAACAGGCCTAGTAAATGACTTTAACCCTGGGAGAGAGTCGGGTTATCATTAACAGAGGCGCGACGCCGCTGCGCTGCTGTCACAGCTCTAACCCGCGACACAGATGTGACAAGGACATGAGATGTTGTGCTACGGTTTTGACCTTGTGGCAGCTCGGAGAGGCTGCCTGTGCTGTTTGCTTGGCTGCTTTTCTTATTTTTTTGTTCTCTTTCTAGATTTATGTACCGTATTACTTGTCCGTGAGTTTCTGGATGTCCGTGACTTGCGAGTGCAGGAAAACACGCTGACACACACATACACACATATACACATGGACGTCCACATTTTATCAGTGGCTGTTCATCAAGTTTAGTTCCTTGGGTTTTATTTCACCCCTTTTCTTAGCAAACAATCCTGTGCAAACTGCTTTCTGTCCGCGTTTTGATGAAGCATAAACTTTGTTTGCAGCCATGAAAACTCTTTTAGAAAGTGTTTCTTCACTTTATTTCTACTGGTTAAAGAACCCACCAAGACTCTGTTACATCAGGCTTTGGTCTGCAGTGGAAAAGGGTAAAATCTGTATTTGTTTCTGAGTCGAATATATCTACAGCAGGTACAGCTATTATTGGATCTGGCTCTGATTGGCAGAGGTGTAAACACAACATCTGGGTGAGTAGGCTATGCTAACTTTAGTCCCATTTCCCAGCTGTGGTGGTTTTGTAGCACACACTGTCACCTGTGAAGCAGGAACCAGGAAGGGCGAGCTGCAACCTCGAAATAAGTTTTAAAAACACCCAGTCACTGATCAAAGCGTCTCACACAGAGGCGCCAACGTTTTTTACAGCAGCGCGATGAGACACCACAGATCTATTTTACCAGGTTGAACTGTGACCAGCAGCTCATCGGTTCTCCTCTGGCTCTGTTTAAATGCAGATTATTATTACTATTACATTACTCTCGGATTGCAGTTGTGTGTATGTCCCGCTTATGCTGGCAAATTTTGTTGTACCTAAAATCTGGATCACTTCAACCTGACTGAAATTTCTTAACAACAGCTGGATGGACCATGAATTCCTGTCCCTCGCTGCATTAATGGTAGTAACTGTTAACTGATAACCTGTGTGTTCATCTAGCTTCATAAGCAGCTAAATATGTAAGCTCCTGATGTGATAATAACATCTGTCAGTCACAGCTCTGCCTTAAGTGCAATTTAGAATAACAAGTGTTAAAATCGTGACCATAATTAATATATTTCTTGTTAAGCATGTTAGTAGGGATGCACTGATCCGATATTAAGACCAGATATCATCCCAGATATTCATTTAATACCTAGATCTGGTATTGGACAATGGAGCTGATCCATGATGTCGATCTATTCACTTCAATTCTATGTTTGTGACGTGTGCTACATCACATGTCAGCAGCACCTGCAGCAACAACGTTTTACAAAGTTAGGAAAGGAAAATTAAAGTCAAGCCTGATGCCTTCACTGTCTGTGTTTATTAACTAACAAGGTGTACGGTTTATTAAAGCAGATATCAGTGGAATGTTTTTGTTAATATAAGTCCTTAATAGTCCTATTTTCCGTCAGCAATCACTTACATGAAGTATTTCAGCCTAAACACGAGTCTCTCCGTCACTCTGCTCTGCTGTAACCCGAGGAGAAAATTTTCCTTGTGGGATACAAGTGTTATCCAATGAGGAGAGAGAACGGCATGAAGGGCTGTGTGTGCAGCCAAGGGATGCGCGTGAATGTGGTGACGTAGCACGAGGACCAATTGATGCCTGACAAGGGCGGGGGCTGCTAACTCATGGTGCGTTCAAAGAAACTCGTACTTTGTGTTTTTCCTTACTGTGAAGTCATACCAGTTCGATCTGGTACGAGTTCACGGGTCGGAAGTTACGAGTGGCCGTTATAGGGAACTTTCACAGACAACAGGATGGTAAAAACACGAGCTACGGGTTACCTGGAACGTTACCAAGTCGTAGTTGTGACTCGAAGCTGTAACTTACGGTTTCAAAAGCCTGCCTTGAACGCAGCATTAGCCGAAACGGCCGTGAAGCTGATATCTGCTTTAACTCAACAGTGGTATCGGATTGGTATTGGGCACTATCCGCCGGCATTATGAAAATCTGTTGCCAGCCGGACCACCCCTGGAACTCCAAAAGCGTTTTGATCTTCTCCAAACCCTTCGTTGGCATGACGGTGAGTAGAAAATTGGTGAATTATCGATTTTGGGTGAAGTATCCCTTTAAGCCCAGGTATCGGTATGGGCACTGGGACTGAAAAAGCTGGATCCTTATACTGTATGGTAGCAGGATAAAGTTAGTGCCGCCTCACAGAGTCACTGTTGTTGGAAACTCTTCAGCCTTGTTAAAAGAAATCATAAATTTCTCTCTGTCATTTTTCATTGTTGAAGAACTTCTCATCAAAGAGGTGTTGGAGAACCTTTTCTCCACCTGTCTTCACTTCACACAAACCTCTGTCATAACAGCTGTCTTCCTCATCCTCACGTCTCCGTCTCTCTGTCCCCCCCCCCCTCCTTTCTTTCCCGACGGGTTTGTCAGTCCGTCACTTTGTAAATAGGCTGAGGCAGCGCGGCATTGTTGTTGATTTCATACATGTCATGCGACACAATTACATTAATGGCTCCCTGAATGGATTTCCCAGAGAGTCGGTCGGATTTGTTTGGGAGGCAGTTTAGAGACACAAAGAGGCTGTCATCTGTGTTTGGCCATCAGCTCCAAAGCTCTTATTAGCAGATGAGAGATTTGACAGTGCTGCTGCAAATGAAGAGATGATTTCTCTATAATGAGCACATAAGAGAGTCGTTGAGGATTAGTTCTTCTTTCTGTCTTCTGATTAGAGGAAAGACACGCATACTCTGTCTCTGCGTATTAGAAAACACACTCAAGCTGCTGCTTTTGGCCTTTTTTTGGCACGCTGGTGTGACCTCTGACCTCTTTGTCAGAGCTGGGAGTGGACAGTGGAGTGGGTGAGCTGCGACGCTCCGACACGATGCTCATGGTAATCATGTGGAAATCTCACCTCTTGCTTCCCCGCTGCTCCACTCAAATCATCTCAGCGGTCGTCAGCGCTGCTCATCACTTAACATTTAAATCATCCTCAGCCTCCGCACCGGCTTGCACCCACATGCTCTGATTTTTTCTTTGTCGTCTGTGGTGTAGGATTGTTGTTAGGTTTCCTCGGTGCAGGTTTGAAGTGCACGCTGCAGGGGGTGATGCAGCTCGATACGGTGCATGTAGATTGTAGACTAGGAGGCAGGTGATTGGAAAATATACGTATTCTTTACATGAACATAAAGATAGAGAAGAGTCAGTCAGTCAATCATAGTCTTGTAAACTCACATACGTTTTGTTCTTATCATACTACTCTTGCATGCACAGTTGGTGTCTTTGTGATGTAGTGTTCCCTCTGCAAAGTTACAACAAATTAAACGCTACATGGAAACACACTTGTAGCTTCACGATCGCCCTCTGATTATAAAATCTACTTCCCTCAGACCTTAATGGGCCCTCGGATACGAGTAGCTTTGCTCAACCAGGGGGGTGCGCTCAAACCAAATGGCCCTTTTCCACCAGCACTGCTCAACTTGACTTGACTCTTCCTGTTTTTTTTTGCTTTTCCACTGGATAGTGGATAGTACCTGGTACTTTTTTTAGGTTCCAAATGAGCTGAGCTGATACTAAAACGTGATGTCACCCCACTGCCAGCCACTGATTGGCCAGAGTGTCGTCACTGGTTTGGTTTGGTTTTGTTTTATTATGGATCCCCATAATACAATAACATTTAAGAATTTAATTATTTAAATACAAAATCCAAAATAATATTACAAATACAAAATAAGTTCAACTTATTCAACACATTACATTAAGACTTTACATAGTAATACAGTTCAAGATAAGAATTCAACCGACTAGCTAAACATATCAATACAATAAAATTCAAATAACAGCCTCTTTTATTTTCTTTTTGAATTTCCATGTTGCTTATATGTGGGAGGAGCCGATTGGAAGAGTCGTGGCCACCGCATCTGACATACGAATCAAACCTGCTATTTAAAAAAAAAACACACCGACAACAGCGCCCACTGATCTGTATTGTGACTTATTCTTTCACACGAGTTAAACGTCTACTCTGCTCTGTTGAAAACCACACTGTGGTCCGTCGACGAGATGCAGACAAGTGTGTTTGGAGCTGACTGGGAGGATGGAAAGCAGAAAGCTAGATGAAGCGACCGTAGCAGCCGTGCTGTGACGACCCTGCCCACGTTGAGGAGGAACTATGAAGCATCCAGTCGAGTTGAGCCAAGCAGAGCTGTAACTGTGTAATGGAAGAGAGCCAGTTAAGATGGACGTAGCCTCTTTGACGGCACCCACAGGTTTCTCATGCTCTGAGTTGACCGCTACGCTGTCGTGAGGGGTTTATGTTGGTTGACTCACTTTTCAAAGCCTTTTGAAGAAGTGGGGTTTTCTGTGCTTCACTTTTTAAGCCTCTAACATCGCAGCTTCACTCAGACCAGCACTAAAATGATACACGTAAAATGCAAGAAAATAGAGTAGAAGGGGTCATAGTTCAGGCCATGTTGAGAGCTGTATAAAGCAAGTAGAACGTGACCCCAGATGCAGTCTGTGTAGATGTCTGTATTGATTAAAGCAGTACTTAAGAACTTTAAGTTTTGGTTGAGTTTGGCGGCACCAGTGGCCCAAAGCGGTAGTGTTTTGCCTGAAGGAAGACTCCATTTCCCATGAGCACCAGCGCGTAGCGCCGTAAACATCCTGATCTCCCGGTGCATGGAAATTAACAGAAGGCGTCCAAACTAAGTTTCTGTTACCAGCGGATCATTTCTCAGTAAACACACATACACAATCCGACGGAAAGGTGCCGCATTGCCTGCTCCCTCCTCGTCGTGACTCGCGAAAGTGAAAGTGAAACTTAAGTGAGAGCCGGGTTCCTACCATGCTCCTCAAAGCTGCTTAGTGCCAGTGAAGGCGATACAGACCCCCTCAGGCCATGACAGAGGTGTCATTCAACCTGTTGTAAGTCGATGTACCATCACAAAAGTTATGAAAATATTATATGAAGGTTGAAAAGTTCCTTAGTGTTGGTTTAAAGAGAAAATTATAGATCTGCTTTTATTCTAATAGAAGCATTGGTAACACTTTATTTGACGCCTGTTTCTATAATGCATTATAACCATACTTATAATGAATTATAATGCGGTTATAGCACTGTATAACTATAGTTATAAACACTCATAAATGATCAATGCTTTATAGCAATAATCATAGCACATTTTAAAGCATTTTATCATGGCTTATAAGGTCAGGTATTATAATACGTTATAATTGTTAGTAACTCGCTGACAATTCCCACATTGATAATGCATTATAAATATAGTTATGTGTTATAATTGGCTTATAAACGTGTATAACTATATAATCATTATAAACACTCATACATTATCATAAGGCATAAGCATAACACATTATAGAGCATTATAACTCTATAATACTTGACCTTATAAGCCATTATAAAATGCTCAATGATGTTTTATGCTTTAGTGTCACCGAGCTATTTTATTTAATTGTATACTTTGTTTTGCATCATGTTTTTCTGAACCAAGTCAAACACATGAGCAACATGAGGGGTTCTGCCTGACTTGTTTCCAGCCTTACTCCAACATGCAGGTTTACTTTCTCATCCCCTCACATTGCGCTCTGACGTCACGGTGGAGAAAACCTCTGGGAGAGTTTTGGCTCGGATTGGTTTATTTTCTTCTCTGCGCCCGGAGGCGTCTCTGCAGCTCCGTCTGCCTCCCAGAGCCGCGAGCTGCATTTCTAATCAACTCTCTACAATAAACACGCACAGTCAACAGAGGTGATTTGCTTTTTACATGAACATAACATGTGATCAGAGCCAAACGCACTGAGCGCTGAGTGAGTGCAGCTATATGACGACGGCGGGGCTGAGGGCTCATTGTGCGGCTGCCTGGCCCGCCGCCACCTCCATCACCTCCACCACAGCAGCAGCAGCAGCAGCAGCAGCAGCAGGAGCAGCAGGAGCCCTGCTACTCAGGATGTTGCAGACAGGGAGCCTGGAGTATTTGTGCTTTCACTGCCCACCATGCCAACCCAAACTGAGTCACAGTGCTGCAGGGAGTTTCACAGCAGACTGTTAGTTTTTGTTGGACGCCGCCGCTGACGCCACAGCGGAGGAACTTCTGGTGTGTGTGTGCGTGTGTGTTTGTGTGTGACAGTGCGAGGACTCGAAGCTGCAGTTTTCAAAGATAAAGACGCGGCCCGTGCCAACAGGAAGGGGGGGCAGCTGACTTATGCAACCTAATGCTATTACTGTGTCTGAAATCTCCCGCTCATTCATTCACTACACTTCCTAAATGATAAGCACTCGGCCCACGGTGCCGAGCAGAAAGTTATGAATCGTTTTGAATCTTTTGTGTTTGGTGTAATATCGCTAAATAGTCTGAGAGTCACATCTGAGCTGGAACATTCTGTATTCAATGAGGAGTCAATAGAAAAAAAACACTTCTTGATTTAACTTATTGATTAATGAAGGAAAAACACCCACAGTCTATGGTTTATTGTCATTTTTAATAGGTACCTCAGGGCAGGCAGTGGAGCAGTTACTGAGGTGGCCATAGATTTAGTGTGTTATATTGACTTCCTGTGGAGACATCTGCATAATCAGCTGCAAAAAATGTTCCTTTAATGGCTCCAAGCCTGAGTCATATATCCAAGTTCTTTCACTTTCATCGTCTCTTTGTTTTCAGTAAGCACCGTATAGACAAATCACTAATGAATATTCTATAACACACCTCGCTTAGGTTCAACGTTTTTGGTAAATTCGCCTATTGCTATAATCCCTATAGTCTTAGGGGTAGGTTCATTACCTTTATTTATCAGTGCATGTTGTTTTTAGATGGGCGGGGCAGAGACGTGAGCTACTTGCGTTTTTTAAATCACTCCGCCCAGTAGCCGTGTCTTGAATGTAGTTCCGGCTGCATTTGCCTCAAAAACAACTCTGTCTGGTAACGTTCTGTTATTATCTCATAGTGTGGTGAATGTGCAGGTCACAACTTGTCCACCAGAGTGTTGTGGAGTTGTTGGATTGTGTATTTTGATGAGTTTTGAGGGACAGGGGACCTGTCGTTCACTCCTCCATTGTGTTCACTGAGCAGCTTGCGTCTCTGCCCCGCGGATCTCAAAACAACATGCACCGATAATTAAAGGTAATGAACCTACTGCTATGACTAGGGTTCATAGCGATAGGCAAATTTGCCAAAAATGTTGAACTATCCCTTTAAGTTACAGCTATATGGCATGTAATACAACTATATTCAAGTGAAAAGGGTGTAACAGGTTTTATTTGACTTCTATGTACAGTGAACACCTTGACTTCTTCAGGTTCACAAGGTCTGATACATATTCTATATTTACTATAAGGTCACATGAGTTATATATCAAACTGTGTAACTTTGGTAACTCTGAGAGATATTGATAAGGCTTTTTGATAATGGGTAATTAGTTAAATTAGTTATTGTCATGTTAGTAAACAATCGTGGCAAAAAACATTCAATTAGTTTTAGTTTATTTAGTTCAGTCACTGAAAGTATATTATGTGAAAGGATATGTTTGAAAATGACTTACTAATAAAGTTTAGTGAATCTTCAAAAATCTATTTCTACACTGTGTGTATTTAAAACCATTTTTTCTATGTTAAAAACACAGTTGGTGATGTAGTGAATCATTATTTTATTCCCAATCACTTTCAAAGTGAGCGATGGTGAAAGTAAATCTCACTTTGCAACGGACTGAAGAATCACTGAGCTGCATTAAATACTGAAGGATGAAGATAAAGCAGATGAATGTGTGGGAAAGATAAATTGTAGATGAACTGAATTGGTTTTCAGTCTGAGTAAAACCTGGACAGAGAGACAGCACAGACACAGACGGATGGAGAATTTGTGTGTGTGTTTTTTTTCTCTGCGTGTGTGCATGTGTGTGTGTGTGTGTGCACGCAGCGCTGTGCTGTGCTGGCCAAAGGTGCCGTTAGATGAAATGCTTGCCTCTCTGGTGACCCCACTCCCATCCGTCATGGTAGGTAAACAGCCCTCTGACACCCGCTGACACTCCACCAGGACCCAGATCACCCCGGTGTGCCAAGTTATGGGTGGGCTTCTGTGGATTGGGAGATCAAGGATAGACACACACACACACACACACACACACACACACACACACACACACACACACACACACACACACACACACACACACACACACACACACACACACACACACACACACACACACACACACAATTCAGGCACTTTTTCCACTTTGATTTCTGTCTATTTAACATACAGAGATTTAGGTAGAAAAATAAAGCAAACACTACATTTTCCATACTACACACAAACACAAACGCAGACCTGTCATTGATAAAATACATCCTGATTCTTACCCTAAATTTCAAAACTTAACCCTTAAACTACCAGTTAAACCCGTGGGCCCCAGCAGTTTGGTCTCCTCCTCACACACACAGACACACAGACACACACACACAAACACAGGAGAAGATATCAACATACACATTTCCTCCTCATTGTGGGGTCAGTGTGGGGTGTTAGGTGCCTGACAGTTTGTTGTCACATTCATGACAACAGTGATGGGCTCTTCCACCACCTGGCTTAGATTAGCACCCAACGCCAGATGTATCTTTTCTGCAACACACACACACACACGGTGTCAGAGGCAGCCTAGCAGAGTGTAGACCTACAGCTCCAGAATGAGGGGTGGCAGTAGAGAGTTGGAGCGCAGCAGCCAGCCAGAGAGAGAGAGGGCGTGACATGCATGATTGAATAAGCAAAGCATCTGCTCTCCTTCCCGGCCTCCTGCAATAACAAAAGCCTGATTTGAAAATCCGCTGCCTAAGGCCTCGGTTCATGCCTCATATGCGGCTCGGATCGGATGTGCAGCAGCAGCACCAGCAGCACCAGCAGCAGCAGCCCTGTATCTCGGTTCGTGCGCCCAGTACTTGGCCGCAAAACTCTTGTTTCCAGTGCTGGGCTGAAAAACTTCAATACACCAGTGATACGTGGAGAGAAGTTGAACTTTCTCCTCTTTTTTTTCCTGTTCGTTTTGAAACATTTCTACAGCGGGTCGACGTGGAGCAAATGCAAAACGCTCTTCATGACAACACTGACAACACAGTCTCATGTCAAGGTCCGTGTAGTAGTAGTAGACCCTCCGGAGCTTTCAATAATATCTGATGATCTGGAAAGCAGATGTTTCTGTCGTTATGGAGATATAAATATTCATTTTTGTTTTGCTGAGGTTGTGAGATCTCATTCTGCTGATGAAGGTCATCTGATCTGGCTGAAAGCTCCTTGATCTGTCAACTGATGCCTCTTAGACTTAGGATAAGAATTAACTTTAGCAAACACTTTTTTTTTTTATAGCAGCCGTGTTCAAATACAAAGCTAAAGGAAAACTTTGTTGTGTTTTAGTGTTCGCAAAAATATCATACATGGAAAAATGGTGGAGCAACAAGTGCCAGAGTTACAATGAGGTCAAAGCGTCTTCATGAATATACATAATGTAAACATCAAGAAGTCCAGGCGTCAGTGATTATTGCCTGGCAACAGGTCCTACAGTCTGTAAAATGTAAAAGTGCAATGTTTAGGCTAAATACTTTGGGTTTTTCTACAGATCTAATAAAAGAGAGGATGGTAGTTTTGGACAGAGCCTGGCTAGCTGTAGCTGTTTCCAGTCTGTATGCTAAGCCAAAGCTAAATCTAAAGCTAAAGCAGCTGTGGGCTCAGGCCACATGCAGATGTGAGAGCGGCATCAGATTTCTTCTCTAGCTCTCATCAGGAAAGTAAATAAGTGTTTCCTTTAATCTCTCCCCTTCTGTTTCCTCCAGAACGTCCAGTGAAGGTGAAACACTGAGCTAATCATTCAAAGGTGGCGTAGAAATGTATTGTTCTTGTTTTGTCAGTGGCCGTTTGTGAGCGGATCAAATTTCTGTTTATTTCAAACCGAGCGGCGGACACAGACGGGTCAGAGGGAAATCAGGTTTCATGCACATTTTCAGCATTTGCATGTTTTTGACTGAAATCATACAGTCAAATCAAACATAGTTAGAAACGACGTGGAACCATGCACCTGTGTGTGTATGTGTGTGTGTGAATTGACACCAAGGTGAGGACACTGTCTTCAAATGACGAGCTCTGACCCAACAAACACATGAATAAACAGACGACAATGGGAGGAGGAAGTGAGAGGAAACCTCTGGAGTAAAGGTTATTTTAGGACTCGTAGTTTATCCCGACTCATATTTATGATGTCGCTCTTGTCTTGTAGATAAAAAAAAAACAAAAATAAAAATCAAGCACTCATGCTGCTTTATGCGTTTCCTCATATGCCTCCACTCCTTCCAAAGTAAAGACTAATGGTAGTGATGTCATGCTGCTTCGTATTTTCATAGCGGAAAAACAGAAACATAAATGACGGATAGTTCATGTGTAACAGTATAATTCAGCAGAAAAACACGAATCCACGCTCCACCTGCTACAGACGAGAGCGTGATCCCGTTGTATTTTACTTTGAAAATTAACGAGCCATATATTATGCTTTCAAAGCAACTTTTCCAACACTTAAGATGAGATGAAACTTTAATGATCCCTCCGGGGAAACTGGGTCATCGCAGTAACAAAGAGGAGGTTATATTATCCAGCGAGAGGAGAACAAATACACGCTCCCATTGTTCCTACAACACTTTGGTCGGCCATAACATTCATTTAGAGAGATTTTAAATAGAATACGTATTGTGTTTTTTTTTTGTTTTTTTTGTTGCTGACTCGTCTTTACCTCCTGTGCCTGTGGAGGATGGGACCAGGCTCGCATCAGCACAACTTTACCCCAGCAACAGTCTCGCATCAGCTGGGCACTTTGGTGAACAAAAGCACCTCCACCACCTCCACTGTTCTCACACCAGCTCCAATACACAACTCGTTACCAAGCCGTTAGTCCTCACTGATCTCCAGCAGCTTCTGTTTAAACCCCCCACACCCTCCAATAAACATTGTCAGTCTGATCCAGGATCAGCTCGGCTTTACTTTCAGTTGTTTAGTTGTTGTTTAGCTTGCTATTAGAAAACTAGTGGACGGTGACTAACGCCACGGTCGATATGAAATCACACAGTTTGTCGTATCCAAGGTGACTCAGTCTTTATGATATATAGTTTTTAATAGAGCTAGTCTGAGCAGGAACGTGGTCTAGCAGGAATGTGTGCTTGTAAAAAGCTGAGTATGGTTCAGCTGTTTTCACCAGGCGACCCTGCCGCGTTTTACCAGAGACCTCTGTGTTGGCAGCTCCTCGCCGCTGATGTACTGGCTTGTTTCAGATTAATGAGAGGGGGGGGGTTTCTTCACACACAGCTCAGGTTTGGTCTGAAGGTGATGGCCCGAGTTAACACACAGACATTTGCCTTTGCGTCAAAACAACAGAGGGGGGTGGGTGGGGTGGAGGGTTCTGTTGTTTAATGCACGGGCGAAACAGTGGGGGTGCGTGATGTACGTGATAGGCCGATCCAGCGTCTTATTATTAGGTGATGTCACATTGTGTTGCAGCAGAAGTTGAATCAGGTTCAACTTTCTTGTTTCAAGATGCAACATCTGCGTTGCTCCCCGAGGAAATCAGGTTTCTCTGATTACAGAACCCAGGGTTCTTTATTTACCTGACATTTAAGTAATCAGCTCGTTGGAGAAGTTGGATGGTAACTTGAATGAATGTAAACACAGTCTGTGACAATGTTAACAAGCTGATATTAAGCAAATACTGTGAGGTTTATCATGCTTACCATCTCATTTTGTTGTGTTAGCTGGAAACACAAAGGAGGAGGAGGAGCGTTGGGTTTGATCATAAACCAAAGTGATAGATAAAACTCTGATCTGGTGATTAGAGATGAATAGTAAACGGACAAATGAAGGATCACAGAAGATATAGTTTATTTAGGCGGAAATGTGAATGGACGTTGCTGGTTTCATAACAATCCATCCATTTACTACTCAAAAAACCACAGATGCCAAACTCATGCTGGTGCAAGAGGTTCAGCAAAGTCATGAAGATGTAACACTGTTCTGAGTGTTGTGCCAGTTCATCTGCAAACTTTGACTAGCTTCTGCTGCAACTTAGGCCGTGTCCACATGGATACGAGGGATGCACCAATCAGATGTTGAGATCTGATGACCTAGATCAGGTATTGTTTTTTGGGGGGGCAAAAATGGTATTTTTTGAAAATTGATTTTGAATTTTGAGTCGTTTTCATTGGATCAGTGTGTACTCAGACAGTTCTTGAAATGAGGCAGTGTTTACAGAGTTTTTTTTCAAAAAGATCAGCGGATAGAGTTCACTTTTGAATCGTCCAAAACACACACTATGAAACATCCAAATACCTCCATACTGCTCGTCTGTACTGACCCGAGTGTCCTGAAGCCGCGACATTAAAGTTGTTTGGAAAAAAATAATTTGATCTCTGTTTTTAGCCTTGTTGTAGCAGTAGCTCCCAGTGAGGGTGCGCAAGATTTGCTGCGAGATGTTGTTCCGTGTTTACATCACACATCCAAAGGTTTATAATTACGAACGTAACGTAACATCTCGCAGCAAATGCATGTGCACAAACATCAACAGAGCCACTGGTAGCTACTGCTACAACAAGGCTAAAAACAGAGATCAAATGAATTTTTTATGAACAACTTTTTCATGTGGCGGCTTCAGGACACTTGGGTCAGTACAGACGAGCAGTATGGAGGTATCTGGATGTTTCATGGTGTGTGTTTTGGACGATTTAAAAGTGAACCCTATCCGCCGCCATTATATGAAAATCCATTGCAAGCCGGACCCCCCCTGGAACTCCTAAAGCGTTTTGATGACTCAGAAAGTTCTCCAAACCATTCCTTGGCATGACGGTGGGTAGACAATTGGTGAATTGTCCATTTTGGGTGAAGTATCCCTTTAAAGTTTTAAATACCTTCGAACTGACTGAACGTTTCCATCCCTGAGAGCAAGCAATCTGATGTAACGGTCGGCTGTTCAATAAAGTTAAGAAGGAAAAGCTGTTCTCAGGTCAGTTGAATGGCCTAATTCCACCCAATAAACATCCTTCAATTAGTCAAATGTAGCTGCACTTTGAGATGCTAATTAGAGCGCGGGCGTAGCAGCGCAGCACAACAATGGAGCGGATAACACCGGCTCTCTCCAGCCAGAAGGAGAGTGTCAGAGAGTGAGAGGTAAAGCAAAGGACCAACAGGCTCTCCCCCCCCTCACCACACTGCGCTGTCGTCGTTATCAGCACATGAAGAGAGGGGTGGGGGTTGGAGGTCTGGGAATGGGAGAAGAGGGTGATAAAGCGCTGAGATCTTGTTGACAGGTCGTTGTCCAGCGGGCCAGGCTGTGTCCGACAGGCCTGCCAGAGAAGTCGTGTTGACGTGTCTTGTTCTTTGAAGAGACAGCTGGGTTCCCGTGCTGCGGTCGCCGTCCGAGCATCTCCCGTCTCCCACGGCGTGAGCTGTGTTACAGGAAGCTCTTGACATGTTGTGATGTATCACATTGTTTCTCTGTTGGACTGATTCAGCAAAACTGCACCCAGAGTGTGTGAGTGTGTGTGTGTGGGGAAGGAATAACATGTCATGCAATTTCCCAGTTGTCAGCCGTGGACAAAACTGGGATGAATGTCTGAGGAAAATATGACCATATGGAGCTCCAACTCTGATCTCTGATGCAGGCTGCACACATCTGCTGCGAGAAAACCTTTTATGTTGTAATAACTCAAATCAGTGAAGGGACAACTTGTATATTAGAATTAGCATATGTGCTCAAACCTCCAGCGCCGGCATCTCAACATGCTTTTTAATGGGATTATTCCTGCGACAGAGTTTTACCACTTTGCAGAAACATTACTCCGTCATTTTGGGGGAGGGAGGGAGGGGGGTATTAAAGGAATAATTCACCAAAAAATGAAATTCAGTCATTAGTGACTCACCCTCATGCTGATGAATACTCCGGAGTAGTTTTTTATTCCTCAAAGTGCATCTGGAGACCCGGGACCCCTCCATACTGCTCATACACTGCAATCCAAGTGTCCTGAAGGGATATAGTCCAGAGTTTACCTGAAACTACATCATTTAGGCAAGTCTGGTCACGGCAAATTCAATAAAAAATGTCCTAAATGACGTTGTTTCAAGTAAACTCTGGACTATATCCCTTCAGGACACTTGGATTGCAGCGGACGAGCAGTGTGGAGGAATATGAAATGGTTTTTGTGTAGTTTTATGGATGTGTTTTGTGTCTGGACCTATTTTTGTCATACAAAGTTTTCGTTGGACTACGAACCGGCCTCCCGGGTCTCCAGATGCACTTTGAGGAATAAAAAACTACTCCGGAGTATTCATCAGCATGAGGGTAAGTCACTAATGACTGAATTTCATTTTTTGGTGAACTATTCCTTTAATGCGCTGCTGCACACAATCTCTGCATTTTCATAAACGAAACCGACTCGCTCGCATGTTCGCTTTCTTGTGTGTGTCTCTGTCTCTCTCTCTTGCGACCTTGAGCCAACGGTTGGTTGGTTTTCTCCGCCTGGCGATGACGGTCGGAGGCGCTCTGCGGGCCGCCGCGCTGAAACTCAATAGGGGCTCCATATTAGCGGGCACTGAGTGAAACAGTCAACAGCAGTGTTTCAGGGAAGCAGTGGAGCTTTAACACCTACTGTAACGCCCTGCCCTGCTTCCTGCTCTGGATTACATCTAGGCTTACAGTAATATAGGACACACACACACACACACACACACACCCATATAAACGCCAAGACTTTCTCTCAATGTCGGCCTCTCTTTCCCCCACCCTCTGTTTTTCACCTTTCCCACCCACTCACATCCACACAGGGGTTGTTCAGACTGCTGCATTGCACCTACTCATGCTCACACACACACACACACACACACACACACACACACACACACACACACACACACACACACACACACACACACACACACACACACACACACACACACACACACATGAAATGACATCCGAGCTATTTCCTAAGCCACTTAATACATACTTGTTATAATCTGTTTGTAAGTGTTATGTTAATGGACAAACAGCAAAACACCTAATGCGCAGAGCATTAGTGATACAACGCACACTATTCAGAAGCAGCTATGATAGGTTGTCACATGCACATGAACACACACACACACAAACACTCACACGCACACACACACATCACCTTTTGTTACATATTAGGCAGCTGGTAATGGAAAGCCCCCTCCTATGAGTGCTGGCCTCATTTAAGTAATTACCGCGTGGAAGGTGTAATGGAAGCCTACTCCCTTGAGTGGTACAAAATGACACACACACACACACACACACACTGAAACACTTATCAATATACAGTACTTTCTACGGATGTCACGATTGCTTGTTTTCACAATTAATCGCGGCATTAAACACCACAATTTATTAATTGTAAAGATTACTAAATACCGTCACTTCCGAAATAAGATTATGTAGGAACCATATCGGCAGATGTGCACCAAAATAAAGGTAAATGCTCAGATACTGGTCCATTTACCTAACATAACATTGAATTGGTAGGAATTTAAATGTTAGCGTGTCATTTGTATTAAAAAACAAAACAAAACAAAACAAAAAACGATTAAAATAAATGTAAACATTTGGTATAGATGACAATTTATGACCTGCATATTTCAAACACTTCCCCTGGGGGGTTAATAATTGGTCATATATTAATACTTGAAATGTTTTGTGTAAACAATATTTTGACTATATTTGATTTTACACATTCATAGTGTTGTGAAATTAATTAATGGATAATAATTGTAACACCGTGATTATCTCTCTGACAATAATCGTACCAAGAAAATGTATAATCATGACATCCCTAGTACTTTCACATATATGTGTGCTCTGCATTCCCTGCTATACATCCTCACTGTTGGTAAAATATCTTTCCCTACACACACACACACCACCTGTCAAATGGCTAGTCCTATCTGTTATCAGCATGTCCTGGTCTGTCATACCTGCCTGTCGTCTGCAGCCTGTGTCCCAGAATGCTGACAGATAAGTCTGTGGACTGTGTGTGTGTGTGTGTGTGTGTGTGTGTGTGTGTGTGTGTGTGTGTGTGTGTGTGTGCCAGTCAAACATCAGTATGTACTTTCTGGGTCTCACACTCATCCACTTTTAAGGGGTTCCCACGATCTGCTGGATTAATATCAGCCCCCATCAGTCTGTGATACACACACTCTGAAACACATCCACATCAGTATCTTACAATTCTGTAGACACATTGTTAGTCAGATGGATGTGAATGTGAACACGCACTTATAAACACAGGCACAGTGACAGAGGGAGATGCCACAGTGAGACACGACATGACGTGAGTTGAGTTTGGGTGTTTGATGGTGTAACTGAGCATGAAATAAGCCCCAGTGATTCAAACTGCAGCTTGTTAGAGGGCACGAGGAGGAGGACTGATTCTCTGCAGCGCGCTTCACACGCCTCTAAAACACAGACAGGAGTCAGTTTTAAACAAGGAGACGTTGTGTAAGGTCACGACAAGTACACTGTTACTGATGTCAATAATGCCTCCCTCGTGCAGGAACTCAGGAGCCTGAATGCAAAGAGTGAGTCCTGGTTCTTTTTTCTGTATTTTGGTTGTATCTTATTTTCTTCATCTTGCTCTTCTCTCATTTGTTTAAATTGTTTAAATCCCAGTAACACCAAAAGAACTCCTCATATTGACACAACTGAGAGCTTGCTTCAGTTCCAAAGTGCTTTCCTATAATCTCCTGTTTCCTAAATCAATGCTGGACATTGTTCAACCTGTTTGGACACTTATTTTGGACATTTCAGCAACTGTAGACTTCACCCCAAATCTTAAGGATTATGAAGAAGTACTGTCTCAGGAGCAGGAGGAATTTGGAGTGCAGTACCTGTGGCCCAGGAACCAAATCTAGACGTATGGTTCTTTTCCACTAGCACTACTCAGCTCGACTCGGCTCAACTTGACGGTAATTGTTTTTCTTGCCTTCCACTAAGGATGTACTTTTTTTTGGGTAGTGCCTCAGCCAAGGTTCCAAGCAAGCTGAGCTGATAATAAAACGTGACGTCAGCTGACTGCCGGCCACTGATTGGTCAGAGTGTTGTCACTGGAAAAGTCTCAAGCATGATGTCCAATGGGCTCTATGCACAGCTTCACTACTTCCTGAACTTAATGCTGCTCCTTTATTTCCTGTTTTACATTATTGGACAAACTGATTAATCCAGGTGTGTCTGACCATTGTGACTACTCAGACACACCTGGATTAATCAGTTTGTTCAATAATGTAAGACAGGAAACAAAGGAGCCGCATTAAATTCAGGAAGTAGTGGAGCTGTGCTTAGAGCCCATACAAGAATCTATCCTGCTATTTTAAAAAACACACAGTGACCACTGATCTGTACTGCGACTGTTGTAAAAGCTGCTGCGCGGAAAATCACACCGTGATCACCGTGTTTGGCGGCTGACAAGAAGATCCAAATAAAAAAGCTAGATGGAGCAACCATAGCAGCCGTGCTATAACGAACCTGCCCACTTTGAGGAGGAACGATGAAGTAGTTGTAATGGAAAGTGATCAAAGTTGAGTCGAGTCGAGCTGTAACTGTGTAATGGTAAAGGACCATTAGGTTCCTGGTCTGAAAAGAGTCCTTAAAGGTTTCTGAAAGTTTATACTGAGGAAAAGGACAATGATCATTGGCTAAATCTTACATAATCCACCACAATAGACTGTTTCCACCCAAACACAACTGTAGGAATCTTTGGTCTCACTGCCATGAGCCTCATTTCGACCACAGAAACCAGGAACCTTCTGAGGAACCTTTTTTGACTGCAGGAACCAGGGTCTAAATTTAGTTCCAGGGTAATTGATCGCCTCTTGATCAGTCGGTAGGAAATTTGGTGGGTGTGGTCTGCAGCACTGCACATTTCTGATTGGTACTTTCTTGAATTTCATGTCACCCACCTTGTTTAAAAACCCGGAGCTTACAGGTACCAGGAACTTTTTTTGGCTGTAGTGCATCTACAGTCCCTGGTGTCAAGGGGAATGTGCAGGAACTATTATGTTGCGGTCGCTCAGCTGAATTCATTTATTTCCATTCACACAACATGAAAAGAACGACCCACTGACTCATTGAAAATATTTTTCTGTGGGAAAACTGAGTCTCCAACAACCACCTAATTTTCCTCCTCCACCATTTCTCTAATTTCCTTTGTCACAGTTCATCAGAAACTCTGGATACATACAGTACTCACTGTATTCAGTTCCTGATGACGTGGCCATGGCGAACTGGCAGCGGTCAGTAACCAAGCAACGTGGTGTATAACCATCATGCATTGCACATGACTGGAGTAGTGTCCAGTGTTAATTAGCTCGACCGTATCGAATTGTCTAATACATGGCATTCCCTTTATAATGAATTCATGTCATATCAGTGGATAAATGTCAGATCTGTCAAACCGAGCAGAAAAAAACCCTCCATTCTTTTCTGTCTGTAGCTGAACTCATGCAAACACACACACATCCACACACACAGGAGGAGAGCAAACAGGAGGGGACTAGAAGACCCAGTGCTTGGAGGTGGGTGGCACTCCTCAGCGACTCTCAGTAATAAAAGTCGAGCGCGATTTGAAAAGGCCCTATTGTGGTTTCATTCTGTTTTTTCCACGAGGGTAGCATTCCTTCCAAATTGGACAAAAGAATTTTAATGGGGCGGCTAATGGACTGTGATTAGATAGGAGGAGAGGGAGAGAGAGAGAGTCAGAGAGAAATAGGTGGGCCTTGTTGGGAGTGGGCAGGATGGGGATCTAAAAGTTGAGATGGGAGGAGGAGGAGGAGGAGGAAGGGGGGCTTCGGTTTCATCCATCCAGAGAGAGAGAGGGGGCGATGGGCCAGGAGATTACCCCATTTACCTGCAACCTTTGAGGGGGAACTGGAGAGGGGGACAGGGGGTTTTATTGCGTAGGTTAGGTTGCGAGGGGTGGGGGGTGGGGGGTGGGCGGACACAGGGGACTCCACTCCAAAGGTATATCCGTACCTATAGTGCTGGGATGGATAGAAGCCCACCTGCTTTTAGCAGTTAAGTGGATTCAGTGTGGTTGAAGTGGGTTAATGCAGGGCTCACTCTCTCTGCATAGATAAAGCTGCTAAAAATAACACCGGGGTTGGTTTCTCCCAAAATATGAGGGTCGACGATGGATCGACGCACAGCTGGGAATGGATGTGACAGAAAATATGTCAGATGTATGGAGCTTTATTGTGAAATGCTGCCATGCACTTTTACCATTCCCCTTTAGAGATAATGAGAGTCAGCTATCAGCTGGAAGTTTTCTGTTTCATGGACTCGAGTCGTCAGTCGTTCAGACCTGTAACTGCTCTCTGGCTTCAACACTGAGGCATCAGCTAGATGAAGATTGAAAGTTATGGTATAAAATCTGTGCAGAGAGTGAACTCAGCTCAGAAGGGAAAGATCCACTGGCAACAAAAAAACAGAGAAGTCAGATTCAGATTTAAAGACTGATTTTAACAAACATGGACAGCAACATTGAAAGATTATGGTCAATGGAAACACTTTTATTGCATTTATCTGGAGTTATTATTGGCTATATGACTTGTTAGACTCACTGATCGTCTGCATTTTTAGCCACGGGGCTGCTGATACAGATTGGCGGTGGTGTCGCCCCCTCAGCAACAGCACCAAGGCAGGTATCTTCTCTTTAAAATCCAAAACAGTCCCACACAGCTGACTTTTGACACTAAAGTTGCTGTATACAACAGGTTAAAGTGTGACATTGTTGTTGCTTCTTTTTGCTGACCAATTTTAACTAGGGCTTTTGTGTGATTGTGAAATAAAAGATCTGGTTAGAAAGCACTTGACTTTTATGGTTTCATTAATGAGCTAAAGAAGTCTATTACCGAAGGATCAGATCAGGTTCAGCTGAAGGACAGATTGTGTTATTATCCTTTTAACTTTATTAACAGCCCTAATTTTTTTTTTTTTTTTTTTTTACATCTTTATCTTTAGTGAAATCACAGTTTTTTCTCTTCAACTTTCAGCTTTTAATAAGAATAAAGCAGTAACATCAAAACCAGACAGGAACTGAATCAACCTATGTGTGTTTGTTCCAACCAAAGTGTCTGTATCAGCAGACCACCAGGAGCCAGGACGCTCCTCTGGAGTCGACTCCCACTTGACCTTAAGTTTCTAATGTAAGAACAGATCACACACAGTGTTTCTCCGAGGAGATACGACGTCACGTACACCTTCTCACTGTTTTGTTAATGATGAGAAGAAGGAACGTGTCTCTTCAGATGTTTTAGTTGTTCTAAAAAGCTGAACCTCTGAGGAAGCTCCACCTCGTCAGTGCTGCCCGGTCTTTGTAGACCTAAGTGACTAATTGACAGATTCGAACATCACCGTCGAAATATGTCATTCGGTCACTCTGTGAAATCACCAGCTAAATGATTTGTCACAGCGGCTGTGGCCACATGAGAAAGGTCGCGGGGGTCACGGCTGAGGTGAAAGGAGGTGGACGGTATCTCTGAGCTGAGACAAACAGGAGCCTGTCAATGATTGGCCGGAGCTACTGTTGACTTTCTTATCTGTTTGATGGAGTAATGGTGGAAAGTGCTGGAAATCAGATTACACTGAGACTCACAGTAGGTAAAAACACACTTGACGGCAGTTGTTGTTTTGTCTGTGTATATATATAAAAACCAAAATATTCCCGGCTATCAAGTGCGTAATTTCTTTCCAGTCCAGGAATGAGGAGGTTGATTCAGTGTGCCGGTCTCGGGTGCTGTCAGGTATTTCCATGCCGTCACAGCAATTAGCTTTACAAGCAGCAGCGGCAGCAGCGAGTGATTGGTGCCCTTCTTTCTTTCTTTCCTTCAGATTTGGGCTCTCAGGCTGAACACAGGCCGCTGCTCTACGCTCTGATTAGTGGAGGTTAAACCTGAGAGGAGGAGGAGGAGGAGGAGGAGGATCTGCAGGTGGTTAGATAAATATTTGATGTATGCTATTATAGTCAGTAGCCTATTCTTCTAAAAAAGACTGGAGCTTTTTTCAACCAAAATGATGCAACTAAGAATTTTTCAGATTCTTTCACATTAGTTAAGTTTGTATTTTTGCACAATTTAAAGGTATTCAGAAAAGAAAACTGAATTTGAGCCTAATGGTTCTTAAAATTAGTTTAATCACTCATCTATCAGACGATGAAGCCCAAACTTTGTGCAAAATTCTATTTTTGAGTGAATCCGGGGTACTTTTTTTTTCATTGGATAATGCCAAGCGCACACATTATGTGTCACGTTGCTCATGATTCATAAGCCACTGATATTGGATCCGTCATCCGTCAATCAAACGTCTGAGAAAAACGAGGAAATTCGTCCACCACCACTGACACACTCCACTCTCCTCCTCCGGATCCCTGCTGTCCATCACTTAGCCTCGCTAGCTAAGTTAGCAAGCTATAACGTAGCAAATCTACTAGCTAACAGTTAGCTACGTTAGCTAAACACAGTCGCACACGCACTGAGCTCGGTCCCGCCCCAAACATTGAGCCTGCTCGATAACGCCCAATCAAATTTGTTTTCCTTACTCGGATAAACTTGTGCGGCAAGTAACTCATGGAAACTCGTGGAAGGAGGCACGATAAACAGGACAAATGGCCATTTCTGAACACCTTTAAAATACACAGAATAAAAGAGGTGAATAGTCCAATTGTCTTATTCAAACCCTCCACATTTGTACCTTGAAATATCACAAGATTATGAAAAAAAAGATGAACTTGATGAGAAACTACAGCTTAAAAATATACAACCTGTAATGGTAAAAAAAAAAAAATCTGCCTTCTTGAAATAACCCCTCTCCTCACCTTCTCTTCATCCCTTCGAGCCATTTCTACCTGAGTGTGTGAAAAACGCCTCATTTTTCTCCCCCCGACATCAAAACATTTCTACTCTAAATGTATGGATCTCTGCCTCATCATCATCCCGTCTGGCTCTCTGCCTCCTGGTACGCCCAGACTGAAATCTCCTCCGTCTTCACACCACACACACACCCACCCACACACACTTTACTTTTACCTTCATCCCTATGCAAATAAACCCCCGGCACACAAACACATACATACGTACTGTCATTCTTTCCCCAAATTGGATAGAGACACTGCTATGCCATATTTACATAAGTAATAACAGGCAGCTGCTCCGGGGGCCGGCAGCTCCTATCTCACTGCACAGGATGGGTAATTGCTATTTTGGCACTGAGGTGCTACCTGTGTGTTTGTGTGTGTGTGTGTTAAAGTGCAACTGTGTTTATATATGTGTGTGTGTGTGTGTGTGTGTGCGAGGAGGGATCTGAATAAGACTCGGAGTAAGAACGATGAATTTATTAGAGATTGGTGTGTGTGCATGTGTGGAAGTGTGTACGTTTGCTTACTGATGGAGTAAATCTCTTCTTCTTCTTCCTCTCCTTGTGTAGATGACTGTCTGTGCTAGTTTGGGTCCAGTGGGAGACGGCAGGCTGCGTCTGTAGCCCACAGCTCCTCGGCTTGATATTTGGTGTCGGGCTGGCGAGGCTTGTTATCAGCACATATCGTCCCATGCTGCAAGTGTGCTGTTGTGTGTTTTAGACGCTTAGTGCGACTGGATGTCGTGTGTGTGTGTTTGAATATGTTCATTTTCAAGCAAATATGTGGGCAGCTGCCAGTTGCTCTGGATGACTCTGTTTCTGGGTGAAAACGTCTATTTTGAATGTGTTTGTTTTGGTCTTTGCATGTGTTTCTGACCACATTTTGTGTTTGTGTGTGTTGCATATTGATTTTTTCCACCTTCAGCGAACGCAGTGGGAGTTATAGGTTAAAGATAAGCTGGGGTTTAGATGAAAAACCATGTTAATTCAGCTAATAGAAGGGCTCCATGTGTATAGTAAGTCAATCTAGTGTGTGTTTGTGTGTATATATATCTATGTGTGTGTGTGTGTGTGTAATCCCCAGTGCGCCTCGACAGCTCGACAGCTCTCTCCTCTGTGCAACTCAATAAGCTCTTGTTGCTGTCACTGTGCAGCGGTGGGACGCCATAGCAACCGAGTCCACCTTCAGGTGATTACCATGCTCAGCCCTGCCTCACCCACCTCCTCCATCAACACCCACGGTGCAAATAAAGCCCCCCACCCCCTCCCACCCACCCTACCACCCACCCCTAGGAGGAACGGAGGGAGGGTGAGGAGCAGGAAGAGAACGGCAGGCCGCAACAGAAATATTTTACCTCAGCATCATCTCTCCATCTCAGAGCCAGATTACATCGGCTGCCGCATTGTGCTTTTTTTTTTTGCAGATATCTGGTCTGATTGTCAGGCAGCGCCGATTCTTCTGCTTTCCACTGGAGAATAGGGAAAGTAAATGATGTTCAGTTGTGTGTATATATAGGCCTGCTTTTCCACTGTCTGAGTCTGCACAGTGAATGAATGACGGTGGAGTCGAGCAACAGAGAAAAGGTCATTTGGTTTTCACTTCGGTAACTTAGTAAGATATTGACTCAGGCTGTGTGTGTGTGTGTGTGTTTGCAGCTGTTGTTTGAGCTGCTTTCGTTCGAGTTAACAAGATGTGTGCATGGCTGTGAAGATCATCATATACATATTGTGACACACATGTCCACACAGCAGCTGCTCAGGTGTACAGATGTGTGAATAGACAGGGTTTGAACTGAAGATGTGAAGTTAATCAAAGTGTAAGTGGCAATACTCTCCAGATGTAAAGGAACATACTTGTCTGGTACAAGGACCAACAACAAAAAAATCACATCATTGTCATTTACAAAGTTCTCAGTGAAAATGAAAAGCGAAAATGAACTGAAATGAAACTGTGGCTTTTTTTTTCTATCACTGCTTGAACTCCTCATTGAACCTTGAATCTGTGATTGCAGCTTTTTTCGTGTTACCTTGGAGAAACAGCTTTGCCTTCAGATGTTGTCGGACGACCTGTTGTGTGAACCAGTTCATCTGAAGGCTGTTGAGACTGTGAGTCAAAACAAGTCTCACCACATTTTTATTATTATTATCATTATTATTATATAACACAACCAAACTACAGTTGAGACTTAAAAAACTTCCTGATTATCTATTGATACCCATCACCATTCCTAAATCTTAACTTTGCATCCTCACCTCGTGAAACTCATTTGGATTATTTTTTGATGCGAGCAGCCCCGTCATCATTACTGAATGAAAGCAACAGATAGTTAATTACATCGATCACACTGGCTGATTCCCAATCTGCTTAATTAAAGTCAATATTGGCACCAGGACTGATCAGATGATCGGTTCTTTCCTTCCTTCCAGGGAATCGACTTATCAAACACAACAGCCCTGTCGCTCGTCTGCAGCTCTGCACTGTGCAAAGCTATTTACAGCAGAGGTGTGTGAGAGGCTGTTCTCTCCGAACCCTGGAAGATTCCCCAGATTGCGATGTGTGATACTCCTTTGGCTTGGTACTTTGATTTTGTTGCATTAAAATACAGACACGGTGGGAAATACATCTTGTAAGTGTGTTCACTGTGTCCTGAACCGACTCTACTGTCAACCAGGACAGAGATGACCCGTGTGTTCTGATGGATGTATCTCATCAGCAAAGAAGAATCAACTCATTCATTAACTTTATAATTTTGAAAAAGAGTTTTTGAATGAAGTTTGTTTGTTAGTTTGTTAGGGCTGGGCGATATGGCCTAAAAAAAAAATCTCCGATTTTTTTACAAAAAATCCGATTCACGATTTTAATCGATTTTCCCTCCCTCCCACCTAAAGCTATGGTCTACGACAGCACAATTGGATCTCAAGTGAGCCGGACCAGTAAAATAATAGCATGATAGTATAAATAAAAAGAAGAACTTTTCCCTTTGTATTATAAGATGTTTATAGTTAAAGCAGAAGTGAGTGATATATTTGTGTTAATATAAGTCTTAAATAGTTATATCTTCCGACAGCAATCACTTACATAGAGTGTTTGGTCTGAAACACGGGTCTCTCAGTCCCTCTGCTCTGCTCTGAGCCGAGGAGAAAACATTTATCGTATCCTACAGTTTTTATCCAATGAGGAGAGAGAACGGCATGCAGGGCTGTGTGTGCAGCCAAGGAACGCCGTGAATGTGGTGACGTAGCGACGAGGACTGTTATGGTGCGTTCAAGGAAACTCGTATTTTTCCGACCGTGAAGTGGTACCAGTTCGATCTGGTACGAGTTCACCGGTCGGAAGTTACGAGTGGCCGTTATAGTGACTTTCACCGGTAAAACAGGTCGGAAAAACACGAGTGGGTTGCCTGGAACGCTACAAAGTCGTAAGTTGTGACTTGAAGCTGTAATTTACGATTTCAAAAGCCTGCCTGGAACGCAGCATTAGCGAAAACGACCGGATCACTCACTTCTGCTTCAATGAACTATTCTTTTACAAAACATATTATCAACAATCTGAAATTTCTTGATAAAAATGCATCTGCAATTTCAACAATGATATGCCTCTATGTAATTTTCACACTTGGCAAATTCATTCTGAGGGCCAGATTGGACTCCCTGCTGGACCAGTTTTGGCCCGCGTGCCACACGTTTGACACCCCTGGTCTACAATCTGAAAAATGTGGAGAAAATTTTGAAAAAAAGCATCCCCCACATAGACACACACCTCCCCTCCGAGCTCGTATGGCCCTAACCTCGGAGCCTCCTAACGACACACCCCCGACCCCAGAGCAGAGCAACAAGCCTGCTGCTGCCAGCAGAAACCAAACACGGCTTTGAATGCGGAGTAACAACTTCCACAATAAAACCAAAGATTACCTGTTCAACATAAACTCCGCTCTATCAGCACTGCCACTGCAGCGGGGTCACTGCAGTGCACAGCACACAGCACACCGCGACTCCGCGAGCTTTAGACCCCGTGTCTCCCTGCTTCTCTCCCCGACACACAGCGCCCTGTCCTGGGGGTGCCCGGTGCCGCCGCACCGGCGATCCCGTTGTCGCCGCCATGGAACACACGGCCCGACCGTGGGGTACAAGGTACAGGCAACAAGGTACAACGGCCATTAGCGGTAGCTGCTACACGGTGGTGGCGGTGCTTGGGCTGCCGTGGTCTTGTTCCTTTCATAGGGAGCAACAACACAGGAGAGGTGTTGCGGGGGGTGCGCGCACTCTGAACTACGGGAGCCCAGCAGGGAGCGTTGGTGGTGGATGTTGAAGAGAAAATCGATTTTCATTAAAATAAATCAACGTAAAGTACAAATTCGAATTAATCGATAAAATCGATTTATCGCCCAGCCCTAATAGACATCCATCCCAGCATGCATTGATCAGGAGTTAAAGCTCACTACGGAGACTCAATGATGTATGTAGGCTATTCAAAAAATACAAATGTAACTCAGGCAAATTTGGAGCTGAAATAGTGTGTTACTGTATGTTTGTTTATCTAAATCACAATCGGGACACTTTATTAATCCCCTGCAGAAGATTGATC
The DNA here is from genome assembly GCF_905171665.1 of Trachurus trachurus. Classification (NCBI taxonomy): domain Eukaryota; kingdom Metazoa; phylum Chordata; class Actinopteri; order Carangiformes; family Carangidae; genus Trachurus; species Trachurus trachurus. Next base: position 12,240,222 of record NC_139892.1, on the reverse strand, counting down.
AAAGAGGAAGTTCCCATACCGGGAGTCGAACCCGGGCCGCCTGGGTGAAAACCAGGAATCCTAACCGCTAGACCATATGGGAGTGATACCAATCAGGATGTCTTGAATGATATCCTGGATGTATTCAGCATTAATCCAACCTTTTTGTATGTATGTATGTCACTAAATCCAACCACACACATCATAAACCTGTTAGTCAGATAGATCCCTCACAATTTTGACCTTGTTGAAGTTTAACATACGTAAATAAAATAAGACCCAACATTAAAAAACAAAGGCAGACTGAAGAAAACCTTCCTATCTGTCGTGCTGCTTCTTCGTGATGCATTTACTGTAACTGCACTCTCACCTGATGAGGTGAGACCTCCCACTCCTCACATGTAAGTCATTTGCATTTATGTATGAATATGCAGATCCAGCCCGTTAAAGACGCCACGTGTTGCTTTTTAACATCAGTATATCATCCGTCCTCTGGCCCGTCGCCAGCATATGCCTGTTACTCTCTGTGACACCGGGTTCAGTTCAGCTGTAAAGTCAGATTGTTTTATGGCTGAAAAACAGGAAGAGGGGGCCGTTCACACCACGAAGAGGAGATGAGGTTTCTTCTATTTGACTGGAAGCTCCTAGGTTTTTCAAACAACATCGCCATGAAAGAAACAGGCTGCGAACTGACCACAATTGGATTTGTTTACAGTAGTGATGCTGAGACACCGCAGCCATTCATCTGGACCGGTTTGTGTGTGTGAGTAAGAGCCGAGGGGCCAAATGCTCGTCGTGTGCTTATAAACTCCCACTACCTTCTGCGCCTTCTCTCGATTCCCACTAAATTAGGAGATGACATCAGTTGGAACAAACTCACCAACACCAAATCGCAAGTTCGACGGTTCAGCCAAGTGTCAGTTTGTGTTTCGCTGTGACGCTTGTGTCTGTATCTGTGCGATTAAAACTACATCTCTGACTAAGAGATGTGACTTTTATTAATGCAATGATGATACATTTCATTGCATAGATAATCCTGTAATTGTACACATAAACACAAACCGACGATGATGCGTCCGTATCTTCCACATACATACCTACACTTGCTGCCACTGCTCCACCCTCCTTGTCTTTCCCCAAGTATGATGATTAGGAGGAGCTCCAGAGCGTCTGACACGGCACCATAAAATAACTTAGAGACACCTTAAATCATCTCCCCCGGAGTGCTTATTCCCTTTTGCGGCTGCCAAATGTCTTTTGCGTGTAATCTTTTACATAAAAATTCTGAGCCTGCCTAGAGTTGGACCTGATTTGTGGCTCGTGTTGATGCTTTAAGCGTTGAGTGACTGTGCCGCCACAGACATCTAAATGCATCTACCGGCAGCCGCCCCTAATCTGGCAGCCAGATGAGAGTTTGCTGGCTCGTTACCCAGCCCCATAACAACCAAAAATGATGCTTCTACAACAAAACAGTGGGATAAGTGGGTTTTCATGGGGTTACAAAGAGCAATTTGTGACTTTGATACAACTCCGCTACCTTTTTACGCCTCATAAAAACAAAGACACAGCAACTTGTAAATCATGCACCTTAGTCACAGGCTAAGAAATGAAGGTTCACTTAAGATGCTTATTTTGGTTGCACTTTCAATTTACTCCCATCAGACTTGGCAGAGAGAGGCATGTAACCTCGATATGTCTTGATCAGAGAGGTTATGTTACAGCGTGGCATTAGACAGACTCTCTGAGTGACTGAGCTCACACTGCACCTCCCGCTGTGAAGTCTCAAACCAGTGGCATTTCCCCGAACAACAACCCAGGACTGGAAAGTGAGGGGTGGTAAACAGCGGGGTATGCACACCGACGGACGGCTTTTGAAAACCCTCGGGTAATTCTCAAACCACACAAAGGGTCTCTTGCCGCTCGGTTGCTTTTTCCCCGGCCGCAGACAGAGCTCGCGCCTGCTGGGCTGGACTGCCGGACCTGCCGCGATACTTATCGACTGACACGCTGCCGTCAGGGGGTAAAGAGCTGGGGTGGCGGCCAGGGGCACGAATAGGTCAGATAACAGCCAACGACGTGGCGTGGGGTACGGGCAGGGTGCGGCGCGGTGGAGGGGTTGCAGAGTTTAACACAGCGATGCAGAGGAATTTAAAAAACAACACCTTATTATTCAGTTATATATCACTGTACCTGTCATCATGTCACACCTTTGCATCTGTTCAAAGGGGATCAGGTGTCGTTACAGCTGAACATCCATAAATAAGCACAGCAGGTCTGACGAGCTGTGAACTTATCCACATGCCACAGGCGCTGTGTACTTTTATAAGAACCACACTTCATATAAAAGTCACTGTCTCTAAAATAAATCAAGACCAGACGTACAGTAGCCTAAGGTGTTAAACTAAAATAGTCAGCATGCCTGGCTAACTAGTGTACTAGCTACCTACATTAAAAGTTTAGCATTAGGCTACTACGGTATATCATTGATATTTCATGTGGTAATATTATAAATTCAGCACAGTGTGGGAGCCATGTTGTTAGTATACGAGAGTTTAAATGAACTATTTTGGGCTCTGTTTTACTGTTTGTTTTGGGGACGTTAGTGCTTCAGCAGCCATTGGGGTGGACATTGAAGTTTTATTTTAATTTTATTGCTAATACTTGAAGTAAACTTGAGTTAACTTCTCCTCCGTCTTTTAGCATGATGCCATGGATTTAGCTGTCAAATATACATTTAAAACCATTTTACACGTTTAGCATTTTGATACAAATTAGTTTACCACATTAAGAGCTAAAGAGGAGTCGGACGCAGTCTTTCGCTGTGTCAAGGAGGTGTTGTGTTAGCTACCCTGTGCTAATTAAAGGGGAACTATGCAAGTCGGGTCGCTTTTTCCGCTGTTTTGCTAACCCTCCTCCCGGGCATGTGCATTTGTATTTGATTTGATGTTACGATGAGTATATTTGTGTAGTCTTATCTGTCATGAACGAGAGATTACGGGTTTATGGGGCGCGCTTGTGTTGCGGTGCCGCATAGACAGCCAAGAGACGCTAGGTGGAAGACAGTGAGCCTCCATTCTCCCTGTAATAAGTCAATAAGTCATTTATTTAACCATCACAATTACTCCAAAGCTGTTTAATTAAGGGTAAAAATGTAGCATAGTTAAGGTTAAGTTCCTGCATAGTTCCTCTTTAAAACTGCGAGTTATACTGTCACTTTAATTTCTGCCCAAAAAAATCCATGTTCATCTGCTTTTGTTTCAGAGTGAAGTTTAAAAAATGATTCCCACGTGTATGAAGCATTGTTTGTTTGGTAGTTGTATTTACGTTAAGTAAGGCGGACAGGGCTTAGCGAACAGTCGATTGTGGGCCGTGTGCTCGGGCGGCCCTGTCTACATCACTTTATTTAGAAATGTCACAAGTAAACACATCGAACTAGAACTGCTAAAACAGAAGAAAAACAACAACTTTATCTCTTGAGTACAAACAGGGAGAGCTCAGAGCGGCAGACCTGACTGCCACCAAATGTTTACTCCCAGTTGAACTGATAGTGTTGTCTTATTAATCATGAATCCTGAGCAGGTTTGTATATTCCTCCCTCTCCCTGGATGACAGCCTCCGCCCCAAATGTAAATGTAAACAGGAAAAGGAGAAAGTGACTGGTCAAGCAGTGGTTTGGAAGATAAACACAGACATGATACAAGTCAGACGGTAATGTTTCGTAGACTTTTTTTTTTTTTTTTTTTCCAAAAGCTGGTTTGAGCAGATAAAGAGTAAACAGTGGACGGGCATTCAGGAGCACTGTGAGTGTGCAATAGTGGAACGCAAGTGAATGCAAGAAATAGAAGCCCCAGGATGTGTGGTAAAAGAGGAGACAATAAAGGATGCAAAGAGGAATGCAATTAATTAACTAATTGAGGTAATGTCCTGATGACAGATTTACAAGGTGGAAAGCATCAGTGATTCACATTATTATCATATATGGGCCTGAAATGATCTGGTAGAATTAATGTACGTGACTGAAAAATGGCCTCAGAGGAATTCGTATAATTACTTAAGTCCCCGCCGCGCGCTGGAACAACACAAAACAATTGACTATATATAGCTTATGTGTGTGTGTGTGTGTGCGTGTGTGTGTTTGTGTGGGCAATATTTCCAGTCCAGTGGATTTTTATCTCATCTCTGACATTCGGGTTCAGAGCTGCTCTCCTGCTGCTCTCCTGCTGCTCCTTTGATCTCCTCTTCCCATTCTGCCTCGGCCTCCTCTGACTCCCACTCGCTCCGACCTCCGGGGACTCGCCTTTCCTGACGACGGGGCCCGATGAGCACCGCGTGAGGCCAGGAGGGATCCGAAGGCGGTGGGCAGAGCCCGTGTAGCCTGGGGGGGTCACAGGCCAGCAGGAGGGACTTTTAAGGGCTTTAGTTGAAACAATGGCCCAAATTGTAGTCACAGAGGTGGGAGATGAGCAGCAGAGAGGACGGGGAGGGGCGGGCTGGAGGGTTTCTTTTTTTCTGCTTTGTTGACAGTAAATGTGTGCTGTACTTCCTGAGGAGATGTGAATGATTGAGCGAGGTTAGTGTGAGTTGGATTTGTCTGTGAAGCACTCAGGAAAAAAAACCCTGTGACTGATCATATGTGTTGATTTTCTATTGATAACTGTTGTTATCAATCAAAGGTTAAAAATATATATGGGAAAGTCAAAGCTCCAGACACCAACTCTGTAGAAACTGGATTATAGAGATTATCTGCAGCACTTTACAGTGGCTTCATGTTTAATTCATGAAGAGTATTGATACTTATCTTGTCAGCCTGGTTAGGATGTGCTGGTTAGGATGTTTAAAGATGGAAACCATGTCCCTCTACAGTAGATATGAAGAAGCTGATAGGCTCTGAGATGGCAGGTGTATTTAACCTCTCTGTGACTGTTCTAAAAACAATTCCACGTGTAAATACATAATCTCTTTCAGGTGTTCCCACAGTCCTGAGACTCTCCACTCTGTCCAGGCTTGTGCAGCTCCAGTGGCAGGGGATTGAACCAGCAACCCCCGGACCAGCAGACAACCCACTGTACCACCTGAGCCACGGCCCGTCTGGATGTACAGAGACAGTAACACATCATACAGGTAGTATGTATCATGTACATGAAAGGAAACATGATCAGAACTCCACTAACATACATTGTATGTTTCTATTATTATCACACATAATGTTCAGCTCAGCTGGCTCTTCTCAAACACAAAGTTCAAAACTCTGAGTGTTTAAGTTTAAAATCACAAATGTAATTGAAAACAATTTGGGTATTGTCTGAGATTACAAAGCCAGAAATTTGTGTGCAAAAAAGGGTTTTTTGTTTTTGTAAATAAATGAATGAAACTGGTCTTTGCAAGGTTGGAAGAGCACAGGCGCCACAATGATCTGGTGATTCTGGGGCTAAAATAACAATTATCCAACTGGAAAGTAGAGACGTGTTTACTTCTTTGACTGATAAAAAAACTAATTTGTTAGTTTCAACTTGAAAATTCAGAATTTCTAACCCCCCCTCTGTTCCAACTTGTTTAAAAAAAATAAAAATAAAAAACTACAATGACCTTAATACGCCGTCAAAGTCACCTCCTCTTCTTGGATATTCAGATGCAGATGTTCCTCATGAAGTACATCAGTGTGTACTCCTTTTTCTTTTATTAGTCTGCTTTTCAAAGCTCCTGTGATATATTGTTACCCATTCAAAAAAAACCCACAAATACTAGCACATCCTGACCAGTCACCATGACTATAACAACCAGTCTCTCCTTGTGCTGTGCAGGAGAACTAATCTGAGAACTATCTGATAGCACTAGATGTATTTTTTAAGGCAAAAAAAAAAAAAAATCCTCATTCATTTTCCTTTTTCCTCTCGGCCTGCTTCAGCTCAGCGTGACATGACATGATTCTCACTTTTCTGGTACACACACACACACACACACACACACACACACACACACACACACACACACACACACACACACACACACACACACACACACACACACACACACACACACACCGAGTCACAGAGAGACAAAATATCACAGCAGAGTTCTGCAGGGAAACAGGAAGTGATGATTTCAGTCGCACTGAAGATGATGGCGTGTTTAACAAAGCTGATATATCTATAGCAGGTGTATCAATATGTCATTATTGGTCTATAACACAACTTTGAATGAGCTTGTGTGTGTGTGTGTGTGTGTGTGTGTGTGTGTCGGCTCAAGCAAAGGCTTTGGAGTCGGTGTGCATGATTGGCACACAATGCAGATGTGTGGGCAGCAGATGCCATCTGGAGAAAGCAGAGTGGGCTGGTAGTGGGAGGGGATTTGGGTGGTGTGAGGGTGGGGGGGTTGTATCAGGGGTACTTCACTAACAACCCCCCCTCCAGCCCCCCACTCCCCTCCAGGAAAAAAGGGCTGCAGTCTTGACAGGAAGATAAAGGAAGTGATGCGAGTGTAATCAATCAAAAACACTGTGACACTAATAAAAAGAGGACACACACACACACACACACACAACCTGCCCACTCACACTCACACACACACACACACATTCACACACCCCCCGTGTCCTGAGTCCTGAGTCCGGACCGCCATCACGGCCCGTTCATAAAACTTTGCCTCCATTGGTCGGAGCAGATCAAAAGCAGCTCCCTCTCTGTTTTTTTCCTCTTCTTTTTTTTTTTAAAGGTTGCCAGGCTGGTCGTCATGGGGAAAGTCCTTTCATCTGGGGGGATGTAGTTTCAACCATTCGATGTTTGTAGGTAATTTGGCCAATTTTGGTGCAGCACCAGATGCTCTGCAGGAGAGACCACAACCCCACGATGGCACGACACAGAAACCCTGAGCACGCCTGAGTCATCCCACTGCTCCCAGTTCAGTTCTCCACCGCCGCCGCCGCCGCCCGCTCAGACCAGTTCTACTTTAAAAACACTATTACTGTCTGTCCTTCCCTGTGTGACATCGACAGTGGCAAAAACACAAAGCCACGTTCTGTCTGTGGAAGAGTCTCAGACAAAGGCAGGTCTATTCACAGTGAGCTCGGCCCTATGAGAAAACTCCTAGATGTTTCCTTTTTTGGGCAGAAATAAATATATTGTTGCCAAGTCTTGGAAGCCTGAGGTTTGTGTGACAGCTACTAAAAAAAAGAGAGAGAGAGAAGAAGAAGAAGAAGAAGAAGAAGCAGAGAAGGCATGGGAACTGCAGCAGCTTAGGATGTGCCAAACATGGATGCTACTACAGGCTGGAGACCTACATTTCCACACAAAGAAGCAATTCATGTATGTTTGACACTGTAATGAGATGAGAGAGAAATGGATTCAGACACCTGCTGAGAGCCAGGGAGACTTTCCTGTAACTGTCGTAAGCCCAGTAAAAAATGCACGCAGGCTTCGTTTAGAAAAGAAAGAAAGAAAGAAAGAAAGAAAGAAAGAAAGAAAGAAAGAAAGGAAAAAAAAAGCGAGATGCCTTCCTGAGGGTCGTGTGATGGAATCGTGTTTTGACTTGACTCTGATAAGGATCCAATGATTTGCCCAAGGACACTTCCAACATGGTGAATGTTTTCCAGCTGAATCACTGTCTGTGTAAAGTGTAAAAAAAGGCTGCATGCATGCATACGACTCTGAGGGAGACACGGTTTTATAAAAGCACTGTAACAGTCCTGGATGTCGGTCAATGGAGGGTTCAGAAGTTCCCTATAACCTGCCCACACACTGACATCCCCCTCTGCAGATCATTGAAAAGGTTGCCTGCCATGGGCACCCCTCATGGGGGCAATCGAAGACCTGAGTGGGAGGAATGAATGAAGGAGGGCACCCGGGGGTGGTGGGGGTGAGGGGGGGGGCAGAGCCCGAAACCTGGGCACAGCTGGCTCTTCTCAAACACAAACAAAGCAGGCTTTGTCTGAGGAGAAACATCAATTCCTGAGCATCATTCACCCTCCCAAAAATAACCGCCCTGCACTCACAGATGGATGAGATGTGCAGATTCATCATAAATAAATACCCATAATAATATTAGAATAATAGCAAAGTGACTAATCCAATACAAACCGCCCACCGATCACACACATACACACACAAAAAAACAGCATTGTCAATTCCACAAAGTGCAATACCATGTAATGTTAGTGGGGTCATGCTCATGCTTGTTCTTTAATCCAATTCTGGAGGCGGAACAGGCGTCAATGTGTCCGCTAGGTGGCGACCTTGGTCCGACAGCGGCTCACCTTGGACAGCGCTGCGCTTGACTGGAGCCAGACTACATGCAGGATCAGCAGCGGAGTGGCAGAGGACGGAGACTGGCGCAGTGTGTGTGTGTGTGTGTGTGTGTGTGTGCATATAGATATTATAACGTGCAGAAGCAGAGAGAGAGAGAGATAGTGTATGTGTTTGGTGGTTTAAAGTTTGGAGCGGGATGTAGTATGAAATAGGCTATATGGCGCACACAAACGGTTGCGCGCTATATCCTCTCCTCTTCCTCTTCGTATCCACTGGTGGTGACTAACTAACAGGACATTTCCACATTTCCACCCGTGGTTTTGTTCTCGTTGTGTGACTCGGTTGACTCACTGTGAGTTTTACATCGTCTTTGTAGGCTACCTGCGTGCGTGGAGTCCGTGGACACACACACATTTGCTGTAGTGCCCACTGGTCAACAACAGAGTGAGTTGTTAGGGGTGTGCAGAAGGGGAGGGGGCAGTTAATGATTATTTGCCCCCCTACCACCCACTCCACCCCCCCTTCTCCGTTCACTGTGTTTCCTATATGGATTGACAGACTCGACTAAGACCCGCCTCCCTGGCTGGCTGTTGGTGCGCTCGGTGCGTCTCTCTCTCCCCTTGTTGTGCGCTTCAAACCCATATTCCACTGGGAAAGAGACGGAGAGAGAGGGAGAGAGAGAGGGAGCGAGAGAGAGAGCGAGAGTGAGAGAGAGAGCGAGAGCGCAGGACCCTGGGATAAGAGCAACGAAAGAAAAAGAGGAGAGAAAAACGGGAACAACGACACAAATGGCACTCATGGCAGGGATTTTGTTCGCGGTCACCTTTCTCGTTTTTGGGATATCTACATTTGTTTCGCCGGCACGGATATACCCCCCGAATGAAGGTAAGGTTATCGGGAGAGAGAAAAACACACAACTGCCGCGGACTTGTGACTTCATCCTCCTTCTCGCTCCGTGTTGTGCGCGTTTTGCACCGCGGAGCCTTTTTCCACTCCGGGGCCCCTGAGTGAGTGCGTGGAGCCCGCGATGAGTTTTACCCGTCACCCCCTCTTTTTTATCTTCTTCTTTCTTTTTTGTTTTAAACGCAGCGACTTTTTTGCGGGTTTCGCGCGAACGAAACTGGAATGAGAAGAAGAAGTGTGTGCCCGAGTCCCCCGCATGCATGCATCGGGTCTCGGGCTTGGATCGGGCTGCCAGCTGCCCGACGGGGCTGCGAGCAGGGAGAGAGAGAGAGGGAGGGGGGGTAGCCTGTACTTGTAGCCCCGATGCGTGCTGGTCTCCCCGGCGCAGAGAGAAGGTCAAGCCGATGATCTCTGCTGGAGAAGCGGTGTAAAAACGCCGCGCTGCATCGATCTGAACGGACCTGTAGCACTGAAAATGAAGCGGATTTACGAGTCAGTGGGAGATCAGCAAATTCAGCGCACATCCGACTGACCCGCAGCAGCAGCAGCAGCAGCAGCAGCAGCAGCAGCAGCTCCGCGGTGATCAGTCAGAGCTGATCTCTGCGCTCCTGCTCCTGCTGCCTGTCACACCGCGCTGAGCTGGAAAACCATGTAGAGATTTCAGGAAAACAAATCCTACAAGTTTTTTTTTTTTTTTTTTTTTTTTACTGCGCTGCACGGTGCGTCAGATGCGCACTGAATTAAAGAGTGTGTTATTGCTGCGGTGGTTAAAATAGAGTTTTAGCTGTTTTTTTTTCTTTCTTTGTTTTTTGTTCGTGATCGAAACACGGAGCTGCAGGATGTTCAAACCGAGCGCAGTCCGACACAAAGCCAGAGCTCCGGAGCCTCCTGCTCCTGCTCCTGCTCCTCGGTCCCAGAGCGCAGCAGTGTATCCAGTTTCAAAAATGTTGGGGCCCAACACAGACCACAGCCTGTTTGTCCACTGCAAACACACACAGCTATAAAGAGTTTATTGTAAAAATAAATAAATAAATAAATCAAATCAAATCAAAAACAGCCTGATGTGCTGTGTGGAGTCTGTCCTCTGCAGACCTGACGGCTCAGTCTGTCTGGGTCCGGATCAGCCTGTTTGACACGAGCCCACAGTGAAGGATGCATCACGGACCCACTTTCTATTTAAATATAAAATTAATAGCTCCGAATCTGAAACGGATCAGTCTGTTTTATGTAATGAACCTGGTGTAACGTTAAACAGTGGAATAATTACATAAGAGGCTTATTGAGCCATTGATTTATGCCGAGCAGTTGATTAATGATCGGATTCAAAACAAGGCTAAAACACACACACACACACACACACACACACACATCCACAGCGTATTCTCTTGTTTGTCAATCGAAAATACATTTTTATGAAATATCTGCTTTTATTGTGCAGGAGACAGTCTATCCGTCTGTCACGAGCGGTTTCTTTTTTTTTTGTCCCTCAAGTTTATGCACACGGCTCTATGGTCTCTAACTGATTCTGATCGCATCTAACAGGCTTAAAGCTGCTGCTGCTGCTGCTGCTGGGGCAAAGTGAAAAAAATCATTATTTTAAAGACACTTGGGAAATGTATTTGTCATTTGTTGAATAAAAAATCTCTTTCTCAACGAAAATCAATGGAAAGGACGCCAGTGGAAGCACAGCAGGGATTTCCACCCAACAAAACATTTGGCCTGCACTTTTTATTCCCTCTCTCTCTCTGTGTATACTCACATTCATCATGAGGGCTTTTCTATACTTAATAAACCCTTTAACAATTACTTGCATTTTCAATAAGGCCCTTTAAAGGACACACACACAGCAGCAGCAGCCCCTGTTTTTCTTCCTCGGTGTGTGTGTGTGTGAGACCTATAAGTGGATTATAGTTGCCACTGCTGATTGTTGCATGGACAGACCCAAAGAGAGAGAGAGAGAGATACTGCTGCATGCTCACCTCTCTCCCATTCTTGTTTTCCAGTCACGTTATTGGACTCCAGATCTGTACAGGGGGAGCTGGGATGGGTCGCCAACCCGACAGAAGGAGGGGTGAGTACTGCAAAAGAAGTGTCCCCTTGTTATAGGACGCATGATCCCCTATTGAGCAAAAAAAAAAAAAAAATGGAGAGATAATATCCATTATTGGCAGCAGCTCTGGAGTGGACCGCCAAAGAGATACACAGCCTTCTTTGATAAGACTTTGTCCTGGTGAGCTCCTTTATGGGAATATCTTTGTGTGTGATTTATTGTGCAGCTGTCTGCACTGTAGGGACATTACAGGCTGCAGGGGGAGATCAAGACGCTGCCTAATTTCCACTGTCTTACACTGAAAATATGGATAAACGAAGAACAATTTGCCGTTTTTCGCTGTGTGCATGCAGAGGACCCTCCTGAACACCCTCCAGGGCCCCCATGGGGTCCCCGGAATTCACTTTGAGAACCACCACCACCACCACCACCACCGGGGTCTATAGGCAACCCTCTCCTCACCCCCTAACCCCCCCCACCACCACCACCACCACCACCCACCTCCCTCCTATTCTCCCCTTTCTCCTCGCTCCCCTTCTCTCTAACCACTCTGTAATGGTCAGATGCTGGGGCCGATACTGCAGCGGGCGTCAGATTTCCTGAATAGACGGTGGATTGAATCGTTCTTTGTGGGGAAACTTTATATCCCTTTCCACCATTGAGTCGAGGAGAGAGAGAGAGGAACTTGGCAGCTGAGAGAGAGAGAGAGAGAGAGAGAGGGTCCTCTGGAATGGATGAATAAAGGGGGGAGAGTGCAGTGGGGTTCAGCTCTTGCCGCAGGACGACTGGGTCGGGGCTCGAAGCGACGGGGGAATGGGCTCGACCGAAAAAGCATAATCTCGAAGTCTAATTGGGATATCTACAGTGTGTGTGTGTTTGAAGGGGAAAGAATAAGGGGCCGCAGTCGGGGCCCTGGTGCGCCACAGGCTTTATTAGACTGCTGAGTGCGGAGAGGTGAGGCCGCATGCTTTGTCTTTAATCACGGCTGAACATGATCGTCACAGAAACGGCCTGAAATGCAGCAGTGACCTAAATGAATCGGTGTTCATAACAAGCATCAGTGAGTCAGTCAGTCAGTCAGTCGGTCAGACCTCCAGTTCGTTCTGCTGAGAGTTTCACAACAATTAAAACAAATTAGCATCACATGAATCCAAACCGGAGGGGGAGCTAAGGTTCACCTTGCAGGGTTGAGCTTTTTTCTCCATGAACTTGGCTGTCGTTCACCGCCGCCATTTTATCACAAACAAGTGATTGACAGGGTCCTGGCTGCTCCCCGTCAGGCCTCTGCATTCACCCCCTCATTACGACCAATTGGCCTCATTCTTCCTCCTTCCCCTGCTATCAGGGAAAGGTGCGGCCTTATCTCGGTGCTGCTTGATTTCCACAACAAAGGCAAAAGACTTGGGGTGGGGGGGGTTAAAGGAAGAGAGGGCAGAGTGGGATGGAAAAGCCGGGAATGATAGACATTTTCTTAAACGGTACAGCCGCAGCATTAACCCTCCCCTCCTCTGGGGAAATAAAGGCTTTAGAGCAGATTGTTTATGATAAGGCGTCAAATCAAATCTGGCAGTGTAACTCCCCCCTCCATATCTCCCACTGCCCCATTATTATTATTATTATTATTATGTTTTGTACAGTTTTTCCTAAATGGGGGTGAAGGTACGGCAGCCAAAGGCCCGTCGGCTCATGTTTACGGCCCCGGCAGCTCAGTCAAAGACTCTATTTAAAAACACACGATGAAAAACTTAAGGGGAGCACAAGGCTTTGAGCCTCTTAAGACACGCTTGTTTTTTGCTCAACAGTGCTCTGTGGAGAAGAGTGGGATGGGTGGGGGTCGGGGTAGTTTGGAGGGGGGGGGGGGGGGGGCGACTTTATCATAAGTAAAACAAACATTCCCCCTCGGCAAAAATAAGCCAGGCTGTGCTGGATAATGTAATCCATGCTGCAGCCTCACGTCAGCCTCTCCTTCTCCTGCGGTGAACATTTGTGCCGTCTCCTCACCCCCCCCCCTCCATCGTGTACGCAGATGTAAAGCAGGATCACATTAGATCATTAGCGCTGATTCACAGGCCTCCATTTCTTTTGGGAGGGAGGGGGTTTCACAATGTGTGTGTGTTTAAGAAGAGGATATTGTGTAGCTATACCACTCCCCAAGTAATTGAAGTGTAGGCATCACTGAGGCAGAGGACTAATTACAAATTTCCCTTTCTCGCAGTCGAGGAGAATCCATGAATATTAATATCTTTATGATTCTATATTAGGACCTAACAAGTCTATTAGGTGCCATTCATAAAATATGCATTAAGTTTAGCCATCAATTAATTACTCTGCCGGGACTCAAATATTGACTAATCTTTCTCGCATTCTGCTCTCAACCCGACTCCCAGTTGTGTGTGGTATGTGTTACGCACTAGTTGTGATGTTTTCCGGATGTTTTAAACCTTCACTGACGCATGTTCCCCTTTAAGTGTCTGATTTAAAGGGATAGTTCAACATTTTGGCAAATTGGCCCATTGCCATAATTGCTATAGTCATAGCAGTAGGTTCGTTACCTTTACTTGTCGGTGCAAGCTATTTTTAGAACCGCCAAGCCAAGCGTTGAGCTGCTCAGACCTACGCTACGGAGGCTAATGGGATTGGGAAAAACTCATCAAACTCATCAAATACACAATCTAACAACTCCAAAACGCTCTGGTGGACAAGTTGTGACCTGCACATCCACCACGCTACGCGATAATGACAGGACGTTATGAGACAGAGCTGTTTTCGAGGTAAATTCATGCAAAACCACAGATGCGTGTTGCCTTCAGCGACAGTTTGTCGGCAAGCAGTCTCTGCATTTACCTCGAAAACAACTGTCTCATAACGATCTGTTATCATCTCATAGCGTGGTGAATGTGCAGGTCACAACTTGTCCACCAGAGCGTTTTGGAGTTGTTGGATTGTGTATTTGATGAGTTTGATGAGGGAAACCAAGAAATCCCATTAGCCTCCGTAGCGTAGCTCTGAGCACCTCACGGCTCTGCTCCGCCGTTCTAAAAATAGCTTGCACCAACAATTAAAGGTAACGAACCCACTGCTAAAACTATAGGGATTATGGCAATTGGCCAAAATGTTGAACTATCCCTTCAACAATGGTTGAGTTTGGTTTCATCCTGTAACGTTTTCCCCTGTTGTGTGGACTTTTTCCCCCCCAACGCAGTGGGAGGAAGTGAGTATTATGGACGAGAAGAACATTCCCATTCGGACGTACCAGGTGTGTAACGTCATGGAGCCCAACCAGAACAACTGGCTCCGCACCGACTGGATCCCCCGCGGCGGCGCCCAGCGCGTCTACATCGAGATCAAGTTCACCCTGCGAGACTGCAACAGCCTCCCGGGCGTCATGGGAACCTGCAAGGAAACCTTCAACCTCTACTACTACGAGTCCAACAACGACAAAGAGCGCTACATCCGCGAGAACCAGTTCGGCAAGATCGACACCATCGCCGCCGACGAGAGCTTCACGCAGGTGGACATCGGCGACCGCATCATGAAGCTCAACACGGAGGTTCGAGACGTGGGCGCCCTCACCCGCAAGGGCTTCTATTTGGCCTTCCAGGACGTCGGGGCGTGCATCGCCCTCGTTTCCGTGCGGGTCTTCTACAAGAAGTGCCCCCTGGCCGTGCGTAACTTGGCGCAGTTTCCCGACACCATCACCGGAGCCGATACGTCCTCGCTTGTGGAAGTTCGCGGCTCGTGCGTGGATAATTCAGAGGAGAAGGAGGTTCCTAAGATGTACTGCGGCGCCGACGGAGAGTGGCTGGTGCCCATCGGGAACTGCCTGTGCAACCCTGGATATGAGGAGCGCAACTCGGAATGCCAAGGTAAAGACATGCTGTTTGACTTATGCTGTTTTTTTTGGGTCTCGCCGGCTGGTTTTTGCCCCTTTTTGCTATTTATAGACCTCCCTCGCTCACTCTCTCTTTCCTCCCTCTGCTTCATTTCTCTCTGTTTCATTTTCTTTGTCCTCTCCTCCCTTGATTCACCTACCTCCGTACCCTGTGGGATATGTATTTGCCTCCCCTCTCTCCCTCTCCCTCTACAGTCTTCTTTCCAGTGTCTGCTCGGGTGATAGAGGCAATGATGACTGTAAATGGAGTAATTAGCGAGCCCACTGGGAGGTTGTTGTGCAATGGGGTGCATCCCCAGGAGAATCGGTGACACCGAAGGGGAAAGGGGGGGAGGGGAGGGTGCAGAGAGCTCCTGCGACTGGTTTCGCACCACCGCTGTGTGTCTTTTTTTCACTCCCCACCTGCTCTTTCTCTCACTCCCAATGGAGCCTGAAGCTGGGAAAAGGAGATAGGCAGTTTTCAGAGGGGAGAGGGAAGGAGGAGAGAGAAGGAGTTTATCATTCCAAGCAGGTATAAAAAGGGAGTGGAAACACACAGCTGGGAGATGGGAGTTGAAATACTGCTGTGTGGTAGGGGGGCAATAGCCCTTCGCCGGCGATTATTCAGCTCTCATCTCAATGTGATCCTATAGCAGGCTTTTTGATGAGGTTTTAAGGTCGGTGCAGAGGAGCTCCCTCACTCCACATTCTTTTAAATCAGCTGCATGATCGAAGCTTCGGCCTGTTGCTGGAGCTGGAGCGGCCTCTAGAGCTCCTGCTTGTGGAGTGATTGGCATTTTTTTTGATAGACTCACTCTCTCTCCCTCATTTTTTTTTCTTTTAACAAGCTTTGTTTCATTGCTTTTTCACGCTGTAAACCGCAGCTCATGGTATGAACGCACGCATGCATTGTAGGGCAGCAGCATCCAGTAGTATATTCAGCAGCTGTTTTGTGGATCACACATGCAGCATTTTGCCAAAAGCCGAGGCACAGTTGTTGTCAGCCGGCCAGACGAGTGGATGCTAATTCTGCCACGATGGTTTATTTATTGGTGCACACAAACACACACACACCACACACAAAACAGCAGCGGGCCACAGCAGTGAGGGGTCAGAGGCTGGGCACGGGTGATTAACAAGGGGGACGGACCACTACACCTCTCCTAATTTACAAGGGAGCCTTTATCTTGGGGGACTAATTGCACGACAAACAGCTCCGGTGATTTAAGGGGACCACTACTAACTGGCTGCTTGGGGGGTGGGAGGAGGTAAGAAAAAAAAGAAATAAAGGGGGGTACAAGTGGTCACAGATGGGTGTGTGTTTGTCCCAAAAAACAAAAAAGTATAATTTGAGCCTTAAAGAATTCGGCTGGAATGCAGCCCATCTTCCCCGTCGCTGGGCTCAGATGGCTGCGGCCAGGTTTCTGTCCCCGGGGTCGGTCGGCTTCAAAAGGAGCTCAGAGGGGAAAATGGAGGGGTTGAGTGAAGGAGACCAGAAGGTAGTTAGTTACAGACTTTAGGTAAATCTTCCCAGGACTGGCAGTTGACTGTAATAACCTCTTATTTCCACCCTGATCTCATGCTTCAGATCATAACTCCAATTTGCCCCGCAACACTTAAAACGGCCCTCCTTATCTCTCCTTTAATTCCAGTTTTAGATAAACAGCTGTTAACCCTCCAAAGAAGGCAATAAAGAAGGCTGTGGAGACTTTGATTCTTTTTTTTTTTTTTTTGTACATGACTAATGCAGTGTCGTAGCGTCTGCCAGCCAGCCAGCCAGGGCTCGGAGCTTGGCAGCGTCGCTTCTCAAGCCAATACATCCATTTAGTTCACATATCGCTGCATCTGCTCGGCTTTTGTTTAAGTTTGCGGTGCCAGTGCGTCCACTTGGTTCACTCCGAAGCTCCAATTACATCGTTTTTGAGATGTTAAACATTTCGCTTTCGGTTGCGAGTGCGGGGTTGATGTTGCATCGAGGCCTTTGAAAACCCCCGAGGCCGAAGCCGAGCGCCGGCGTGGGTCAGCTCCGGTGACCGGAGGGTTGAAAGGTGGCGGCCACCGTCGGGCCTCAAGTGCAATGATGAGCTGGTTAATATTCCTCAGTGTGACAGGCTCCATGGGAGAGAGAGGGGCTGCTGAGGCGTAGGAGCTGAGCTCGGGGGGGGGGGGGGGGGGGGGGGGGTCATACTCTTTCCTATATATCAAAAAGTTGTGTTGTGTCGACCTATTCTCACTCTTTAAGGCTTGATTTGGCTTCAAACTTTTCTTTCTATGGTGCACATGAGCCCGATTGTGTGTGTGCAAGACGTGTGTGTTTGCATACTTGTGTGTGTGTGTTGCGTACGTGCGGGGTTAGAGGGGCCACCGCGGCCCCCGGTTCCCAGCCTGCAGGATGAATGGGCTCTCTTCCATCATTGTTTTGGGGGGAGCAGCAGTGGAGCCGACTGAGTGAAGCTGGTGATGTTTTTGGTGGTGGAGTTGGGATTGGGGGGGGGGTAGAGGGATTGGGGGTGAGGGGGGGGCACATAGAAGTTGTATTCTCCACCCCTGGCAGAGGTCAGAGGTCGGCCCCTTCTGCATCCATCTTACTGCTCCGTCTGACAGGGTCGTGGATCCAGGATTGATTAAGACGTCAGGGTTTTGACAGCTGCGGCGGGTTTTGGGGGGTGAAGGGGGGGTGGGGGTGTGTGTGTGTGCGTCTGTCTGAGCTCGAGGTGGGCCAAGGGTGGCCAGGGCCAAGGAGAGAGGGGCGACCAGGGCACTGAGGGCCAAGGGGGGGGGGGCAGATCTGAGGAGAGGGGACGCTGGCTGTTTGCATTTGGGATCCCGTTCCCTGTCAAACGGGTGTATGTATGTGTGTATGGGGGGGCAGTTGTCCCCTCGCTCCTCATCTGGTGAGGGGGCTACTACTACTGTTGGGGGGCGGGTGGGGGGATTAGAGAGAACTATGTGCCCCATTAAGGCCAAATGATAATTAGCTCCACAGCTTCTTCTTTTTTTGCTGATAGAGAGAAAAGTTTTGAAGGATGACGTTTGGTTTGTGTCTCTGGCAGAGTTTCCTCTCTGCAGAGCAACGATGTGTGTGTTCAGGGAAATCAGCACATTTCAAGTTATGTTTCCGTTAATGTGTGTGTGTGTGTGTGTGTGTCTGTGTGTGTGTGTGTGTGTGTGTTGGAGCAGCAGCAGCAGCAGCAGGAGGAGGAGGGGGGGAGGCGCTATGACTTTGCCTTTAAGTTGTTTTTGTTGGCGCATGTGTTGAGGAGTGAAGGTGACGCACATCTCTGACAATGCAGAATGCTGGGTCATGGTTGAGCTGCGATCTATCACCACACACACACACACACACACACACACACACACACACACACACACACACACACACACACACACACACACACACACACACACACACACACACACACTCAATAGTAGCTGCCATTGCCTCAAAACAGGCGTTAAGTTCCCATGGAGACGATTGAAGCTCCACTATTTACATTTTTATCTCTCAGATTGAAACAAGACTTTTACACCTTTTCTTCTTCTTCTTCAGAAACTTGAACTCACTTTTAACTTCTCTCAACGTAAACTTCACTTCCTGTACTTTGTGTATTCCCTGTCTGCATATGTGTGTGTGTGATGGTTTAGCGCCCAACTGTGATGTCAGTGTGTGATCGGAGCATTTTCTCACCTGAGACCCTCTCCTCCCTCCTCCTCCTCCTCCTCCTCCTCCTCCTCCTCCTCCTCCTCCTCCTCCTCCTCCTCCTCCTCCTCCTCCTCCCTCCTTCCTCTTAATTCCCAGGAGGCATTGCTGAGCTGGAAACTCTTCTTGGTGTTAGATTAAGAGGTTTTTAAGAGGTGTGTGTGTGTGTGTGTGTGTGTGTGTGTGTGTGTGTATCTAGGTCTCCCATTCTCCCTCTCCCTCTGTTGACAGTGTTAAATTGTTAAATATGCGCTTGGGAGCATCATTCTAAATTCACCACGTAATTCTATTTATCCCGCCGGTCCCCGATGACTTTAAATACACACACTCAGTCTCTCACTCTCTCTCCTGCACACACACACAGTCACACAAATGAAGTATTTGCATCTTCTTCCTCTGTCGTTGACCTCGGCTGCTGTAGTTGTGTTTTTTCTGCCCGCGTCCTCTCTGTTTCTTTGAATTTCCTGCTCCTTTAACGTCTCTCTCTTCCCCCTTTTTTTTCCTTTTATCTCTCTCCATTTTTTTTTTGCTGCTGAGTTTCTGTTTGCAATTTTCTTCCATTCACACTCTTTCTTTCTTGTTTCATCTTCCCTCTCTCTCATTTTTTCCTCCCTTCCTCCCTTCCTCCCTGCTTCTCTCTGCTCCGGCCGTTAAGGTGGTTAGTGTTCGTCAGCTTGTCTCTGGTGGTGGCGGCAGGAAGTGGGCTGAATAATGAGATTACCTTCGCTACTGGGAGAGGAGAGGAGAGGAGAGGAGGGGGGGGGGGCTGCACACGCAACATCATCACCCCGTCATTATTCCCACAAACACACGTGCACGCTCACGCCAACCTGAATAATAATAAAAAAAGAGAGCAGAGGATGAGGAGCTGAGCTGTTGCACACGTTGCTGCAGCCGTACATGCACAAACAAAAGTCCAGGCACGCACATGTGAAGTAACTGACACGAGTGCACAGATGCATTCATAAATATGTACAGCAGATGCACACAGAGGAGTGGGTTTAGTATGCACACACACACACACACACACACACATACAACACAGCGACACACTCAGAGCTGAGCAGAATAGAGGTGAATGTACTCATCACTCTGCCTGCCACCAGAGAGGCTCATTTTGTGCTGCTGAATAGAGACGAGGAATCTATTACCAACGGAGAGCAGCGAAGAACAACAGATACAGAGAGAAAGGACAAAATGTCTCATGAGCAACCCCCCCCCCTCCATCCCCTCCCCTTCCTACTGAAATAATTACTTAAAGCATTTTTTATACTCTGCTCTTGTTTAGCTCCTCAAATGATGAAAAAAAAAACCTCTCCTCTCCTCTCAACACTTCCTTGGCCTGGAGGGAGGGAGGGAGCGAGGGAGCGAGGGAGAGGGGAGCTGCTGGTGGTAATTCAGCCGTCATTAACCGAGGTGCTGAAATGCTTTTCCTGCTCGGGCTGCTGTCCTGCCTCAGTGTTTGTTCCCTTTCCAGTCCTCGACACTCATCACCTCTCCTGCCTCCTCGTGCCCCCTCCTCCTCCTCCTCCTCCCCTCCTTTGCCCCAGCTCGGGGCAGGAAGCCGCCGCTGGTGATCGAGCATGACCCGGACGGAGCTGACGGCTGCAGCGCTCCCACAGCAGCAGCTTAAACACACACACACACACACACACACACACACACACACACACACACACACACACACACACACACACACACACACACACACACACACACACACACACACACACACAGGAATACGCTGCCACGAATATCCATCTTTAAATCGTTCGTCTCCTGCTGGTTTTTTTTTTATAAGCTCATTTTTTCCAATGAAAATCAAGTTTCTTTTTTTTTTTAAACCAGAGGAGTCTGTTTTATTTTTTGCCCTTGTTTCATGGAGCTGACACTGGTTTTAAAGGCAGTGCCAGGAGCACGACAAACTACATTTGAAACAAAAAAAAAAAAAGTGGAATTACAGCAGCCTCAAATGTCAGCAGGGAAAATATGGTTTCGATACTGGATGTGACACAGAAAAGTTTATAAAACTACAGCGTGTTCTTTATAAAGCAAACAGGACGCTGAGTGGATCAGAGGAGATGTATTCTGCTCTGGTTTTTTTTTGTTTTTGTTTTAAACTGTCATGGTGAATGAGATCACCGCACCGGTTAAACAGCAACAGGTGTCATTTAAATACCTGGAACTGGCTGATCTCCACTGTGACTCATCTAAAACTGAGGCTGGCAAAATAAAAAGCTGGTTTTGGTTTGTTCGAAATGAGAATAAAAATCACCCCCCTCCCCACTCCTCCTCATATTTCTACACAGCAGCTTTTCATTGTCGACTTAATTCACACTGGGGAAAAAACAACAAAAAACACAAAAGTGAAGCGAGCAGCAAAGATGCCAGGCTGCTTATTAGATTTGTTCACATTCAGAGTTTCCCATTGATGGACACTGTTGTTGTTATTGTTGTTGTTGTTGTTGTTGTGGAGCTGGAGGCGGCATGGTGCTGCTGGTGGTGAGGCAGCTTCAGAAGCGTCTCGCAGGAAGGAAGAAGAAAGTAAATATTTTATATCAGGGAAATTTTCTCTTGTTTTTCCAGAGTTTTCAGACTTCAAACTCCAGCAGTTTCTTTCTTTTTAAAAAAAAACAACAAAAAAACACAGATATTGATAATTTCATGCACCGCTGCCGTCCAAAAGAAAAAACAGTTGACAAATTTAGCTTTTAGAGGAAACACTTCAGTTCCTCTAAAAAATTCAGGATGCAGAGATGGATGGATGTTCCCAACATGGCTGTCAGGAGGAGGGGGAGAGGGATGATAACCTCTCTCCTCTCCTCTCCTCTCCTCTCCTCTCCTCTCCTCTCCTCTCCTCTCCTCTCCTCTCCTCTCCTCTCCTCTCCTCTGCCTCATCTTTTTGAAAAGCATCCTCTCTTTGAAGCCCGCGATGGGAAGAGGGAGCGATTAAAGCAGTCAGCAAGCAAATTAGCATGTCAAAAGGCCCTGAATCAATACCCCGGCTCTCTACCAACACAACCCTGCAGTCCTTTCACCCCCTCTCCCCCCCCCCCCCCCCCCTCTCTTTCCCTCTATCCGTCCCTGACGTTCCCCCATTCCTCCGGCTGTTTCCCTTCTTCTCCCCCTCCATTTTCTCCCGCACTCCTGCACACTCTCCCTCTTGCTCCTTTGCCCCATCTCTCTCTTTCTCTCTCTGTCGCTCACTTTAAAATTGTTTTCTTCCCTCTCTTCTCCCTCGGCTGACAGACGGACAGAGAAGAGGCCGGGTTTGTAAAGAGAGATGGACGGATGTATAGGCAGAGAAAGACGGATAGGGGAGAGAGAGAGAGGGAGGAGAGAAGAGAAGTGGACAGCGATCAAGTGGGCATGGTCGGAGAGAGAGAGAGAGAGAGGCCTCTGCCACCTTCTTTGTGCCGACAGAGTGAGGGAGAAGAGACCTTTTCTTGCCAAGAAAAGTGGAGGAGATGGAGATGAGGAGGCAGGGACGGACGGAGAGAGAGAGAGACAAAAAACATGGGGGGGGAAGTGAAGTGGAAAGAGATTTAGTTCCAGTCTGGCAACAGTGCTTTTTCTACACTTCATCCATCGGTTCACCATTGCACGGAAATCCCTTTGATCTGGGGCAATGTGTTACTGATCGCGAGGAGGAGGACGGCCCGTGTGTCTGAGAGTGTGTGTGTGTGTGTGTGTGTGTGTGTGTGTGTGTGTGTGTGTGTGTGTGTGTAAGGACGTGTGCGTCTGAACCGGTATCTGTCCTATATTTATTCTGTGCATCTGTCGTTTGCAGCCGTATCGCATGTTGTATCATACACTTCTATTAACGGTCCAATCGCGCCGCGCGATCTGAGACAAAGCATCCGAGCAGATGGACGCCCGTCTCTCCCTCACCGCCGGACAATGGGAGGCTGATTGCAAACACCTTGAAAGTGTTTTTCTTGTCTTTGCTTTTTTTTTTTTTTTTTTTATCTCTCCCTCTCTTCGTTCTCCCGCTGCTGATTTCTTTCCTCAAACTCCCTCCATCCTGCCGGGGGGGGGCGATAGTAGGTGGTCTTTTTCTTCTCTTTTGTCGTCATCCGGTTTTTTTCTCCAGGGGGGAGAGACGGACGGACGAAGGGAGAGAGGGAGGGAGGGAGGGAGAGAGGGAGGGAGGGAGGGTGGAAGAGTTCAGTGGCCAAATCAAAGGCTGCTCCGTTGCAATCAGTTAGGGGTTATGACAAAAAGGCCCTGCAATAAAGAGGCTGCTCTGTAATCTGATTGGCCCTGAGACTGGACGCAGTGTCCATTTTAATGAGCCGAGATCCCCCTTTTCTAATCACAGTGGTGGAGGAAATAGCACACTGATTCATTCTCCCCTGGAAAAAAGCACACACACACACACATACACACACACACACACACACTGGGGATGTGTGAATTGTATGGAAGAAGAATGAGGCATATACGCAGGTTGATGCATTGACACATAGAGCTGTCGTCAACATCTGCCAGTGTGATGGATCTGCAACGTATTTAGGGCGACCAGGGTTTTCTGGCAGTGATGTATACACACGTTACAGCAGAATAACTGATATGTTGGTAAAGAGCTGAAACCTGTGCACACAGGAGTTCAGGTGCATTATGTTCGGTAGGAACCCTGAAAAAAACCTTCAGTTTCTGGATCCATTCTGAATGAATGAATTTCAAAACAAAAACCCCTTCCAAATTTGGCTTCTTCTCTCTAGCAACAGTGAGGCTGTTGAAACTCAGACCTATAACCATGATGCAGAAATGATAAGGCCGTTACATAAACCTTCAAGTGTCATTTGATTTCCAGGGTTGCCATAATAAATTTGTCTGTTTACAGTGCCGTGTTACCTTCGGGGAGCCGCTGTGTCCGACCAGCCCAGAAATAGTCCGGCACATAAACCGCCTCTAGCTGCCTGTCCCCTCCTGTTCCCAGTCTTTGTGCTAAAAGCTAAGCTAATTGGCTGATAGTTGCGGATCCGTGTGTGTTCAGGAACGAGGGAATAAGAAAGATATGGAAACATGAAACAGGAGGAAAACTGTGAAATGAGTTTTCGTACATCGGGAATCACTCGACACCTCTCCCTGGTTTTCAGCCCAGACCTCAGATCAGGTAGCCGACCTCTCGCTGCGACTACATGTGTATGTGCGCCGGCATGCAAACTACACGTGTATCAAACACGCCGCGGGGTGCAACCTCCCCGCAGGAGAGCTGAAATGTAATTTGGGGGGGGATGTGGAGGTCTCGCAGCACCAGGAGGGGGGGCGGAGGGAGAATCCGAAGCTGCGGATCTCCAGCCAAAAAGCAGAGGTGTGTCCATGCTCAGGCACGTCTCTGGGATTAGAAACCTTGATCCTTCCTGATCCACAGCGAGCAGTCAAACATGGCTGCAAGAGGAGGGAGGGAGGAAGAAGGGGGGAAAAAAAGGAAAACGCTGTCCCCTTGAAGGCGGCACGGACTGGAAGAAGAAGAAAGAGAGAGAGAGGAAAGAAAACAGAGAAAGAGAGATAGGATGGAGATAGAGAGGAAAATAAGTGAGTGGAAGGAAACAGAGGTGTGTGTGTGGAGTAAAAGGAAAGAGAAAGATGAATTGACTCCTGTCCAGTGGCCCTGATAAACGACTGGAGGTGTGAAAGGTGCAGCGGGGGGTTATGGGTACAGACGGTGATCGCTCTCTGAACAAGCCCAGTGTGGTTGTGTCGCGACCTCCAGCAGCTGTGGTTG
Source organism: Trachurus trachurus (assembly GCF_905171665.1). Taxonomy (NCBI): domain Eukaryota; kingdom Metazoa; phylum Chordata; class Actinopteri; order Carangiformes; family Carangidae; genus Trachurus; species Trachurus trachurus. The sequence continues at coordinate 12,215,748 of NC_139892.1, read as the reverse complement.
ATATTACTGTCAATATCACTTCCTGTGTGTGTGTGTGTGTGTGTGTGTGTGTGTGTGTGTGTGTGTTGTGGAAGCAGGTTCACCTCACTGACTGAGGAAGTAGTCCCTGCTGCCACGGCGACCCAGATCAATGGAGATCGTTTAGCACAGAGGTGGATGTCCATGTTGTATCAGAGCTTCAGTTCACAGAGAAACTGAGCCGTCATGACTTCCTGTGACTTTGTGAGGTCACAACAAAGCAGTCATTAAGCCCCGCCCCCCCCCTCACCTGGACCCACCATCCAACACTTGCAGGATTTGGTTTCTTTTGTTTTATTCTGAAATCTAAAGTACTTTTACTGGATCAGCAAATCAGAAGAGATGGTTTAGAGCCTCCTCTCTTCTGATTGGCTGTGACTGACCTGCTGTTACTAGAGCCCCACAGAGGAGATGTAAAAAACTACACTGAGATGTTGTTTTCTTTGTCCTTAAAAACCAGAATCATATCTTCCTGAGGATATGAGAACTTAAATAAGTGTAAAATGTTGGATCTTAAAGAGCGGTGTGTGGGCGCGACGCAGCTCCTTTCTGTGTGTTTGGGGTGTAAAAATACAATTTTTGGCAGTGCGCAGCGAGAATAGTACAGGAAGTCTTGAACACATTTTTTGGCAGCTCCTGCTCCGCACAGCGCAGATCGCTGACGAAGCCGCCGAGAGTGGAGCATCAAGTTAAGTGGCGGAAAAGAAACCATAAAGATAAGGAGAGATAGCAGAGGAGGCAGGAAGAAGAGAGAGAGAGCGGCTCGCATGCCACGAGTGAAAGAGTCCGCGGAGTCCGAGCGAATACACAAAACACCTCGCAGGAAACTTGAGTAACCTGCAGAGCCCACACACACACACACACACAGACACACACACACCTCTGGATCTCACGCCTCTTTTGTTTGCATCGTCCCATCATCGCCGCGCCTGTGTGTCTGTCCTCACATCAAAGCTACAGGCTAAAACGTTACACATTAGCAGAGTAACCCTGTCTAAGCAGCAGCCATTAACCCCAGGCTCCTGTTACAACCCTCTTACCCCCTCCCCTTGTTGCCACCGACGCCACCTACCACCACTGCAAGGCCAGGTTCAACTAGCCTGGGGGTTACGGAGGAAGGCAGAGTGCACACACACATGTAAATGCGACTAACTTAGGAAAGCACGCAGGCACATACACAAACACAACGCGCGAAAAGGAGCTGACACAGTTTCGAGTCGGAGGGGGTATCGCTTCCACGGCAGCAGCGAGCGACCTTGATCCTGTTTTGAGAGTCAGAGAGAGAGAGAGAGAGAGAGAGAGAGAGAAGGGGAAAGTGGGCGTCGGCCTGAGTGACACCGGCAGAGGTCAAAGGTCAAAGCAGTGACAGCCACAGTGGAGACCGGCCGACCGTCATGGGGACTGACATGAGCTGTTGAAGAGCTACTGACCCAGGAAAGGTTTTATGTAGCCTGCCAGAGCACACACACACACACACGTTACATTTAAATGCTCACAGTGCAGAGACACAATGGTGTGCACGTTTTTCTCAGGGACACACACCCTCGCGCGCACATAACGCACACACGTATGCACAATAGAAGGTGTTTTGAGGCCCCAGACAGGCTGTCGTCTGGGAGCTACAAGTAGATTACCTAAACAAACAACCTAAAAATACCTTCCTTTTCAGCCGTAAGTCGAGCCCCTGCAGCCCCCCCCCCCCTCTCCTCCCTCCTCCTCCTCACGGCCCCCCACCACCACCGCCACGCCGCTTCTGAGAAAAACTGACAGGGCTGCTGATGTTAAACTTGCTCCTGTGACCACAGACGGCCCTGCCGATTAAAGTTTTGTATGTGTGTTTATGCACAGTTAAGTGTTGACAGATGAGCAGCGCGCCGTGTGATGTCACACGTGTGTTTGATCGGATTTACTGTTCCAGGAGCAGCAGGCGCTCACTCTGAGGTCGCTTTTTCTTTTTTCTTTTTTTTTATATGGTGAATTTATCACTATGACATCATATGTGATCACATCCAATAATAGACATCCATATTTAGATATCTGCACTGTTTCCCTGTTGAAACCCCCACCACCACCCCCACCATCTGCACAGGGGGCTGGTTTCCTATTGTTGTTTCCATATTTATCTGGATCCCAGGCCACATGATACGGAGGTAAAGGTTTATTCTGGCTCTGAGGTGTATGTGATATGTTTCTGTGGCCATGATGTCACACGCCAGTACAGTCGTAGTCACCTGAGGTCACACACCTGTGGACGGCACATCAGCAAGGATGGAAATTCAATAGTCGTATCACTGTTTAACCAATGTAATTTAATAGAATGAGTCAGAATAACAATAGAAATACAGGCACACTATAAAAATAAAAGTTGTACAAATTGTTTAGTTGCAATCTCCAATGATCCGGATTGGATCATGAATGTTTAACAGAATAATTGGCGACTTAGATAAACAAATATCTGCCATTTGTTTTTGTCAAAGTGTCAAATTATTAATATTTTTCCAGTCACAAACTCTCAACTGTGAGAATCTGCAACTTTTTGTGAACAGAATTATTTTTAGTTTTTTGTGCCAGAAAAGAAGCAGAGTGACGACATCCAGGAAGAATATATTAACATTTTCTGACATTTTATTGACTAAATAAAAAAAAGGACAAACAATAAAATATAAACGAGTCAATTATTTACTTAAGCTTCACATTTTGTTAGTGCCAGTGTGATATATTTGATATTTATCAAACAATTTATCACTTATACCTGTTTTTTTTTCTTCTTCTTCTATGTTGTGTTGTAAAAAACCACAACAACGGTCACTCATTTTGTTTTCCTGCGTGTTTTTGTCTTGTGTGAAGCTGTTTTGAATAATATGTTTTGTTTTTCGTCAGCTGCTAGAAACAAAATCAGCCACCTTGACACCGCTCTGTATACGGGTATTGTGTCTGTGTGGGCGGAGCTTCTGAGAATTTGTTTAGCTGTTGTTCAGATACCAACGGAATAATCTAATCCACTTTAATGCAAATGTTAGCATGCTAACGTTAGCCACAGCAGTGCTTTGAGCCACAATGCAGCTTTTAGGGGCCGTTACTGTGCAGTTCTTTTCTCCTGATTTTGCAACAATATAAATATTTTATGTATAAAAAAAATAGATAAAATAACCAAATAAAAAATTTAAAGTGTCACGTTAATAATACAATATGTTGCTCTGCTTTATTTATTCATTTTATCAAGCCGTGTTACTCAGATGAGCTCAGAATATTCTACTACTGGCTATGAAAAACCTTGATTTAAGATGAAAGTATATTCATGATAATGCAAAACCACTCAAAACACGTATGTCAGGAAAGATCCAAAGTGCAAACGACCTGTAATGACTTAACAATAGTGTTGCCTTGTGCCGGGTTTTTGCAATGATTTGTTATGTATTTGTGCTCGGGCCCGACACGTGGTTTGCACTTGTTTACAGAATTGCATGAGCCCCCGTTGAGACGGCCTCCCTATCGCTTCCTCTTCCTCTTCACCTATTCTTAGTGTGTTTGTGTGTGTTTGTGTGCGTTCTCCTCACACATCCTCCCTTTTCCTGCCCCATTCTCCTGCACTCACTCTGGCTAGAATGGTTTGGTTCTCCCAATTGTTTAGCGGGGTGTGTGTGTGTATGTGTGTGCCCATGTGAGTGTCCCCTCGCACAACAACATTAGCATACACCCCTCCACCTCTCTACCTCCGTTTTTTTTACATGATTGAATTGAAATGCGTCTCTTTTCATTGTAAACAATGTCAGGAAAGCTCGCTAGATACACCAGCTAACACACACATATGCAGGTACACACACACACACACACACACACAAACACACACATATGTCCAACATGAGATTTGAGCCCCTGGAGACTTTGGGGAAATTTGGACCAAGACAATACGTTGACTTGAGTTTGTTTACCTGCCGTTGTCCCCCACTGTCCCCCTGCTCACACATACACACAAAGCCAGTTTGGCGGAGAGTGTGTTTGCATGCATGGCGTTGCAACGTGCACCTGTGCCGTCGTCCAGAGGGCCTTTGAAGGGCTTTGTGTGCGCTGAATACCTGAGAGTGTGTGCAGGTGCGCGCAGGTTTGTAAGCCTCTGTTTGTGTAATATCTCTCTGTCGTGTTTGATTTGAATTAAAGCCCATTACCCACCTGCTGCGTGGATCTGAGGTCACAAAAGGTCCTTATTGGGTTGGCACTGTGCCCGGGGGCGGCAGCGGTGGTGGTGTTTTTTGTGAATCTGGCACGGGTAGCAAAAGTGGAATCAAACAGGTCCAGGAAACAAAGATGGATCTGTTTGCTGTCTGAACCCCTCCCCGATCCGTCCATCTCTCTGCACGTCTCTGTCCAGTTTGATGTCTCTGTGCACTTTGGCCTCTTTCTCTCTCTGTCTCCATACAGTCACCTCAGCACCCGATGGGGCCTCCCTCCCTTTTAAGGAGTGCTCTTTGTCCCTTTCTGGAGTGGAGCTGGGTGGAATACTTAAGATTTTTGAGATATGCCCATTGTGCTGATATTCCTTCTTAAGGCCAGGCTGGAGGAATTAGGGAGGAAGCTGAGGCCTACGTGTCAATAAGAACGCAGAGACCTCGGTCTGCAGGAAGCCTTCGGAACAATATTTCACTTTTCTCTGTGCCGTTATGCAATCCAAACACTAACAATACAGGTGCCACCTCGGTTCTAACAAAAAAAAAAAACGGCTTTAATGTTGCAGCAGGAAATAGTTTGTTTGCCCCTGTGCATTAGGATTTATATACTGCGCTGCGAATATGTGAAATATGTCACATTTTTGTTCTTTTTCAAAAAAAGAAGCGTAAATGTCACTGAACATCTCCATTTATTTGCTCTCCGGGTCTTATTTTTCAACATTGTTGTGCTCATCTGGTTCTTTGGCTGCTTGCTGGTCCGGACATTTTAATTAGGGCAGCGTCCTGGGTGGCTGGTACATGATGATGGATTGGTGCTGCTAAAAATACAGTTATAAATCATCCAGAGTTTGACAGACAAACTGCTGGCAACTCTCTTTCTCTGGCTGGTGGTCGAGAGCCGACTGTCAGGCAGCAGGGTTAGCCTCTGTGTTATTACCATCGTTAGCCCGGCTGGCTTTTGTTCTTAGCCTTCATTAACACCGCTGAGGCTGTCAACCTGGACCTTCTTCTGCTTCTTTCTTTTTCTTTTGCATTTTAGAGTATTACCCCCTTTCTTTTCCCGTAACCCCTCCCAACGGCCGGGGGGTCAAGGTCAAGATGTGTGTCGAGTGTATGTCATCAATCATGGTGATCAGTTTCGGTGGCCGTGTGTCCCTCATCCATCACGCTGATGGCTTTCGCTGGCCGTGTGTCCGTGTGTGTCGCCGTCAGGGCCGGAGGTAATTAATAACCCCCCCCAGTGACGGAATTAATGAGTTAACCTGCTCCACTCTCCTGCTGTTCCTGTGACAGATGTTAACGGTCAGCAGCTAGTTATCCCTGCTAATGCGCCGGTGGCTCAGGTGTACCCATGTATGTCTTCTGACTATATACATGTCTCTGAGGGGAATTGACAGTATATATCTCTCTCTCTCTATATAGACTCTGAGTGATTTTTTTTTAAACCCGTCTTGGGACCACAGCCAGAGGGTAAACAAAGCACTGCTGGAATAACAATCCTTTTTTTTCTAGCAGGAGTCTTACCTGAGCCACGAACTGCTTTCCACTGGGAGAAGTAAAAAAAAAAAAGAAAAAGAAAGAAAGTGAGAGATAGAAGAGACACAAAAGACGGAGGGATACGGCAGAAAGGCAGGTTTGAATAGAGATCTCTGGCTCCTCAAGGTGCAGCAGGAGAAGGAGAGACTCTCCTTGCCCTCAGGTCCTGAAAGCCGATCGCTTGTTTTTTTTTTTTTTTTTTTTTTGAAAGAGCGGCTTTGTGAGGACGCCTCTGACTGAAGAGCGCTCCCTGTCTGTTATGACTAAAAAGAAAAAAAAGAGTGGCCGAGTTTTCATCACCTAAAGAAGAGAAAGCGTTGCAGCCTTGAAAGGAGAGAAAACGCCGTAGTTTGAACTTAATTCTCCCTTTCTTTTTTCTTTTTCTTTCTTGATTACAACAGAGGCGATTGTTCTGCCTGGGCAGGCCTGGTTATTGTGTGTGTGCCGTGTGCTGGGTGTTATATTCCTGGAGTTTTTTCTTTTTTTTTGGGATGGCTATTGTAGTGCAAGTTTTGCTCTCATGCTTTCACTCCCTGGTGTATTGGATACTTTGTTGTGTAGGCTGCAGTATAACTTGCCTATCAGGCTTTTCCATGCGGGTCAGTGGAGGTGGGCTGCAGTGGGCGTCCGTGTGGGTAGACGACGTGGTTTTATTCGCCGGTTGTTGTTCAAAGCCCGGTGTGTAGGCTGCTACTGGTTATAGCTGCCTCGCGTGTGGGTAGCTATCATTGTATCATTAGCTTTTTCTTTTCTTTTCTTTTTTTTGGGTTGTCTTGAGCAGAAGTTGCAGATATCTCCCCCCTCCCTCCCTCCTTGTACTCCCTTCGCACCGTGCAGCCAATTCATCCGGCGAAATCCGCACCACACGGACAAAACTACTCATTAACTCCCACAACCCTCCTCCTCTTCCTCCTCCTCCTCCTCCTCTTCCTCCCTTGTTGCCCACCCCTCCAAACGTGCTTTAGCTTAGAGACAACCGGGATGTGGATGGGGCAGGGAGGGAGGGGGGAGTGGGGACAGGGGGTGGTGGTGGTGGAAGACTGACAAAAGGGAAAAAAGGACTAAAGCCAGAGAGGAGGATTGAATGAGTGAAAGAACTGCCGGGAGAGAAAAGAGGGGAAGAATGCGATGTCCCAGTCTATGAGGGTTTCCATTTTTTTTTTGCCTTTCCAGAATAGAACAGTAAGTCACCAGTCTCTTTGTCTGCCTTTGATCTGTCGGCTCAGGGATTTGGCACCTGACAAACCCCTCTCTGTCTGAAAGGAGGCCTGCAGAGAGAAAGCCTAGGAGAGTGGGAGAGAGAGATAGAGGGCGAAGGAGAGACTGAGGGAGGGAGGAGGGGAGAGGGGGGGTGAACGTAGGAGAGAGAGAGAAAGAGCAAGAGAGAGTGACAGCGAGCGGAGACGGTTTAAAAAAGACGGTGTGGAAAAATGGGGTTAGACTTTTCAGAGGATATGATGAGGGCTTCTCAGCTCACATCCCATAAAAACTAAATACATGTGTGTTCATGTGTGTCAGTATTTGTCTGTGTGTGTGTGTATGTGTGTATATGTGTGTGTGGGTTTGCCAGGGCTGGCCCGGGCAGTGATAAATCCAGCGAGTCTTAAGGGAGATTCCTCTCTGAAGCCACGGTCTCTTGGACCACCCACTACTGCGGTCTCTTCCCTCACACTCACACACACACTCGCGCCGCTAATAGGAAGCAAATTCCCGAGCTTTACTCGGATATCGACCCCTCTCTCTTCCTCCCTTGGACTCGTTTCCTTTCTGCGGGGCAGTCGCTGCTGTAAACAAGCCCTCGTGTGTTGACATCACATTTTCAAACACAATTTCTCAAAATGCAAAGACTTTCATAACCACTTGAAGATGAAGATGAAGATGAGGCTGTGGCAAAGCATCCTGGGACGGCCCCCCCCTGGTTGGCTGGCTGCGAGCTGCATGGGGTCAGGCCGGGACAGCTTAATAATTGACGAGCGAAAAACTCATCAAGCGTGCACAGTTTGAGGTGGCCTGCTCTTAGACGGTGTCTCCTTAAAGAGGCTCAGGCCTGCAGGCTGTGAAGCATGGGAGTCAATTAACTCTCCCTCCGGCTTTTAGCAACAAGTCTCTCTCAATCGTCTCCAAAACAGCTGGGTGACCTCGCTCTCACCCCCCCCCGGACACTTTTCCTGGTCAGCGCACATGTACAAACCCAGCAACTTTGTGTTTTGTCACCTGAAGCGGTCACAACCCCCTTTTCAAACAATACCCATAAAATCCCCAACCGTCCTTCTGTTCTTGTCCCCAGCGATGAGTCTCGGACCATTGAGAGATCGTTTTTAAAGATAGAGAGATAACGCAAAGTGCCCCCCCCCCCCCCCCCTCTCCTGAACTAATCTCTCCCCTTTTTTTTTTTTTTGGAAACTGTGAAGAAAAGAAACGAAAGGCTTCACGCACCCCCGCCGGCCACAATCAAAGAGGCCCTTAGCTTAGCGTTAGCGGGTGAAGCGGCAGGGATTTAGCGCTGATTGACTGAGTGGGAGCGGGTGAAGAATGGCTCAGCAGGTAGCAGCTAGCCCCGCTAACGCCGCGCTAATCTAGCCAGCGAAGAAGAAGAAGCCTGACTTTTATTACACCTCTAACAAAAAAAAGAGGGATTTCCCGGTATTTTTGTAGTGGGAGGGGGAGAGAGGGAGTCGTTGTGGATTTCCTCTGCTGATCGTACGCGCGAGCGTTCGTCGCACGGTCCGTGGAGTGTGTGTTTTTGTTGGAGCGTGGACTTCCTCCTCCTCCTCCTGCTCCTGCTGCTCCTGCTTCGCCGCCGCGGCGCATGTGGCCAGGCACTGATTTGATTTCTAGTGCGGTGAACGCATGTGGGAGTTTGTTTATGCGACTGCTCTTTTGTATGTAGGATCCCCTGATGTATTTATGACTGTGGCATTGAAATCCGTGCCTTTCATATGCACTTTTAGATCTGGGTTGAGTGTGTTTCCGAACCCAGAAGGGGGAATCGCTGAACCCCTGCAGACTAAAAGTGTGTAATTATCTGATTTATATTGGGAATGAATTTACCCATCCGTCTCCAGTGGGTCGCTTTAGTATGCCATAACAACTCCAACACACACACACATTTCAGTTCAGTTTCAATTTAGTTTATTGGAAAAGGGACAATGCACATTAATAAACATTGTATAAAAAACACATGTAAATGCACCCGAATTAGCTTAAAAAGCTAGTTTTCATCGACAGTTCCTCTGCCAGATTGTACAAGGCAACCTTTAAAAAGAACAACAATGGAATAAAATATTATACCACATAGGGTAGAACACATAGGCTACACATACTTACTGTCTGTATACATACATAATAAATACACATTTGGACGACAACAAGGTGATGCGTGTCCACGTTAATAAATACACGTTTGGACGACAATAACAACATATAAACTCTCACACATGTACCCTTCTACTACAAAACTCCCAAAAACTCAAACCAACAACCCTTCGGGGGCCCTCGATGCGATTCGCTTGCCCCACTGCCCTGCACACGGCCGCCCCGCTGACTGACAGCTTATTCGGTCCAATCGGTGTCGCGACTGTCTGCGCCGCACCTCTCGGAGAATTGTTCTTTTGTCCTCCTCTTCTGGTTCAGCGCTCAGGGGGTGAAATATAACCCCGTTAGGCTTCCCCGGCAATTACAGAAATGGATAGAGGAGGGAGAAACTCCTTGAAAGACGAGCCCTCCAATCAAACTGTCACTCAAGAGAAAGGCGAGCGCTGTCGCCCAAAAGAAGGAAAAGTTTCACTTAGGTTACAATTTCAGAGGTGTGTGTATGTGTGTGAAGGTGTGTGTGTGTTAGTATGTGTGTATGTGTGTGTGGAAGGCCCTGCGGAGTGAAAGCAGCCATGTGAGAGTGACAGAGCTCCTGGTGTGCCAAGTGTGGTGGCATTTGTTTGTTAAATGGTCTGAAATGCCAACGGCTCCGGTTTCACTGAGGCTCCCGACTCCTGGCGGAGGAGCCAAGCTCGGATTTGTGAAAAAAAGACACGAGGCAGTGATTTGATCTAGAGCTTTTTTGTCAGAGGAAATCGCAGCCTTTACTCCCGTTCTGTTGTTTTTGATAATAGAAGGCAGGTTCGTGAGAGAGGAGAGAGAGAGAGAGAGGAGAAAGCCTTGGAGGTGGAAATTTAGGACAAAGAGACGAGAGAAAGAGAAAGAGAAAGGAGAAAAAGAAGAAGAAGAAGAAGCCTCAGGGTAACATTTTGTTTCCTGTTGCTAATTGGGGGGGAAATGGGCAAGATAATTATTTCCCATTTGAAGTCAAGTGCAAACAGTGGCACCACCCTCTTATTACAAAAACCATGGACTGATAATGATTTGTGGCTTTCATTGATTTCCAGTTTCTTTTTTATTATTATTAGAGATGTAGATGTTGATCTGTCGGTTAGATCTCAATTATCGATCAATTAAGATGTTGATTCCTGATCAGTCACTTAACTTTTCATCCTTTGCCATCAAGTTTCACATGATCAGTGACCAAACAATTAATTGTAGAGACTCGGCTATGTTAAGCCTACACCTGCGACTGCGTTGTCTGTGAGCTTGATAGCACTCAGAGCTAAAGTATAAAGTTTACAAATTGGTTATAGTATGGTTGTAGGCTCTGTTACCAGATGTTAGCATGCTGTCTCTGCAAACCAAGGTGATAAAAACTTGACTTTACATCTGCAAAGCATCAGCATCATTGTATGCACGAGCATGTTAGCGTTTAGCTCTGCCTAATTAGATGCTTGCGGAGCCGTGTTGTCTGCACAACTTTCCCCCTCGACCGTAAAAAAAAAAAAAAAAGCTTCACGTGATGATGATCATGAATTTGTGTGTTTTTCAGTTCAAAGCCGCCCGCCGCTCTCAGCTGATGTTGTCGTGTTGACGTCACGTCATGTCTAACCACCTCCTCTGTGTCTCTGTTCTCTTTTCAGCCTGTAAGATCGGTTACTACCGCGCTCTGGCCACCGACGGCGCCTGCTCCAAGTGTCCGCTGCACAGCTACTCCGTCAGGGAGGGCTCCACCTCCTGCGTCTGCGACAAGGGATACTTTCGCTCCGAGACGGACCCGGCGTCCATGGCCTGCACCCGTGAGTATAGCTACACCCACCCACACACATGTGACAAGACGTGAGCCACGGCTGTTATTAAGAGCGCTGCGCCACGATAGGCTGTGATTTACAGTGATTTGTAAACGTATCCTGCTGCTGTGTACTGTATTTGTAACACAATACTCAAAGAAGCCACACACACACATACACTCGGACTCAGACACACGCAGAGTGATTGCCTTCACCTAAAAATGGTCACAGATTCTCTCGTGCAGTGTCAGCCTGAATTATCCCCTCACACGCACACAAACAGCCGCTCTGCACACACATAAAGCACACGACGGCGGCGGCGGCGGCTGCTGCTTTAATAGGTGTCTTTTGATTCCAGGTGGTACTTAGTGATCAGTCATGGTGACAGAGAACTAATAAGGGTATTAAACCGCGGCATCCGAGATTCAGTCTTCCGACGGAGAGACTGCCAAACAGCAGAGGGAGGGAGAGCGAGAACAATGGAAGAAAGACAAATAGAGATAAAAACGTTGGCGGAGAGACAGAGCGAGGTGATGAGAAAAGGTGGAAAAACAAAGGGCAGGTGGGAAAGGAAGCCGGAGAGATGTAGATATATATATATGTGGAGAATGAATAAGCTGTTGGTAGAGGAAAGAGGGTGAAGGTGCCAAGGAGGAAGACAGAAGAAAGCAATTAGAGGAATGCACGGAGCTGAAGGAAGGTGTTCAGTCACTGTTAGATTTCTCGCTTTTCCTCTGTGTGAGTCAATCCCCGTCCTCCCCCCTTCGCTCCTGACTCACCACCACTGTGATAACAAATATTGTTTAACAATCTCGCTGCATAATGACACTTCTTCTTTTCTTTTCTGAGTCATGCCACCGGGAGGTTGTTGCAGTGGTTAAAAAGAAAAAAATATCCAGAGAACAAAAAAAAAAAAAGAAAGAAAAAAAGTAAAAACAGATTTTCCCAGGAAACATCACAGCACATGACACATGTTTGTATGTGAATATGTGTCACAAAGTGGTTTTAATAAGCAAAACATCTGTGCTAAGTCTCTTAGCTCATAGCTGGCTCGTTACTCGGCCCAAATGATCCTTCAGGTTCCTGTGGATTCATCACTCAGCAGAAACAGTTTACTGAATCAGACCACCATCCCACACTCCCCCCCACAAATACACCCACCAAACACTTCACTGTCAAAGCAGCAACAAAACTAAAACGGCCTTTAATTGCTCCCCTGCCGTACGGTATCCACGCACGATAATAAACAAGAGTCTATTGTGGAATATTGTCAAGATCGAGAATATGAGTCAGTGTTTTACTTGTGTTATGCGGTAATCTGCCGAAGAAGAAGCCTTTTTTCAATTTTGGCCCCGACCTTTTTCCAAGTGTCGCTGAACCAACAGAGTTTTCTTTGACTTCGGTTCAAGCTAAAAGAAAAAGTTTTTATGAATCTGCTGCAGAGAATGACTTCCAGGAATATGACAGCGCAGCACCGTTAGTCAATCAATCAATCGTTATGTGATTAATTTGTCACTATTATGATAGTTGACAAATGATTTAGGCCAGTTTTCAAGTGAAGATGCCAAATACAGAAGATTAAATTGACACTAAATCTTGTTTTTTCAACTTGCAAATCACACATAAAGTCACTGTTGACTGACTGATCCTGGTCCATTTTAGTAATTCAATCCACTTGACCCTCAAAAGTCTGTAAAAACTTTATAATGTTCCCTCTGCTGCTCATGAATGTTTACAGTTTTTCCAATATAAGAATTTACTGCATTTAAGTAAAAATGTACTGTATTTGATGAAACAACCTTGGACCTTGGAAGAAACTGTGTTAAACATGTTTTATACTTTTCTAATGTTTTAAAAATAAAACCTCTAAATGATTCATCTGGGAAAATAATCATCAGCTTATTCAATTATTGAAATAGATATTAGTTGCAGGCTCCAGGGCACATCAGATACATGTTGATGATAAGTTTATGGTGCCTTTTAAACACTTAACAGCTCATCGTTTTCACTCTGAACCAGATTTTTTACTGCAGATTCACTTTAAAGAGATCTATGACTTGGAAAAAAATAATAAATGTAATATACAAACATAATCAAAAAAAATCTGCTGGTGAAAGAAGACACTTTTAAGCTTTTAATATTATTCTCAGCTAACACCGTCCTCCTGGGTGTTGCGCTTCCCTCAACAAATCAAACTCGGAAAATTAAAGAAAATACAAGTTTTACATGTTTGTAATAGTTGTGTGAGTTTTAATAAAACTTTAATAAATCCCTAGATAATGAAACATGACGTCTGCTACTAAGTCGCCCCCCCACCTCCCTCTCCCTTTATGCTGTTTTGCCAGATCACTATAATAATATAATAATATTGGGTTACTACCGCACTTTAAATGGAGGCGACTGGGGCTCATCTCCATTGTCCTGTTAGTCACTGTGGCATGTGAGCGTGGCTGCTGCAAGCAACAGCTGTCAAAGCTCATTACCCGGCTCGTTTTATTGGACCCTGCTATGCAATTTCTTCTGCTCCGCGGCGAGGAAGTGAACATTAGCCGGACTCTCTCAGCGACCTTTGGCCCCGCCTCGTCGTCAGCCGGCTCGATCTTTGAACTCTCACCCCCTTGTCTCTCTCGTTCTCTCTCTCTCTCGTCTTGCTGTTTTTCTTTCCCCCGTGCATTTTTTTTATTTTTTATTTCTCACCCACATGTTAGAGCTCTGTAATTACAGCTGTCACTCAAACATCCCTCCCCATCCACATTTTGTTTTCAGTCTCTCTAAATCCACTCGGAGTCACGAACACAGCAGATGAAGGAGAGAAAAAAAAAAAAACGCTCTTAAAGTCATTTCCCAGTTTGACTCGCTGAAGGTCAGGCTGGGAAAGAGCCAGCATCTCTAGTAATTGGGGAGCATGTCTGAGTGTGTGTGTGTGTGTGTGAGAGAGAAAGAGTGTGTGCACGGGTAATTGAAAACGCTTTTCCTCTCTCTTAGCTCGAGGTCTAGCGATGCAAGATGAAGATTAAAACTGGATGTAGAGTAATTGTGTCATTGTGTTGCTGCTGGTGTGTCGGCCTCGCGTCTTCTTGCCTTTTCTCACATCTTTGCTCTTTTGATCGACGATTAACGTTCGTCAATGTCTGATCAAAACACTCGTGCTTCCACATTAGAAACCAGGCGCGATGCAGCTGTTTGCCTCCTCGCCCGAGGAGCCTGGCTAGCAGGATAAATCAACTCCATCACTTCTTTGAAAAGAAATGATTTTTGGACATTTTCTTTACTGCAACAACCTGTTGAAAGATTTTTTATGGATTGTTTTTTATGTTTCCTTCATCTTCTTTGTGTTTCCTGGCGCGTTGCTGCATGTTTTATCATACTGTTGTTGTTACTTTTATGCTTACTTGTAAATGAGCCGCCTTTCCCCCATTCATTTTTCTTCATTTACGTCAAGGCCGCTCCACCTCCTAAGACCCATAGATAACTTTTAAGACATTCAGCAGGTACGAGACGGTGATATTAAAATACAATCTGCAATAGGCCTACACATGAATAAATATTGAGTATGGAGGCAACACACACCGACCACAGGGCGGTAATGAGGACCAGGGACAGACGCCCGAGGGAGCTGGTTGCTCAGGTTCTGAGGAGGGGGGGGTGTTCTCCATTTTGGGGTTTCTGTTGGCTCCTGATGTGTTTCTCAGATTTTCCCCAAGTTTTCTTAGTGGTGGTTTGACAGAGGAAGAGGGAGGGATGGAGAAAGGAATGGGAAGGAGTCAGGGAGGGGAGGAGGGAGGAGGGGGTGGGCTGCGCTGGGGCTGAATGAATCCCAGCCGGATGGTAATAGCGGAGGTCGGTGCTCCGGCCAATTTTTGCCTGCTCGCTGCGCTGCCTCGGCCCCTGCGTTAACACACGGCTAACAACCACTGATGCGACAGAAAGAGAGAGGGATGAAAGGAGGAGAGAGGGTGGAGGGAAAGATGGAGGAGTTAGAGTGGGGTGAAAGTAAAACTGAGAAGCGCAGATTAAAGAAGGAGATGGAAGTGAAGTGAAGGCGTGACTGGAAAGAAAGAAATGAGGCTGTGAGCGAAGCGCGAGGCCGTAAACGAAGCGAAGAGGAGGAGAAGAGGGGAAGAAAGAAATCAGAAACTTTCTGCAGGAGAAACTTTCTCCCCCCCTCCCTTGGGATTTCTCCCATAAGGAAGTTTTTTTTTTCAATTTTTAAGGCCAGGTTGAGCGAACGTTGTACCGAGGTTGTCTGAGCGTTTCGCTCCCACTTCCCCCTGCCACGCTCTCTCCCAGGATTAATTATGGGATGTCAGTCACAGCCGACGGCTCTCCCACGCTCCCTTGCTCCCACCGGTGCATTCTGGGAGAGCGACAGGTACAGCCAAAGGTAGTTTGTGTGTGTGTGAGTGTGTTTGTGTGTGTGTGATGTCTGGAGAAGCTCTGACGTGGTGGAATGTGTTTAAGACTTTATACAGTCATAAAGTTATATCACACTGTTGCAACTCTCGTCATAGCAACAAACAAACAAAATAATCTTTATGAGGGGAATACACACAGACTCACCTGTCAACACACACTTACGTAATATGACATTAAAGGAATAGTTCGGCATCTAAAAATACAGGTAGGCTATTTTCTGTCTTTCCAAGAGTTGCACATTAGATATGAAACCGACACAGCTTAGCTTAGCTTATCTTAGCTTAGCTTAGCTTAGCTAAAGACTGAAAACATGGAGAAGCAGTTAGCCTGCCTCTGTCTGAAGGAAAATAACTAACACATCTAAGATTCAGTAATTAGCGTGTCACATCCAACTTAATTACTTATTAGAGTGAAATGTTTCCCTTCATTACCTGATGGTTAGCTTGGCTGTTTTTGCTAAGCTAAGCTATAACCACCTTCTGGCTCCAGCTCTCTAGCTAAATGAATTTCCCATAATGTCAAGTTTTAGTTCTTTACTTTTAATTTCCCTAAAGCCCCTTTATTCATCGTATAAAAGCTAAGAAATTACAAATATCTTTTATTTGGTGTATTTTCATCCCTAGTGAGCACAACAGCTTCTCAGACATTGACCGGAAACATCAATATCACCTTTGTTCTGTTATCTTAAGTTGAGTTAACAGGCTGAATTACAGCTTTATGGCCCCTCTCAGGCGGCTTGCTGTGGGGTATTAAAAGGTAGTAGAGGTTAGTTGAACCTAGCACACTGACAAAGGCGCTATTATGATGACAAGTGAGTGCAGCACCTTAATTTAGAAACCTCATCTGTAACTTGCTCCCATCGTCTGAGCAGCGGACGGGGGGGAATGAGGTGGAAGAACGAGTTAGGGAAAAGTGGGAGAGAAAGCAGGGGGGAGAAAGGGAGGAGAGAGGAGGGGGCAGTGCTTTATCACAATTTTTAATGAGAATTTATTAATAGGTTTTCACGGACGGCTGCGGTTGGAGGGGGACGTTGAGTGATGCTAATATTAACACCGTGTACTCTGCATCCTCTCATCTCCCTGCCTCGGCTTGTAGTGACCCCTCAGGTCAAACGACGCCGTTCCCCTCACCTCCCATCATCCTCTTCTGTCGCCTGCCCTCCACCCACCCATCCATCCATCCCTCCATCCAGCCTCGTTCCTCCTCCGTCACTCAGCGGCGGATGAACAGACGGTGTTTGTCTTCTCCTTCTGTCCTTCTGTTCACTCACCTCCAGCTGCCAAACTAGCGCCTGCATGCATGCACACCGTAGCCTACAGTAAGAGCCACGAGCGCCGTGAAACTTAACCTTACTTCACTCCTGCACAAAAAGCGCAGCCATTCCTCGCCGTGACGACCCTTGTGCACGCACACACACACACACACACACTACTCCTACTCCTGCTCGCCGTCCCCTCCGTCGCTCTCTGTGAAATCACTCATTGCCACTCGGCTCCTCCAAAAATAACACTGATAATTAATTTCCGTTGTGAAATGATTCGTCTGTGGACTGGCTGGGCTTTCATATTTCACCCTGCATCGATCCCCCTCAGCCCGCTCGCGTGCGCTTCATTAGTCAGAGAGAGAGAGAGAGAGAGGGAGAGGGAAAGCAGACAGGCAGTGAAAGAGAGAGAGAGAGAGAGAGAGAGAGAGAGAGAGAGAGAGAGAGAGAGAGGGAGAGTTAAGTCAATTACCGCCGCTTATGTTTGAAAGCAACGCAAAAAAACACATTAATTACAATAGAGCTGACATGTAAATTGGGATTGATGAGCAGGGGAGTTTGTGTCACAGATCTGTGCAGTGGCTTTAATACAGAACTGCACAGTACTTTTTTTTTTAATACTTTTTTTTTTTTTTTTTACATCAAAGCAGAAACTTAATAACAGGGTCCAAAGCAAACTTTGTCTACAGTTATTGAGTGGGTGCCATAAAGTCCTGCTGTGAGCAGCGGGCTCGGGCTCGGTGCCACCTCCAGCTGATTGGACGAACGAATGGGAAAGAAATCAGCCGGCCTATTGGATTTCAGTTAACGCGCTGAATTAACTGAGGTGAAATCAGATCCTCCCTCGCTGTAACGGACAGGACGTTAAAAAGGGGAACGCAAGAAGCCTCAGCCCCTCATCTCCCCCCCTAGCAATCAATGGACGACCCAGTCAATTACACGTTTACATCTTCGTTATATGTACATATGAAAAAGAATTAATTACAGCAGACAGTGGAGACTCACTGTTAATGTAATGCTCAGCTGTCGTTGTGTCCTCCGTCAGGTGATCCCTCTGTCTGCTTCCATTTTCCAATAGAAACCACAATAAATGTATATTAGTGTAACTCTCTACCTGCTTAGCATTTGCCCTCTAGCCACCGCTGGTAATAACATCAACTCTCTCCTCATTCCTCCTCCTCCTCAGGTCCTCCGTCGGCGCCCGTCCACCTCATCTCCAACGTGAACGAGACCTCGGTGAACCTGGAGTGGAGCGCGCCGCGCAGCACGGGCGGCCGCCAGGACCTGACGTACAACGTGGTGTGCAAGCGTTGCGGGCCCGACGGCCGGCGCTGCCAACCCTGCGGCAACGGCATCCACTTCAGCCCCCAGCAGCTGAGCCTGAAGGGGACCAAGGTGTCCATCAACGAGCTGCAGGCCCACACCAACTACACCTTCGAGGTGTGGGCGGTGAACGGGGTCTCGCCTCAGAGCCCCGGGCCGGAGCAGGCCGTGTCGGTGACGGTCACCACCAACCAGGCCGGTAAGACGACCACCATAGTTTCTGTCCAAGTGCAACATCAATGGAGGTTAAAGCCCTCTGGTTGATAGCTATTGATTCATTCAACAATAAATAATGTTTAAGCTGCTCTGACCTGTTGCTCCGTTTGGCCTCGTGCATCGACATACCAATATATTGCTCAACGCTATTAATGATGTCAATGTGGATTCCAATGAGACATGTTTTTATGAAAGATATATGGACTTGGCTCTGTCAGGACCTTCACCACACGCCAAGAGTTATTGCACAATAACACAGTTAGAGGGAAAGTTACTGCTCCTCCACAGAAAAGAGGTTTCTCAGATTCTCAGAAACTTATTTTCAGGTCTACAAGTGCAGACGATAAATTAAATCAACTTAACCACAGTAATTATAAACTTCTACAACCTCGCTGTAGTTGCTTGATGTAACTATGAACTAAATTTGATGTTTTGCATCCTTCACATGCAGTTTACTCAGTTCTGATTTCCATTTTTTCTTCCTGAGTACAGAAATTGATTATTGAAAAAAATCCAGATTCAGTTTCTCTCTTCTCTTTTGGCCCTGGGTTTAAATGTGTTAATGCCGCTCCGCAGTCTCCTCCTCCTTGACCTCATCAATTATTTCCATTCACCGGGACACATCCTCATATTTTATCATTTAGTTTTTCCCCGACTTTGAGGGAGAGACATCTCCAGTGGTGCAGCCTTTGAATCCGAGTTTAGTCTCTCGACTCGTCTGTGCATATGAAAAGAGGGAGTGCATGTTGGAGCAGCTTTGTAGTTGTGTGCGCTGGCTTATGTTTGATGCAGGGCACAGGTTCGTTACACAGAGCGCTTGAAGTATACTTTTTTTTTTTGGGGTGGTGATGGGGGGCGGGGAGGGAGCGGGGCAATCTGCGTGTCAAAACATGTTTATTAAAGCTGTGAATAATTTGGGCGAAGGCTGGGTGATTACTGAGGAGGATGATGGATTCTCTGCAGTGGGAAATGATTTTCTGCAATATTTCACTTGAGTTTTGCATAATTAGGCATGAGAAGCCTCGGCTGAACATGGGGGGGAGCGGGGGGGGGGGGGGGGGGGCAACGTGCTATATTTAGCTCTCTCCGGCTAATGAATTAGATGAGTTGTATTGATCTGTGGAGGCTTCATTACAAATGCTGCTGGATTGTGTGTGTCTGTTTCCGTGTCTGTTTGTGTGAGTGTAATTATTCCAGCAGAATAAACCCATGAATACGGCCCCTCTCTCTACTCCAGAGCTGGAGAAGAGCCCTCTTTGCCTGGGGTTGCGTTCAAAGCCTCCCGTTGTTTTGTCATTTAGCCATTTTATAACTGGTTGTTGTGCAAATGGATTTTATGACCCTGGCCCTTTCTCTTCGTCCCTCCCTCCTCTCCCCTCGCTCGCAGCCGATCATTACCTTGGTCTTCTTTACTGCTCTGCTCTTGGGTGGTAAGCTAAGTGCCTCTTTTGTGTCGCTTTTTTTCTTCTTTTCTTTTTTTTTATCACTAATTTCCCCTCCCTGGGAAAAGCGAATATCTTGAATAGGGGGGGCTCGGACACCGGGCGTTTTAAGGACACATGGCTTGGATGTATCATCCGGGGTCAGGAACGATGGAGATGAATGGATGCGCTGCTGCCTGTGGGAGAGCTGCGAGTCCTGCCAGACAGGCATGTGTGGGAGCTGTAATGGAGCGCACCCTCGAGTCCAGGCCGAGGGCTCATGTCAGTTCGGTCACAGAGAAACACACACACACATGGATTCATACAAAGACATAGCAACACAGACACACACACACACACACACACACACACACACACACACACACACACACACACACACACACACACACACACACACAGACAGGCGCACACAGCGTCATCCCCCAGAGGTTGCTTGAGGCTAATCTGCTGACTTCAAGTTGTAAGATATAGATGATGTTGCCTTTGGCTTGTCACCGTTGCATGTTTCACAACTGTTCCCCGGGATTAGTTATATGACGCTTGCAGCTGGAACCTCCATTAGAGACTGTATGGATGTGTGTGTATATGTGTGTGTGTGTGTGTGTGTGTGTGTGTGTGTGTGTGTGTGTGTGTGTGTGTGTGTGTGTGTGTGTGTGTGTGTGTGTGTGCAGAACTGACTGCGCAGAGTGTTTGTACACTCGTGGATGGAGATGATCTACATTTCCCCGCTCAAACAATGTCTTCTATGTGACGCCGTGTGTGCGTGTCTCTTCTAATTTGTGTACATATATATGTGTATGGGTGTGTGTGTTAAAGAGAATAGCTCCAGACTGATTGGATTTCGTCCTGCTAATGCTCGGTAGGGGCTTTTGGAAGATCTGGTTTCAGCCGCTGGTAATCCAGCCAGTCATCTGTGGCTGTCCCTCTCTCTGTATCGCCTCCCCTCATCCAGACACCGTGGATTACACATTTATTATGATAGATTTATTAGGATTTATAAGTGCTGTGGAAAAGACAACCCTAACCCCCCCCCACCCTCCACCCCCTCCACCCCCCCACGTCACCGCCTTTCCGTAAAAGTTCAAATTTCGGCTAGTGAGGGGAGAAGGCAGGAGATTTAGGTGAGAGCGAAAAAAATGGATGAACAGACAAAATATAAAGACACGCATGTTGTTGATCGCATGTGTGTGTGTGTGTGTGTGTGTGTGTGTGTGTGTGTGTGTGTGTGTGTGTGTGTGTGTGTGTGTGTGTGTGTGCATGAGGAGGAGGAGGTCAGATTCCACATCTCGCCATGAACAATTCCAACGCCGTAAATCAGCCGGGGTGTGTAACCCTGCATGTGGAAGAGGAGGAGGAGGAGGGGAGGGGGGTCAGAGAGTGGCGGGATGTCCAGGCTTTGAACTGACCCTTGGCTGTAAATGGATGTTTTTCCCCCTTTTTATGGGATCAAGCACTTTGTGTGTGTGTGTGTGTGTGTGTGAGAGAGAGAGAAAGAAAGAGAGTGGGACTGCGAGGTGTTTATGTCTCCATACAAAATACTTGGCAGGCTTAGGTGACTAAAAGTGAATTAGTGCATGAGAGAGTGTGTGTGTGGGCACGTCTGTCTGTCTGTCAGCGCACACACACGTGTTTGTGTGCGAGTTTCCATCTTCTTTGGCAAGCTGGACAGACATACATGTGGAAATGTGTTTGGGGGAGATGGGAGCAGGCTTTATAGGTATATGTGTGTGTGTGTGTGGAAGGGGGATGAGGGGGGGTTGAGGATCTTGTAAGCAGGAGCCATTTTCTCGACACCCTGAGAAACGGCTCCCACCTCGGCTATTTTTCCTCGGCAGGCAGCAAAAAATTGAGTGACTCCGATCTGGCAACAACCAGGCCTCCAATCTGGCAACCACATGTGCACCGCGGCCCCCCTCCACCCCTACCCCCACCCCCACCTCCCCTCGTTTCTTTTAATGTCAAACTGTAATCGACCGCACATTCGCGCAACTGCTCGCGTCGACCACAGCTGCTCCTCGCTGCACAAATACACGCTGGCAAAGACAAACTCGCTCACAAAAGACAAACCTCACCAAAAAAAAGAAATAAAAAATGACCTCACAATCTGCACTGTTTCGCCCCCAGGGAGGGGGTGCGATTTCTAAAAAAAAACCAGAACCAAACCAAACTGCGTGTGTCTCTCGCAGGTTTAACTCATTATAATGTATGCATAGGTGTGTGATTGAGGTTTTCACTGTCGCTCTGAGATAATGGGACTAGGTGGATTTTTTTTTTATATGCGAATTTCTATCTTTCTGTTTGCGTAATGAGGTCCTTCGTGTTACTGCTACTGTGTGTGTGTGTGTGTGTGTGTGTGTGTGTGTGTGTGCAGGCTGTGAAGGTTTTTTTTGGAGAGCACAATTCTGAAATGAGATCTGAATATTCATTGCCTTTAACACTTATTATTCCACCAACGTTTTGAAGCCCACACGTTCAGGAGACAGTAAGAAAATTACAGATCTGCCCCACATTTAAAAAAAAAAAAAAAACCCATCCACAGAGGTGCCTGCTAGTCTAGCAGTGGTCGGCCCGGAAACGCAGCCTCAGGTTCGACTTTTTCGACTTTTTCGCTTTGACAAAAAAAACTTAAACATGGATGTGTATCAGTTTTGCTTTTTAGGCATTCCTCGGCCTAATTTATCTGTAACAAGTCATAAAACCGGGTCTTGATGGATTACTTATTTTGTGCCTGGGCTGCCGTCTCACGTAGGGAACCTCAGAGGGGACCACTCAGAAAATCACTCATCTTTATCCTCACATTAGTCGAGGGAAAAATAAAGAGCGCAACAAGAGGAGGGGGAACGCGATTAAAACGCCATATCTGTCATCTTTGCGGGGGGAAAAGATGGATGTGTGTGTTACCGCGGGGGAACGAAGGCCGCTGACCCCTCAGGGGTTTTTCTTTCTGAGCCGGAGCGCTCTGGGTCGGCCCCAGGAGGGCCCTCAAATTGGCTCTGGCTGCTGCCTAAGATTGATCGGAGGGATACAAATGGCCGCCGTCTAATTGTTTAACGGAGACGCAACACATTAGGCCAACAGGATGACACAACCTTGGGTTAATCTATTTACCAAGAGATGTCTGCAATCCCATCCCTCTCTATCTCCATCGCTCTACCCCTCCCCTCCCTACCCCTCCACCCCCTCCCTGCTGCTTCTTCACCCCGCTGAAACCCAATCCCCGGCTGGTGCTTGAATTCCAGGCCCGTTTGAACTCAATCCCCGGCTAAAAGCAGGGGTTTGTTAGCGTTTAGCTCGGAGGAGGCTAGGCTCCCTGGAGCCCCCGCTCAAAGTGATGAGAATGTATATAATGTCATAGATAATCCAATCATAATCGGTGGGCCGCGGACCCCTCATTAATCATCCCACTGTAATTTTTTAAAAGGCAGATGGTCTGAAACGAGTAAGGTTACAGTATCGCTCCAGAACCAGGGGTCAAAGATTTAAAAACCCCTGTGAACTTGTAGGAACAGATGTCACAATGAAATGTTACCTACTGTGTGTGTGTGTGTGTGTGTGTGTGTGTGTGTGTGTGTGTCTGTGTGTGTGTGTGTGGTGTCAAGCTCTGTGTTGGATGAGTGAGGATGCAATTGTGTGTTTATATCCTGTCTCTTCGAACCTGTGTGTTCATCCATGTAACCTCTTGTCGTCGCTCTTTAAACTCCGCCTGTCCACACACACACACACACACACACACACACACACACACACACACACACACACACACACACACACACACACACTCGTCTCCTCCTCAGAGCTCAATCTGAACACGAGTGTCTCTCTGTTTACAACGCTCTTTATCTCGCCCCGTGTTTATGGATTTCTCTTTGTCGCATTGAGCGCGTATGATCCAATTTTAGCGTTGTCACAGCCCCCCCTGAAGATAGAGGCTTGATTTGTGCAGCGGCGAGACACCGGTGGGAGGAGACGAGTGCCAGCCATTATCTGTGCTTTAACCTTCACATGTTAAAGGCGTCTGAACGCAGATAACGTGGCTGCTTGAAATATGGCCTCATTATCAGCCGCCGCGGCAGAAAGGGGCCCGAGATAAGATCGCCCACTTGAGCTTTAATGAAAACCAATTGATTTGCTCCTAAAAAAAAAGAAAGAGAAGAAAAGAAAAGGGAATTGGGCTCATGTTGAGCTTCCTGAGGCGGACTGTGTT
Source organism: Trachurus trachurus (assembly GCF_905171665.1). Lineage (NCBI taxonomy): Eukaryota > Metazoa > Chordata > Actinopteri > Carangiformes > Carangidae > Trachurus > Trachurus trachurus. The sequence continues at coordinate 12,192,058 of NC_139892.1, read as the reverse complement.
GTGCAGGTTTCCCAGGGTGACCCAGGAGTCTGCAGAGAATGAGGTTCGACATCGTTTTACCAGTTTGTAGGATGAAAACATCAGCCAAGAGGAAATGGGCTCCGTTTTATGGATACCAACCATTAGAGGAGAAATATTAGTGCATCAGTTTTGCACTGCACAGTCTAGCTTTGGCAATTAAGCTTTGTGGCCATACAAAGCTCTGTAACGCCTCGGCTTTTGAACGGACGCCAAGTCCAGAGACAAATGGAAGTGATTGCCTTGTGGCCTGGCCCGATGTTTGAGTTTCTCAGCGGGAGCGAAAAGAGTCTGGGATTTAGGAGAGGGAACACAAAACAGACTCAGTGTCTCCAAGGCTGGAAACATCACGGAGAGGACAGGCAGTGGGCGAACAGCTTTTTTTTCTTCTTCTAAATATCTCTCTCTTTGATCATCTCTCCAGCTCCCTCGCCAGTGACTTCGATCCAGGCGAAGGACATCACCAGACACACCATCTCTCTGGCCTGGCAGCCGCCGGACAGAGCCAACGGTGTCATCCTGGAGTACGAAGTCAAGTACTATGAGAAGGTGAGGGTCGCACCTGTAATCCAGTGTTTTGCAACCTTGGGGTCGGGACCCCACGTGGGGTCGCCTGGAATTCAAATGGGGTCACCTGAAATGTCTAGTACTTGATAAAAAAAACTCATTATTATTCTTGATAAAAGTATGATTAAAAACACCACACACAATCTTAAACAACTGTATTTTATACTTTCACTTTCTCGAATATAAAATTGAGTTCAAATAAAATGCAGCATATAAAAATATTTGAGCTGGCGCATCTTGACTGACGGTTCGCCAGAAATGTATGATGTCAAAATGAGGTCACGAGCCACGAAAGTTTGGGAACCACTTTGTAATCGCTGGGAAAATTGTACATCTAACTGTCTTGTTTCCTCTGTGTCTCACTGTTTCTCTCTTTGTCCTCAGGACCAAAATGAAAGGAGCTACAGAATTATCAAAACGTCATCCAGGAACACCGACATCAAAGGCCTCACCCCGCTCACTTCTTACGTCTTCCACGTCCGCGCTCGCACGGCGGCGGGCTACGGGGAATTCAGCGGCCCGTTCGAGTTCATGACCAACTCCGGTGAGTTCAGCCACAGAGCTGCTGCTGCCGCCGCCTCCACCTCCACTCTGCGTCGCCTTAACGACATCAGTGCAGCGCCGAGCCAGAGCGCGGCCCGGTGCCAGCTCCATCGCACCCTGTTTCTGCAGAATCCTGCTATGATAGCATCTTTTACGAGTTTGTCTCTTTCATTGTGGTCATTAATCAACATAGCTGTCATCTAGAAGAGACAAATGATATCCTGCTCCAGCACCTGACTGGCAACCTGAGCAGCTCCCATTATTCAACTTGCAGCGAGTCTCGGTGGACGCGGCGGCTACGGTTCAACTTATATGGGTTTTTGAAGAATGATACCGATTCTGACATTTGTAGCCGGAAGCTGCTGATGGCTGCTTTTTGTTTCTCGTCAGCAGCGGCCTTAAATCTGAGTGTGTTACAGCCAAAAAAATATGGATTCATTGTTTCCATCAGGCTCTAAAACATTATAAAACCCTAAGATAACAACATTAGGAAGCGCCTTCGTGGGTGGACTCTGATCACAATTTCAAATTAGTCCCCGGAAACCCCCTCCAGCCTTTTGGAGGGTCAGTCATAACGGACTCATGCTGTGAGTTGTCAAAGCCAAGAGAACTTTATTTTATATTCTAGTGGAGATCAGATTTCCATTTGATGGACTGAAGCAGATGGAAAAAAAATAACGGAGAATCTTGGGACGTTGATTAAATATATTTAATACTGTCGGACAGATTGGAACAACCTTAAAGCTACTGAAGGGGAAATAAATATGAATGTTAGAGAGTTTGAATTTAATGAGGTGAAAAGTCTAGACAAACATGGAGATTAATTATTATTATGTCATTAAAATTCCCATATTTCACACTTCTGCTGTGTTTTTAATAGAAGTGTTGATCCATCAGAAGATATATTAGTAGTTTTAAGAACTAAAAACCCTGTTAGTGTAGGTTTCCATCTCTTCGCTCAGCTTCTCTTTGCAGCCCTAGTAACAACAGGTAGGTGTCAGCCAATCAGAAGACAGGAGGCTCTGGGCCTCTCTTCTGATAGGCGGACTGTTTTCAGAGTAACCATCCAATAAAAATAGAGCAGAATTCACAAAATCCTGCAAGTGTTGGATGGTGGGTCCAGGTGGTGAGGGGGCGGGGCTTTGGGTGACTGCTTTGTTGTGACATCACAAAGTGACAGGAAGTCCTGACGGCTGGTTTTAAGGCTCAGTTTCTGAATACAGGCTGTGTGCATTTCTCTGTGAACTGAGGCTTTGATTCACAGTATTAATATAGAACATTGAGCTGCTTTATAATCACACTACACATGGACATCTACCTTTATACTGTATGGAGCTTTAACAAAATGTAAGCTTTCATTATTATCTCAGATTTCCCTCAGTGAACATCCTTCCGCATGGTGCTGAGTGTTGCTGACAGATTATGATGTAAGGGGTCACAGGGATGCTCTGGGGGCCCAGGTGTCCCCTTTTGTAATGTAGATGGAGACAGCGGCGCATGATAATGACACGGTCAAGCTCACATCCTAATGGGCCGTCATTGTCTCTCAGTGGAGCATGCAAAACAGCAGGATTTACAGAGGGGCTGTAAAATGGAGGGAATAGGAGGCAAGGACAAACAGTGTGTGTGTGTGTGTGGTGTTGGAGAGGAGGGGGGAGACGGATGGATGTGGAAGGGAGGGAGGGAGGGAGGGGGGTCAATGACTTTGACAAACACAGAATCCACACTGCTCTCCGAGTACAGTGATATTGACTTTGCTCTTTGTCTCTGTCCAACCTTCCTCCCTTTCCTCTCTTCTCTCTCCCTCTCCCTCTGTTTTCCCTTTTCGCCATCTTTTTTTTTTCTCCACAGTCCCGGCTCCCATTATCGGCGATGGGGCCAACTCCACGGTGTTACTGGTGTCAGTGGTGGGCAGTGTGGTTCTCCTCATCATCCTCATCAGCGCTTTCGTCATCAGCCGAAGGTGAGGCTTCATTCGTCCCTCTCCCTCTCTCTCTCTCTCTCTCTCTCTCTGCTCTCTCTGTCCCTTCTGCTTCCTGTCTCCCCCTCTTTTCCTCCCAGGTGAGAGATGTCTTGCTTAGCCACAGGAAAAGTAGCTGTCAGGCGATAGACGTCACTCAAAAAACACACACATAGTAACACACACTCAGCCCAAGAGCAGCCAGTGCAAGTCAAGTCGGTCGCTCACGTCGTCCGATGAGTGATGACTCGCCACACCGGAGACGTGATTGACAGCTCCCCGACAGCTGAAGAGATGCAATCAGTGACCCCTCGCTCCCCTGTCCTCTGCATCCATCCTCGCATCCCTCCATCTCTCAGCTAGTGGCTGGCTGGTAATCCTGGCCGCCAGTTATTTTCCCCCCGCTGTGCCTTTTCTGACTTGCCGTGAAGAGAATGAGAGAGAGGGATAGAGAGATAGGAGGATAGAAGGAGGAGGAGGAGGAGGAGGAGGAGGAGGAGGGAGGGTGGACAATGAGATAAGCAGGCAATGAAAAGTAGGAGATAGAATAGAGAGACTGAGACAGAGAGGCATCAGGTGGATTTGCAGTGACCCAATCTCAGGGTGTTAACCAGCGAGCAGGACAAAGCACCGTCACAGAGATGGGATTACATGCAGATGGGCCTTCCTCACCTCTGGGTGTTAACCCCCCCCCCCTGTCTCTCTCTCTCTTTCTCTCTGTGTGCATGTGCATCCTAATGTGAAAAAAAGAAGTATTGTTTTCATGTGTGTAGTGTGTGTTGGCACTGAGGGGGAGGGGAGTGTTAATGGGCTTGTGTGTTGCTTCCTCTATGTGTCTGTTGATCCCTTTATGTGTGCGAGGTTGTCTCTTTATATATGGAAACCAAACCACTGTTTGCACGTGTGTGTATTGGTGCTGAGGATGATGGGGAGTGAAGGGGGCTGTCGTGTGTGTGTGTGTGTGTGTGTCCTCTCGTTTTCCATGTGATTGCCTCCCTCTCCACAGCCAAGCAGGTGGTTGTCTCTGCCTTCTTTATATGCATGTGACGGCCGCTGTCATTGTGCCGCTCGCTGCAGCCATCCTGTGATTGTAGAATAAGGGGGGGCTGAGGATGGTGGTGGTGGTTGGGGGTTGGACTGTAATCACGTAGCCGTTTACCATCATTACACAACCATAGAGGAAGACAATGTCCCCCGCACATCTGGTCATTTCCACCGCTGACCCGACGCATCAATACGAGCGCAGGTGTCAGGCTGCCTGAGGGATTCGGAGGGATTTAAGTGCATCTTGTCTCGGATTGATTTACAGCTTTTATACCCGCCGGCCTCTCCGCTCTGCTCAGCTCCTGCTCAGCTCCACGCCGTCGTCGCTGTATGCTCAGTGCCCTTCAGAAACCATTAGTGCTGAAAGATGTTTCATTTGTTTTGAAGTAGAAGGGACACAATGTAAAGGCAATCTCATTACGAATAAAACACCAGAGAAAATAGTGCAGTGCCGCAAATGGCTTTTTAGTAATAACCTCAGTATCCAAAGAACCACCCATTTTATATTGTTATACTTATGTATATATTAGATCATTTGATTATTGCAACTGATGCATAAACATGTAAACAGCATTTTGATGTGAAGCTAAATACGGCTTCAGTATATTTACAGTTGTTTGGAGCAAATAAACAATCAAACCCACATGTTTTTTTCTATATAAAACCTTGATAATCAAATAAACTAAAGACATATTTTGATCTGAAATGTTGTAAAATGTTAAGTATAAAGAAGTAAAACATGAAAATACTCAACATAAGCAAGCACTGAACATCCTGTACTTGCATAATTGTCATCTGCCACAGGATTTTCTAATATTTACCTAAATGGCAAGGCAAGGCAATTTTATGTGTATATCCCAATTTAACAAACAGTTTGTCTCGAAGGGCATCATGACAACATCCTCTGTCCTTAGACCCCATCGACTGGGGAAAAACACCCAAGAAAGCCCTTTTAACAGGGAAAAATGTTGAAAAAATGTTCAACCTTTTGTAAGAATTTAATAATGGAAATTGTGGCACCTGTGGATAGGTCATTATACAGCAAATGGTTTTCAGTTTGTTATGAATGACTCAACTTCATATTTTAACATCTTGGGAAATACATTTAAATCAGTTTTTAAGTCAGATTAAACAAAAACACAAGAGAGCGGTGTCAATGTCCTCATGTTTTGTAAAACTTTTTTTATAAGAGTGAATAAGTATTTTCCCCTAAAACTGTGTCTTTGAAGCTTCTATCTGCATAACAAAGAGCAAAGTGCAATTAATAGCCCCAGAATCTGATTACATTCAAATCCACTTTCTGCTCTCTAATAAATAATTATATCAATGCTTCATCAGTAATCTGTGATTGTGTCGGCACTTCACACCATTTAATTGACGTATAAAGTGGGTTTAGAAGTCTGGGTTGAAGTTTTAATTAGGGATTACGGTGCAGTGACACTCGTCTTCCATTATCATTATAATGTTTTGTTTTCATAAGAGCTGCAGTCGTGTAGTGTCTCTTGTCGTGACGTGCTCTCCCTGACCGTCCTGCTGTTTTTGCCCCCAGAAGGAGTAAGTACAGCAAGGCCAAGCAGGACTCTGATGAGGAAAAGCACTTACATCAAGGTAACTCACAGCCAACACTCGACACCTACACACTCTATAATTGAAAAAACATTAGCGCTGTCAGGTGTGTTCATGTGTGCATGCACTTTAAAAACCGCAAATGAGGCCCATAAAAGCAGGTGGTGGGGGGGAAAACAAACTATTTTAAAGTTAATGTACTTGCATCCCAAAAAAAAAAAAAATCAACAAAAACACTCATTATCAAGTCATCAGCATTGTTATTTCGCATCCCACAAAAATTTCAAGTTAATGAGCTCCATCTTGATTGAAGTCAGCCACAGTGACATGAAAAGCAGAGGAGTCCGTGTGAGAGGAGGAGGAGGAGGAGAAGAGGCTCCACAGAGGAAGGCAGCGTAGCCTGCAGCGTGATGGAAATAAAGAACAGATGGAGTTTCGTTGCCAGAATGAATTAACCTTCATTTTTCACTCCCTTTTTCTTTCCTTTCCTTTCTTTCCTTTTCTTTTTTTTTTTTTCTTTCTTTCTTTCTGTCTCGTAAACTCCTTCCCTCAGGAGTGAGGATTTACGTCGACCCCTTTACCTACGAGGACCCGAACCAGGCCGTCCGCGAGTTCGCCAAAGAGATCGACGCCTCGTGCATCAAGATCGAGAAAGTCATCGGCATCGGTGAGGAAGAGGCTTCATCCCTCATCATGACATCACAGAGTTACTCTGCAGTAAAGCACACTTTGGATAAAAGCATCCACTTTAATAGGATAAGCCTATATTTGGTATTTGTTTCATTCAAATATTCCTGCTGCCAGGCTTTCCTCTGTGTGGCTCCTGGAGAACAAAAAGCAGCATTTACCCAGACAATAACATTTTGTCTGCTTCTAGACAGGTCAATGAAAAATAAAAAAAATACAAAATAAAATAAGATCAGTGGAGGCTAAATATGTTGTCTGCGCTATTTCTGTGGCCAGAGAAAAGTCATCCAATGACAAAATAATAAAGAGAAAGAATCAATATCCATTTCCCCTCTCTCTCTCCGCACCAGTGAGTGAGTGAGTGAGGGGAGGAGGAGGGGGGAGAGAGGGATTAGAGACCCTGATCAATGTTTAAAGTGGACCCCTTCTAACCTGCACGCACACACAACCACACACCCTCTCCCCTCTCCTGATGTGATTTATGTCTAAGTAGCTCATGTGTGTATGTGTGTGTGTGTTTCCAGGGGAGTTTGGCGAGGTGTGCAGCGGCCGCCTGAAGATGCCGGGCAAGAGGGAGATCTGCGTGGCCATCAAGACCCTGAAGGCCGGCTACACCGACAAGCAGAGGAGGGACTTCCTGTCCGAGGCCAGCATCATGGGCCAGTTCGACCACCCCAACATCATTCACCTGGAGGGCGTGGTCACCAAATGTACGTCACACACACACACACACTTTTTAAAATTTGCAAATGAAATGAAGAACAAAACCTGGTACATGATATATTTCATTTAAAGGGATAGTTCAACATTTTGGCAAATTGGCCCATCGCCATAATCCCTATAGTTTTAGCAGTAGATTTGTTACCTTTAATTGTTGGTGCAAGCTATTTTTAGAACAGTGGAGCAGAGCCGCAAGCTGCTCAGAGCTACGCTACGGAGGCTAATCGGATTTCCCTCATCAAACTCATCAAATACACAATCCAACAAGGTAGTAAATACATAGACTGCTGGCTGTGCAATCAATGGTTTTGTATGAATTTGCCTCTAAAGCAACACCGTCTCGTAACGTTCTGTTATTATCTCATAGTGTGGTGAATGTGCAGGTCACAACTTGTCCACCAGAGCGTTTTGGAGTTGTTGGATTGTGTATTTGATGAAAAAATAGCTTGCACCGACAATTAAAGGAACGAACCTACTGCTATGACTATAGGGATTATGACAATGGGCCAATTTGCCAAAATGTTGAACTATCCTGTTAAACTATACAGGGTGGTAGGAATCATAACACTCACTCACACACACACATTTCCACACAGATACATCATAGTAACACAGAGGGCATTAATTTCTGCTGCCTCCGTTCTCCCTTAAGGAAAAAAAAAAAAACACTTAACAATAAATCATTACAAACTACGTCTGCGGTTTTAGGGTGACTTTGGAGAAGGGTGAGCGTCAGGACACACCACACACACACACACACACACACACACACACACACACACACACACACACACACACACACACACACACACACACATATTTATATATATTGCATGATACCTGTAGTCGCACATGCACACACTTGTATTTGTGCACATGTCCCATCTGAGGGTATCCCCAGGTGGGCTCTGTCCAGATGGAAGGGGTCCTGCAACGGTGGTTGTTGGAGGGTGGGGGAGTTAGAGGTAGCAAGGCAGTTGTGAGTGGAGGATGAGGGGTTTGGGGGGGTGGGGGGTGGGCAGGGGTCTAATGGGTCCAGGGAACAGACCCTGTAGCGCAGCACCAGGCTCATTAATCATGGTGTCAGCCGTAAATGTGTTTGGGGTTAGGGAGTGATACCCTATCCCTCCTCTATCTGCTGCTGCACGGCCACAACACACTGGCCAAACCCCCCTCCCCCCATCTCTCCCCCTCCCTCTCTCCCTCTGCCCTTGGCACTCTCTCCTCTCTGTCGCTCCCTCTCTCTTTTTTCTCTCTCTTTCTACCTTTTACACTTTCCCCTGATGCTATTTGTTAGGTTAAAGATGTGTGTGCGATGTAAGCACATGTTGGCATCTGCACATCTTTGGTGGTACACGTGTGTGACGAGCAGCAGCCTCGGCCCGGGTTAGACGGATGAAGTGCCTTAATGTGTCGTGACACAGCAGCCCGGCCCTATCTGTGCTAGATAACACACACACACACTGATAGACACAGACACACACAGACACAGACACACTTAGCCCAGCCGGAGCTGAGAGTGAACAGCAGCAGCAGCAGGGGCAGAATTGCTTATCACCTATCACACCTCTCGCTGTGGGGAATGACCTCGCAGACCTCGCAGAGACAGAGGAGCGAGGAAGACCGACAAAAAAAAAGGGGAAAAAAAGGCCGACAGATGAACAGAGGGAAGGAAAAGAGCGAGGGAGAGAGGGGGAAAAAATCATGACACGACACGAGCGAACGGCGGCGACGGGGGCCAGGGAAGGTGCAAATAGAGACGCTGGGGGAGAAGGCAACGGGGGAAGATGGCGTGGAGCTGACGGATCAGAGGAAAGACAGAGAACAACAGCGGGGAAGAGACAGAGAGAGAGAAAGCGGAGGGTGGTAAGAAAACTACTGAAGCGGAGGCCGGGGGAAGAAAGAGACGGAGCGAGACGGAGGGAGAGAGAGATGAAGGAGAAGCAGATGAGCCACGCAGCAGTGACAGGAGCCGACATGAAAGGATGGCGAGCCAAAGCAAGAAGAAGGACATCGGATAAAGTCCCACTCCACCTCCTCCCACTCGGAACTTCTGAGAGCTTGACACAAGGTTTGGGCAAATTAGTCCTTCACACTTAAGAGTGTCAGTGGAATCTATTAAAAATCCATTATTTGAATTGCACTCCCCTCTCCATTACAATCAAGTTAAAAGGAATTCTCAATCTGGCCTCAGTTTGCTGGCATGTCCAACAGAGCCAATTAAGCCTTATTAATTATGGAGGAACTCCAAATAGGCACTAAAATACATAAATGTGCAAAAATCTCTGCAAAAGCGGGCGGCTGGCTGCGCTCCACCATCTTCGAGGCCCGTATATACTTAATGTTTCTATCATGCTAGCGGGTAATTAAAACCCCGGCCTCCATTAGAGCTCGGAAATCAGACGTAATATGTTTAACGGCTGATTTACATAAGAGCATGCTAATTTAGAAAAGATCCACTTTTTAAAAAAAAAAAAAGGAGGATCTTTGTTCGCCGCAGACGTCAAGGACTCGACAGAGCGCTCGCCCTCAATATTGTCCGCCTTGTTGCGAGCCGTCCCTCCTCCCCTGCCCCTGTTTTTTTGGCAGGTGATAATCGTCCCACTGGCGGGGCCCATGCCCGGAGTTCATTGCCAATGGCGGCGGGGCGTATTCAGTAAACAAGGAATTAGCATGCAAATGGTATGGGAGGAAGAGGGCGGGGCTGGGAAGGCGAGAGTTTAAGGTCGCAGGTCAGACGCTCCTCAGACTTTGATTGGGGAGCTGTCAATCACCGGCGGCCCCGGGGGCAGGGGCGCGCAACAAAGGGAACAAAGATGGCTGACAAAGAGGGCCCCCGCTCTCCGCCAACTTTAACTCCACTTCCTCCCTTTTTTGGGGTGGAGGGAGCATTGCCGGAGCGCCCTGTAATTAATGGAGTGCCAATCACGCGGCGGGCAAGGCGGTGACTGACGGCCTCTTGGCACCGAGACTCGTCCGCCGTGGAGTGGAGGAACTTCACCTTCAAGACCTCGGCTGCCAACCGCTCGGCTGGCTCTGCCTCCACTGCCGCCGCTCGGGGGCCACGTTCTGCTGCACAACTGCCCCCCACCCCCCACCCATCCCCATCCCCGCCGCCACCACCACCCCCTCGAGGCGTTAGCTTCAAGTCAGCACTTCTCCTCGGCACAATAAGCTTTTAAGTCCACCTTAACTGTGCCACTTGAAATGGAACAGCGGAGAACAGCGCCGTCCTGGGAGGAATCCGTGGCGGCGCTTTTTTCGGCATGTGTTGTTGCCATGGCTGGTTAGGCACCAGCTTGCCGCCGTTTGGGGACAAAAACAAGTCACCCTCCCTCCCTTCCTTTCCTTTCCTCTCCCTTTTCCTCTCCTCTTTCCTTTCCTCTTTCCTTTCTTCTTCCCTCTCTCTCCTCTTCTCCTCCTCCTCCCCCCCCCCCCCCCCTCATCCTAAGAGACAAAGACAAGACAGAGACCCACCAGGGAATGTCCACCCTCCCCGCCGCCTGCCCTGGCTCAGATAAAGACACAGACGCTTCCCCAAGAGAGACAGAGAGGGGGAAGACAGAGGGATGGGGTGAGAAAGGCCAGAGAGAGAGGGACGGAGGGAGGAGGAGGAGGAGAGGCGGGGACTGGGGGGGAGAAAAGAGAGAGCAAGAGAGATAGAGAGAGAGAGAAAAAAGAGAAAGCAATAAAGAGGAACTAGCAGGAGAGTGACAGATGCGTCCAAAGTTGGCAGAAGAGACAGAGGGCAAAGGGACAGTGACTGACAGAGAGGGAGAGTCAGAGGGAGTCTGGGTGGGTGACTGTGATGAGGCGTCCAGCATCACTGGGGATTTGCATAAACACAAGATGGTGTGCGTGTGTGTGTCTGTGTGTGTGTCTGTGCGTGTGTGTGTGTCTGTGAGTGTGTGTACTGGATACTTGTTGGAGATGCCTTTGCATGTGCAGGGAAGTGAAGGGGGACGTCAGGGCAACCGTAACTCTGAGCTAATTAAATCACTACGGGACAGAGATGGATGGTGTAACACACTACACACACCACACACTACACACACACATTCATTCCCCTTGAGAACCCTCCTGCTGTGTCGGGGCTGTGATGTGCATCGTTTACCTTCATAATCATCTGCCTTTCATTCTCTCTCTCCCTTCCTCTCTCTCTCTCTCTTTAGGTAAGCCAGTGATGATTATCACCGAGTACATGGAGAACGGATCTCTGGATGCATTCCTGCGGGTCAGTCATGCGTTTCTTTCATGTGTGTGCGTGAGCAGCTGATCCTGCTCTTTATCTCTGTAATGTCATCCACCAAAATTACAACCTTGTTCACAAACATTCGCCCTAATCTTGATCCACTTACTGTTTTTTTTTTTTTTTTTCCAAAGAGGAAGTGGGTGCAGGTTTTTTTTTTCCTTTTAATCTCACTGTTCCCAGGATGCACTGCACATTTTACTTATAGATGACGCTTCACTGGTTGTGGAGAAGAAGTCGTGTTTGTGCTGCTGAAACTACTTGTTGCACATTTTATACGTCTTTAAACAGTAAAGGAGCATTTCATGACATTTATATACATGTTATATACGGAGGCTCATGGGATTTCTTGGTTTCCCTCATCAAACTCATCAAATACACAATCCAACAACTCCAAAACGCTCTGGTGGACAAGTTGTGACCTGCACATTCACCACGCTATGAGATAATAACAGAACGTGACCAGACAGAGTTGTTTTAGAGGTAAATTCATGCGGTTTTTCAACAAGCAGTCTCTGCATTTGCCTCGAAAACAACCCCTTTAAATCAGTAGAAATTTTACATATTTACATGGGACAATGAGAAGTTTGTCACATGTTTCGCTTCCTGTATAGAAATGACACAACCTCCATTAACTCTGATAAAGATCAACGAGTCCGAATGTTGGTTGTAAATTGGTGGAATTGAGATCTGTCAACTTTTCCTCTGTGTGTGTCTGTGTGTGTGTGTGTGTGTGTGTGTGTGTGTGTGTGTGTGTGTGTGTGTGTGTGTGTGTGTGTGTGTGTGTGTGTGTGTGTGTGTGTGTGTGTGTGTGTGTGTTTTACCTCCATTAGAACAGATTACTTTGGTTTAGCGCCACAATTAAAACACAGGGAGGGTTTATCCTCTCCAACATAATTAAAATCATATGTGATGTTAAGTCAGGATTTGTTTTTTATACGTATGGATGGAGTTACTGTGAAAATAAATGATCCCCCTAGGAGCCCCCTCAAGGGCCCCTGGAGGGGGGGTCTCTGGATCTGACTTTGAGAACCATAGAACTTAATTCACATGTTTAATGATGCTTCATTACCGTTTTACCCAGAATCCCTCAGCTGTTTATACACGAGGACTAATTAGTGACAACGCGCTTAAACTTGAATGAAACTAAATAATTAGTTTACTAATGACTTAACAGTAATTGGCCACATGCATAAACATCGTCTTCTCTTCCCTGCAGAAGAACGACGGGCGCTTCACGGTCATCCAGCTGGTCGGCATCCTGCGCGGCATCGCGTCGGGCATGAAGTACCTGTCGGACATGAGCTACGTCCACCGCGACCTCGCTGCCCGCAACATCCTGGTCAACAGCAACCTGGTGTGCAAAGTGTCCGACTTCGGCATGTCCCGCGTGCTGGAGGACGACCCCGAGGCTGCGTACACCACCAGGGTGAGTGTCTGTCTGTGTTTCTGTGTGTGTGTGTGTGTGTGTGTGTGTGTGTGTGTGTGTGTGTGTGTGTGTGTGTGTGTGTGTGTGTGGCGAGCATGTGTCAGCGGTCCGTCTGTGTGTCACCTTGCTTGTCGGCGTTGTCACATTTCATTAATCAGCCCATCGTTCAATTACAGGGCGGGAAGATCCCCATCCGCTGGACGGCCCCCGAGGCCATCGCTTACAGGAAGTTCACCTCGGCCAGTGACGTGTGGAGCTACGGCATCGTCATGTGGGAGGTGATGTCATACGGCGAGCGACCATACTGGGACATGAGTAACCAAGACGTAAGTATTGAGTCAGGGTGCGATATTAGAGCTGGAACAACGATTCCCAGCTTCTTGTTTACTGTCGAACATTTTTAAAAGTTCCTTCATCATTTTAACTCAGTTATTTAATCAGTTTACCTGCGGGGGGATAAACCAGCAGCAGCACACTCCCTCGTCTCATTACACACTGAATGCACATTTCTAGTGCCACTAATGATGATAAAGCTTTTAATTTATGCACAAAACCAAATGTGTTGTGTAGGTGGCTAAAGTGAGGTGATTAAAAATTACGTTAAGAGTTTAAATTTACCACACGGCTTTAATCAAACTGCCTCCAGTTTTTATTACAGTTTGAGAGACACAGTGACTCACAGTAGCTCCACTGATCTGCTCTGCAGGTGATCAAGGCCATCGATGAGGGCTATCGGCTGCCGCCGCCCATGGACTGCCCCGTGGCGCTGCACCAGCTCATGCTGGACTGTTGGCAGAGGGAGAGGGCCGACCGGCCAAAGTTTGGACAGATCGTCAACATGTTGGACAAACTGATCCGCAACCCCAACACCCTGAAGAGGACCGGGGGCGAGACCGCAGTCAGGTGAGAGGCCGGATTTTAGACACACAGACAATACAGACAACTGAACACACAGACACACAAAAGAGGTTTCCTTCCAAAATTATAGCACTGTGAAGGATCTGAATCTTAATTTCTGCTATGTAGACATTATTTATATTTTAGACCTTTAAAGCCTTTAATCCCGTGTTTTTCAACCTTGAATGTTTTCAAGCCTGGAATTCAAACGGGGTCACCTGAAATGTCTAGTATTTGAGAAAAAGTTTACTGATTAAAACATTTTTAAAGTGATTATTATTCTTTTTAAAATTATGATTAAAAACACCACACACAAACTTAAACAACTGTATTATATATTTTCACTTTCTTGAATATAAATCGAGTTCAAATAAAATGCAGCATATAAAATCTGAGCTGGCGCATCTTGATTGATGGCTGTGATCACGTGACTGCATGTGATCACGGGGTCGCCAAAAATTTGTGATTCTTTGTCTTGAATAACCGTCTCTTTGTAAGAATTTTGTTTGGTCCACAAGATTTTGAACTATAGATCTAGACTGAACAGAATAAATCAAATTACCATCATGTCAGTTTAGAGAATCACATTATTCCAAAACAATCACACAACTTAATTTCACACACTCTTTCCATTAATTTGTGTGTTTTTTAGCTTTTTTTTTTTTTCACTGTATCACAAACAAAGCTAAAAAATGACACCAGACCATAGAGGAACAACAACAACATGGCGTCTGTTGCCAAATGGTCCAACCATCTTGAAAATTATAGAAAAAGTTGTGGAATTTCACATCAAGTTCACACCAATGAATATGTCCTGTTAAAGAGGGAGTGTGCTGCTTAAACACACACTGACTCACAGTATACACAGCTTAAACACTGTACATTTATTACATAGGCAGTGTGAACACACATACACACACACTCCTCTATTCTCCCCCTGGTATTTACATTCACCATTAAACATTATCTACCAGCACCGTGTGGCTCTTTTCAGCGCTAACACCTTCCATAATGGATTTCTCGGCAAACCAGCTTTAATGGCGCCGCACTCCCAGGAATGCAGCGGCTTTAACGGCAGAGGAGAATTACGACGTAACGCTGAGTTAAAAAAAAAGAAAAAAAGGGAAAAGGAAAAAAAACAAAAACAAACATGACACTGCAGCTCCAGCACCATTACTGTGGAGTGGCTAAACGTGTTAAGAATGACCTCAGCGTGTTTACAGACTCAACGCGGGCCGCTGGGAGTCTGTTTTGACTTTAATGAGTGTGCGAGTGCACGAATACGTGGACACACAATGTGCACGCACACTCACCTAATGGGACACGGAGAGAGAGAGAGACCTTGTGGAGTAATTAGCAGAGCTGCATCCTGTAAATGCAGCTTTACAACCTTTGCAAGAGTGAAGTTGGAAAGTGACTCCTTAAAGACTCTGACATCCTGCTCTCAAAGTTCAAGTCAACATCTTCTGCAGCTAAAGGGAGACAGTGCGAGTGTGAGAGAGTCACCAGAGCGAGACCGGACCGGACCGCCACCACCACCAACGCCCCACGGCAGAAAGGAAGGAAAGACGTGAAAACAAAAAGAAGTGAAAGAAAGAAAGATGGATATGTGAGCGTGAGGAGGAGGAACTCCAGCGAGCAGTGAAACTCACCGCACTGTGACCCGGTTGGGTGTTTTCTGTGAAATAAGGTTTAACTAACTGTGGCGGTCACACCCAGGAGGAGGAACGGTGTTTGACTTGGCTGCGTTTCTGGTAGGACGGAAAAAAAAAACAGGGACGTAAAACCGAGCTGAACCCGACCGGACCAGAGAAGGAAGATGGCGAAGAAAAACAAGTTGGCTGTGGTCACTATAGTGATGAATCAGTGCCGTTCTACTTCTCCAATCTCCACATTAAAGGGATACTTCACCCAAAATCTATAATTCACAAATTTTCTACTCACTGTCATACCAAGGAAGGGTTTGGAGAACTTTCAGAGTCATCAAAACGCTTTAGGAGTTCCAGGGGGGGTCCAGCTGGCAACGGATTTTCATATAATGACGATGGATAGAGCTCACTTTTGAATCGTCCAAAACACACACTATGAAACATCCAAATACCTCCATACTGCTCGTCTGTACTGACCCAAGTGTCCTGAAGCCGCCACATGAAAAAGTTGTTCGGGAAAAAATAATTTGATCTCTGTTTTTAGCCTTGTTGTAGCAGTAGCTCACAATGGCTCTGAGATTTGCTGTGAGATGTTCGATCGTCGTTGTAAACCATTGGATGTTTGATGTAAACACGGAAGAACATCTTGCAGCAAATCCTGCGCATCTCGCACAGCCACTGGGAGCTACTACTTCTTTTTCATGTGGCGGCTTCAAGACACTTGGGTCAGTACAGACGAGCAGTATGGAGGTATTTGTATGTTTCATAGTGTGTGTTTTGGACGATTCAAAAGTGAACTCTATCCGCCGCCATTATATGTAAATCCGTAGCCAGCTGGACCCCCACTGACTCCGAAAGTTCTCCGAACCCTTCCTTGGCATGACGGTGAGTAGAAAATTATCAATTTTGGGTGAAGTATCCCTTTAACAGAACATAACACACACACATCTGGGTTTTGTTCTGTGCTGAAAGTCGAGGTGATGTCCAGAAAACTTGAATCGGTGAAATTAAATCCTCGTCTCTCTCTCTCTTGCAGCCGGCCCAACACCACCCTGCTGGAGCCGGGCAGCCCCGAGGCGACCTCGTCCGTGGGCACAGTGGAGGACTGGCTGCAGGCCATCGGCATGGAGAGATACTGCGACAACTTCACCGCTGCCGGCTACACCACTCCAGAGGCCGTGGTCCACATGACACAAGAGTGAGTAGGAAGGAGAGACAGCGAGAGGAAAACATTTGTGTGTGTGTGTGTGTGTGTGTGTGTGAACAACATTTTATAACTGTCAGTTCAAGGCAGTGGGAAGC
Organism: Trachurus trachurus; assembly: GCF_905171665.1. Classification (NCBI taxonomy): domain Eukaryota; kingdom Metazoa; phylum Chordata; class Actinopteri; order Carangiformes; family Carangidae; genus Trachurus; species Trachurus trachurus. Next base: position 12,175,427 of record NC_139892.1, on the reverse strand, counting down.
AGATCGCTGCTTTTAGAAAACGACTAAAGATGGTTTTATTTCGTTCATGTTCTGAATTATTCACTTGTTTTGAAGAATGAGACTCAATAGTTTTACAAATTCTTCAGCAGAAACAAAAGACTCCCATTTATCCCATGAAAAACATTAAACATTTAACTTACTTTGCGGTATTTGGAATGATTGAAGACTGCGACCTTTGAAAGAAATGATCAAGAAGAAAGAAATGAAGTCTTTCAATAAGACATTTCTGATTTTGAAATGAAATGAAAAAGATAATTTGCTCTTTAAACAGTTATTAAAAGAATAGTGTGACATTTGATTCGCTTCCTCGCTGAGAGTTAAAGATCAGTACAACTTTCTCAAACCTGCATCAGCCGGTTAGCTTAGCTTTAGCATTAAAGGAATGTCATTATGACAAACTGTGGTTTTTTAGCTTGCTTAAAATTACTAAACTGAGATAAACATAACTAAATAACTGTAGTTCACAGCAAGTTGCATCTTACTGCTTTGATTTCTAGCTAAACTAAGCTAAGCTAAACTAAACCGAGGCTGCTGGCTTCATGCTGCCTCCTGTACAGATGCAGTAGCGATGTCGATCGTCTCATTGAATTCCCAGCAAGAGAACATAAACATAATGAGCCCGATTTCTCAAAACTCCAAACTGTTTCTTCAGGATCAGACCAAGAATCAAAGTTCACATGTGCTGAATGCGTCTCAGTCTCTTGTCTCCCGTCTGTATTATTTTCATTTTTCACTTATTGAGATTACAGGATTAGTCTCGCTGCGTTGGCAAGAGAAATTCCTCACGCAGCAGTTAAACTGTCGGAGGCCTGGTTTCCACTGGAAGGCTGTAAAATTCATCATGTGTATCAGGCCTTCATGTGTTTGTTATTGTTGTCCTCCATCCCTAAAAGGCCTCTCTCTTCTTTTCTTCCAGGGACATGGCTCGTATAGGTATCTCCTCGGCAGCGCACCAGAACAAGATCCTGACCAGCGTCCAGGGAATGCTGTCCCAAATGCAACAGTTGCAAGGCAGAATGGTTCCCGTCTGAGAGATTTTAAAGCGGGAAAAAAAGGCGGAAAAAAGGAAAAAGGAAGCAAAGCGACTTCGTTTTCTTATGAAAAAAATACATAAATAACAAAAAAGATTAAATATTAAAAAAAAGAGAGACAAATAAACTATGAAGAAATAGTTTACCTCATCCATGCACTTTAAATTGGATCTAAAAAGAAAAGAAGACGTCGATGAAGAAGAAGAAGAAGAAGAAAAAAAAAGTGGTGAAAATGGCACTTTTTTTTGTAAAAAACAAACAAAAACAAAATCAGACCTTTACCTTGCCCTTTTTTTGTTGATGTTTTGGAGAAAAGAGGGCGTTTGTGTCTGCAGCATTTATGGATAGATGAAGGGATGGCTGGAAAAATGCTTCCAAGAGGCCAATCTGGAGTGCCTTTAACGGTCTGGAAAGGAAAAGCGAGGAAGAGAGGGGGAACCATTTACCTTTCTTGCTCTTCTTTGGGCAGAGTTGTTTCTGGAACTTTCTTTCTGGAATAATCCGCAGAGAAGAAGTTTCTTCTTCTTCTTTTTTTTGTTTTTTTTTTTTTGTTTTTGGATTTCCTGTGACTGTGTTTATTGTACATGACTTGTTTCTGTGGGACTCGCAGGCTGCCCCGGCCACCATTGTTCTGTCTCTCAGCTGGATCTGTTTGGTATCTCACAGACAAAAAAAATGGAGGATCCTCCGAACAGTGAGTCTCTGAGAGGTTGAGGGTTTGGTTTTTTCTTCTTTTTCTCTTTTCCACGGGGAGACGGCAGCAGCAGCAGTGGCGGCGGCGGCGGCGGTGGTGCAGCGAGGACTTATTTTGAGGCGCTTCTTGTTGTTTCTTGCTCTGTTCTGGCCTCGTTTTCCTCCCAGAACGCCGTGTTTTGTTGCCCTCAGGACGTTGCTGAGAATGTCTTTGATCTTCCAGAGGAGCCTTCCCACTCCCCTGTCTTCCCAAAAAACAAAAAAAAAGCTCTCCCACACCTCAGATAAACACACAATTTGGATTCTTCCATTCATCGCCACTGCTCAGCCGCAAGACCCCCACCCTCCCTCCTCCCCCTCCTGCTCCTCGCCGCCTCTGACGGTCTGAACCGTTTGAACCGGTCCAGTTGCCTTTTGTTTTTTGTTTTTTTCTAAAACGAAACCGAACCGAAGGAGTTTATTGGCTGTGGGATTTATTTCGGGACAAAACAAAAAGGAAGATGGGATGATGATGATGATGATGATGCGACAGTGTGGATGCAGAACACCCATCAGCATTACCATCGCCATGGAAACACACTCACCTGTGCTCCAACCGTCATCAAGGTGAGGATCGATACGTTCCACTGTTTGTTGCCGCCGACACTCAGCACAAAAAAAAAAGCCCCATTAAAACAAAACAAATAAAGATATTGGATTTCACCTCCTGTTATTACTGCAGCATGTTTCTAATATCAGATAACACACACACACACACACACAAACACACACACACTTACTCCCTTTAGCTCCTGAAACTGTGTTAATTAACAAGCAGGTTGTGCCACCGCAGGCAGCCAGAGCAGATCAATAGCCACTGGTCTGTGATCAGTCTGCGTTCCCGACGCCGCCGGCATCTTAATGAGAAGAATTAATCAGCCGCTGACTCCCAGTCAGCCGCTCGCAGCCCACCGCAGCTCGGCAACACTTTCCAGGAAAAGTAGGAGAGGAGGAGGAGGTGTAACTTTCTCCTGAGTGAACACATCAATATGTTGCCATGGCAGCGGCCGGCTCTTAACGGAGCGTCTAGAATCATTTTAATACATCAAGATGCTGCAGATTGAACCATTTTTAATTTTTTTCATGAGGAGAGGAGAGGATGATAATTTATGCGCATGAATTAGCACAAGTTAATAAAGTCGGTAAATGTAGCTCCCTCCACCTCATCCAATACAGTGACATCATCAGTTCAACTGAAGTGTCGTTATTGATTCATCAGGTTTCCTTCATACTCTCAATGTTCACTTTATTAGGTTCAGGTAGCTGACACTGATTCAATCTAATGCATAAACGATAACGTCACAAAGTTGGTAAAAGGTTCAAATGTCATTTTATACAGGATGTAATCAACTAACAAAGCAGTGAATGATTATTCACATTAATCTGCTTGATAAACCATTTTGTTAATTAATCATTTGGTTTATTAAATGTGCAGAAATTGTGAAAAATGTGTATTATATGTAATTTAATGTAACACATTTCTTCCAAATGACAAATTGATTCAGCATTCATTAAATTGTGAGGTACATTTTTTCCTCTTTAACATCAACACGGGGAGAGTGAGCCTGCACAGTGTGATGTCACTCTTAAATGCAGCATTATAGTTCAAACTGTTCAAATATTTCCTGTAAAAAAAAACCACAAGTTTTCTTCTGCACATGAAAGAAAAACCTATAGTAGTGAAAGTTAATGGTCTATAATTGGTCGATACTCCTGCCTGAGCAGAGCAGAGGGATTCTTTCAGCTGGCATCAGACTAAAGTGTGTTTAACTCCGACTACACACACAAACACACACACACACTCGATAAACGTCTATTGTCGTGCCTTTGATGTGTGCCACTAAGTCAAGGGCATGTTTCATATATTATAAACACACACACACACACATACACACACCAGCAACACCAACAGCAGCAGCATGTGCTTCACACTAGTTAATACTCCGCTGCCACCAAATCCATATTTTCCTGCTGTAGTAGCGGCCGCCGGCTCTCTGGACGCTCCGGCTTTGGCTCGGGGTCGCGTTGAGCGGATGAGCCGGAGCTGCAACAGCGACCGACCGGAGGCCGAGCTCACGCTGTTGATGTTCAAAACCACCATGACTGATGCAGCCTCTCTCTCCCCCCTCTCCCCCTCCTCTCTCTCTCTCCAGCTGCTGCCGTCCATCACCAACAGGATCCCGGCCTCGCTCACCACGACCAGAATTCGTCCTCCTCTTTGTCTTCCTCCCTCCTCCTCCTCCTCCTCCTCCTCCTCCTCCTCTTCCTTGGAGCCTCCTCCAACATCGAGATGACAAATCTACCCCCGCCTCCTCTTCCTCCTCCTCCTCCTCCTTCTCCCCCTCCACTCCCAGCATCCGGGGACGTCGACTTGACAAAACTGGCCACCGTTTTGCTTTGTGGCCGTCCAGCAATGTACTGGAATTTACTATGAATGATTTAACAGCATTAAAAAACAAGAGACAATGAGAAGAATGTAATATAATCGAGAAGCCCTGCTCCAGCAGATAATGTGCTTTTATTTTGAAAGTTGCATTTTATTTTGTTTGTTTTCTTTTTGTTTTTTTTATTGCTTAATTCTGTTTGCATGTAAAGTAACAAGCGTTTGATTTGAGCGTGCGGATGTGATGATGTATGTGTGTGTGTGTGTGCATGAGAGTGTGTGTGTGTGTGTGTGTGTAGCTGTGTGAGTGGAAATGTCTTTGAAGTACTATCAGTAATCGTGTCTGTTCTGCCACTGTGGAGGAGGAGGAGGAAATAACAGAGTCGTATTGTTTTTGATATGATAAAAAAGAAAAGAAAAACCCTGGACTTTTTTTTTTTTTTTGCTTTTTTTTGCTTCCGTGTTGTCTAAAAAAGATAAAAAACTAAATAAAACTAAAAAAAAAAAAAAAACCCACAACAAAAACAATGTAAGGTGTGTTTGCTGCCGCCGCCGTCGTCGTGCAAACTCTACTCAGCTACACAGCGTTTTACTGAACTGAAGCTTTTCTGGATTACAAAACCAGTTCTGCTTTGGCCAATGGACACAACATGGAGTGACTGGAAACCTCCCTGTGCATACAAACACCCTACTACCCCCCCACCCCCACCCCACTAAACCCGCTCCCCCCAATCGTGTTTGGACTCTCCGAGCTTGTGGCAGGTGGAGGAGGAAGCGTCGGAGCCGTATCTCTCTCGACAACGACGACGCACCTGAACACAACAAAAGGATCAGAGAAAGGACGGAAGAAGGAAAGCTGTTGTTTTTTTTGTTTTTTTTTACTTTTTTTATTTTCTCCAGAGCACATCATACAGCTACAGGTTTCACCCAATGGACAATGTTTTTGTTCCTTTTATCTCTTTAAACTATACTTATGTGAATGTTTTTGAACTCGTAAGTGACGCTTCATATAATTCAAGAAAACACCTCCGCCCTTAATACAGCTCGACCGCTCTCTCCTGTTTTTGGCAATGCGATTTTTTTTTTTTTTTTGTTTTTTGGGGGGGGTTTTGTCTATGGAATAAATGAGAAAAAAAGGACCTGTTTGGAAATATGCAAGACATGTTGGGAAGGAGATGGAAACCAGAATGTACTGTAAAATACTTTTTTCCTTTTACTTAAATGTCGGAAGATTTGAAGAAGAAGAAGAAGAAGAAAAAAAAAAGAAAAAAATTAACAAGTCGCCAGAGTTAATGTTTGTCATTGTATGCCTTCCGATGCCATATGATCTAGACATGTAGATCTAACATGCTCTCAATCTGTTTGTTTTTTTTGTACTTTTTCTTTTTCTTTTTGGGACATGATCATGATTTTGTTTTATTTTTTTGGCCTTGTTTTATTTTATGTTTTTATTTTGTTTTTTTGTCAAGGAGCTCTAGGTACATGTAACTTATGTCATTTATTTATGTCCTTTTATATCTAGTTTGTAAAATAATAGCCTAAAGTGAAGAAAATAAAGGGGGTGCCAAAGTGCATTCTTATTAAAGTAGAAACCATACGACAATCTCCCTGCCTCTCATTCACACACACACACACACACACACACACACACACACACACAAACACACACACACACACACACACACACACACACACACACACACAACACACTGCAGCGTGTCTGATGCAAAGGCCATCAGCAGTTTCATCAGTTATTGCAGTCATTATGTCTGCAGAGGAGAGCTGATTACCCAACTCTTATGCATTGATTACTGCATTATATGATTGCATATAATGGAGGTGTGTGTGTCTGTGTGTCTGTGTGTGTGGTTGTGTGTGTTACATAACAAAAGGAAGCAGCCAAGGTAACACAACACATGTAGCAGTTTGTTTTTGCCTTGTATTTTTTATAATCTTGTCGTTGTGTAACTGAAACACACAGGTAAAGAAGGTAAAAAAAGAAAGAAAAAAAAGGCAGTTGTGTGTCTGTGTGTGTGTTGGCAATTTGTCTCCACCGCAGCACATGTGCAGCAGATATCATGACTCTGGACTCCTGGACTTGGCCCTTCAGCTCCTCTTAGGCCTTCAGGCAGCAGCAGCAGCAGTGTGTGTGTGTGTGTGTGTGTGTTTAATCAGAACAACATCTGCTTCCTGCACTCATTTCCAGCTGCGATAAACCGTTGATTGTCCTGAGTCTTTGATAAGAGGCTGGGAGAGACGGAGGGGGAGTGGGTGGAAGAGAATGGACAGTTTTAGAAACGGAGCTTGGGGGGGCTGAACGTTGAGCCAAATGGCGTTTTTACACGTTTCCTGTGAAGTGACCAGCACAAGGCATGCATACATTAAAAGCTTTGAGGTTTTTAGCGGCGGCAGATGTTTATCGGGGGCCTCGGAGGGAAAGTGTGCCTCCTTCACTGATTGTTGGCAAGTGTGGACGGGAAGACAGAAGGAGATTAGCGAGGCTGGGTTTGATAGATTTACCCCGGACTCAAAGTTGGCTTGTGATTTTCAAATTTTCCAGACAATTTACTAAATAATAATAAAAATGGAGACAAAAAAAAGATCTTGTCTGGGAACCACAAACACTTTTTTAGATGACAGAATATATATTTCACTGAGCATGTAAAATATGTTGGAGGTTGGGGTCGCCCGGGTAATAATGTTTCCTCAGGGGACTTTGAATATGTGTGACGACTTTCCACAGGAGCTGGAAACAGACAAATAAAAAACAACAAAGTTCAAAATGTTGCTTTATTAAAGGGATAGTTCAACATTTTGGCAAATTGGCCCAATGCCATAATCCTTATACTATATTAATCCCTATAGTCATAGCAGTAGGTTTATTACCTTTATTTGTCGGTGCAAGCTATTTTTAAAATGGTGGAGCAGAGCCGCGAGCTGCTCAGAGCTACGCGACGGAGGCTAATGGGATTTCTTGGTTTCCCTCATCAAATACACAATCCAACAACTCCAAAACGCTCTCGTGGACAAGTTGTGACCTGCACATTAATAACAGAACGTTACAAGACAGAGTTGTTTTCGAGGTAAATGCAGATACTGCTTGACGAAAAACTGCCCCCGACGGGAACACGTGCGGTTTTGCATGAATTTACCTCTAAAAGGTCTCGTTCTCTCTTCTCGTTCACCAGAGCGTTTTGGAGTTGTTGGATTGTGTATTTGATGAGTTTGATGAGGGAAACCAAGAAATCCCATTAGCCTCTGTAGCGTAGCTCTGAGCAGCTCACGGCTCTGCTCCGCTGTTCTAAAAATAGCTCGCAATGACAAATAAAGGTAACGAACCTACTGCTATGACTATATGGATTATGGCAATGGGCCAATTTGCCAAAATGTTGAACTATCCCTTTAAAATTGCTGGCAGATGTTGCCACAGTCTGTTGATTATCTGCAGCAAATCTCACGGAAATCCGTCCAACAGTTGTGAAGTCGTTTCCCTCGGGATCGTCAGAAGTCGGAAGGATTCGTCCTCTGGGGATCATGAATTTAAATCTTACCATTAAGATATTTCAGCTTGGACAAAAACTGGATGAATGATCGTCCCCACGAGGAAAGAAGAAGAGGAGGAGGAGAAGGAGGAAGTGTTGTTGAGACAAGAAACAGCTCAGACAAAGGAAAGTATAGCAACAGGCAGACAAGAGAGAGGAGGGGGGGAAAAAAACCCTGACAGTTTTGGAGTGCAGGTCCAAACTGTCTGCTGGATGAGGCTCACCAGAGAAAGTTGAGTCATGTTGGAAGTTCAGGTGATGGCCGTGATTCAGCTGGAAAGCCGCCGCCACCGCCGCCCGCTCTCCCTCTCTCTTCATCGCCGAGACGAAATCAGCTCGATCTGACAACTCTGTCAGTGAAGCCGATCTCTTTACCTCGGATTCAGCCCGAGGAAACCGTCTCCTGGGAGGAGATCACCGCTTCCCTGCATGGGAAGAGCTATAACGCAGATGGCTCAAGTATTTTGGATTATTGTTGAGTGCATCTATTTCAAAATCTACAATAAAATTTTTGAACGTGGCCCATGTTCCCGGAGTTGTATCCAGAGGAATCTCTGGGGTTAAGGAGTGGACAGTTTTTTTTTCTTTACTTCCACCTGCCAAATGTTCAGGGTCGACGCTGAAAGTTATCTTCCTCTTTTTCAATCATTAATCTTTCTCAAAGTGCCATGAAAGTGAGAATCTGAAAAAAAAACACTGGTGCTCCTCCAACGTCTGATCTGATGTTGTTGTTGCTTGGCAGTAGCTTTCGCCTGCTGCACATAACTCATGGTCAGAACTAAAAAGAAAACAGCAACTTTGGGACTTGTGAGCGTTTTCAGCCTTGAGACTCGTCTCGGTCCTGTAACAACTCAATCAGTGTGAGTGAAGCTGAACAAACAAAGAGGCTCAAATGAAGACCAACTCAAGAGATAACAATCACACCCCCCATTCACAACCTCTTCTACACACACAAACACACACTGAGCACCAGAGGCCTCAATGCTTTTGTCAAGCAATCTAATTAAGAACCGTTGGGGTGAAGTGGCAGCCCTTCAAACTGGCTTAACCTGCACAGCTCCGTACTGTCGCTGCTAAAACCCTCTCCTTCTTTACATCTGGTCACTTTGTTTCATATATTCAATTTCCTGATGTGGAAGATAAAACCCCTCCCGTCCCGTCAAGCTAAGCCAATCACAATGGGGCGCCACCCTTCACACTGACATTATGATTACTCCGTCCTTTGTGCTTTGTCGTTCTTTAAGTGCGTCCTCAGGGTCCGCACAATGATATAATCCATAATCCAAAATGCTTTGACGTTAATCCGCAATTTTGAGTCAAGAGTTTTCTTTTTCTGAACAGGTGATTGGTTGGTGTTTGGTTTTTTTTTCTTATTATTATTTTGTGAAGGACGATTGAAGAGGAGGACTTTAGTGCTGCTGCTCTGACGTAGCGGGGGGAAGGAAAAAAAAAAGGAAGAGAAAAAACCTTGAGGAAGAAAAACTACAAGGGCCGAAAAAGCTTCAGTGGTGGAAAAAAATAGTCGAGCTGAGACTCTCCAAACGTCTGAGCGCATCGATCCAGAGGTTTCCAGCACCGAGTTGACCTTCTGTCTGGTCTGCAAGGTTTTTACTTCTGAGGGCTTTTTGATGGACAAACGCAAACACAGTGATACCCATTTGTAGGCCCTGAAATAAAAAAATAAAAAATACAAAAAAGCGGTGTATGTCAGAACAAAACAGGAGCAGAATTCTGGCAGCATGACAGAAGGTGTCTTAATTTAGCAGCGTTTGAAATCTCTGGGTTCACAGTCAAACAGCTTTTGGTTTTCTTCAGACACCAGAGGCACAAACTATCGCAGACAAAACACCCGACATAACATGAAAAAGCACTTAACGGCAAAGAAGCAGCCCCGCTCTCTCGGTTGCAACCCCACGGCCTAAAGGCAATGGAGAGTCTCCTGTGAGTAATGGAAATGAACGAAAAACAAAAACAAAGAGAGAAAACAGAGCTGTGAGTCAGTGGTACAAACAAAAGAGACAAAAAAGGAGGGGAGAGGAGAGCGAGTGAAGATTGATGGGTGACGACTTTAGAGACGAAGCCCGAGTCTTTGGAAGTCTTCGGGTCGAGGGTTTATTGGCATCAGATCTGAGAACATTTTCCTGCAGAACGGTTGAAATATATATATATAAGTGAATCTTCAGTGAAGGTTCTTCAAAGAGCAGAGAGGAGGAGGTTTCTGCAGCAACAAGGAGAAATAAAAGACAGCAGCGGAAAAAATGTGTGTGTGTATGTGTGTTTGGTGTTTCAACTCTGAGAATCTTCTTGATTTGTTCTCGACAAATTCTTTTCATTGTTGCGACACGATGCTTGAACAATAATAAACCTCAACACTTCATCATTCACTGTTAGATGTTCCTGTTTGTTTTGAGATTCATGGTCCCCTGAAGATGAAGCCTGAAGAATTTTGTGATCTGACAAAGAAAAGCACAAGTTAAAGCTGTTAAGTCAGGTTTTTACTTGAGTTACAGTTCTGGAGCACTTGGTTTAAAAAAATATAATGCATTGTTGTACTGATCCAGAGTGGGCGTAAAGAACATGAATGATTTAATAGAATAAACAGCTTGTATAGAATATGATACAAAGACAATCGAAAAGGCTGTGAACACACAATCATCATGTCATCAAGTCGTATTTCTTGTTTTATTTTAGGTCATGATGAAGTTTGGTTGTTTTAAATATAGCAAACATTTAAAACTACAGTATATGAATCTATATCTCTGTAGTTCTTTCAAACCATTGTCAGACAAGTTAACATGCAACAGTGCAACATAACTAAGGCTCTCTTGATGCCCAGCTCCGATTGGTTGCCTATTTCCAATTTATATCTGTTTACATGTTCTGACCCAGATCTGATCTCTGCATTTACACCTGCTTTGCATAAAGGTAAACAACATGGACACTGATGAAATGGACAGGATATGTCAAGCATTTTTTATCAGTACAGAATAAAGGTCGCATTTTATGATAAAGGAGAAAGAGAGGTCAGTATTAAAGGGATAGTTCAACATTTTGGCAGATTGGCCCATTGCCATGATCCCTATAGATTCGTTACCTTTAATTGTCGGTGCAAGCCATTTTTAGAACGGCGGAGCAGAGCCGCGAGCTGCTCAGAGCTACGCTACGGAGGCTAATGGGATTTCTTGGTTTCCCTCATCAAACTCATCAAATACTGTACAATGATGACACTCTGGTGGACAAGTTGTGACCTGGTCATTTATCACGCTATGAGATAATAACGAAACGTTATTTTTCGTTGTTTTCGAGGTAAGGTAAGGTAAGGTAAGGTTAATGATGACATACGATGATGACATGCGACTCTGTATGGCAGGAAATATCTGTTTGTTTAGATTACAAACGTATTGGCAGATTTTCTTATCTGATTTATTTCCGCATACGAAGGAGGCCTGAATCCGATCTGACAGAATCTGATTTCATGTGTTTCATTCCCCCCCCCCCCGTTTACACGTTCATGTTACAGATCCGATCTGTGCCACTTGAGAGGAAAACATTTCCAAATCTCTTGGACCATGAGTGTGAAAGTTGACTGTGACTGGTTTTTCAAAGGAATGCTGTGTTACTCAAAAATGCGATATGTCTTTTAAGTGTAATGTGATAATAAAAAGTACTGATGCTCAAAAAATATAGATGCACCGTGTTACTAGACCACTATCGGATGAAGCCAAGTTTCCAGAGACAAATGTGAACCTACTGACCGTTTTGTTCTGGTTCTGATGATCCTCTGATTCATGCTCTAACACAACCAGCACACTGACATATGAGGATCTGAGTGAAACATCTGGGCGGCTGGATGTGCTGCAGACAATCATGTTTCCTTCTACATGATGAATGAATCTCTCCAACTTTGGTGCTTCTCTACATTTTTTCTCCCTTTCGTGCAGTCGTCAGGTAATTTGACTTTTGTTGATGGATCGGCGTTAAAATTTGTTACAGATGAAGTTCAGTTGTAATTACTTTTGGTGATTCTCTTGAGATTTTTTTTTGTTCTCTGCCAAAAAACAGATGAGCATTTCTGTCTTTTATGTAAATATCTTTACAGCTGTGGGTTGGATCGATGCAGAAATTCAAGCTCCCCTGAGGATCGACACCTTTAAACCATTTGTGACCAGAACGACCGCCGGTCTGTTTCCACTCATCTGATTCATCCAGCTATCCACACGTAATGACTCGTCTTTACCTCCATTACATCCCTGCAAACACCTCAGTTCCTCTTTCTTTCTTTGTTCGTGGGATGATGAAGGGATTGCAGGGGGGCTTGGGGGTGGATGTCTGGACCACAAGGTTTTCCTCTGTTTATGAATTCACTGTTCAGCACCTCGTAAAACACTTCTGTTTTCAAATATGTCAGGGCTCTGAACATCTGTCTCTCGAAGGTTTCGGAGGACGGAGCTGAAGAGAGAACCACCAGGTGCCGGTCGTTGAACACGGAGGAAAAAACTGAAATCCATAGATTGATAAAAACCTGAATTGGTGCTTTTTTGGCTCACGGCAGCAGACGGTAAAACCAACACAACACAAGAGGCTTTAGGAGTAAGAGGCCCCTGCATCTCTCTCCACCTGCCTTGTGTGGGAGAGCGTCTCTAATCCTCAGTGATTGTTGGTCTGTCGGGGGGATGCAGAGTTTTATCGGCCCCCACCAGACTAATCTCACCTCGGGGCCACGGGGAGCCGGCGGGTGGCCCGGTCCTAAATGAAGCCAAGGGGAGGTCGCCTACTTGACCACTCAATTGCTCTTTATCTAGATCCACCGGTCCACTCAGCTGGCCCCCACCTGATAGCCTGACCTTTGACCAAATACTGAACACACACACATACATACATCCTAATCTGTAGTGCAAACCACTCTGTTCACTCCTCTGTTCACAAACTGGAAGGTTAGGGAAGGAAAGTCCACATGCATAGAGGAGTGGGTGAGTCCCTCCCTCCCCCCTCCTCCCCCCTTCTCCCCCTTTCTCCCCCCTACTCCTGATGAGAGTCCAGCAGGCTATCAGCTCAGGCAGAGACCTGGTTATCGCAGTGAAAGCCGTTGTTCAAAATCCCATTGATAACGGCCTGATGGAGCGAGATGGACGGACGGCTACGTATATACAGAAAGACAGGGGGAGAAAATTGGAAACGAGAAAAGAAAAGAGAACCTGTAGATGAAAGGAGAAGTTGGGAGACGGCCAAGGTGATTCAATTCAAACTCTGCAATTGCAACCTCCTCCACACTACACACACAGACACACACAGGTACACACACACTCTTTTTTTAAAAATATAACCTTATTTTATTTAAAAAGTTGGGAGAGATAAAGTAAAACCAAGGAAAGGCAGAGTGAAAGGAAACGAGAGAAAAAAAGAAAGAAAAGGCATCTTGTGACACAACACTCATCAATCATCTGTTGGTTTGAGCCCAATGGAGAGAGAAAGGAGAGAAGATTAAAGGAAACAGAGAAAGAAAGAAAGAAAGAAAGAAAGAAAGAAAGAAAGAAAGAAAGAAAGAAAGAAAGAAAGAGTCAGGCTCTGGGATTTTCTCCGTTGAATGCAGCTTTGGCCTTTGGACCGTTGACAGCAATGAGATTCCTATCGCTGCTCACATGTGGGTTACAACACATGCACAACAGCCGACACACAGACACACACTCACACACACATGTGGACATGCACATATGATCCATGCAGGACTTAATCCTCTGTTTCAGCAGGTTGGAGAGTGGAATTAAAACAGGACGGAGCGACAACATGCGATACCATCGAAATTCACCAGGAGCCTGTTCCAGTCTCTGAGGAAACATGTAACAGTGTGTGTGGCATTAAAAATGTATCACACCCATCACGGCAATAATGCTCAGTACAGTATCACACTAATACTAACTACCACTGCTTTGGTTTTGGTTTTATTATGTCATAAAACAATATACACCAAACACACTCACTAAAATATTTACAATACACACACACACAAAACAAAAACACAAATAACCTGGAAAAGAAAAACTGATTCAATAACACATGAAAACAGAAAAATAAAACAAAATGAAATACAATAATATCTGAAGTAAGACACAAACAAAAGATATGATGCATACAATTGAAGTGTGATTCAATAAAATACACAAAACAACAATAAAAACACTGAACAATGTTACAGCAGCTCTGAAACTAACATATATAATAATAAAATATAAGACTATTAACACCAATAATCTGTTATTAGTAATAGATTTTGATAATATCCAGTTATTACTTATCTTTTCTATATTATATATATTATACAGATGTAAAAATAGTAACATGAACATTGGAGACATGGGCAGCAGACGAGTCTCTAATAAAACAGATGCAAAATAGAGTGAATATAATAAATAAACGTCCAGCTGAGCTAATCTGCCCTGTATGTACACGAGAAACCCTGAGGCTTCACGGGCACAGAGGGAAGTGATGTGTCATATAAAACTGTCATAATATAAACTTCATAAAGTGACTAAGCAGCGGGAGGACTCTCGGTAACTCGGGGTCTAATCACAGGTTATTACTGTTATCATAAAACACACATAGTAAGAATCACAGAGCTGAGGGATGTTCGTCCTAATGCGTCCTGACAGCTTTCGAATAAAGTTGATGAACTGAATAAGAGACTCCTCTGTCCACATACAACACACTACACTACAGTACAACACAGTACAGTACACTATACTACAACACAGTGCAGTATTTGTACCCTATGTTTAAGTATGTGAAGCCTGTTCACTGTTTCCATGGAGTCAAGACTAAACATTAATATAATATAGGACACAGAAATGGACAAAGCTTCAAAGAGAAAGTAAAGAGGCACTTCACAAATTTCACACACACACTTTAGGAGTGTTATTGTGTGTGAGGAGATGTAAAATCTGCTGCTGGAGGAGTTTTTCTCTAAAATTACCCTGATGATGTCATCAGGATTTTCTCAGTTTGATCTCGGTTTTTTTTTTTTTACCAAGAAGTTACTGAGCTGTAGCAAAAGTAGAAGAAGTAGGTGTTGAGTTGGCAGAGAACATCCAAAAAGAAATGTGAGATGGGATGCATGATGGGAAATGTGTGAGCCAGTATTTTTTCTTTTTTAGGAATGGAGCCATACTACAAGTCAGGATTTCTTTGACTTGCTCATTGCTGCTCTATGACCTTTATGACCCTCCAGGTAGTGGTTCGGTGGCTCACCTGGTCCAGCATTACCCAACCACTCACCAGTGTGAACAGAACAAATCACTTGTAAATTGATCTTTTCAAATAAGATGTTGGTCACTTTCATCTGGGGCTTTCAGTCAGATACAGAGCAGATTTTTTGGTTTTACATAACTCTATAGCAGTGTTTTTCAACTTTGGGGTTGGGACCCCATGTGGGGTCGCCTGAAATGTCTAGGCCGGACTGCAGATGGAAATTATCTTTAGAGCTAAATCTGGCATATTTACATATTGTATGTTCATGAATATGCAGATAAAATAAACAAATAAATGAAAAATAAAAATGAAAATAGTAATTGATTAAAAAAAAACCTCATAAAACTAATTATTATTCTTTTTTAAATTATGATTAAAAATACCACACACAATCTTAAACAACTGTATTATGTACTTGCACTTTTTTGGATATAAATCGAGTTCAAATAAAATGCAGCATCTAAAAATATCCAAGTTGGCACGTGGTCGCCAAAATATTGTGATGTCAAAA
This sequence comes from Trachurus trachurus, assembly GCF_905171665.1. Lineage (NCBI taxonomy): Eukaryota > Metazoa > Chordata > Actinopteri > Carangiformes > Carangidae > Trachurus > Trachurus trachurus. The sequence continues at coordinate 12,159,965 of NC_139892.1, read as the reverse complement.
TAGGGTCACGAGTCCAAAAAGGTTGGGAACCACTGCTCTATAGCAACATTTGTCATAACTGTGTACAGGAATTTCAAACACCTCTGCATCAAAGCAGCTGTTGCTTCACAAAAATACCATAAAAACACGAGTAAACTGATATCTTGTCTGTTCACAACAATATTGTGAGGGATCCCTCCTGTGTTTCTCACCCTGAGGTTCCTCCTGTTTTTTCCCCATTAAGGGTTTTCTTTGGCATTTTTCTTCAGTCGATGTGCGGGGTCAGAGGTCAGAGGATGTTGTTATGATGCTGTGTAAAGCCGCTTTGAGACAAACTGTTTGTAAAGATGGGCTATATAAATAAACTTGCCTTGCCTTGCTCTGTAGACACTCACATCTGTGGCCGCCATCTTTGTTATTCCTGCTTTGTGACGTCTTGGTGTCACATCAGGGCCACACGACCAGTTCACACCAGAGTCTAAATTTGGCCAGATTTTAAAATATAAAGTGAACAGCAAGTTAAAAAGAAAAAAAAAAAGGTCAGATGGAAATTTGAATTGAGCAGTGTGAACATAATTTCAGGTTCAGGTTGTACCACAGTGACAATGGGTCCAAGTCCGACTCACGGCCTCTTGCAGCGCGGCTCTCTCCAACTTTCCTGTCACTTTCTCACTGTCTGAATCAAATTAAAGGCAGAAACTGACCCCAAATGTAAAACCATATACATAAAATGTTGTGTGGTCGCTCATGTCCTGGTTGAGTCGTAACAATCGACTGAGTCTTTAAATCTTTCCCTGCAGCTCCGACTCTGTGTGTGTCCATTCTGCTGGAGTTTGGTTCTGCTCATGTTTCTCAGTCCAAACACATGCAGGTCAGATTTAGTGCAGACTCCAAACAGCCACAAAATGACAATATGACATACTGTATGTAAGCATGTTTCCAGTCCAGCCATACCTGGTGCATGCTGGGAAAAAAGCTCCTTCTCCTTAACAACTCCTTAATTATTCCAAATTAATATGGGAAATGACTGCAAATTAATGAGTTAATGAAACGGCGTTCCCCGCCACGTTCTTCTCCTCTTCTTGCTAATTACAAATCAACAAAAACAACTGGACTGGAGATCACGCAGAGTGATGTAATCTGATGTGGAGCAGGCGGAGAATGTGTTTTTCAGAGCTAACAAAGCTCAGCGTGCGCTCGTTGGTCGGACACTGGAAATTGAGAGCTCAATAAAGCTGCTGTAATAAGCCACGTCTGCTATTTGCCTGCATGTTTATTTGCTCTTCTTTTCATCCTGCCTCGCTCAGCGTGTCTCCTCCTCATCCCATTCGAAGCATCACTCACTCTCTGAACTCCACCGCACCGTCCCGCCTCCTCCTCCTCCTCCTCCTCCTCCTGCTCCTCCTCCTCCCCCCCTCGGAGTGAAGGATTCTGGGGTTGGTCCAGGTTCTTCACCCACACACGACCCCATCGACTGAGCTGCTCTCCACCGGCTAAATGATTGATTCTAGCCTTTGCTAACTAGACTCCTGAGTCCAAAAACAACTAAGGCTGACCGGCCAGTCGGCTGCAGCATGCACGCATGTGTGTGTGTGTGTGTCTCTGTGTGTGTGTGCGCGTGTGTTAGTGTGTGCATGTATAATCAACCCAAGAGACCCAGTAAAATATGTGCGTAGTGAACAAGGCAGAATGTGTTTGTGTGTGTACTTGTGGTGTGGGGGTATAAAAGTTTTAAAATAGCAACTCTTTTGAGTAGTTAAGGTGTGTGTGTGTCTGCACTGTGCGAGTGTGTGTTTGTGTGTTACTTGTGAGCGGTGTGTGTGTGTTTACGGAAAGCATAGCACAACATCGCCTTTTCAGCTTCATGTTTTCCCCTAAAATCCCAGAAGTGTACATGCACATTACATGAGCTCTTTGGTGTGGGAACGTGTGTGTGTGTGTGTGTGTGTGTGTGTGTGTGTTTGTGCAGGTTGACTTGACTTCAGTGAGACCACACAGCGTGCACCGATGGAGACGCTGCACGGCCATAATAAGGTTACGGTGGAGGCTAATTGAATGAAGTTCTTCATGCTTTGGTGCAGCAGTTAGCCTGCTAGCACGTCTTGAACCCATGACACCAGTCGTTCAGTCCATTAAGCGGCTATAAAGGTCCAATAACAAACAGAGTGCAGGTCACAGGAAGTGACATGTTGAGACTGAGCTGTAGCTACCTGGAAACACAACGGCGCCGATAACATCCCAGCGACATTATAACATTGTGAAGCCTGGACCTCTGATCACCTGCTCATCAGGAGCTTATTCACCTTTTTATTTTCAGCTCCGCTCTCTATCTATTCAGTCCTCCTTAACCCCCGAGGCGCCACCCACCTATTAATAACTATTATTGCAGTTTCTTTACCTTCATTACCGCAGGTCAGTGGATGTATCTGGGGAACGTATATGGCTAGACGGTCGCCGTGGAAACCGAAGTCCCTTTCCCTTTTTTATTAATTGGGCAATTAAACTGGGTCAAGAAACCTTTTTTTTTTTCTTAACAAAAACCACACACATGGGGCCAGTAGCCTAACGTACTGTAGATACATGTAGCTACTACTGTACTGTACGCTCCCTCCTCATCCAGTGGCCACCCACACTCGGCATCATGGGAGTTTGTGAGTCGGCAGTTAGGAAGTAAGGAAAGAAGGAAGGAAGGAAATCACACAGTATCTCAGTGTGTGTGCCTATATTACAGAAGAGAGATTAACTGAAGGATGCTGCTAATTACTGGTGTCAAAAACAGGTTCACTCCAGACTGGAGGACGTTGACACAGCCTGACTGATGACGGCTGTTTTACCTCAAACAGGGGCACAATACATGCACTCATACACACACATATACACACATATTATACACACACTGAGATGGTTGGTATTAGGGCAAAAGCCTCCACATAAACTTCAGATGCTATGATGAATAAAACATGTTTGTATGTCACGTTAAATAAATGGCATTATAGATGATGTCCCTTTCTTCTGTTGTGTTGTTTTTAATAACCCAACCTCCTGGGCTGCGGGGAGCAAAACAATAATTAAAATTAAACATGTTTGATATTTGCAGCTGCCTCGCTCACCAGAGACATGATGGTTGAACAGGTTTACTGAGTGTGGAGTTTTTTAAAAATGTTTTTTACTTCACCTCCATTTCCCTCTGCAGGTGTTGGTGTGTGTCTCCGTGCTGGGTCTCACTGAAGGTCATATAGATGGTAGTGTTACAAACTGCTGGTTGTCGTCCAGGTTTGTTTTGGTGCAAAGAAAAACACACACACACAGTGGCGTCTGAGGGACAGGCAGGTGCTCTCCACCACCAGCTGTTTCTGACAAGTCCTTCAGTCGAGTGTATTGATCCGGTCTGAGCTGTTTGCTGCTCTTTCGCTGTTGTCAGAGTTCAGCTACAGGTTTTCTTCCAAACTTTAGTAACAAAAAAATAAAAACAAATATCAAAGTGCAACAAATGCGATAGATGAATAAAGAGGTGCTGGACAAGTTGGCTGGTTCACATGTAATAATATAAGGGCTGTCGACTGATTAAATTATTCAATGTAACATAGGTAGGCTACTCATGACTAATTGCACATTGATCTCACACTTTTTTTTTGTAAATGTACCCTAAAAGAAACTTTTCAAGTGTTTACTAATGGACAATTATAATGCTTTATGCTTTGTTATTATACATGATGATCCAAAAACAATGACTTATGAAAAAGGGCTTCATTGATTTGGCGTTAAAAAATATGGTCAATAACAACATGACAGCTCCATCAGAGAAGAAACTGTGAGCAGAGATGGTTTAGTAGCTGAGTCATTCATTCATCCACTCACCGATTGATTCATTTACTCAAATTTCATTCATTCAGTCCTGGTGGAGTCAGTTCTCCTGTTAAACCAGGAGAACAGAAGAACCATGAGCCTCCAACTTCAGGCTGTGGCTTCTGTCCATTGTTAGCACTGTTAGCATCATTAGCTCCACACAGATGACTCCATGATGACCGAAGACTCAACTCCACCAATCAACATGGAGAAGTTTACACACAGTTTAACATCCATATACACTCCTCTTTTGGCTTCACTGTAACACTGATAACTAGATTAACTTTAGATCATGCATTTCCTGAACAATTATGTTTATATTAAGCCTCAGTGAGCACGAGAGCAGACGCTGCAACTAAACAAACGGTGAGTTCAGTGTGTCCAGGTTTTCACAGTGAGCAGCTGTTTGGACTCCAAGTGGATCAAACTCTGTGGCGTCTGATCAGGAAACTTCACTGTAGCTACATGTCTGTTGTTGAGGCTCTGGTGATTTTCTTTTTCGGGTCGTCTCTTCGTTTTTGAAGAATTACGTGTTTCATCCGTGGGTCAAGAACAGTCTACGACCCCTAGAGCTGATGCAACACTTTCAGACTCCTGGATGGATACACTCAACTCAGTGGCGAGTTGACATTTAAAGTGTTTCTCATCAGGAACACACACACACACACACACACACACACACACACACACACACACACACACACACACACACACACACACACACACACACACACACACACACACACACACACACACTGATTCATCAGTGCCATGACTTTTATGCTAAATTTTACTTGCACCGCCTTGTTTTCCTCCCTCTCTCTCCCAGGATCCTCTCTTTCCTCTGGCCTCTGCTTATTCTCTCTCTCTCTGTCTCTCTAGTCTAAATAAAGTGTCTGCAGGGTAACTCAGTCCCTGAGACAGAGGAGATTAACGTGTCCACTGGGGACGACAGTGAGCAGAGGGAGAAAGAGAAGAAGAAAGTGTGCTTGCTAAGAGGAATTCAGTTCACTTAAAAATAGACCCCTGGCTTTTCTCTCAGCCGTTTGAGTTCAGAGGAACAACAGCACTGTTTCCTCACAATGAAACTGTCAATCAATACTGCTTGTGCTAATGTTATTACAAGAATATTTGCTTGTTTTTCCCCCCAGTTAATAAGTCTATAAAGTAGCTTGAAAAATGTTTTTACAATGTCTGCAAAAAAAAGAAAAAGAAAACCCAACACATCATATCGTCATATTTAAAAGCTAAGCTGGTGTTGAGCTCTGATTCAAATTGTTGTTGATTTTTTTGTAAATCAACTAATTGATGCATCAATATTTTCTGAACATTTCTTTATGTATTTTTTTCTTATTCAGGCTCTTATCTTTGTTACCAGCTTGTAAAGAGGAGTCCTAAAAAAACAATATCCGAACAGATTGTAACAGCTTCTGACCTTGGGATATAGTCAACAAGTCCTCCAGTGAAATACTGCAGGCTTAACAGACCTTGGTTGTCATGGTTACAATAATAAACAGGCACGCTGTACCAACAACAGTGTAGGTCTTAACTTAGTTATGGGGGGAAGGGGTGATGGGCTCAGACACAAAAACTACTTTGTTAGGTTTTAGGAAATGATTGTGTTTTGAGTTGAAACAAGTACTTCCTCGGAATAAGCGGTCTTTGTCGCCACGGTTACGATAATAAGAATGTGTTGTTGTCAAATGGTCATGGACCGAAGAAAGAAAGCAAAAGGGGCTGAAAATGCAGAAACTGCAGTTCCTCAAATGACCACATGAGGCCAACTCCGAAACTGAGAAAATCCCCATTGACTCCCATGTTAGAATATTTAACTTGTCAAAATGTTGAACTATTCCTTTAAGGTGATGTCACAGAGGCGGCATCCATCTTTCTTTTCTTTTTTTTTCTTCTTTTTTTACAGTCCATGGAAGTGAAGACTCCTGTGTTTGATGCACCTGTGTTTTCTTGACCCCCACAACCTGCCCCTAAGGTCACTAGATGACCCCACAACTAAATTTAACTTTAGGTCACAATGAGCTGCTGCACTGATAGCTAATCTCTGGGCTCTTTGCAGGAAATCAGTCTTGACTTGGTTAAAAGTTCTGAAAAAAACCTTGAGTTTGGCTTCTTTTATTCCCAGTATTAAACTAAATAACATCTTGTTTGTAACCAGAGTATTGCAATAGCAGTCTCACCATGGAAACACACACACACACACACACGGGAGCACATTAACATGTTCATATTTCACTCCTCATCTCCACGATCATAGGCTACTTATGAGCTAAAGCCGCCGTAGATAGTAACGACACTTTTCCTTAGAGCCAGGCGTTAAAATGTAACTTCTATAAAGAGGCGAGGTGTGGGGGGGCGGGGGAAGGCGGTCACCTCGGAGCCGAACCCTCCCAGCCATCCGAAAAGGAAATCAAACAGGCGGCCCTGACAGACAATCCTCCAATTTATTTGGCTCACAGCGTGCTGCCGGCGGAAGGCGAAGCTAAAATGGAAACTCAGTAACTGACCTTTAATGTAATACGGCGCCGATGGCTCGACAAAGAAAGCCTCTGGAGGAGCGGCTGCTGTGCGACTCTGGATGTGTGTGTCTGTGTGAGTGAAAGTGTGTGTGTGTGTGTGTGTGTGTGTGTGTGTGTGTGTGTGTGTGTGTGTGTGTGTGTGTGTGTGTGTGTGTGTGTGTGTGTGTGTGATGAGTTATGACCTGCTCTCATGTCGGCATTTGGGAAGTTGAGAGCCAAAGCCAGGTGGATTAGGACAACTCGCCTCTGTGAGAATACTCCAAGTGGGTTTCAGAAAACATGAGTGTGTTTGTGTGTGTGAGGAAGACAAAGAGAGAGTGTATGTGTGTGTGTGGGTAGGAGAACAGAAATACACAACACAGGCAGAGACATAAAAAACAAACAAAGAGGAAGCAAAATAAAGAAGAGAAACCACAGGAACAACACAGAAAATAAAACGTGACTCAGCCCAGAGAAGCTTCAACAACACAGGACGAGGCACCAAACTCTCTCTCTCTCTCTCGCTCCCTGTGCCCCGGCTGCACCCAGAGGTCACGACCTCTCTGACCTCCACCAGAACAGGTGTGCGTCCGCCAGCGTTTCACTGAGTCTTTTTGTGTTTTGCTGGAAACAAATGATACTTGTGAACACACACACACACACACACACACACACACACACACACACACACACACACACACACACACACACACACACACACACACACACACACACACACACACACACACACACACACACACACACACACAATCACTCTCTCTCTCTCTCTCTCTCTCTGGAGGCCGACGGCGGCACTGGAGCAGAAAACACAAGTTTCCAGTGACCGAGCTCGGAGGAAGATTTTTCCAGGAGGGAAAAAACATTGGGGAGAAAAACGAGGAGGATTATTTTCACGGTGAAACGTATCGATGGTTACTTCATGTAGCTACGGCCGTAAAACACACATAGACGCGCTAAGTGAACATTTCCTGTTGCCTGCTGTAAATGTGAGAAATGAGAAATCCAACGACATCCGTTTAAATTATAACCATAATAAATAAATGAATAAAAATATTAATAACAATATCCTGCTAATTGAACAAACAGCAGAAATGTCAAGGATCAAAGCAGCCGCAACATTAAAAAAGAGCAACAGACAGCGGGACTCAAACACACACACCTACAGGCAGCATGTTGTGTTCATGCAGATTTAAAGCCACTGATTGAATCACACAGCTGCCAGTTTATTAGGAACACTTAGATACGGCTAACGACATCTAATTAGATATAATAAGGAAATAAGGAGATCCTTTGTGCCCACTGTCATCAGATTATATAACATCTGAGTCAAAGGAAGTTACTCATCAGTGGACTCATTGAATTATTATTGTTTATTTATCAAGATAAGATAACACATTGAAATTCAAGATCGACAAAGGGAAAATAAAATATGACACAGAATCTAGAATAAATAAGATAAATTATAAATACAATAACATATGAAATGCATGTACACATATATGTGTATTATTATCATTAACTATGATGATTATTTTTACTGTTATACCTGATGAGGTGAAGTATAAGTGAATTCACTGTTTCCTGTCTCTGCCAGGCTGGTGGAGCACTTTTTGGCAGGAAGTCTGTGACACCTTGACCGACATCTCTAGAGTCGTCTCCTCATTACATCTTGATCTCTGCCTATTGGGGAATTTCTCAAATGTCAGCCGATCCTCCACTAATTATAAAATTAAATTAAATTCATGAAATTTTGTTCAGTGTGTGTGTGACCAGGAAATGGACGGAAATCTGATTCTCTTCTCCTCTTTGATAGAAGCAGCCTGTCGGAAATTAACGGCCGTATTCTTCCTGAGGAGATCACATTGAAAAATAAATATTTAGCGACTTTGTCTGGAAAATATGGTAAAATTGGTGTCTTATGTTTCTTCTCTATGCACTCATTTTTCTTATTGGATGTCAGATAGGTAGAAGTATGTAAAAGTAATTATGTAAAATTGATCAATTCAAAAAAGTTTGAAAAAACTTGAAGTAAACAAACTGCTCCTGCAAACAAACATCATTATAATAACCGTGAGTTTGATGGAGCTCATTTTACTTATTGTTCAACATTTTTTGAATTTAACTATTAAGTATCTATAAACATTGACATACTGCTGCAGAATGAATCCCAGAGACACTGTACTTAATTTTTTGCATCCCGAGATTAGGATATCACACTCAGCCATATTGAGATTTCAATGTTTCATCTGAAAAGTATTTGATTTTTAAATAATAGGAATGAATGAGCTGGATCAAAGAGCTACCGAGAGAAGGAAAGTTGTCAAATACTGAGACATTAACTATTTTTTTTTTGGTTGAAAACATAAATCAATAGATAAATGCCTCGTCCTTTTCGTCCTTTTATGAATGTATGATCACAGAGAAGATGTAAAGAAACCTCCAAGTCCAAGGAAAAGCTATATGGTTTGGTTTGTCTGAAGTAACAGAGATAAGCAAATAAAAGATTTAGAGATGTTTCCAGAGATGTTAAAGTGTTGGTGTTTTGTTTAACAGTAATTATCATCTAAATTACACCTTTAACAGTTGTAATCCTGAGATTGCACGAGTGTTACGTGGCGTTACATCAGTTTCCCTCCTCACAGAGGAGACACTCCACTTTCATAGAAAGAGAAAGAAAGAGAGAGAAAGAAGGGAGGAGGGGAAGAAAGAAAGAAAGAGCTCCAGTCAAAGCTCCTTCTTCTTCTGCTTTCAGGCCATGAAGAGAATTTACTTATTCATCTGTTTCTCTGTTCTGAGCGAAACATAAATACATTGATCAAAGCTACGCTCGTCCTGTGTTTTGCTCACATGTGTTTTTGTAAGAGCGAGCGATGTTGCATCGGTAAACATTATTATCCAGGGACGAGGTGTAAAGTGACAGCGAGACAACGAGAGAGAGACAGAGAGAGGGAGGAAGGGAGCTGCTGAGGGGAGATATCATTTGTGTCAGTCCGAGCGAACACCTATCGATTTACATCCAGCGCTCCACAATGAGACCTCATGTTTAATTCATGCAGGGCCCATGAAAGAGCCATAAATACAGCAGCGCCACTCGTCAAGTGCAGCTTCCCCTCGGCACAGATAGTTATAGTGAGCGCAGGAGGTGGAGGGACGGGGACGGAAGACGAAGGACGATGTGGATGAGACGCACTGGAGGTGAAGATTAGGACGATATAATGTTCCTGCAGTGTCTCCTCAGCAGGTTTTTAGAAGATTCAGTGCAGATACAGGATTGTACATGTCCCACCCATTCCACCCGTTCATTTTTTCGTATTTGAGGCGTGCTTTATGAAAGCCTGGAGCTGTTTATTGGGCGCTACGAATGTCTATCAAATGCTGTACGTAGCTTATAGCCAATCGTATCAATCCTACCCGATGATGTATGTAGAGCGACAGAAATCCGATGAGGAAAAAAAACGCTAAATGCTGCTCTTTTTTCAAAAGACAGTTGACTTGTGACAGTTGATGGTCCTGTCACTACAAGTATGGGCCCTGGCTACTTGGCCACAAGGATATCCCTTTGGTTGAATGGCAAGCGCACATGACTATTACCCGGGAGACTAGGGTTCAAACCCGGCCCAGGCCCTCCTTCGTCCTGCCACATACTTAAAACACTTTCTAACGCTGCATTGAAAGGTAAAACGTCTGCCGCTCGACAAGCTATCAACAAAGTTGCTTCGGTGTGCTGTCATCGTCTTGCTGCCCCTTCCCCCGTTCTGTTATTGGTTCCCTCGTTGAGGGGGAAATTGGGTTCATGGTTTCCAGGCTGACTTGCAGAGCGAATAAAATCGTGTGCAAGGCAGCATGGGTATACCAAGACTAGCTGCTTGTACATGAGTGAGATGTGTCCTTTAATAGAGTCCTAGCTACAGGACGGAGGCTGGAGGAGGAGTCCTCTGTCTGGAGTTGCACCCCAGAGTCATAGAGGCCGTCTTCAGCCCAGCCGCCTACTGCTTTGACGACCTGGAGGATTTACATCTCACTCCCTCGCAGTAAAACAGCCGCTCAACTTTCATTCCCCCCCACCCCCTCCTCCACCTCCACCTCCACCTCCATCCTCACCCCCCCTTCTCCTTTATGATCTGGAGTGGAAAGGGTGCGTGAGTTATGGGCTTTGTTTGGGACACAAGAAATATAAAAATGCTATACAGCCGCCTCATGTCACACATGTCAGGGGAAGGCGGGGGGATTGTCTGCTTCGCATGTGTGGAGGATTTGTGTGGAGGATATGTGCATATGTGTGTGTGTGTGTGTGTGTACATGTGTGTGTGTTTGCAGTGGGTGTTGTTTCATCAAGCCGTCATTACCTCCAATCAGATCAATGGATAAATCAAGTGAACGCAACACTCGGCTCTGAGCTCTGAGGAGATGGAGTTACTGAGAGCGGAGGGCGGCTGCTGGTGGACTCGACTCTGCTTTCAACACAATACGCACTCTGTTTGGCTCCGCGCGGGGGGAAACGGCCGCCGCTGCCGTCTAATGAATTGAAATACACACCGCTCCATTTGTCAAAAGAGCACTCTGCCCTTATACACTTCACTAAATCTCCTCGCTGCTGAGGTCGTCACCTCACAGCGGACATCCCTCGCCCGTCATCTATCTGCGACTTGCCTCCACTCCCCAAACCCCCCACCCCCCAAAAGGCCACTTTTCTCACACAAACACACACATGAAGCAGAACAAACCTTCATTGGGTGCTTTACGATGGAGAGGAGCCGAGCTCAAACGACTGCTCTGTCCTTGAAAGAAGAGGTATTAGGAAGACAGACGAGGTGTAGGAGGAGGAGGTGTAGGAGGAGGAGGAGGAGGAGGAGGAGGAGGAAGCACGAGAAGGAAAACAAGGTAAAAGAAAGGGCCGTTTCATAATGACAGCTTAATGAAAAAGTAGTTAGGGCTTGTATATCTGCTGGAAGGCCGAGGCCAGGCGGAGGAGGGTTTGGGTTCGACTCAGGAGAGGAGAGCCAGGCCGGGGCCGGGGCCAGGGAGGGGTCGGGTCTGGTGGGTGCAGGTTAACGAGGGAGGGAGGGATCAGGGAGAGGCTGGGGAGGGGGTGTAGGTGGGTGAGTGAGCAGTGTGGGCCTTGGGTGCGTTGCAGTCGGACACATCCATCCACGGCGGCAGACAGGAAGGACGGGACATCAGTCACCGGAGCTGCAAAACCGCAGAATGCAGCACAGTTACACACACACACACACACACACACACACACACACACACACACACACACACACACACACACACACACACACACACACACACACACATGCACGACACACACACACACACACACACATACACACACTCCTCTTCTCTGCCAGTTCCACTCCCCGCTCACACTTGGCTTCTTCCAGTAACCGATGCACTGCAGAGTAAAACACATAACCGCTAATGAGCAGCAAACGAATGCATCAAGGAAGTCGCCGGCTGGTTTAAAGCTTTTCATTCGACACCGACGCCGTTGCCGCCGTCGGCTGCTGCTGCTACTTCTCACAGCTTCTCTCAGACGCAGTGCCTTTTTCCACCCCCCCCCCCCCCACCACCACCACCCGTGCATCTGAGTGAATGACTCGGTAATGTTCAACAGCATGTGAAACGGCCCATACATGGCAGCGGCCATAGAGATGAGCTGCAGCCGGATGAACTGGGCCAAGGGTATCTGCTACAGTCAGATGAAAAGCCATCCGGTGCACAAGGGAGCTTCTATCCACCAAGGAGCAAACTAATTTCTAGGCCAAGAAAGTTATCAGTGTGTATGTGTGTGTGTGAGCAAGGGAAATTAAGACACAGAATGCGAAGCAGCCAAACAGGAGGTGAGGAGTTGAAACCAGTAAAGTGCATGTGTGTGTGTGTGTGCGTGGGTTGGAAGGTCTTAATGTGCAGTTTGAGGGGTAATTAGCTCATACATCAGCCAGCCAAAACAAGTCAGACGGTGAATCTTCTCCTCTCTGGCCTTCAAACTCCAAGGTCTGAATCCATCGCATTAATGCAAAGAAAATCTCCAAAGCTCCTCCGCTCAGAGAAGACGGGGTTGTGCAGTAACCGACCGGTCAAAGAGCTTGGAAGCGTCCTTTGATCATCGAGGTCAATACATAAAAAAAAGAAGAAGGCTAAGGCCGAGGAGGGGGGAGTATAGCTCTCTATATCGAAAGCATACTGTTAGCAGGCTGCGGTAAAGAGAAACAGAGCGGATGGCAGCAGACAGGTATGTCTGGAATGCCCTGGGAAATCAAGCTTTCTGTAAACTCTCGTCCTCGTTCATTCCCCGCATCTCACACTCGCGCTCTTTTCCTTTTCCTCGAGGGTCAACGCAGCCAAATTATATAAAAACAACGGTCTCACCTCGCTCTGGTGGAATCAACCCGAGATAATACCTCATCATATATTTATTCAGCTTGTGAGGCGTTCATTTCTGAGATATTTGTCTGTATTTCTGTGGCTGAAAGCTACAGCAACGGCTCTTTTTTTTTTTTTTCCCCTCCAGAATCCATTTTAGGTTTTGTAACATGATCCAAAGTTAATGAGTCCAAACCAGGAAGCAGGATAGAGCTGTGTGGGTTCCTGTGTGGTGCAGACTTTTACAAATCAAGACTTTTTTTTCTTTCTGTGTGTAACACAGACACACACAAATGACAGGCAGATAATCACGTACGCACGAGGGCTGGGATTTCACAAATGCTCATCATTTATTAAGTTACACATCAACCCTGACAAGCCTGGTTGTACGGCTACTATTTTTATTATACATAATGAGTCTTTTCTGCCAAAAAAGAAAAGAAAAATAAATTACATTCGAGTGTCAGGTGTCTGCATGATTCAAAGTGATAATTCAGGTTATTTGTCGTGGGGAATTGTGTGAGGTAGTCGTGTATTCAGATCAGTAGTCAGGTATCGCATGCAGCTCTCAAAGGCAGAGCAATGCACATGCGGCAAAGACAGCCACCAAAACTATCTAATATCTATTTTCAGTGGTTTATCGTCACATCAAAACAAAGTGAAGTTTTGATGTTCCTGACCGTTAGCGATGTGAGAAAAACTGTGCTATTTTCTACAAGACGTAAACACATCATCATGTAATAACGCCGCATTTTGTAATAAGCTGCCACATTTCGTGATAAATTATTACATATTGAATCAGTAATTCTAAAATGCGGGTGTTGCACTTTTTCAATGAAGAAAATGTAATAATTTGGTGCATTATGTAACAACTTATTACAAAATGTGGCAGATTATTACAAAATGCAGCGTTATTACATCATGAGGTGAAAAATGATTACAATATTACACACTGCAGTGTTATTACCTAATGTGGCGCTACATGGCATCATTTAAAACAATTCTAAACACATTGAATTACTCCAACTATCTCTTTATTGAGTCTTGTTGCTCACAAGCAAAGGAGAAACAAGTGTAAAGCAGACAAATCTTTAGAGGAAGAGAGTGGATTTGGTTGGTTGTGGTTCATTGGTTCAGTGGATCATTAGGCTTTGACTGTAGGACGCCGTCAGATTCAGTTTCTTTCACCCTGTTGCAGCTGCTGGGTGAAAATCATCTGCATAGAAAATCATCTTGTGTTAAAAACATCGTCTTGTTAAGACTTTCAGCTATGATAGAGGTTTTAGGAGAGTTACAGCTCTGTGCTCTGCAGGTAAACATCAAGTCCTGGTTCCAAAAACCTCATCCCAGTTTGCACATGCTACATCTGCTCCAACAGAGACTGGGATCCTGTGGCCTGAAAACATCTGATCCTGGTTTCTGAACATGCTCTGCTGCTACACAACTGGCTGAGCTGCTGAGGAGTGATTGTCAGAGACCTGGATACTGTTAGAGTTTTGTATATAAAGGTTTAAAAATCAAAACCAGGACACTAGTGCACATCTAAATCAAACTGTGAACTTTCCCTTTAATCTAACCACATTGTATTCTGTCCATACAACCTTTCCATACACACTGGTCTAATGCTTTATAACACTTTTGATAGACGCTGACACATTAAGTCGGAAAATGATGCACGACGGCTCGGCTCGACGTCAGATTATAGAAAACACTTGTGTGCGTCATCCTGGGAGGAAATTACAAATTGCGTCTTCTGTTCTTTAAGCTGAGGCACTTGTTGAGAAGCAGTCAGCTGGATCTGGGTCCCAGTTTCACACCTGTGCAGAAACCCAGTCCCCGTTACTCTGGATAATCCACAGAACACCCTGTCGACATTTTTCATTCAGTGGGCTGTTTCTCTGGCACAAAAGTGGTTCCACTGAAACACACTGAAACAATTCCCCTTCATCCACACTGCGCTGGGTCACAGCCAGATTCTTCAGAGACCGAAAGAAAAAAAGAGAAATCAAATCTGCATGGCTACAAAGCAGCAGTGGAAAATGACAATATATGTTTTGTTTTTCATAATTTGTTTGAAAAGACTTTAGTGCTCCTTACCCTTTACTTCTGTTTATGCACTGAGAGCGTCAGCAATGGGTTTTCCATGCAAACTCCTCGCATAGCAGCCCCCCATTTAATAAACACAGAGCCTGGGCCTGGGCCTTTGCCCCGTACGCGAGTTATGAAAACGTGGGAGTGTAATAATATGTAAGTGCACAATAATAAACTTTGAGTACATGTCTGGGTTTATGCTCTGCTCCTGACCCCGAAACCTGAATGTGTGATAAGACGTAATGAATTTCTCTGGCCTGACATAAAACATAGCATTGAGTCAGTGTTTACCCTGCGGAGAGGAATGCCAGATACACCGAGCTCTCGGCTTGTATCGGACGACCGCCATCTAACTCCTCACACACACACACACATTCCCACCAAAACGAGCTTTTAAATTCATCACATTTTATTCATAATCTTTACAAGGCTGTTAACTGGAGGACAAGGCGTCTGGGTGTGTGTGTGTGTGTGTGTGTGTGTTTCCACTGTACACTCAGTATTCGCCTGTGACTTTGCTTCCTCACATATTTGCCTGGAAATATTTCTCTCAACCTTTATCTTTATCACTCTGTCTTTTGTCTCTGTCTGTTGCGCTATTGTCTCTAAATCAATTCGCCTGTGAGCCGACCTTCAGAACTAACTGTATGTACTTTTTTTTTTTTCCCCCGGTGCCAGGATTGATAACTGGATTATAGGCTCAGTAATAAGTACACAATGGCCTTCTTTGATAAGAGGAGCACAGTCAGAACGGGGAGGCTGAGAGAGGAAACTGTGCCTCAAAGAAACCACTGTGGATTACTAAATAAAAGAGCCATAAAACACAGCCCTTTGGCTCTAGCAGAGGAAAGCTTATGCTAACACGCAGCGGTAATGATTTTAATATCTGCGTTTAGAGCCGGAGACCACACGCTGTAAATTTCAAATGCACCTACCTAATGCCATGAGATAGAGAAAGAGAGCCCTCCACCACAACTCCTCCTTCGTCTCCTCCGTCTGCCTCCCCCCTAACCTTCCCCTCCCCTCTCCTCCCCTCTGGGCCTTTTCCTTCACTTTTTTGAGGCAGAAATGTGCAGAATCAGCTTCTGTGTTTCTCTTTATTGACACAGGAGCAGATGATCTTTTTATTATTTATTTCTTTCCACCCGTTTGGAGCAAAAAATGAGCATTGCTTCATAGCCACACACACACACACAGAGGGAAAATCTGACCTCTTCTTCTTTAAAAAAAAAAAAAAAAAAAAAAAACGAGAATTAAAAATTGAATTTTGCCTCTCCGTGTGTTAACATCTCCAGTGAGACTTCTTTTTTTTTCTCTCCTCCTTCTCTGATCAGAAGCAGGCCTGGGAAAATGAATCTATTTAACTCTTGAACACACAAGAAGAAACAAATCTTATCATATCTTTGAAATTACGGCTCCACTTTGGAGGCTGTTCAGGCATCTGGCAAGTCACATCAAACGCTCTCTAGTGGTCTAAATGTTTTGTTCCAGGCCGTCTTCTATTAGCCTGCAATTTTGCCAGAATATGATAAGAAGTGAAGCAATGAATGCGAGAGCAGCTCCTCCACTCTCTGCCCTTCGTCCTCTGTCCCTGCATCTGTTCACTGTTAGGCGGATAATGATTTCAGTGCCCCTCCTCATAGCTCGACGCTGTTCCCATCCAACAGTCCAGGAAATTTTAAGATTTCTTCTTCTTTCTTTTTTTGCTTGTGGTTATTCTGGCAGGTTTTATGCAAATAAACATAACCGAAGAACACATTCACATGAAAATATCAATTATCAGTTAACGCTGAAGGATTTGTTATTTTTTCTGTCTCCGGAGATGTTCACGGTTTTTCTTTCTCTTTTTTTAATAAATACCCATGCGTATCAGCAGAATAATGAGTCACATTCAAACCAAAACTTTCACATCAATCACCGGCTGTGTTTGTTATTCTATACTTAATCTTGCTTTGTTTCTATTTTGTGTCATGTTCCTGTGTTTCCGCCTCTTTTTCCATTGAATCACCGTATTTTTCTGATGCTGTAATGCTCTCTCACTTGGATTAAGAAAAGAGAAAAGATGGTAATAACGCTCTAGCTTGCACGACACATTGCTAACTATGTACAAATACTCTGCTGTGATTAATATTTTGTTTAATGTTAAAACTGAGTCTGGATTAACATCTAAGTCTACTCACTTAACTGAGAAATCCAGGATTTAGACTGGCCGATATAAATATAAACACTACTCACAGAAAGTTTGGGATATTTGGCTTTGAGGTGAAATTTCAGAATGCACCTAAAATGCAAGTGAACTTAATTTGACCTTCTCTAAACTTTTGAATGCACACATCCAACTGTTCAGTGTTTCAGTATTTATAACATAACATGCTGTTCTCTAACAAGCATCACAACAAGTGTCTGATCCATCTTCCATGAATCGACCACTAAATGTTCTGGTTCACTGACAGTTTGTATTGAAACAGTCCTCTTCATCAGGCTGTTCACACTCTGACATCATGAGACCAAGACAACACCTGTATAATGATCCACCAACACTATATCTGGCCGTGTCGATGCTTCAGATGATGGGATGTTGTCGGAGGGAAGTGCACTGAGCTCAGAGTGTCATTAGCAGGCTGAACAGAGACACAGAGAGACTGGAAGAGTCACAGAAAGACAGAGAAGTGGACGTCCTTTGGCCACATGACAACTTATTGACACACTGATCGATGCAAACTATACTGACAATGTTTTGGGTTTATTTATTTAGCTCCACCCCCTTTTCCCAAAAGTTGAAGTAAATGTTTCCTGAGGTTTGTGACGTGGTGTTGACTGATTATTTCACTCAGGTTTTGAATTATATACAAGTTTTAGCACTTTTAATTGATGTAACATTCACCTGATTGTTAGTTGTGTTTGATATAGAGGATAATGACACAAAAATGAAAGTGCAAGGAAAGAAGTAAGAGAACAAATTACCCTTTAGACAGATATTGTACTTGTAGTCATATAGACGTTAAAATTCAGGACCTACGCTATTGTCTGTAATATATAGTAGCTGATTTTTAAAAATCTTTCAGTTTTATTTTTATTTGATTTAATGAAATTATTTTTCAGATCTCATCACAAAGTCACTTTTCCAATACTTGAATTATACATGGTGTGCCAGGTATATAAATCTGTAGATCGTCTGCATATTATTGTATTATTTATTGTAAATCCATTGAAATAAAGACATTATCTAGTGTCTCAATGTACTTTTAATGGTGTCTACTCTTAGGAAACATATATTGGCACATTTCCAGGCTAAAAGTTTGGTCCCACTGTCTCAGATCATTGATCATTCATCGGGCAAACTCTCCGGTGACAACATGTTTGTTCCTTTACCTCATCATACCTGACTCACACTGTTGCTGTACCATTTCCCATTTTCCCTTCTCCTCCCTTACTGTCTGTTGATGTATCTACACATCCACACACATACACACAATGCTGCAAACACACTGGCAAATGTACACAATCCCACACACAGCACGGCCGTCCTCTGGCTGTATCTGTCGGTAGTGGTTTATAGCCTGAGCCAGGCACCTCATTAGTGGACAGCTGCTGCTGCTGCTGCTGCTGCTGCTGCTGCTGTTGTTGCTGCTGCCGCTGCACCTCCTTCCATACCTTCACTTCCTCCATCCCTCCATTCTCTCCCCCCTGTGAGCTGCCCTTACCCTGAACTTGTCCTGAGGGGGAAGATAGAGAGCGAGGGAGGAATGGGAAAGGAAGGGAGGCAAGAAGAGAGGAGTGGAAGAGGAGGAGGGTAAGAATGAGCAGTCAGATCATCTCGCCTCGCTCTGCTCAAGTGGGGGAGTGTGTGTGTGTGTGTGTGTGTGTGTGTGGGTGAACATTCCCTTTTTCATCTGTGTGCATCAAGGTCGATTAAAGTATGATGATATAGCGTCTGTACTGTGTCGTACTGTACTGATCACAGAAGAAGAAGAGTGAATCAAACTGAGTGTGTCATTCTTTCAAATCCGTTACTCCTCCGTGACACACACACAGAATCTGTATCTGAAAGTCACTTGCAGACAAAGAGAGAAATAAACATGAACTTTCTGATATGAAATATTATATCAGTGGAGTCTCATGTTTTCAGCTCCATCCATCTGACTAAACACTTATCTGTCCCATCTCTCGGATCTTTTTTCACCTCTGGAATAAATCCAAGCTGTTCTGCTCTCAGAGCCTTTCACCCCCCAAAAAAATCCTCCCCTGAAGGGCCGGCGTCAATCCCTGCTCCTCTTTCATGTCTAATCGACTTTTACAAGCCCCCGTCCCTCATAGGCCGACTTTTACAACTTTTTTCCCCTTTTCTTTTTACTCCTGATTGGTCGGATGACTGAGTGTCGTCGCTGAGCAGCACAGGTGCAAAACATTACCACGCTAATCAGAACCAATTACAAACAGGTGTGTCAGTGGTGCAGGCCGGGAAGGTGACTTTCTAAAAAAGAAAAAAATGAAAAATTGGGGGCGTGAGGGGGAAACAGTGTCTGAGGGTAGGGAGTCGTTACATGACTGAACACACGGGGGGGGTTTCATGAAGCGAACTGACTCGTTTTAATAAGTTCTGCTTGTTTCCGTTGTACAAAGCGAAGCTGGGCCGACGCCAGCTCTGTTCAACAGGAACCTCTGCTTTTGTCCAGATGTGGCCGCTGGGGCAGGTTTAAGGTGCCTCAGTCGTCTCTCTGCTGTTACTGCTCATCAGCATCACAACACGAGGGATTAGATCAATGTTTAAGATCATTAGCATTTCTATTAAGTTGAGAGAAACCATTCTAGCCTTCTAGTGTTGTGTTGTAACTTCCTGCGTTGTGTGTGTGTGTGTGTGAATGCTGTCCCAGCTTGATCTTTCTACATAGTTTGCCTATAAGATAATGTCCCTCTGCCGGCGAAATCTTGGTTTTCTTTGAAATTTCAGATATTTTATTCACACAAAGGTATTTTTGATACCACTATCTCCATGTGCAGCTGCCAAAATGATTTAAAACACATTTATTTGTAATTTCAAGTGTCAACATGTCAGTATTATGCTGGATCAATGTCAATATGACGAGCAACAGGTCTTGACTTGATCACTATGCACATCACACATGAAAAATAGGTGAGATGCAGGATCTGTAGATCGTGTGCGTGCTGAAATGAGTATGAATAAGTTTCCACATTTGCAATGCACACGCAACACATCCAGTAGTGTGTTTCTGGCCCAGGACCGTTTTTAAACGTGGAGTACGTAACTATGGGAACACACAGCCTCCATTGTATGTGCAGCTGAACTGCTGTGTGTTTGCAACTTTCAGCTCTGTCTGTGTATACACTGTTTACAGGTGCCGCAAGATGAAATCCTGATTTATTTTTGATAAATAAAATCTCCACATGTAGCTGTAAAATTAAAGCATCTATTTTTCATGGCTGTCATTTTCTGATTTTCAATAGAAGCTTGTGTGAAACCTGTCAGCCTCTCTACCACATCTCTAGATCACATGATCTGAAGATTGCCAAAATGAACCAAGGATGATTGGAAGACACCATGCAGCCTGTGTGTCCTGTCTACCACTGCTGGCTGTTCATATCAGGGCTTTTTGTCATCCAGACTTATAGTAGGTGATTTGTCTTCAGGTTCTCTGCTGCATCTTGAGCTGATGACAGGAAAAATGACAGGAAATGTGGGCAGAGCAAGATGTAGAACATCGAGTACCCAGTTCACCAGGATTGTTGTGATTCTCCTGTGTTTCCACCTCATTAGAAGCAGAATGGTAGCAAATGTATGGACTAAATGAACACAAATCCACTGCAAATGCCTCTGCTTCCAGCTTATCTCAAGGCCACACACATAAATGATATTAGAGTATTACACCAACAACAATGTGGAAAAAGACAAATACACTAATGTTAATGTACATTTTTTGTTAAAAGACAAAATAATAGGTGCCAAAATCAACAGCGACAGAGACTGATGTACAGTGGAGTTGGCATTTTGTGTTGCAGCCTTATCAGATTAATTAATTTCAGCCCGAGTTCTGCTCTGATGTCGTCGTCGCTGCCTTTGTTGATGATGATTTAATGCTCCCGCCGCTGTTGGTCTGAGAATATTTATGAAACCACATTATCAGTTCATTTGTTCTGTATCCATTAAGAGGTGCAGCGTGTGCTCAGGGCGGTTTGTGTTGCTGACGATTTGAGTTATGGACTCCTGCTGCCCGTGTTTAAATTGCACTAGCACAACACATCAGCACTAAACAGAAGAAGACTCAACTTATTTACCCTCCAGTGTGAATTTTAGACGTTCATCATTAGTCTTCTTTGTGATGTTTTCACACATCTCACAATTAAAACAGGTTAATGCACGAACCAAATAATACTACGAATGAATGAACACAGTGGCTGTTTAATTATCACATTTTAAGACTTTGATAACAGAGACTGGATATACCTACCTTCTACCAAATGAACAGGGAGTGTCTTAATTTGAAGCATCTGACTGTCATTTCTTTAATGTGAGATATTTATAACATGTCAGGGGGAAACACATCAGTTAACCCTTTAACATTGTGAAAACTTCAGTCTTTATATTGGTGCAACATGCAAACCATCGGGTTGCAGATACATCAGGCTTTTGTAGAGTAAATAAAGTGTGCTTTTTTTTTTGGAGCAATCAGCAAAATAAGGTGTGATAGCCAAATTATATGCAATGTTGAAGTGTGAACTTGGTTTTTGGTGAGGTATGAATTGAATTTATGTTTGCAACTAAAAAAAACATGAACGCTCGGCACTCAAAATGGCTGGCACTGGCAATTCCGACGTGTTTTTGACCTGCTGCTGTTTGGTAAAAGCAGGCTGAATAAACTTTTATGTTTCACATTCTGCGGAATAAAAAATGTACAAAGAGTTGAATTATATTAGCAAAATGAACAGCTTTGAGCTGTTTTGATTGGCCTTTTTCAGGAATCTCTGTCTGTTATTCTGTACCAGTTCACAGTAATTTGGCAATTTTTGGTGGAACTAGATGGTAGGAGGAGTGCAGCTCATTAAAAAATGAAAGGAAATTAACATGAACTAGTTCATTTTTGGGGGAATTGTGAACTTTCACAAATCTAAAAAAGAAAAAAAATAAGAAAAAACTAAATTATGAATGTGAACTAGTTCATTTTAATGTGTGTGAAGTGAAGTTTGAGCCAGCTCGTGTGAACGTGCACATGCACAACAGTAGTAGTGAGCTGCCAGAAAGATGTTCAACATGCTACTTGAAGCTCTCTCGGCCCAGAACGAGATGTTCACTGCCAAGAATAAAGAAACAGTTTATTTTGGTTTTGGACTCCAGATGTAAACACACTTGAGATGCACCCTAAACCTCATTGACAACACATTCAGTGTCATGTGAATGGAAAAAGGCTTTGTGGTGTGAATCCTACGTAGCAGGTGACAGGCAGCTTAGTAAGTCAAACATCTTAGCCAGTAATGGATTGTTGGGATAACACAACAATCAGGACATGGTGTTTACTGGCACTGGTGCAGCATGTAAATATTAGGAGAGGGTAAAGACATGAACAGCAATCTGTGTTTTGGCGACGGAAGGAAAAATCCAATTTGACTGTGTTGGAGGGAGATTTGAACGTCAAGTGAAAATGTTATTCATCGTAACAAGACGCTGTCCAGATGTGTGTTCATGCCAGAGGAGGCCAGTGCTCAGGCAGGAGCCTGAGGCAGAGCTCCGATAATACAGATATATGGAGGCAATATATAACACTTTAAAATCCATGATACAGACCTACCACAAACTTAGAGTTTCTACAAGCAGGGGAATAATTTCCACTTGTCAAATCTGAGAATCCTCCTTTTGGAGTTTGACGTATTCACTAACATTTCAGTAACTGTGTCTTCTAACTGTCCAGCAGCTGGAAAAATGATGAACAACATCTGGGCTGACTTCAGAGACACTGACCAGACTGGGAGAAAAAAAAACTTCATCAGCCTCCTCTGCATGTTTTTCAGGGTAAACAAAACAAGTTCAAACCCAGTATAAGGATGGACAGCATCTGGTTGATGTGTGAAATTGACGACATAGTTGAAAAATCATTGTGAAACAGTTGCAAACAACTGACATCATCTCTTCCAACATATCAGCCTGAGGTCAGTGTTTATCTGTTTGCTTCTCTCCTACTCTGTGTTCACAATGTACAGTATTTTAATACAGATGAATTTCCAATGAAGCTGTTCTCATTTACTGTTTGTACCAACTTATTTTGAAAAGAGCAATGGCTGATACAAATTTCCTCATGTGGCCTTTGGTTGACCAGTGGTGGAACTATGATCACTCAGTCACTCAGTCAGTCACATACATTCATAATTAGCCAAAAATAAATCTGAATTTTGATTTAACTGTGACAATATTTTTCGATAATGCTAATTTACATTTCTAAGAATAATGAATTGTGTTTTTTTGTTGTCAAGACCTAAACACAGCAGCGTTTTTGAGACTCACAACCTTAACCGGCATCATCTTGTCCATCATATCAGCCCATTTGCTTCTCTCCTACTTACAAGTGCAGTATTTTAATACAGATGAATTTCCAATGAAGCTGTTCTCATTTACTGTTTGTACCAAGAGCAATGGCTGATGGGAAGTTCCAACAAAATTCAGTCGTGTGGTGTTTGGTTAACCAGTGGTGGAACTATGATCACTCAGTCACTCAGTCAGTCACATACATTCATAATTAGCCAAAAATAAATCCGAATTTTGACATTAGAAATCCGAATTGTGACAATGTTTCTATAATGCTAATTTACAATGATAAACTGTGTTTTTTGTTGTCAAGATCTAAACACAACAGTATCTTTAAGATTGACCACAAAATTTTGCCTCAAGACAACACGTGCTGTCAATCTGATGCTCAGTGATGGAGACGTGTTGTGATGTAAAGTTATGTGTTTGCTGTCTATTAAAGCAGATATCAGTGGAATGTTTTTGTTAATATAAGTCCTAAATAGTCCTATTTTCCGTCAGCAATCACTTACATGAAGTATTTCAGCCTAAACACGAGTCTCTCCGTCACTCTGCTCTGCTGTAAGCCGAGGAGAAAATTTTCCTTGTGGGATACAAGTGTTATCCAATGAGGAGAGAGAACGGCATGAAGGGCTGTGTGTGCAGCCAAGGGATGCGCGTGAATGTGGTGACGTAGCACGAGGACCAATTGATGCCTGACAAGGGCGGGGGCTGCTAACTCATAGTGCGTTCAAAGAAACTCGTACTTTGTGTTTTTCCTTCCTGTGAAGTCATACCAGTTCGATCTGGTACGAGTTCACGGGTCGGAAGTTACGAGTGGCCGTTATAGGGAACTTTCACAGACAACAGGATGGTAAAAACACGAGCTACGGGTTACCTGGAACGCTACCAAGTCGTAGTTGTGACTTGAAGCTGTAACTTACGGTTTCAAAAGCCTGCCTTGAACGCAGCATTAGCCGAAACGGCCGTGCCGCTGTTATCTGCTTTAATACCACGACTGGCAGTGTTCATTCTACAGTCAGGTTTATTGTGAGTCAGGTGTGTTGGGTTAGTCAACACAAAACATCCACATGTTGTTAATCCAGAATCATCCACTCATGACAGGTCATTATGTGAAGTGTAAGGTGGAATGTGATTGTAAGAAAGATGAGAAACTAGTATAAACACAGACACACAACATTTCTTAAGGCTTTCTCTGTGTGAAAGCTAGAAAATTGCGATCCAAGAAAAGCTGAATCGAGGGCAACTGGGATTATTTTGTATGTCTGAATGGCTGGTGTGGAGGTGCAAGTGTGTAACCTCTGTGGGGTCGATATCGAGGCCATTAGTTCGTTAGTGCTCCTGGGTGAGTTGTTGAAATCGCCTGAGGCCAAGTGTAAATCACAGACAACTCCAAATACCTACGAGCAAGACTAGTTGAGTTTGATCCAACCTCTGATTTTCTTGGATAACGGAAAGTCTTTAGACAGAAAATGTGACGTCAACCCGTATTTTATGACCAAACGGTGCCTCAAAGTAGTTTATCATTATAAAGAAATAAGGAAATAGGTGTATGTTATAGTGCAACTTCTCCAAAGCACATATCACTTAAATTCACCTGTATGTTCAATAGATATCAGATTCCTCTTGGTGTTTTTACAATCATATTGTTGATACATATTTTGATTGATACATTATTAATGCACAAAAAAAAATCTACTGATCATATTTAATGCATTAAGATTGATTAAAAAATATTTTACTTTCTAGATTGATATTAATCACACGGAGGAGGGCATTCACATTATTGCAAATTTCTATAAATGCTATTTTTTAAATCTAATTACCAAACCTTTTGGCACACTTCATATTTGAAACTGGACCTGGACCTTTAAATCAGTCTTGTGAGTCAGTCTGACGCCAAAGTCAAACTTGACCATTACTTAATTAGTTAGATACGATAGTGTAATTTATTATTCAGCAGATGTTAAATTGTTTTTCCTGCTTTCAGTAAAGCTCATGTGGAATCAAACAAACAACGCACTGACTCATTCGCTGACTAAGGCCTGCAGCTGCGTCGAGCATAAGCAGTTTTACAAGATTGATTAAATCTTATTCCTTCACCCTGATCTGACCGGCTTTTAACGCAGAGTCTTACAGTGGTGAATGACGTGAAAATGAAAGCTGCAGATGAGTGTGTGTGTGTGTGTGTGTGTAGAGCCAGAGGAGAACGGTATGCTTTACACAGTGCCTCAGAAAATTATACAAACAGAACAGTGGCCACAACGGCTCCCCTGCCAAATGCTGGGTTTCTCATCGACCTCAGCTAACCACACACAAACACTCGTATGCAAACACACAAAGAAACACACAGGGAGAAGAGAGACAATGGCTAACATGCACATATACATGCATAAAAACACACCACGTAAAGCAGAAAAACACACACCTGCTCAAGGAAAACTGACCTTGTGGCTCACATCCCATTACATGACAACAATGTGAGACATAGCAGAAGCCGAGCAAAATCACTGTCGGAGTGGATCCAATCTAAACATGAAACCGCATCTCCCTCTCTGACCTTCCTGGGAAACATGTGGACAAAACACACACTCACAAATATACAAAACACACATCCAAAAGTCCAAGTGATCCAATCTATTCTCCATTTTGCACAGATTGATGGAGACAAAATGGACCACAAACACCACAACGCTAACAGGAGAGAGCATGTCCTGCAGAGACGACGGATCCTGACTGAGAGATGGAGGGATTTCCCGTATGCGAGGCATGAAACAGGAGATGGATGGAGGGAGGTAGATGAGGAAGAGGGAGTTGTTTTGGGGGTCTGATATCCATCCAGATCGTTCCGGGGAGGCGGAGGTTGGCCCTCCTCCACCTTGACATTTGTTCAACTGCATCCTGGCTCACAGATCACAGAAGAGACGAAAGGTTGGAGGCCCACAGGCAAAACGAAGTCAGGTCGGGGAGTTTCCTGAGTAAGCATGGTGCAATGTCGGAGTCTTTGCTTCAGCAGGGAGCGGTGGAGGTGGAGCTGCCGGGAGGTGGAGGTGATGATAGTTCAGAGAGAGGCCATGTCCTGCACGGTTAACTTTTACTGTCCGAGGGTCTGGGGAGGGAGAGTGGTATAGGCGAGTGTGTACTTATCTGTGCGTGCACAGGAGTGTGTGTGTGTATATGAATTAGTTGTGTCAGCACTTGTCTGTTTGGACACTTTCCCAGCAAATTTTTCATGTTGTGTAAATATACAGCAGGAGTGAGAGTGAAATGATAATTCTACTTTATTACAACCAAAGTCTTCATTTTTTAGTTGCAGAAATTATTATTGTTTATTGTGATGGACTCTTCCAGTGGCAGTGCTGCAGAGTAGAAGCAATAAATGTTGCAGCACAGCGTTTAACTACATTTTCCAGCAGCTTTCCAGTAGCAAAGCTAAAGTAGCTACCACAGTAGCTACATTTCTAGGCTCAGAAACCACTGACATGTTGCACCACCCATACAGATGTTGTAACATCCCTTACATCTGATCATAGACGTTGCCCTAGTGTTGTTTTTGGTGGCTTGTTTTAATTTTAGTGTTTTAATTTTAGTCTAGTCTTTGTGTTGAACTGTCATTTTAGTTTTTATTAGTTTTAGTTATGTTCATACTCTTTTTTTTGTCTAGTCAAGTTTCAGTTGACTAAAAGACTGAGCATTTTATTTTTATTTTTGTCAGAATTACTATTTTCGTCTAGTTTTAGTCAACGAAAACTGATCAAATTTTAGTCTAGTTTTAGTCAATGATTTTAATCTCTTTCTAGTAATGTAATTCAATTTAACCCAGTGAATATAGTATTATTATTGTTACCTTACAGACTCAAGAAAACATCCATTCCAGACATGGAAGATGCTCTGCTCAACATATTTATTTTCAACTCCCACACACTAGGCTATATTTAGCAGAAATTTTGGAGAAACCCTTTACACTCTCTCTCACAAACAAATACACATACATGCTAGTCACACATACACACACTAGCAATTATGTTGCGTCTCGTCTTGTTTTCGTCACGTGATAAAGGTTCGTTGACGACAATATTTTGTCATAATTTTTATTGACGAAAGCAACACTGCTGTACGTTGCCCAGAAGTTTCTTCAGGGCGGTTTGGAAGCTGAGAGTGGGCTGCTCCACTGTCACCATCTTGGCAGCGCTTGTCTACTAAACCTATTGACTCCTGTTAGCATCATTAGCACAGCTCAGACTCTGGGTGTCTTACTCAAAGATAAACCTATAGGTTAAGTCATTTTTCCGGGTAATCAGCTAAACAGTTAAGGTTACAAATCAGATATAACAATAAAAAGACATTGATACCTGCTAAGTAGTGCATACATCAAAGTAATACTAGAATTACGCATACCTCAGTTTTTCACACTCACATGTTGGCCTTATATGTTTCAGCCCTGGAGAATGAAATTTGCTTTTGATTGAGGAGAGAATTTATGAATGAAGGATATATCTTGATTTAATAAATGTGTTCATTAATCTGTATTTGAGTGGTATGCAGTAGTTTGTCCAGCTTTGTCATATAGCTGCACTTATTAAAAAAAACATGTTGCAACACGCCTCTATTTTCTCTTTCAGACGAGTTTTGGCTCAACCAGTTTAAAACCTGCACGTATCGTCTGACTGCTTGTGTTTTTGTCTCCATCTTTCCTCTCCTTCCCAGCTCACTGTATTCGTGATTCTCAGTAATTAACTTGGTCAGTCCAGTGTTATCATTACTACAGAGAGGAACCCCCCTCCACCCCCCCACTCCCCACACACACACCTCCTGTATCGGTCTAAACCTGTTTTCACTGGTTGTAGTGATTGGCTACTTTACTCTGTGCATGGTTGTGATGAAAAATAACCACCCAGTTATCTCCTCTTGCCATTCTCTCTTCCTTCCCCTGGCAGGCTCTGCTCTCTCCTTCTCTCTCTCTCTCTCTCTCTCTCTCTCTCTCTCTCTCTCTCTCTCTCTCTCTCTCTCTCTCTCTCTCTCTCTCTCTCTCTCTCCCTCTCTCTCTGTGACTTTGAGCGGTGGCAGGCGGCTCTCAGAGGAAGTGATGCAGCCCATCTGGGGTGGTCGTTAACATGCTCCGCGGAGATGGAGCGCTTGGCATGGGACACGTGAAAACATCTTACGCGCTGAATCCACAGCAAGAACCCAGGGGTGCATTATAATGGAAAAAATCATTTTGGGGAGGGAAACGTCTGGAAAGACAACAAAGCTGTGGGAAATGTCTCAGCGACGACCACAAGACCACTTTATTTTCTTCTGGTTAGTTTCAGCGATCGGAGTTGAAACCATTCAGGGGGAAAATCAAATCACTTCTCAAGTATCATTTCTCCAGTGTCTTTGCCTTGTCTGTGAAAATAAGTGGCTGAGATGTTTACTTGTCTCTTTTTCGCTGCCAGTCCCCTCGATCCACATAAACCCTGCGCTGATGCACTCACCAGGACTTTTTTTGGTAGCCGTATAGCACTACGTCACTGTCCCGGCAGTAAAACGCCCCCAGACTTTAAACACCGTCCCGCCGTACCCTTCAAGATCAAATGACATGATGATGACCGTTTTACAGAGCCGCACGTAATGTCACTCAGCTCCTGGAAAAGTGATGTAGCCTGCAATGAGGTCATGAGATAGTTAAAGTTCCCCCCTTTTACCTCTTATGCAGATTTATGCTTATTAACTGTGGGGTTTGCCTGCATAATGAGCTCAGAGCTGTGTCACACCGAGTGCCGGTATCTGCTGTCATCAATCTACTGCCCATCGTCAAAGAAAGGCAGTGATCTAATTCTGCTGCAAATTCTTGATATTTAAAATACATTCAGCTACACCAATGGAAATATGGGAAATGCTTTTATTTCTTACTTGCAGGGAGTAAAATGAGAAGACTGTATGGTAAATACTTGAGTTCGATAGCCTAACTTAGCATATAAACCGCAAACAACAGGGAACAGTTAGGACTTACATCCATCACCAGCCACATTTGTGATATTAGCAATCACTCACATTTTGTGCTTGAACTATTTCATAGAAATTCAATAATGCCCACACTCTCAGTGTTTATGAGAAACTGGTGAGAGAGCTAATATTGTTTAATACTTATATGATAAGTACGTAATAAACATTATGAATATAATAACAAAAACACAGATATTACATGTATTATATTAGCCAAATAAGAATCTATTTCTAAGCATTTGACTTTAGTGTATAAGATAACAGAAGTAAAAAAAACGTAAGTAAAAGACATTTTGAATAATTTCAGAAAAAAAAAAAAAGTTTATACTGTTAGATTTACATTTGTTCTTATGAGTCTCTTCATCAGGTTATAATCTAGATCAGCAGAGGCTCTGTCATTGTTTGTGTGGTCTAAATATGAATAAAAATATACATGTTGAATCCATCATCACAGTCTTCGTCTTCTTCCGCTCTGTTGATTTATGTCAGTGCTAAAAACCAACTCTTACGCACTTGGCTCTGAATTCGACTTAGGGGAGAAGTCTGTGTATCTGTGTTTGTTTCTTTACTGCACACACATGGGACACATGCGTACTCACTGGAGATGCATGAACGTGCTCTTAATTTGCTCCAGACTGCAAGAGTGGGAATTGAGAGAATAGTATCTAATATTTTCTATCTTGTTTGTTCCAACCATATTATAAAAACAACAACATATAAACAGCAGTTCACTTTACAGAGAGGCATGTAGTTTCTGGTGGAAAATCTGATTATTGGTAAAGGTCTTATTGAATTATTCCCATAAATTACCTTTATCTTTACCTTTCTACCTTTATTATTATGCATATTCTCTCTCCTTGTCTTTTTACATGTTGTATTATTTCCCTTTATACATAATAAAGTGAACTGAAGGACATTTGCTCTGCTGAGTCATGGGCCTAAAAGATGCTTGATCCACATTTTTTATACACCTATAATACAGAGGGATAAGGGCTTTCATGAGAGTGTACTATGGTGAGTATAAGAATGCTAACTGATGCATATTAAAATGTAAAAACAAGCACGGGTGTCTATTTATATGGGCAAAGCAGCTGTAAATGGGAGCTAAGTGATTCATTAATACCTCCACAGGAAAGGCACTGTCTTTGCCCTGGGGAGGACACACACACAAACACACACACACACGCACATACAGTAAACAAGTGTGTGTACGCACACATTCTCGTTTCACAAGAGGCACATTTGGAGGTGTACAAATTAACCTCAAACTATCATTAGTCACAAAGAGCACATTTGCACTGTGCTACAGAGAGCGCTCGCTGATTAATTTGTTCCCCGTGTCAGAGTAAAATATATAGGTAAACAGTAAAGAGCGAGGCTGGGCGGCCGAGCTGCAACAACAAGAAGAATCATCCTCCATGCTGTGTAGCCCCCCCGCCCTCCCAAGGGGCCGGGCCCGGGATAATGCTAATGGCACAAGTTATCAGTGTCTACTCAAGGCCACTCAACACCACCACTGCTGCTTAAGGGATACTTCACCCAAAATCGATAATTCACCAATGTTCTACTCCGTCATGCCAAGGAAGGGTTTGAAGAACTTTCGGTGAGTAGAAAATTGGTGAATTATTGATCTTGGGTGAAGTATCCCTTTAAAGGGATAGTATCGTAGTATAGTAGTATAGTAGTAAGGGATAGTATCCGATATATAAGTATCCCTTTAAAGGGATAGTTCACCCAAAATTCAAATTTCATTATCGGCTCATTATCTACTCACCCTCATGTCGACTAAGGGTTGGGAGAAGTTTCAGGGCCCTAGTTTGGTGGCGCAGCGCAGGTAGCGCAAGGTAGCGCAGCCGGTCTAATGCAAGTTTCGACCAGCGCAGCCGAGCGCAAAGTCAGATTGGAAGATTGGCAGATCGCGCTGCGCTGAGATAGGCGTGGCGGCGCAGCAGGGGGAGGCGTCACAGATTCAGCTTGGTGCAGTGGAAGTTTTGTGCGAAAATGTCTCGCCGAGGTTGCGCTGAAAACTCGCCACCTCCAACCAGGTCTAGTCTCAGCGCAGGGCGAAGCGCAGCAGGTGCAGTGGAAGTTTGGCTGACTGACCTGCAGTGCACACACGTCACCAAGACCTCACAGGCAGATCTCCACAGTTCCAGACACATTTCAATGCAATAAATATCCACAATAACCACTATTTAATGCAACTAATGGAATCAACACGTGAATTTATATCTATATAGATTGTCCCGTCACATCTGACGTCAGATCAAAGCAGAGATCAAAGGCTGTGGCACGCGTAATGGAAACTCCACCTGAATTAACACAGCAGGGACGAACTGGCACTGAAAAGCAGCTGTGGATGTCCCAAGCAGGACTGAGGGTGGATGACTGCATGTCGCTGCCGTGTTGAGATACCACTCTGCCCTTGTGATGATCGCTTTATTTATTTATTTACTTATTAATTCATAGCGCGAGCGACCGCATCAGGCAGCCGTAATGAAAAACAAAACACAAATCTTCATCTCTCTTAGTCCAGTATATAGCCTATACTCAGCATCTCTATCACAGAGAAAAAAGAGAAAAAAAGAGACGGACAGAGAGAGAGAGAGAGAGGAGGACAGAGAGAGAGAGAGAGAGGAGGACAGAGAGAGAGAGAGAGGAGGATACACACGGTTTGAATAAATGTGAGTTTCTTTATTAGTTTATTAGTTGTTGTTTCTTACATCGGGTAGGGGTTCTCAGTGTATCAGATCAAACCTGATTAAGGATATTTGTATTATTATTAGTAAACTCATTATTGGTCACTCTGAGCTCGGACCTCCGGGGAAACAGCTGTTTCCTCCGGGGAGAGGTTCGGCCTCTGGCGTCGCTGTTTCCTCCGTCCATGTCCAAGTATAAAATGACAAACTTGCAGCGCGCATCGCCCTCCGCGCAGTTAAAGGTGAGGAGAGGAGCTCCTTTGATTGGTGAAGATCTGACTCGGCTGTGTCAAACCCACTCCACGCCTTTCTCTCCTCCTCCTGTCTCCCTCCCGCCCTGTCTCCTCCCTCTTCGCCGTTTGCGCCGGTGGGAGGGAAGAGGGGAGGGTTTACGCTGGTCTAAGTCTGACTGCGCGGCCCACCAATCTTGCGAAATGGACCTGGTCCAGCCCCGTTGGCGTGGCGAAGCTGCGCTGCACTTAGACTTCGCGCGGTCTACGAGACTAGGGCCCTCAGAGTCATCCATGCCTTCTCTGAGTTACAGCGGGGCTCCATGCATGCAGCACTGCATGTCCATATGACGGTTGCGAACGGAGCCCACTTTTCTTCGTCCGAAAAGACACACCAAAAAACATCCAAATACCTCCATAGTGCTCGTCTGTAATGTCCCTCTTGTAGCAGTGCTGGGAGCTTCCGCTACAAACAAGTTTAAAACATATACTTATTAAATTTTTTTCGGAACAATTTCTCATGTTGGGGCTTCTATATGAGAGGGACATTACAGACGAGCACTATGGAGGTATTTGGATGTTTTTTGGTGTGTCTTTTTGGACGAAGAAAAGTGAGCTCCGTTCGCAACCATCATATGGACATGCAGCGCTGCACGGAGCCCCGCTGTAACTCAGAGAAGGCACGGAGGACTCTGAAACTTCTCCCAGCCCTTAGTCGACATGAGGGTGAGTAGATAATGAGTGAAATTTGAATTTTGGGTGAACTATTCCTTTAAGAGGGACGCAATAACTTCCTGTATGTACAGTACGTATGTTTTGATGCACTTATTTTTGTGTCCAAATGTTCAGAAGACATGTGGCCTGTGAGAAATGAGTCCAATATTTACTTCTGTGACTATGAGGCGAAAAAATCGAACATAATCTGTGCTCATTCACTTCTCCCATTGGACTCAATAGACTCAAGGGGAGGCTCCTACAGGGGGCGGAGTCACGGAGAAACCCACGTGACACAGATACAGGAAACTGACTCGTTCTGGAGCGCCTTGCTTCTTAACTGTCAGGCCCAATTCCAATCCGACCCCTCACGGACTCACTGACTTAGAGGCGCGTTCACGGGAAGTCCGTGAGTGTGTGAGGGCTGTTCCGTTGTCAGATCATCAAGTCAGTGAGTCAGTGAATGAGCCCTTACTGCCCCCTTACCGTAAGTCAGCACCGATGCTGACTTTGGGTAGGGGAATTACCCACAGTTCATAGCGTTGTGAAGTCAAACCATAACACAGGGGATGCCGTCGGAACGCAAGTGTTAAAAAAAAAAAAAAATTAACACAAGTTGTCAGAGAGAGCTCCGCCAGTCTCTTTATTGTTAATGGACAGGAGCCAAAAAAAAGGAATAAATAAAAAGAAAAGAAGAAGTTTACTGTCAGTGTTAACGTGCAGTTTGTGATTATTGATGATGATTTGATCAGATCTGATCCAGGAATATTTTGTTTTGAGTCCGTCCCCCTCAGACACCTTGTGCGTGTTGAAAGTACAGTAAATTTATCGGTCCAAGGGCGGAGTTAAAAACATTTTGTTGTCAAGGTAACGTGTTGTGAGAGTGGGTAAGTGCTGTTCCATTCATGTTTACAGCATCTGGACCCTCACAGACTCTCACACTCTGTCACTTAGAGCTGACATCACTTTAGTCAGTGAGGGTTCAGGGCCTGAGTCTTCAGGGGGCGGATTGGAATTGGGGGTCATTGTTTTAAATCACTGGACCAGGTGCATGATGGGATGGGATGAGGTTGTGACCTCCACTGACCACGAGAGCTTGTAGTACCTGTTGCTTCATCTCTGCCTTCAGTGTGGGGACAACCCAATTTAACGTGTTATTTTTTCATTTTATTGTGATGTATTAGTTACTATGGAGATGTCACAGACAGAGATTTAAGCTCTGCCAAAATACTTTTTCTTTTTATGGGTAAATGGAAGTCATATTTGTCACACAGTAGTATATGTGGAGACCGACAACACTGGCTCATGTTCTGTGATGATGTTTCATGGTTGAAATGTATGTGGGAAAAGTTTGCTGTGGCAGCAGATGTGTTTTAAGTTTGCTTCATTAGCCGTTTAGCCTCATGTGTTTAGTTTCATTTTGTTTCAGTGCATGCTGAGCTGCATCATTAATGAGAGCTGATTTTTTCTGTGCCAAAGGAAATCTGTGTCCAAGTCGAACACTGACTAGACTGAGAGTGGGTCACATACGGTAACTACTTGTTGCTTATTACACTGTTTAAAGCCACTATTGTTGTGTCATTTTTAAGCTTATTGTAGTGTATTAGTAATTGTGTGGCTTTTTGCTGTTGGCTGTTGACTGTTTTAATTCCAGTACACATGTAAAAAATACCCAACTAGGGACTTAAGGTGAGAATTGGCAATGTTATAAACTCATGATTTTTTTATAGCCTGTTATTGACCCCATTGGTTGTTGCTCTTTCAAAATAAACTGGCATAAAAATGTTTTATCACATCATTATGAGGGCATTTACTTTATAGCCTACATTACCCACTTGGCACCCTGGTCATTTTAGCATCCAGCAGCAAATCTAGAGACTTTTTGGACAAATCTCGAGCTGCTTTCTGTGGAGGAGAGTCACCAGTATACGGCCCTGTGAATGGTTTCAAACACTTCGGTGTAATGTGCCACTTCTTTAAAGTCATTATTTCATAGCCCGGCCCTTTAACTTTGGAAAATATCCACTTATACACTTCGTTCTTCCAACAGCTAAAGCCTCATTTCACCTTCAGCCCAACTTCAGAATACATTTTGAACAGATTGAGTCTGTTGATTTTTGCTTTTCATGAACTGAAATTGAAATTGCTTTAACAAGAGACTTCAACGCAGTTGTTATAGGCAGCAGGAACCATAACAGTGACAGCAATGCCAAATGAAGAAGGTGGGCAAACTAAATTCACATGCGTGCTCCGGCTGATCTGACATCATTTTTCCTGTTTGTTTATGTATACACCTTCCATCAACACACATTGATTATACTGCACCATATTTAAATAAGAGTCTTTTTTTTTTACATTGTTGTTTGAGCTCTCACAGACAACACACTGTTTGCACAGCACCCAGAACACACAGGGCAGCTTCATTATATTTTGCCCAGGGATACAGAAACCAACCATTACTCTGTATGCTGGAACACATTGTTACCCAGTGTGTTACGCTCCGTGCCAGTTACTTTGCAGTAATTTAAGTAAGCACAAGCATATGTATTTAGAGATGCAAGGAGAACATGTTCTTCATGAAAGACTCTGTGAATACCTGTTTGAGTAATCAGAGCCTGGACACATCAACAACCCCGGCTCCTGTGCCAGAGTTAGAGCAGCTTTGGTTCAGCTACATCAGAGCTCTTATTCTCTCTGGTTTGAAGTGGGTTCAGGGTTTGAGCTGAGAAAAAAGATGGCTGTTACATACTTCAGTGCTATAATCAGCATTTGGCAATATATGAGTTAAAACTCCACGACAGTGTGTGAGGTGGTTGCTCATTTGTATTCTTTTTTTGCCAGACCGCTGTCATTCAAACTCGACCACGGAGATATTTGAAGTAGGGGAGAGAAGCTTAGCTGAGGCTTTTAACTGTCGTGGCCTTTCAGTGTGTATTTCTTAGTGACCAGGTGTGATGGGACACGAGGAGGACAAGCTTTTACACATGTACGAAACACACACTTACAAAGTTTTTCAGGCAGGACTAGCGGAGGGAGAAACTCCTCCTCTCTCGTCTCTTGCTTTTAGCTGTTCTCTCCAATTTCCTTCTTTTTATTCTCTCTCGACATCAGGTCCAATGTTTCTGGAAAGAGGAAAAAAAAAAACTTCAACCTTAATTTGCCACTTCAGTCTGTGTCACGTATCCTCAGCCAAATCCCCTCCACCAGCGTCCACTCCCAGCAGCTGCCTCCACAAATGGTATCATTTAGTAAATCCATATTAAAGTAGGAATTAGTACGTCTCCGTTTCAAGCAGGAAAATGACAATTTGAATTAAATCATCGCTCAGCCTCCTCCCATTCTCACTCTCTTACCCCAAATGTCTTTGTTGCATTTTTTTCCCTCTGTGTTTATTAGTTTCCACACACACACATACCCACTCCCCTCCTGCCCCCACTTGCTTCACCACGGGTTCGATAATCTGCTTAAAAACCTCTGGGCTGTGCTGTCTTTGCAGTGCGACCAGCCATGGCCAAACACACCGAGACAAGGGAGAAGGGGGCGAGCGGAGACTGACTGGGGTGTCTGAAATGAATCTGGATTTGTGCAGGGAAGGGAAGGGTGGGGTAGGATGGGATAGGGTGGGGTGGGGGCAGATTTCCATTTAAATACGTCTCACTCACAGGATTTGGCAGGTTGTTCCCATGGCAACAGTGTCCCATCTCCGGATTGTGTGTGTGTGTGAGAGTCGTGACCTCTTAGCTTGACACCTTTAGCCGGTTAGTTTCGCTGCAGAGGCCGGGGCCGGCCAGTCGCTCTCATTTTTGAAAAGGAGGAGTTTTTTTTTCGCCGCTGTTCTCGTCCCTGACATTAAACATTACTTCCACTCTGCTGAGCTCTGAAATCTTCTCTCAGGAAAAAAACAACAACCAAAAAGTAAAATACTGCACTCAGAGCAAGGACTCATCGTTCTCAGTTTTGACTATACTTTTCAAATACCTGGGAATGAAAGGTACGATTTGGTATCATATCACAGATCAGACCTGACAGGCATGACAATAAGCTGTATGGAGATACTGTATATAGGATATAATGGGAAATATATGGACTGATGGATGGAATGTCACATGTGATTTTAGAATCTTAAATTATAGAAAGTCCTCCTGGTCCATCTCTTTCCTCATTTCAGCAACAAAATAAACTGAGTTTTTTAGGCATTTGTTATGCCTATATTTTGAAGGGAAATTCGAGACAGACAGGAAATATGAAATAGAAATAGAGGGAGGGAGTGAAGGGTTGAACCAGGGACCAGCTACTCAGTATGTCCATAATAATAATAATAACAATAATAAAATAATAAAGTTTATTTATCCATCTCTTTTCTAAACATGCAGTTACAAAGTGCTTTACAATTATGAATTAAAGAAAAATGTAGGAGAATAATATAACAACATGATAAATTAAAAACAAATAATCATTAAGTACACTGTTGAGAAAAGGAAATGCCTTTCAATAAAAGTGAGTTTTGAAGCGAGACTTAAAAATAGACACTGACTCAGAAAGTCTTCTTCCTTTAGGCAGATCGGTCCAGCACGGGAGACCCTAATAACAGATCTCTGACACTCAGGAAACAAACAGAAGACCTCATCCAACTTTATGGTTCATGCCCCAACCAATGTGGATGTGCAGCAGTTTTCATGTTTCATATTGTGCCCATTATTATATGTTCACAAACACAGAGTTGGACATGACCAGGTAGAAAACAAAAGAAGCAAACA
Source organism: Trachurus trachurus (assembly GCF_905171665.1). Lineage (NCBI taxonomy): Eukaryota > Metazoa > Chordata > Actinopteri > Carangiformes > Carangidae > Trachurus > Trachurus trachurus. The sequence continues at coordinate 12,122,222 of NC_139892.1, read as the reverse complement.
AGTGAGGTTTTATTTGAAAAGTCTCCTTCAAAAACCAGCAAAGAATATACATTCTTGCTCAATAAAAGAAAACCACAAACTACAAGGTTTGTGAAAAAGCCAACACATCATTACACAACCTTCCCATGGAGAGCGATATCAGAGTCCAGTGGTTAGAGTTTGTATTTCCTGAAATTCTGGGGCGATTTTGGTTTCAATCCACGCGTCTGTTCTGACCGACCGACCGACCATCTCCATGTGCATTTGCCAGTCAGTTTTACCAAATTGCAGTAGCACACTACAATCTGTTCCCCTTATACCGAGCATCACTCAGAAATCAGTCCACACAAATAGGCTACAGAACATCCTGTTCTTGCTGCAGCTCCAGACAGGAGCCGGAGAGAAATGTGCAGGATATAGCTACGGAGGCATTTAATTTTCCAATGCAAAAAAATGTTATTATTAAAAAACTGAATTTTATGAATATCATTTGCTTTTCTTTTCCCACATTTTCCTTTTGTTGAGTCTTTGGTGGAATATCACGGCTCCTGCAAACCAATCACTTTCTTCTGTTTTTCTCCAAACAAAGCTAAAAAAGATAAAGTCGCCACTTGCTGTGCACCAGAAGATTATTTTACTGCAGGGGGAAAGAAAAAATCATAAAAAAAAAACATATTTTAGTGGGAAATGTAAAAGCTGTTATGAACTAGCTACAGGCAGAATCTCTGAGTCACTGCATTTGATGGAGATTGAAAGTAGCAGAATTGACCTTTCGCAAAACCCCGCCCCCGAACGGTCATTGTCCAATCAGACATCATAGCAACCGTTACTATGTAAACAAGGTCCGACAAGCTGCGGAACTCCGACAAGCAAAGTGTATTGTCGGACAGTAGTTACCTGAAGAGTTTGGCTGGGGGAGTCGTGTTCTTTCCCCTCCCAAGACTGAAAACACAACAGGAGAGGTGCCTACAATGGGTCAAACCCATAGGTCAAACCGTGTGGAAGCCCCCCCCCCCCCACCCCGCAGCCGGACCCTTCTCCCACTCCTAGCTAAATGTCATGAAAATAAACAAGCATAGGCTACATAGCATAGCCTCCATCTGCTCCAAGGTAAGCTAGCAGGACTAGGGCTGTATCCCAAATCACTCACTATTACAGTGTTTTCTCTAGGATTTTTTTTTAAGGGGGGGGGGGGGGGGCGATCGGACCTTACAACTTTCACTTTCACCACGCACTGCTGCAGCATGCGCACTTCTCTCTCTCTCTCGCTCTGTGTGTGTGAATGTCAATAACAAACAGCGCTATGAGGAGATGAATGAACGGAAGACATGCAGCGGTGTATTTGCGACAATTTAAAAAAACAGAAGGAGCTGTACGTATGAGGAAACACTGTAGCCTACTATAGTGTACTTCCACAGATTGAATCCTCTCGGTGGGGAGAAAAAAAGAAAAGAAGAAGCTCTGGTCTCGGTCCGCGACACAAACACCACGTCCTGTTACCCGTATTCTCTTGCAGATGCGCCACGTGATGCAATTTATGAATCGATAAAAGCCATATTTTGATCACCATTATGTTTACATTGTGACCACGCAATTTTGTAGTGATGTCAGAATGTTTAGTGATTATTAATATTCATAAATATAGCGCTCATATGCCTCTGAGACTCTGATGCCTCAAGACGCTCAATATAAAAACACTGCACACTCGGGCAGCGTTGAGAAGCTTGTCGGGCTAGCAACGGTAACTAAGGGGGGCGGAGCTTTTGCGAAAGGTCAATTGGCAGTTATGTATTTAGATTTCCACAAAATTTAGTCCAATTCCTCCGTGACCTTATGTAAGCAGCTTTTATGCCTAAATGTACCCAAACCTTAAGCATAGCTGTGGCAGAAGAGATAATAACAAGCCATGTGCAATGTGCATCTCATATATATTTAAATATACTGTAACATTTACATGCATTTCAGAGGAGGATGCTGAACTTTTTCTGTGGATTGAGTCACATATCGTAATGTTAAAATTAAAGGAGAGGTACAGTCTGACCAAGACGAGACATGAAGACATCTGTGGAAAGAGTCAAAGTCAAATGATAACATCTGAGCTGTGATCATGCTACAGCAATATCTCATTTGAATATGATATATATTCGGAGCAGATCATGCACATTCCAGAAATAACGACGCCGGTCCAGCAGATGTTGGAGCATGTAACAGAAATCGATCCGGCTTCTTCACAGCGCCGAGTGAAACGGCTGAACCAGCCATGCGCTGAAGCAGCTCAGCCATGACGCCTGTGAAACCCGCGTCTGCGAAATCATGAGACACTGCAACAAGGGCAGACAGGCATGAGGGAGGGAGGGAAAGGAGGGAGGGTGGTGCAGGGAAAGGGAGGGGAAGGAGGGGGGGGGGGGGGGGGGGGGGGGCAGTGTGATAAAGGCACCAAAATGGAGGCCGCGTGCACAAGCTAAATGGATTACTTCCCCTCAAATTGAGAGATCATTGTGTGTCAGGAAACTGGGGACCCCATGCTGGCTTTCGAGCCGGGGGGTGCATTGAAGGGCTCGGGGTGCGGGTGAGTGGTTGGGTTCACTCATTTGCAAGATGGAGCAGAGGGGGGACAGACGGTGCAGGATCTGACAGACCGCAGGAAGGCTGAGCCGAGCTGAGCTGAGCCGAGCAGGATGGGAGGGAGCAAACCTGACAGAGTATCTCAAACAGAGGAGAAGCTCATAGAGCGGCTGCTGATTGAAAAATACACTGAGCCCCCGCCACCCTGCTGAGCGTGTGCAGCTGTGGTGGCGCATGCTAAAAGGCTGGCGGAGAATCGGGGTGGGATGGGGTGAGTTTAGGTGTCAAAGGAAATCTGAGACGATTATGTATATGTGTGTGTGTGTGTGTGTCTATCTGTGTTTGTGCGCATGAGCTCACAGCATCAGTGTTGGATGGTGACGGACTTTGAATCCCGCTGCAGTGGTATCAGGACTTCCTCCAATAAAAAGGAGGTAGTGCAGCAGTAATTACATTAGTTTCACATGCGAAAAAAATGAGTTGTGACTTTAGTTATCATTGCCTGTAAATGTCAAGCCGTAAATGACCCTCCCCCTCTTTTTCTCATCCACTCTCATTATCCCCGGATGAGTCAACTCTCTTGGGCTGGAAACAATCTCACTGTTTTAAATCTAACAAGCAAGAAAGGGTTGAAAACAATTATTATTAGGGGGGGAAAAAAGTTTTATTGGTGTTAACAACAACAGAAAAAAAACATCTATTTGTAAGTTTTGCTGTTGCTACGTAGCCAACTTTAACAGGCTGTTGATTTACCAGTGTTGCCAAAAGCTGCAGGGCAGGAACACATTGGATGCGTGGCGTGAGCGTGGCGGCTGTGGAACGTGTTGATTTTCATTTTCGGTGCGCCTCGAGGCCGTGTGGCCCTAATCTAACAGATCTGGCTCCTCGCCTTATTTTTCATGCATGCCGCATGCGTCTCCCAGCAAAAATAGACAGAGAAGAGACCTGTTGAAGCCAGATTTACATCATTATCACATCACAGCAGCAACATTATACAAAACAGACACCTCCCGCTATAGATGTTAACGTCTAGACTGAGTATGAACACGATACAGTGAATACATGTTTTTTTAATCAGTTGCTTTCATGTGCAGAAAGTGACGTTTTCTGTCAATTAATCAGAAATTAATTCATAATGAAAAGGAATCCAACATTAGAAGCCTGTTTATTTTAAGCAAAAAGACTGAGAGACAGCCAGTGAGCCATCGGATAGTGAAGAGAGGCAGGTCGAGGTCAGCTGGTTAGCATAGCATGACGTTTGATGAGTTTAACTAAAGCAGGCAACGCTATCATAGAAATAAATGAAGTTAAAAAACAACAACAAAATAACTTTAAATTAGTAGATAAATTGGAAGTGTTAAAACTGAACCATCTTACAACCACCCCCAGTCTCCCCCCCTAACTAACTCAGCTAACTTGCTTGCTTGTATGTTGTATGTCTGAATGTTATTTTGGTCATTGATTCACATGGTGGCCAGCATTCAAAACATGCAGTACGATCCAGACTTGTTTGCTAAAAAGATCACACCACCACCATTTAGGACCTTGATAAAGTTATTCATTCCTTCATTACCTCTCAGTTAAATAGCTTCTCTCTCTTAATTACTCTCACATCACCACATGGTGTTGCTCCATTAGTGCAGAGCTTTTAGGTGCAGGCAAATTTATTGCACCTCAAGGTGTCCCAGACCTCGGAGGATGGAGAAGTGAGCTCACCTCTCCTCTGCAGCCTCTGTAGAAGTGTGTGAAGAAGAGTGAGTGAGATGATGAAGGCAAAGTCTGTTAATGTTATAGACGTGCACGGCTAAATCAGTGTAGTTACTTTTTATAGTCAATATTATTGTCTAGTATAGTGTTGGATTAGAAAAAAAGAAATTAATGAATGATTCAAACTGTATTTAAAGAAGACGTCCAGTTGCTTTTCCGCTGTTTTCCTAACCCTCTTCCTGGCCATGTGCGTTTGTTTGCAACGAAGCCCGCGAGAAATCAATCAATAGAGTGGTAGATAACATTATAATCATATACAATGTAACAACGTGTATATTTGTGTAGTTTCATCTGTCATAAACAAGAGATTACAGGTTACGGGGTGCTTTTGTGTCACGTTGCGCAGAGACGAGAGCTGGGACACCGGGCCGCGCCCCGATCTTGCAAAGTTATTTTTCAGCCAAGCAACGCAATATGTGATACACACGTGGAATACCATCACAATTACTCCAAAGCTGTTTAATTAAGGTAAAAATGTAGCATAGTTAAGCTACAAATCCTGCATAGTTATAGTTTTAAATTGTCTAAAGCTCGTCCAATGCTAAAGCTCAAGGGTTCATGCTCCCTATTCTTAAAATCTAGTTCAAACCAGTCCAACAAAGCACAGCAGTGTAAATCAGACAGTCTTACAGCTTGGTCACCATGAGGTCATTAGTGTAAACAGTAAAGATTAATCACATTATTGTAAGTCACTACTGAGAATTGTATTATTGCCAACAACACTTGTGTTTATGATTCTGCTATTGAGTACACACGCTGTTTTGTGTGTGTGTGTGATACAATGTCATTGTTTGTCTTTCCCCTCGGTTTCTTCCTGTCCGATATTACATCATCCGAGCCGACAGCAGCCTCTGTTATCCAATCCACCTCAGATGATTGACAGCTGCGGGCATCACTGGAAACAATGGGACTCCTAGATAAACTGTGTATGTCCTCAGAGGTCGCGGGGTCACAGGAAGGGCCACCTGTGCAGGCTGGGTGTGCCACTTTAGCGCTCGCACCTCAACACAACACACACACATGAACGCACACACACACACACACACACACACACACACACACACTGAATGACATGGTTCTCTTCCTCCCTGGAATGGCAGCAGACAGCGGTAAATTAAAAAGCTCTTTTCCTAATAATTAGCCCCTCGGCGGGGGCGACCTTTGTGCCTCCCACAGCAGGAGAAGCACACAGGTAATTAATGCCCCCCGAACCCCACCCTCTTCCCCTCATCATGACACAATCACACACACACACACTCATACACATAACCTGCCCTGTGGGGGTGAGGGCTGCACGGGCCAATGGGTCCCATCTGAAAACGATACCCTGTCCTCCATGCCCCCTTCATGCCCATGGGCATCCATGGGCAATGGCAAGGAAACAGTGTGTGTGTGTGTGTGGTTGTGTGTGTATGTGTGCGCGCGTGTGTGTGTGGAAAATACAAAGATTACTTGCATGAGGGGATTGTTGTAGAAATGACTGGTTTGGGAGGGAGAACAGGGTGTCTGCTGTTACTGAGTGTGTGTGTTTGTCAGTGTGTGTGTGTGCAGTTGTGTACGTGTGTGTGTGTGTGTATTCAGGGGAGTATCCATATGGGCTGTGTATGCGTATAGAATTTGTCTTTGTGCATGCTCAAGGAAATCTATTCAAGCATGCATCCATATGTGCTGTGTTTGAATCTTTGTGTGTGTGTGCGTGCGAGTACCTGTGTGTGTGTGTGTTGGTGTGTGTGTGTGTGTAATGGTGGGTTTTAGGCTGTCAGAATAGCTGTGTAATGGTGCGTGGTCCCTTTTGATAAGTCTTACAGTTGTGACCGCGGCCCCGTCCTCTTATCTCCAGAGGACAATGTCGCACTCAGTGCAGCTGCCGCCACAAGCAAAACACACACACACACACACACACACCACCTCCACCACTTCCACCACACACACACGCCTGCCGCTTCACAGCCTTAGCTCATTCATCTCTGCACACTCAACATGCAGACACACACGGGAAAATATGCACAGCCCAACGCTCCAATGCAACAAATATACACACATGCGCGCACACACACACGCACGCACGCACGCACGCACGCACACACACACACACACACACACTTCCTTCCAGTCTAAACAACTTAGTTCTTATCTTTCCAACTCTTTCTGACTTCAAATTACTGCGTCATTATCTGGCACTCACCTCCTTAAACGGTAATAATTGATAAAATGAGATTGATTAAGCATGCTATTAGTGCAGGATAATTGGCTTGATAATGAGCAGATTGCCTGCTAATTGCTGAACAGATAATAAGCCTTGATTTCGCCTCGGGGTGAAAACAGTGAAATGGCAGATATGGAGTCTGCGAAAACTATCAAACTACAGCAAAAATGTGGCGAGATATTAGCTATAGATTATTACTGATGCTGCCTTCCACCCACTCAGCTCACAGTGGATCGAGGTAGGAGACCGTGGTGTGGAACTTGTCACGGCACAAACACAGTGAGCCGCAATGTTCTGCATTACAATGAGGAAAGAGAAAGAACATTTTCATGGCTCATTCACGTCGGGAAGCACTCAGCATTATCTCACAATTTTCACTTTTACTGACTGCAGCTTGGAAAACCTCAGAGTGCATTTGCTTCGGGCAGGTAATGGTTCACATTTACTCTATGGGAGATGACTTTCCTTCACATGTCCAAATATAAAGGCCACGAAGAGAGCAGGTCTCCACCAAGACATCACTGCATTCACAGCAATTAATATGGATCTGCAACAAAAGTTAATGAGTTCTTCTTTGGCCCACACTATATCGCCCCACAAATGTTGGTGCGACTCCATCCAGTACTATTTGTGCAATCCTTCTGACAAAAAAACTTTGGGGAGTGTAGTTTTGAACATTTTGACCATTCACCCACCTCAGTATCAGATTAAGCATCAGCCAATATATATATGTAAATTTTGCAGTAGCTACATTACATTAGCATCATCAGATAATTTACTAGCCTAGAAGAAACAATGCAGATTCAGCATCAAACTTAATCCCTTTTTTCGTCAAGCGCTGTCTCCAGCTTGTCTTTTCTTCTACTGAAGTTAGCATCCTAGCACAGCTAACATTTCCCGATAGCGACACACTATACTTTAGCCTCTAATCTGCCCAGAAGAAGTAGTGCTATAAAGATGCTAAAAACCTACAAATATCCCCTTTAACTTCGAGAACTGACGCCCCCTGCTGATGAAGAAGACTCTTGATGCAGTGTGACTCTCGTCTTCCTGGCTGCTTTGCGACACTCATTACTTCAGACTGATCACAAACTTTGAAATTCACTACAGTGATTTGCTAAACATGCTCATTGCAAAAAGCTCTCGTGTGTTCCTGCATGGGCTTAATTAAACATGTCAAAATGAAAGAAAATTATCTCATGTTGCAGCCTGCAGCTTGCATGTTGCAATTTTCATTCTAGGCCTCAGAGCTTTTTATGCAACATGATAAACTTTTAAACTTAAACTGTTCTTCCTTCATTGTATTTTATCATCTCACTAGTGCTTGTTGTAACACGTCCTCACCAGTTGAATGCTTCTTTAGGGCTGTTATCAGTGTGAACACCTGGTAAAGCTGCATTAAGACACTGGTGCTGTTTCCACTGCTAACTTCATACATGTAGTAACAACATCTTTTAATCATTTAAACTCATGGATGTAGCTCAACACTGACTTTCTGGTTTGCTCTGTTTGTATTTCATCTTCTCAGCGACACCTGTAGCAGCCTTCACCCATCCTGAGATTCACTGAATCAAATGAAGGAGAGGTTTCACTCTCTGCTCTATACCTAACATGCTTAATTTAAATGGTTTCTCACAAAATCTTAGGAGTTTAGAGGAAGAGTTCACCATCTAAACTGCTCCCTGTGCCTTGGCTGATTTGTTGGCTCTTATCTTCTGGGCTTAGTCTGTTCTCAGTGGATATATTTTTTTCCAGATTAATATCTTGTAGAGGAAAAAACTCATCTTGGGAGATTTAGGCTGGATTTGAGAGGCTAAAATTAGCAGTAACGTTCCCGTTAAACTGATCACTCTGTTCCCACAAAACTTGGTCTGTAGATGTTCTGGGGGCATCAAGGGAATAACTGCAGGGACTTTTCACCAGCTTAGGGGTTTTAGTGAATTGATGCCCATGCAGCTCATCTGTTCCCCCACAGTTTCCTTTCTTTGCCTCTTGTTTTTCTTCTTCTTCTCGTCCATTGGAGGTGTCTTTCAGCATCCCTGTCAATACGCTGGCCATCAATGGCCCACTGTCCTCCTGCCTGGGCCTCTGTTTGCCTTAGGGCTTCCCCCCACCTCTCGCTCCGAGCAGCCTCCCTTTGTGTGGGAGAATCACAGGCAAAGAAAGCAAAGATGACGGAGAGGTGTAAGGGAGGGGGGAGTTATGGTAAACAGAGGCCTGTCACAGCTCAGCGGGAGATGCTATAGCCGCCGCCTCCTCCGCTGCCACCGGGGAGATTTTTAATCGCCGGGGCGTCTTAAAGAGCCAATTAGACAAAGGAGGGTTTTGTGTCGTCTCTGCAGAGCGGACTGGACATTGACAAACAACTGTGTGAGAACTGAGGGGTGTTTGGGGTCCGCTACGGTCAAGAGCTGTCTGATTAATGCCCGCTTGTGTACTGTACTGACAGATGGGCCGGGTGTAGTCTCACAGAGCCCTGCATGGTGAGAATGTTTGGGTATAGGAGTCACCTATAGAAAAGCAGTGAATATGTCAGGCTTGAGGACATGCAGTGCTGTGTTTTCAGTATCAGGTGAGCAGCAGCAGCAGCAGCAGCAGGAGGAGAAGGTTATGTGAACCCACACAGCTTCCATCCAGCTTTTATTAACCACGGCTTCTACGAAAATAGGGCACTTTGTTCGGGGCTTTATCTGACTTAAAGCGGGATGAAAGGGAGGCTGGAGTCGCTCATCAGATCATCAGTGGATACAGTTAAGAGGAAGAGGATGTCAGATGTCCTAGTCTGGATTCCAGGCGTGTTCCCAGACACCAGGCCACCGCGGCCGACTCAAGTCTCCGCTGTCATTAACCTACATCGCTCTAAATTACCTCCTATTCCCAATGAGAGGGAGAGAGAGAGAGAGAGAGAGAGAGAGAGAGAGAGAGAGAGAGAGAGAGAAAGAGAAAGAAGTGAGGGTGTGCAGGAGCAAGAAAGTAAAGAAAGAAGCAGAGGACAAAGGAAAAAGAGGGAGAAGAAGGGAAGAAATTCAGAAGGTGCAGGCAGGAGAAAGGAGCTGAGGATAGATGAGGACAATGATGGAACATGACAAGGAAGAAAAAAACACACACACAACAGGAATGAATGAGAGAGCTGAGGTCTGAACCATTAGGAAATGAAACCCAGCATAAAACTTTGTCACATTTTGTCACCAGATCCTGCATTGAAAGTGAAAAGTGTGATTTATTAGTGTTGTGTTTTCGCCACGAAAATGTAATTCATCGGATTGTGAATACCGGCGGCCGCCCGTGTGTGTCATTTTGTTCGACATTTGGGAGTTTTTGCCTTTTAATTAAAATGCTGAAGAGGGAGAAGGAGGCAGTGTGTGTCCCTGTGTGTGTTTTCACATTCGTATGCGACTCTACTGTGTGCATATTTCTATTATGTGTGTGTTTGTGTGTGAGTGTGGACGCTCTTTGTCGTGTTTTTATCAGGTGTAATTAATGTGGTGTTGCATTGGCCACCATGCTCAAGCTGTGCACAACCACAAAACACACACACACACACACACACACACACACACACACACACACACACACACACACACACACACACACACACACACACACACACACACACACACACACACACATACACACACACACACACACACACTCGATGCAAAGAGCGAATAAGAGGCAGACAGATAGAGTTGACTAGACTTGGAGAAAAACACACTCACACACTCCACTGCCTCAATTACCAAGCAGAAAAGAACGAAAATGATTATTGAATTCCAAGACAATTGCAACTGAGGCAAACAGTAATAAGTAATGGGCATGTTGTGCAAATTGATTATGGGGGAGAAATGGCCATGAAATTGAAAAACAACAGTAATCAGAGAACTGGAAAAAAAAAAGCCGAAACAAAAGGAGGGCCTGTTAAAAGGCAGGAAAAAGAAAAGGAGAGGAAGGAGGTATAGAGATGAGTGAGCAAACAAGTGAGTGAACGAGTGAAGTGAGTGAGTGGCAGCTATTGACATCAGTTGATTGGCAGGTAATGAATGGCTCCCACACACCTGATGCCTCTGGGCAGGTGGGGTGTGTGTGTGTGTGTGTGTGTGTGTGGGGGGGGGGGGGGGGGGTGCACAAGAGCAGCTCATATGACACTGTTGAAGTGAGAGAGAAAGATTTTAAGTGTGATAAAGTGACCACACATAAAGGGGTCACACATGCTCACACACTCCGCTCCTCTCGTGCACGAATGCAATTTATCAACGATTTCCATTCGTTTTATGCACAAAATTAACCACAAATCAGAAAATCTGTGTTGTTTTTCCCTCATGTGTGAAACAGAGATGTTTTCTGTTTTGTTTTTTTTAACTTTGGACTCTTTTTTTTTTTTTTTCTTTCCAACAATGGAGGAACGCCAAGAAGAAGATTAGCTCAATTTCAAAGGCTTATAGGTTCTCGTACCACACATGCGAAATATGCAGGAAACAAGCAGAGGTCATAGTTTAAGAACAGATGTGACGTCTTCTGTTACTGTTTCTCTTCGGCCGCTGCCAGTGCGCACACTGAAACGGGATACAGGTTACAACACAAATGGATATAAACAGTTTATATCAGAATCTGATACGAGCAACATGTTGAAGAAGTGAAGAACTTGTGAACGCAGCCTCGCCTCTGAAATCTGAAAACACATGGGGAGTCTATAGGACTCGCACACAAGATCGCACCTAGACATAACACGTGAAAATGCAGATATTGCAATAGTGAATCAGGCGGAAACTTTATGTTCAAACAAATCCTCCTCTTCCTCCTCTTCCTCCCTCCCCACCTGTTTGGGAGTCGGTGCACGGCTTCTGGACTTATATCAACATGCTGCTAAATGTGCTCTGAAGTCCAGACACGTCAAAGCTGGCAGACGCACCCCTCTGGAGGATAGCTCCATATCCTTACATCTCTTTCCCTCCAAACAACATCCTTCAAAACAACTCCTCATCCTCACCCCTCCCTTCCTCTTCCGTCCTCTCTCTCTTTCTCTCTCTCTCTCTTTCTCTCTCGCCTCATGCTTCACTCATGGATGTAAATGAAAAACAGTTCTTCTAAACCCCGACGCCGGTTCTAACGTTACACTGAAGTTCTTTCAACCTCCCCTGCTGGCGTTTTTTGTTCCAGGCTTAGCGAGGGGAGCTCAGCAGGACCACCTCTCCTGCTAATGGTCAGTAGTTAGCTCACGCTGAGGGGTTCCAGGGCTAAAACTAATTTGTGTTTTTTTTCTGTCGGGTGTAGTCGTGTAGTGGGCGGGGGATTGTGTTTGAGGTAAGAAATGCAAAGACAAACGAGAACGTGCGATTTTAAAACGGCACCCACACACATGTGGGAGTCAGAATTTATGTCCGACTGCTCTCTTGTATCAGCTTCACAGTCATAACAAAGAGCAGGCAGCCGTCCTCTCAGCTGTATATAAGAAAACAGGCGCCTGTGTCCGCCTATTACTCATATATCACACGGCATATGTGCAGAAGATGGCAACAGCAGCACCCTGCTGAATGAAAATATGAACCTTAACAGGAATTTTTCAAACAAAAAGAAGAAGAAAAAAAACATAATTCCAGGCATCCTGAGCTATAGGCACAAAAATGAATCTGTTAGATATTTGGCACACAGGTGGAGGTATATGAGTGGGTGGTGCATTACAAGTTGTTCTTTCAAAAACGGGGTCATTGGAGTTGACAGTTGGGGTCTGTAAAGAGTCCATAAGGAAATGAAGAGCTGGGAGGGAGGGATTTTCCTCCTGATAGGTGACTGTTAGGCAAACATACCTGCTGTAAAAGCACTCATAAATCATAAAGTATGAAAGGCCCTGACAGCCCATGCAGTGTACAGCCCCCGACGACTCACCTGGTGCTAAAGTACAGGGTGATGAGGACAAGTGTGATGGGAGAGACAAGGAGAGGAGAAAAAAAAGAACATGAAGATAAAAGGAAGACGAGGACAAGGGGAGCGGAGACAGAGACATGAGAAAGTTTATAAGGATACGAGTGTTAGAGGGCAAACAGGCGGGAAAAAAGGGAACAACAGACAGAGAGTTTTGATTGAAGAATGTGGGGAGAGAGAGAGAATTAAAGGAGTGAGAGGACAGCAAAGGGAGGAAGGGGAGGGAGTGATTGATGAAAACCCTGATTTACAGGCCCCTCGGAGGAGGGCAGGACAACTCACTTCATCACCATCACACACACACACACACGCACGCACGCACATTTTTGTCAGAGCCGAGCTCCTGAGAAAAACCCCTTGACATCCTTTGATCCCACACACACCTCAAAAATCTGTCAAAGACAACGACGTCCGTACAGATCTATTCACTGACTGACCCACAGACTCAACCCCCCCCCCCCCCCCCCCCTCTCTACCCCACCCCACCCGCCCCCGGCCTCACATACATAACCTCCAAGTCAGGAAGCAGCAGAGGTATTGTTAAAAAAAAAAAGTTATGGTCAGTGTGATGCTATCATACAACACTGTAACAGCTCCATTATGATACTTTAACTTAAACGTTCACTGGAGGAAAAGAGCTGCAGACTTCACCACAAAGTAAAACTTATTATGAAGCTGCAGCTCTGAGCTCCTCTCACAATATTACACACAAACACACAACTGTGTGTGAAAACAGGCTCCAAATTAAACTTTAATCCCAGGTTCACTCAGAAAGTTTGTCCTACAAAATGCATTTTATCACCACTGTGAAGGTATCAAACATGAAGCTTATTACAGAGCAGCAATAAAACTTGTAGTGTAGTGTGAACAATAGGTGAAAATAGATGAATAGAGACATCAAAGTAGATAGAATAAAATAACTCTTTATTTTCTACAACTCAGACATGTTGCACTTGATTCTTTCAAAACAAAGAGAGTACAGTCATGGCCAACAACAAGGCTGCACTATACATTAAACAGCTCATGGCTATTTAAATAGATTGTCAGTAGCCACAGGTGCTGCACTGCGACTCTGGGAGCTCAAAGGCTCAGACCGGTCAAACAGAGGGTGGAAGCAACATGTGTTGATACTGTTTGCTCTCTCCTTTGTCCGATCTATGACGTTCAGCTATTCACATGGCCATTATACAGTAGGATTATCGTGGAGAATCTATTGTTGGAGTCAGATGACCACAGCAGACAGGAAGATGAAAAGTTCAAACACTCTCAACAAGGCCAGGTCAAAACTTTGATGTGTATGACCAGCGGTGGTTTAATCTTGATTTTATGACCTCAGTGTCGTCCCACAAAATGACCAAACGTTTCTTATTTTCTTATAAAATGATCACTCTGAGAGGAGGTAAGATACGACTGAATATCTTTGTTATTTTCTTTTTCATACAGAGCACGTCCTCCATTTAGGATCCTTTTTCAATGCCGTCTCCAGATTATAACAGGTCTTTATTAGAAGTGGGTCTTTGTGTCGAACTCCCTGTGGTTGATGTGAATAATTAAACCTGAAGCAGGTTTATAACCAGTCTTACTTAAAGAAAAGGAAATCTAGTAACAATAGACTAAGTTGCAACACCCTCCTAACAGAACCTGTTTGCATCAACGAAGCAATTGGCTGAGCAGTGGTAGAAATATGATCACTCACTCAGTCAGTCAGGGCTTTTCCAAATTATCATACTGACCCAGTTGTTACTGGTTTTCTACAGTAATTTGAATATTTGCTTAATAACACTGAAGTTGCACAGTCTTCTGTATACGTCTGCATTTCTTGAATATGCTCAGTGTGAGATTCAAGGCTGCACTACAGTGCAAGATGCAATATTGTTTCAGTAGACAGGAGAGATGCTCTGAGTAAATAATAAAACAAACGCAAAATCTCTAGCAAACAAACACAGGGTCAGAATTAGAGCTACGCACCCAGAAACCATGTCGTCACTAACCTATTTTTCCATCATATGGACTCACACTGTCTTTTCTACAATATTTTGAGTGAATAGTACATTAATATATAAAGCCGATGCACCTTGACTTATACCAGGAATGGTAAATCTGGCTCTTGTCGATGCTGGTATTGAGTATGAGTGTTTAACCTTTAATTCAGGTGTTTCAAAGGGGGAGCTGAGAGCTATATTAAATTGTGAGCTTGAGTGACACAATTTAAACAGAGTAGAATAAGTCCATCGGTGTGCGCTATGTTAAAAATTCACAATGTCCCGAAGCTAAACTGGCAGAGAGTAAAAAAAGACAGATTCATCACAGGTGATGAATTCATAAGGCTGCCTACCTGCTGCTGCACACACACAGACAGAGATACACACATTTGGAGCCAGCTGACCAGTCTAATGCAAGATCAAACAGCATCAGACACTTTTATCTTTTAAATTTGGTGGTGATTGCCCACAGGCCGACTGGTCCGCAGGGAGAACCCCCCCCCCAACCGCTCTGTTTGGTGGCAGACGGCAATTAAAGAGCATGAAATCCACCCACAATATACGACAAAGTGGATCAGCTGGCCAGGTGACAAAGACACTTACATAGGAGCGATGCGGGTTCGAGAAAAATCCACTTATAATAGAGACTTGTGGATTGATAATGCCTGAGTGTATAGACGTAGACTCGCAGACACGAACGCTGTTTGCTGATGTTCCACATCAAACGGCGTCTGCAGACGGGTAATGCATGTGCAAAACAGAAAAAAAGAAAAAGAAAAACACACGCACAAAAAAAGGTGATCGGAGCACACGGAGGAGAGAAAGCATCGGAGGTAAACAGTGTGCGGGCTTTGATGTTGTTTGATGTCTCATGCATATTGCCCCATTCTCTTTATTAGAGGAGAGAGGGATGGAGGCCGCAGACACTGGGAGATGAAGAGACAGACAACATGAAAGCATCATTAGACAGCGGTGGATTTAACCTCTCACAAAAGGCACATCCACTGACTCAAATCAATGCCAGCAGAATGCCAGTGAATGCCTCACGCACACAAACACACACACACAGTTGTTACCTGGAGTGGTGGAAAAAGATGCCTCCTCTATTCCCTTTGCACGCTGTCTCCTCCCATCACCACGGAGACACTGACGATCCACATGAGAGAATCTGCTAAACTCACATGTGTGGTGGTTAAAATCTGATCTAGTGCAACAGCGACGAAGCAGCTCGTAGTACGGCTGCATCCTCACAGTCAGTGGTTTATTATTATGAAGATTTCTAAACAACCAACACCCAGAAATCACTGGCAGAACATTTATTAAAGATGCTCTCAGAGTGATATGCAGTAATGTATTTCTGATAAAAACACAAACCTAGGGAGGGACCTCACCTTCACACACAGCTGTGGACCTCGGTGATGAGACCAGCGGAGATGAAACGGAGAGAAAACAATGAAAACAGCTTTGGACTGAGACCATGAGGCTGTTTGAGTCTTGGACTGAAGGTAGCAGTGATGCTAGCAGGGGAGAGACGATGCAGGTCCATGATTCTCCACATTCGCATTAAGCTATATCAAATTAAAAATGCCTTATGGAAACAGTAAACTTCGAATAAATATCGTTAATATCGATTAATATCGTGTTAATAATCGATCTTATCGGATTTTCTCTTGATCGATATAAAGTTACTGTGACAAATGCTGATGCAAACAGTTCTTTGCCGGATAAATGTAAGTTGCGATCATGTTTTATGTCAATTCTGTTAGGTATTCCCAGCTGTTAAACGACACAGCAGGAGCAAACAAAGATATATGCAGGTGTGCAGGCGACAGACTGGCTTCATGTGAAGTGTCATGATCTCCCAGAACAGTTTTTTAATTGCTGCCATTCACAAACCACAGGTGACAGGTCCCTCCGCTGTCTGTAGGATTTAACACACGCTGCATCTATCAAAATGGTGTTTACACGCCACTGTCTTCTGATGACAGGCATGTTGAATTAAAGCACCAGCCTATAGCCTAGAATAACTTAACTTAACTATAACTAGTATAACAATATTTATTTATATTGGCCGGTGTGTATGGCTCAGTGGTTTGTCCTTCTATTTTGCAATTTAGTACAAAAATGAATGGGAACACCTTAAACAATTTGACAGACCAATATTATCGCAAAACAGCACATGACGTCATTATGCACAGCTTTTTATTCGATTTAAAGGTCTCAGATGGAAACACACTTGAACCGGCATTATTCGCATTTATATTTTTATCGATATTTAGATAATTCGATTGCCAAATGGATGGAAACTTGCTTGTTACAGGTCGGAGGTTGTGACGATGACTGGTAGGGTTTAGATTTCGGCAAAAATTCAAGAAACAACAAATTAGGAACGCCCTCAAGTGCAGGATGAGTCATCAAAGGCCTGAAATTGTTTTACAGGAAGAGAAAATAATGTAAAAATGCCTGGAGAACTTTCTGACAAGAATTTGGCAAAAATCAACAGATAAATGAACACATGGATACAGGATTAAAGATGGGAACACATTTTTTTTAAAGGCTACTGGATCCTGCCTTCTCCTCCTCTTCCTCCTCCTCCTCACACACACTTCCCATCCTCCATCCACACACACACACACATGCACACACACATATGCACACAGTGACCCTTTGATCCCTGCGTCAATCCATCTGTTAACAGACCCAGTTGACCTCCACCTGACTGTTGATGCATATACAAGCCCAGAGATCCTCAAGCCACTGACTGTGCCCTCTATTCCTCCCTCCCTCCCTCCCTTCGACATGCACAAACACATACACACATGCGCACAAACACACACACACATACAGTATATTGTACTGTACACTGCGGGATTAGAGGGGTGTTAGTGATGTAGAACATTCCTGGCCTCTATTCTAAAATAAGGGACCTCTGGGCTGGACCATAATCCTCTGCAGTGTTTCTGCTCAGGCCTCCTGAGCTTTAAGCTCACTGAGGTTTTGGCTAAACTGACTGTATTGTACTGTACGGGAATCTGCTGCCGTATTATGGTAATCCAAGTGCCATACTGATTATGAAACCAGGGCCAAGACCACAATTAGAGTCAGGGAGAGAGTGGGCACACTGTCATTGTAGACACACACACACACACACACACACACACATAGTGTACACACAGACACACTCACATAGGACTTGCAAATGTATGCATAGGCTTCAGTATATAAAATGCTCTCCATAGGCAGTTAATTGCTTTTATTATGAAATCTAATCACCACTGAATTCTTAATGCTTGAATTTAGTATAAATACTGAATTTAGTATAAATACTGAATTTATATAACTGGACCGCTGCGATGTCGTAGTTTATTTTATCTTTTTATATTGGTTCAAAACTATGCAGCTGGTCCTCCTTGATTATATAGATATGATGTAAGTAAAGGTTAAAAGAGAAGATCCCGCTCAAGATGTGTCTGTTTTTATCTTTTTATTTCTTTGCTCTTTGTTTATGAGAAAGAAAAACAGAGTCGCCCACATACATTTATATCCACACACCACAGTCTTCACGCATAATACTGTAATGTCATGCAGTGCGCTCTTATGCTGAAAGGTTACTGTGGGCTGAGACTCAGGAAGTACTTTGAGCAGAGGAGCGGAGCGTGACTTGGTGATAAAACCAGCTCGAACTTATGATCTGTATCTGTTGCTGTGAATCCCTAATGCACAACACAACATAACGTATGCAAAGTGAAATGCACTGCAGAGGATGGCTGCGGTCAGGAAGTGTGCTAGCAGGACAAAACAGTAGAGTATAGTAATGAAAGCCATTGATCTATAGGATCCGATCAAGACATTGCTACTGAAATATTGAAATCTGGTATCTGATTTCCTGTCTTTGAAAGATTCAGTAGCTGTGCAACTTTAAAAAAAACTTTATTTCCAGTATATAAGTGTGCAAAAGTTTGAATTACTTTGGATTCAATAACACAAGCATGCAGACAGAGCCATGAAGCTGTCCTCAGTAACAAGGAGCCTTGCAACAGATGGTCTGACATTCACAGAGCGCTGATCTCACATCATGGAGTCAATCTGGGATCACATGAAGAGACAGAGGACACTGAGACAAGCCTTCCAAGTTCTTCCATGATGCTGTCACAACCTGTCTGCGAAGCACCTGGAAAACTTCTTGCAGGTGCAGGAGGAGAACTTGTGCAGACTCAAAACTTAGAGGCCATAATTTGATTAATACAGATGCATAGTATCAGCTGCACACTTCTGCACACACACCTCTTGACAGCTCCCTCAAGGCCTGCAAACTTCTCCTCCTCCTTCTCCTCCTCCTCCTGCTCCTTCTTATCACCGGCCGATTATCAATGCCTACTGTATTGTTGCGGACAGGCAGCCCATTCCAGGCCTAATAGGCTGCCTAAGTGATTTTGTCTTTGTCCTTTTTGTGTCCTTGCCTTTCAATCAACCCCCGCTGATTGCAATCTAGCCAACCAGGTGAGTGGATTCGTCAGGAGAGTGACAATTGGCTGCTGAGAGACGGGGCAGATCCTTTATCTCAGCGGGACTTCCTGGATTAATTGAGATGGGTTACGTGGAACCGGGACGTGAAACGCTGCAGATTGCAGAGTTTAGACGATGATGCTGATAGTACAGGAGGTTTCTGTAGCAGGAGTGAGATGTCATGTTTCAGCAAGTTCTCAAAGAAGGGTCCTTGGAAGGTTTCCAGGAAGTCGACTTTTTCTTTTGTTTTTTCCAACTGTTGAACTTTATTGGTATAATTTGTTGAGTAGATACAGCCATTCCTTCTTGGCTTTACAACAGCAACAGCTTCAATCAGGTCCATCACAATATCTCAGAAAACTATTTCTTCAAACATTCACTTAAGGCCACTGTGACCTCACAAAACATGCTTTTGACCTTTTGGACGTGATATTTTTGGAACACCTCCGGGGAATTTCTTCAAATTTGGGTCAAACATTCACTTGGACTCAAAGAATAATGATTATATTTTGCTGGTGAAAGGTCAAAGATCCCAACAAGGACATAACTCCAGGATTTATACGCTTATTAACTGCAACTGCACTGTTTGGCAGAGGCGATACAACTGCGAGGCGGTAAATCTAGGTCCTCTCACCATGCATCATCTCCGCTCTCCCAGTCTGTCTGTTCATTCCTACTGAAGACATACATCTTTAAAGATGGGCTCATAAATATGTGCTTTAAATTAAAAAAAAACCCTAAATAATTTCCAAGAAGGAGCAGAGAACTGTAGGTTTTGACAAAACATTAACTCACACAGGAGTGAAAAATACATTTGAATTGACTATTTTCAGCTGCAACGGCCTGTCATGTGCAGAACAGGCTCAACATGTTGGACCCAGTAAGACGCCATCTGAACTCAAGATGCATAAAATCAACCACAGCAAGACTATCACTATCACTGTGTTTTTATATTTTCTTAAAGGTGTATAATCTGTAAAATAAAATTTGTTTGGTTTTGTAGCCTTATAATTATTCTGTAAGGTCTGCGGGTATATCCACAGTCACGAGGTACCAGTGAGGAGAACTAACATGGCAGTTAGCGGTACTGAAGTTGAACTCACTCACCCATAAAGACGTGCAAACCTAGCCAGGCTAGCGCCGCCTACTGGTTCCGGCAAATTTAATTTGCCTCAACCATGTAGTCAGGGAACTAGCAATGCGTTTCGGTTTGCTCCGTCCGCCAGAGCGGACGGACCAATCAGCGAACAGACGGGTAAGTGAAGGCGATGACGTTGAACTCAAGTGCTCAAGATTAACCTATGAGCTTAACCGGTGTATAGCACACGTGACCACCAAGCAGCAGCGATTAGTTGAAGCAAATGTAAGCAACCGCCTCCCGGAAGCAAACGAATCCCTATGGCTCGTGTTCAGACGCTATATGAAATGTAATGAAGTAAGCGGCTGATGCATCAGGCTAGTGCAAACCCACCTGCCAAGTGATCATTGACCTCTTGGCGAAACGGTTTGCATTGTCACCCGTGATGCAGGAGACCTGGGTTCGAAACCCACTGAGGGCAGGTCAGATGACATCGGTAACACATATAGGGTCTTATTTTAGAGAGTGTCGCCATTTTGCGCACCATGTTTGTACGGCATGCCGAACTGAAAATCCAGCCACTCAGAGAGCATGTTTCGCGAGTTTTGCGTTCATAAATAAACCAACGAAAAAGAAGACGGAAGGAACGAAGGAGGAGGAGGAAACAGCAGACATATTGTAAAAAAAATGGTTTAGATCGTCACCTCATCGCTCCATGCTCCTGAAATACTCCCAGTCGTGGTAAACAAGGTTTTTTTGTCCTCGGAGGCCACTGTCACTTTACCGACGGGAGGGGTGAGTGCGAACGAGTGCTACAAACTAGAATCTGAACGCTTGATGTCACGGTTCCTCCACCCATTTTAAGCACTGGACCTTTAACCTTCACGGCACAAAAGAATATAACATAATAATAATAATTCATTTAATTTATATAGCGCTTTTCAATAACCCAAAGACGCTTACAAAGACACAAAAGAAACAGGGTAGAGACATACAGGGGGAGACGAGGGAGAGACAGTACACAGTGACACATTAATGGGCGAGGTGATGGAGAGACCGGCTATGGGTAGGGGACAGATGCACGGACAGATGTCTTATCAGGATCAGTCAATTCATTTGTGATTTAAATCTTATAATGAATCAGAAACAATCAGTGTGGATCCAGGGTATGATGCCTGACACATAACGGCTGAGAAGAAGAAGCAGGAGGACACTAAATGTTTTGTGTGCATGTGTGTGTGTGTTTGTGTGTGTGAGTGTGTGTGCACCTAGAGAGTCAGCCTAGACAGCAGTAGCGTTCTGAAATAGCGTGCAGAAAAGTCATTTCTAAACTCTCCTCTCCCCTATGTGGCCTGTTTGCCCTTAGGCTCAGCATGGCCTGGCATTTACATACTGTTCAGCATGTGCAGTGGGACACAGAAACACACACCCACCCACACACACACAAATGCATGTACACAAACACACATGCCACAATATATCTATCAAGGGAAATAAAAGCTTCCACATCTGCCGCCGCTCACACACCCTCAAGTTCGCTGCCATAGATACATCTGGGGAATAACATACATACGCACATATACTGTACTGTATATATACACACACACAACATATACACACACATACACACAAGTCTAAACAGACAAACTGAAACCAGAGGATAGAGAAACAGGATGACAGCCTGGAGTGACTGAAAGAGAGGAGAGATCACATTGTGGTTTCCCCTCTGTCATTCCTGACTCATGACAAACGGTGTCACAGGCCACAAGTTAGCACACGCAGCCGACGTCTCTCCCCCAAAATATCTCACAGTCTGTCTCTGTTTCATCTTCGTGTTTGTGTGTTCATCCGTCTCTGGTTCTGTTTTTGTTTCTGTCTCCTCCGCCGTTCCTCCCTGATCTTCCTCCCTCCCTCCCTCACCCCTCCACTCCCTCCCTCCCTCCCACCACCACCAGAGTTCCTGACCCTCCCTAAACCCTGTAAAACCTTTTCATACACCAACAACACGTCCGCCGGCTCACATGCGACGTTAAATCAACTTCCCTCTGACATTGATCCAATGTTTCCCCCAGTGTTCCCACAGCTCTTGTTAAACCCCCCCCACCCCCACCCCCCACCTCCTACCTCCCCCCTTCTCCTTACACCCTGTGATCCACCTCAGCAGTTTAAAGAGACCCCAGTCGCTGCTGCGGTCCTATTTCACGGCCAAATCAGCGACGGATTGATACTGTGTGTTTAGGTTAGAGCCCGGGAAGCGAGGCTGCAAATGAACGATGCGTTTTGTTTATGAACGTGTGTGTCCTGCCCTCCCCCGACCCCCCCTACAGTGCCGCTCCATGCTTTTGAAAGTAAACGTCACCCTTGACTCGCGATCGGTGATGTGTGACAGTCACGATCTTGCTTCTTTCAATTTTAGGCAAAGCACATCACCCTCCCATCTCCTCTGCTGCCTCCTTGTCTCTTCCCTCCCTTCCTTCCATTCCCTTTCCCTGCATGGCTCATCCCAAAAGTAGAAGCACGGCTCTGACCTTACAGCAGTAAAAACCATCACTGATGTGTTACAGCGAGCTCATGACTGTGTTTTATGTCGCAGGGTTCAGGTAGAAAAGACTGAGTAACTGAGAGAGGGAGATACATGCACAAAGGATGGGACATTATATGTCAACACGGAGTCTTAAAAATGGTCCCTGTTCCTTTATAGAGTGAATTCTGACAGTTTATGATCCGCCGTCTTTTACTCAAGCAGGAAACATCGGTAAAATGTGTAACACAAGTCAGTCACAGGAACATCCTGCAACATAAAAACCCACATATGGTGAAAATGTTTGTGCTTTATATACTACAGAGCTGCACAGGCTGCTATAAGAAGAAATTCTGAGTCTATATTGGATGTAACCGTTGTAGCTGATTAGCCGCGTGTCGGCATCCAGCTCCTCTGTCGACGTTTAACCCGCTGCACAAAGGAGAGTGATTTGCGGACAGATGTTGCGAGGCCGGATTTCAATTGCTCAAATACATCTCCAAATTATATCATAAAATCATGGCGTTCAAACAAAAGCGGTTTAACGCAACACCTAATTCGTGGGGGGGAGAACAATGGAACAACATGTGCTCATGGCGTTGCCAGATTAACAGCAGGAGGAGACGAAGGTAGCAAAGTCGACGCCAGCACTCTAGCACACCTGGTCCTCACGACCTCTCACCTCGGCTCCAGACATCACAGCCAAAGCCAGAGAAACAGGAAGTGCAGAAATTACGACTGGCAGCATGAGGAGGAGGAGGAGGAGGAGGAGGAGGAGGAGGCGGCGCTGCAACCGACTGCTCGCTGTGAGGAAAGGAGCGGTGGAGCGAGGTGGGTTTCATCTGAAGCAAAAAAAAAAAAACAGGAACATAAAGAAGAAAAATAACACAAACGATGTCGAGCATATCCGCACGCACTGTATTTTATTGTGTAATGTTTGTCAAAGCGTGGCCTATTTCTGGAAACCTCCACATACCGTGTGGGGTGATGTATCGGAAAAACAAGCGGCGATGAGCAAATGAGCGCGGCAACACGTGTAAACAAATTTCAATGCATTTAAGATGTGTGAGAAATCCTTTGCTGAGCGCTGAGCCAACATGTGCCGTGTGGCTAAAGCAAACATGCGACTCCCACCCACATACACATATACACACACACACATATATACACAACGGCGGGCCCTGATTTATCACTGGTTAAGTCAATATAGAGATGGATGACAGGAGCAGGGGATAGAGAGAGGAATGGAGGGATAACAGGTGGAGGAACGGTCCCTCTGGCTACGTCCGACACACAGAAAATGCCCTAGGTAAACACTGGCACCGCGCCAAGGCACGAACATGAGCACGTGCACGCACACACACATGCAAACGCACAGCCTAAAAGTTTGAGCCAGGATGCACACACACACACACACACACACACACGCTTTGCATAGGAGAGCCAGGATACACACACACACACACACACACACACACACACACACACACACACACACACACACACACACACACACACACACACACACACACACACACACACACAGAGCCCACTGTAAAGCTGTCATATGCTCAGCTCTGCCGCAGTGCTGAACCCAGCAGCCCTCTCTTCTTTGGGCCCATCTGTCATTCTCTCCCTATCTCTCCTTCTCCTTCTCCTTCCTTCCCTCTCTCTCTCTCTCTCTCTCTCTTCTTTGCTCTCCTTTCTCCTTGTAATACCTCTTAACCTCTCATGCATTTATCTTTTACTCTCCCCTCCGCCATCGTCTCTTCTTCTTCGCTCTCCTCTCTGTAGAGTGAAGTGAAGTGAAGTGCACAATCCAAACCCCTGATAAAAGAGACATGAGGGGAGAGAGAGAAAGAAAGAGAGGAAATAAAGGGGGGAGAGAGATAGACAGACAGTCTCAGAGCTCATGTCAAACGCTGAAATTCAAAACTACTGTCGGGAAGAAACCCCAAAATCTGACACTTACGCACTCTGATTCATACACACATTGCTTGTGAGGAGTAACTGCATTATTCTGTGTAGCAACTACAACAACCCCGTCTTTTGTTTTGAACGTGCTGCACCTCATGTCACGAGTTGTCATTGACGGATGGCCGGCACTGCAAGGCCCTTTTTTCTTATTTCATTTTTTTTTCTCCTGACCTTTTGATGATGAAACCTGAGTTTCTGTAGGTGTTTTTACTCTTTTGTCTCCTCAGTCACGGTGGTTTGCTGCTGAAACCAGCGCTTCAGCTCCTCCTGTATTCATTTCAAACAAACCACGGACTGAAAACACATCAGAACCTGAGCGAGATTTTTATCAGGGAAACAGGCCCCAGACGCCTGATGTTGAAAACAGTGACAGGAAAAAAAAAAACTGGAACGAACTGGCTCTGGTTTTCAATTGTGTTGTACAAGTGCAATAAAAATATACATCTGGTGTGTCGTTAATTGTGAGTCCCATTAAAAAAAAAAGTCACTTTCCTGTGCGACTTTCAATCAAAATGTAAAACGCAAGATAATTATAAACTTTATTTATACAGCATTTACATTTATTGTCACTTGTGCAAGTGGCTGATGCTAAAATGATGCAAAGACCTTCCAGAAAAAAAGTCTGACATATAACTGGGAGCCTGACATTGCACTGACTTGGAGGAGGCTGAAGGAGCAGGATCATAAATTTTTATTCTAAAATGCACAGAGAGCCAGTGAAGAGAGGAAAAGAACGAGGGGCCTGGATGAAGGGGATATGCAGAAGCTGTCAGAGATGTCAGACACAGATCCAACAAGTTTCTAAAACTTGTTGGGTTATTCACATTTTAAAAGACACAGACAGTCGTAGTAATTAAGTACAGTCACGTTATGGAAGGAATCTAGTGGACTACGCTAATGCTAACGTTAGCTGCCAAAACAAATCAGGGTTGAACACATACAGTAAGACCACAGATTGTTTTCATCTTCCTACAGTCAAATTGTTCGTAACTCCAAGATGTTTTTTTCTAGACAACGTGGAGGATTAATGACAGATTTTATCATTTATTCAGGGACGTGATCAAATTCCCTTTGTCTACATCAAGAGTGTTTCTTTAGAAAGCAGAACTGAAGCAGATTTTCGGACAGGGGTCAAACACGAGTCTGATGCCGTCTGCTCTTTGTCCTTATTTCCAGTGACGACTCAGATGTAAGTGGTTAAAAACAGAAGGCCAAACGGAGCAATTTCCTGTTTAGATAAGATGGAAGATAAGATAGTTTCACTCATCGTTTAATGCTTCAACAGTATGAACTTAAAGTCACCACCAGTTCTCTTTCACACGAAAATGTCTGTACCACTTAACGAGCCACTTTTTTTTTTTTTTGGCACGTCATGCAGTTTTTTTCTTTTTCTTTTTTTGTGTCAGCAATTTGTTGAGAGAATTATTCTCTGGAAATGAAAACCTCGACCTGCCTGAAATCTGACCCCTGGAAGTGAAGCAGCAAAATGTTCCTTCCTCACCTTACCTGCTGCTCTCAGGACGTTTTGCCCTTTTAAAAGGAGCGAAATACAAGAATGCACTCAACCCCCCCGCCCCCACCCTCCCCGACAGATACAGTATCCCAGATAAGCTATAAGGTACATGAGAGTGGGGGTGACTGTCCATCTAGATAAAGTCCTGCTATTGATGACATGAGGAAGTAGCGGTGACAGGCCGCTGACAGGAGGGTCAATAAGGGAAGTAAGAGTAAGAGGAGGGGGATGGGGGACGTGGAAATAGGAGGACATTGTCAATCATTAAGGTTAATGATTAGGGCAACTAGTCGCACATACACACACACACACACACACACACACACACACACACACACACACACACACACACACACACACACACACACACACACACACACACACACACACACACACACACACACACACACATGTACAGACACATTATTAACATGGTTATACACCGTGACTCGACCACACAGAGACGCGGCTGACATGAGTCATCAGAGGTTGAGTGAGGACGTCTGACAAATGAGGACTTATTGATCGTCAGCAGGAGGTGGTCAAACACGAGGTCACAGCTAAACATGGTCGCACTGTGAGGCACGGGTGGGCAACAAGAGGAGGGATGAGGGGCTAACAAGCTGGTATTCATCCAACTGTCAATTAATGTCAAATTATGTAAATGCATGTACATTGACTTTTCTGAATTAATTTTAATCTATTTTAATTTGATGATAATCTTTCTAATATAAGCAACATAATATTGTTTTTTTAATAAGATACTAATTGTCTTCATGTCAATAAATGTTGATCAAATGATGCATTGCATTACGATCAAAATGCTGAAAAGCTCTAGAAAAGCACTATAATATACTATACAATAGACAATACAGAGATCATGGTAGAAAAAGAAGAAATTAAATAAAGAAAGATATAACTGGTCAAACTCACCTTTAAACTCTTTATTTTGCATTATGTATCTGTAGGCCTATTTGTGTATGCATAAATCTACCTAGTGTATATAGTATAATTCTTTGAATGTTGTGCATACAGTATTTCTTTATATAGATTTTCTGTCTTTATGAACACCCTGCATTTATACACCACTAGCAACATTTTGATATAATATTTTTTATTTCTATTTTATCACATTCTGCAGTTATATGCAACAATATTCACTAGAACTTTATTTGTCATCGCAAACTTTATCATTGTGCAATTTTTAATCAACTGCAAGAGAGATAAAAAAGAAAAATAAATCAAAGTAAGAACAGTCATGACGTCACCTATCTCTGCTCCACCGGAGAGACAAATAATATCTGCAGATGAAAACGTATCAGGTCCGCGTGACCTTCATGGGTCACGGCACCAGAAATGGGTCCTGCATTTCCCATGATGCAACTTGAGAGCAGGTTCCATCACAGACCTTTCCTGCCTCGTGAAAACTCAACACCTTCAGTTGTTAACTCTGGGTCCAAAGTCTCACAGCTAAAGTTTAATACAACCCTGATGACATCACCGTGACATCATCCTCCTGAATCACACGAGACATTATGACAATTTCAATTACATGCTGAGTAGTCGTCCCCTTGGTAAATAAACCGAACCTGATGTGTAAAAGCTGTGGAGCTCCACTTTAAGGCTACTGTATGTCTCCTCTATATCTAAAGCAAATAGCAGCCCAACAGGAGGCGATGACAAATGTAAGCAAACAGATGTGATGATGACGGGAACGGGAACAGGAACGGGGGGAAACAAAAGATGGAGTTCATTATTTCCAGCAGGAGATGAGGAAAGACGTGTAAAAGAAAGATGAAGGGAGCAAAGGGAGGAGGGGTGCTGACAAGCAGAGATACGGAGGGAGAGGGGGCTGAGGAAAGAAAGAGGTGGAGAATTAGTAGTGACAGCGGGGTGAAAAAGGACAGAGGTGGAGAAACTGCAGAAAGAAAGATGGCGACACGCTGGAGGAGAGGAGGCGAATGGAGTGGATAGAGTGACACGGAGAGAGAGGGAGAGAGAAAGGAGGGGGGGGGGACAGAAGAACCCGAAAGTCAGAGGAAAATGTACGACATTAATTGTGACAGGTGAGGAGAGGAAACGTGTGTGTGTGTGTATAGGTGCAAAAAAAAAGTGTGTGTGTGTCTGTGTAGTAAATTGGCGCTGACATGGCTAGCAGGTTGTGACATTAATTAGCAAGGCTCAGAGATGGCTGAAACCTAATCTCCAGGAGAAAGGAGACACCAGGGGGGACACATCACATCACATCACACACAAGCACACACACACACAAATACACACACATTTTCTCTCTGCTGACCTCACTTCCTGTGACTGGGGATGAGAAGTATAGACATTGGGTTGGGTTACTGTCTTAATGTGGACAAGATGTGTATATGTATGTGTGTATGTGTGTCTTTACCGCTTCCAAAACTTCACTTCAATTTGATTAATTTCATTTTGGATCATTGAATCATCAGAATCAAGAACAGCACTGTTGAAATATTTGGAACTGTTCCTTACTTTTGTCTGAGTGTGTGTGTATATACTCTATGTGTGTGTGTGTGTGTGTGTGTGTGTGTGTGTGTGTGTGTGTGTGTGTGTGTGTGTGTGTGTGTGTGTGTGTGTGTGTGTGTGTGTGTGTGTGTGTGTGTGTGTGTGTGTGTGTGTGTTGATTTAGTTTCCTGTGCAATCACATCATCGTCTTGACTCGGTCTTAATTGACCCTGTGAGAGGAGCCTGGGTGACAGCTACATTAATCAAAACAACAACAAACAAAGGCATGAAAAAAAATAGAAAAATACAGAATTCCTTCTGAAGTTCACGAAAGGCTCAAAACTCCCAACTCCCACAACCACACGCCGAGTCTTTAACAGTCGGTCTGGAAGTGTTTAGTGTTTGTTAAAAGCAACAAACACTAAATGTGAATCTTGTTTTCTCTGTCTCTAATTTACTGGAGATTTACAGTGTCTGTCAACCTGGATGGGAGGCTGGTGTTTTTGTCCTACATCAAAACTGCTCTTTGTCACGCTGCAGATTGGACCAGAAGGATGATTTGTCTCCAGACAATATAATTAACTACCAAGTTTAGTAATAGGCCACAGCATACCCAACAAGAAAGGTCTGCAGGGTTGACATGAACTCTTTTCTGGCTCACCACCGTCAGTTTACAGGTTTTTGAAATGCTGACAACAACGTTTACAAAAATTGGAAACACAACAAATTATTGAAGACAGGTTTTTGTTTTTGAGTCAAAAGAACAATAAACACAGGAAAAAGATCTCTCTCAAAAATGTTGGCTAAATATAAAGCTAGTCTCTTGATGTTTGAATCCATATGTAAAGCAATCACGCGCTGCAGCCGGTGCAAAAACAAGTGGGGCTGCACCTCGACATTTTATTGCTGCAAACAAATCAAGAAGCAGCGTGTATACTGCAGCAGGCTCACAGAATGAATCAAACACAGATGGCACAGATTCAAGTTCCTGCAGAATTGTCTAGAAGAAACTTTTAAATTAAAATCCAAATAAGACACAGAAATATTTCACTTTTCTATCCCACTGTTTTGCTCAGGCTTCACTCCCAGACTCAGGTTGCAATGATTGGCTGAGTTGTGCCATGTGATCAATAATTAATAGGTCAAATGTCAGTTCATCTGACACAGTGTATACCCTGTGTTTCATGGCCCAAATCTGACCCATATAGTGATTATTAAATGCTATAAAGCAGAGTATATGGACCAGACTTGGTCCAAACACCTTGACATGTGTTGGGACAGAAGTTTTATTTCACTGTCTGGCTCTGGAATAGAACATAACACCTCAGCTCCATCACCAGACTGATCTGAAGACCCTTTTACCTTCCCCTTAAAGGGATAGTTCAACATTTTGGCAAATTGGCCCATTGCCATAATCCCTATAGTCATAGCAGTAGGTTCGTTACCTTTAATTGTCGGTGCAAGCTATATTTAGAACGGCGGAGCAGAGCCGCAAGTTGCTCAGAGCTACGCTACGGAGGCTAATGAGATAATAATGGAACGTTATGACACAGAGGTAAATTCATGCAAAATCGCTGATGATTGTGTGTTTTTTTCTGTACAGGTCACAACTTGTCCACGAGAGCGTTTTGGAGTTGTTGGATTGTGTGTTTGATGAGTTTGATGAGGGAAACCAAGAGCCTCCGTAGCGTAGCTCTGAGAAGCTCGCAGCTCTGCTCCACCATTCTAAAAATAGCTTGCACCGACAACTAAAGGTAATGAACCTACTGCTAAGACTATAGGGATCATGGCAATAGGCCAATTTGCCAAAATGTTGAACTATCCCTTTAACAATAGGGGTTTGCATTAACTATTAATCTGTGTCTTTGTCTGATTTTATGTACAGTAAAGTAAAGTTGTTTTTAGCTTCCAAAGATAATACATTCAAGTAAAGGACACGAAGCAGGAAATGAGCAAGGACAAACCCTGTGGACACATACACACCAAAGCTTTGTCCTCCACCGAGTTACAGTCAGCAGTGGTGGACGACATTAAATGTGTGTAACCCTTGGCCTGCAGGGATCACATGTCACGGCTTTACCTAAACACACGTGACAAGAGCACACGCTTGTGACGGGCCCGTATGGTAAAGCAGGTCAAAGGGCAGCGGAGAGACATAGAGATAGAGGGATGAAAAGAGAGAGCGAGGGAGAGGAATAGAGGTAGCCTTTCATTCAGAAGTCTGAGAACTTGCAGGACGCAGACATACACAACCATTTAGCGCTGTTTACAAAAGCCAGCAGCAGAACCAATGCAAACCATACGTGCTGCAGAGACACCACGGTGACTAAGTTGCAGCATGTGCATCTGTGTGAGTGTGTGCGCGCTGTGCCAAACCCACGAGTCTTAATGCAGCAAAAGCAAAACAGAGCTGATGTTTTTTAGAAAATGCATACCTCTCCGACAGCAGAGTCCAGATCCCACCCCACACCCACACCCCCCGTTTGTTTCTGTCATGAGCCCGTCTGGTTTGGGTTCTCATCTCTTCAGCCTTCCTGTGGGTCCCACCAACCCCCTGAAAAAAAAAAAAAACCACCACCACATTTCACAGAGCCCGTCCCCGCCGAGCCGCAGATAAAGCTGCTTTGAGTCACTTTTCATCGCATTCAAACACAAGCAGAAATGAACCGGATGGTGAAAAGTAGTGATCCGCAGAACGAGGGTGTTTAGGAGCTAAATATCATATGTGACAACACGGGTGTCTTCAGTTTACCCACAGGCGCATGTAGTGTGAATGCAGATGAAGGCTGGGGTGGATCAGAACCAACAGACACAAACAGACACATAGTGCAGGTACAGAGGCATATACAATCAAAAAACCTTCTAGGATTGCAATGTTGAAAATATATTTCATATCAGAGTTTGATAAGAGCCAAGACTCTGCAAGACTTTACTGTGACTTTACTGCAAACTGAAATCCAGCTGAAAATTCACCTTTTTCCAGAGCTGAATTAAAAAAAGAATTTTTTATTGCATTGATTTTTAGTTTTTAAATTATGAAACAAACAACAGGTAAACCTGATATTCATGTGCACATGCACAATATGTACATGCATGAAGCAGTCCTTGCTAACTGTTGTTTCAAAAAGCGTAGTTCCTCCTCTGGCCTCAGGGGGCAGCGATGAGCGCATTACATCTCAAAGCCAGAATGAGATAAAGGCTACGTCCATACACTACTAAAATGGTGTTTTAAATTTAAAACAACTTCGCTTCAGATACAAATGAGGTACATCCTCACAGGGAGAATATGTCAGTCCGACCGCCCAAAAGTCAGAATGCCCATTACCCATTAATCCAACTTATTCTAGAGGGTTAGGGTTACTTCAATGGGCAAAATGGGAGATCGGACTAATGGATGCAAAAATATGGAAATGTATGGTCGGAGAAATAGGAAGTCGGACAGACGCCATGCTCCCACACCTGAAAATGCGAACATAACTTAGCCGTCAGGTAGCTCCACTGAGCATCGTCTGCTCTGCAGTAAGTTGATTAGTTACAAAACATACAACAAGTGAGGAACAGCAAACAGCTGTGGTATTCAAATACAGAATTCAACTGAACAACAGCTACAGCAAAGACAAGGTCAGTAGCACTTTTATTTCATTGTCTGTGTTGCTTTCACCTCTGGTAGTCGAGGGTTAGCCGCCGTCGCCGACATGGAGGAAATATATTTCAAGACAAGAATATAGTCATGTGGACGGTGTCAAAGAAAACTTCGGATCTTAACTCTTGGTGAGAAGTGTTCCCTGTCAGAGGCGTCTGAAAACACATTTTTGCTTTTACAAGAGGAAAGACTTGGAGGATGATGACTAACGGAGTTGGTTTGATGAGTTAATTTCCACTGCAGCAGACACCCTGGTATTTCTGATGAGGCTGACCACGTCTGACCCTCATCAAGTGAGACATGAAGGTTTGACGTTTGAAATCTGACAGCAGTCTCTTAAGGTCCACAGTGCTCCAGAGCCTTTTTAGCTTTTTATCACATGACCTAAATATGGAATTTCAGTCACCTGATGGCAGGTGGTCGTATAAGGCAGAGCATTATAACTCTTGACTCTGCTAATGAAAGGAAAAAGGAAATAAATCAACATTTTGATGAGGATTTTTGCGAAATATAATCAACTTTAACCGAGTGGTTTGATTGCATAAACTCTCTAATGTTAGAACCAACACACAGGAGCCCTCATGTGAGCATGCTTGCTCTCACTTTTAAAGCCCCTCTCCCCCCCAAAAAAGCCACAATCCCAAATATAATACAAGTCTCATAAAGAATGTGACCCAGATCACAGCAGCAGAATCACAGTGGACAGATACAAAGGCAGGAATTCAGCTTTGCTTAGGTCGCAGCTTTGACTTGGTCAATTTCATGCTTCTCTTTTCTGGGGAGATGAGAGCGGGACCCAATTCAGAAGTGTTTGGAAATGTTGGGTGTAGTCGCTGGTTCAAACTCGGGGCTGAATTCAGCTCAGATTCATACTTGTGTGTGTGTGTGTGTGTGTGTGTGTGTGTGAGAGGTCACTTCTGATGTACTTAGCACTCGTTTCTTTGTTTCTCAGACCCGACTTTTTCAGCTCTGCGCCCTCTTGGCACCTCCGACTCAAATTCCTCCACCCTTTCACCGCTTTCACTGTGTCGTTCTTTCCAACTCTTCTTACTTCTCTAATACCCCCCTTCCCCTCCCCTCCCCTTCTTCTTCTCCTCTTTCACTACCTGTCACATCTATTTTTTTTTTTACCCACTATCACTTTCACTTCTCACTCTGTTTCCTGCCTTACCTTCCGTCCTCCTTCGTGTTATAGTCCCAGTGGGCTTGGCCTATGGATAGCAAGTGTAGTGTGTGTGTGTGTGTGTGTGTGTGTGTGTGTGTGAGAGAGAGAGAGAGCGAGAGAGAGAGAGAGAGAGAGAGAGAGAGAGAGAGAGAGAGAGAGAGAAGGCAGAAGGAAAGGAGGGAGAGAGACAGATTCCCTCAAGGCTGTGAAGATATAGAAGGACACTCCAGAGACCAAGACTGGAGGACTGCTCACCTAATGAGGAAGATCGGATAGAGCTAGAGGCATGTGTGTGTGTGTGTGTGTGAGAGAGAGAGAGAGAGGGAGGATGAGACATTATATAAATTATCCTCATGTGGTTCTGTGTGTGCATGTGTGTCTTCGCGTGTGAGACCAAACACACGTAGGTGCATTATTTAAATTACTCTCATGTGAGACATGTTTGTGCATATGTGTGTATGTGTGTGTGTGTGTGTGTGTGTGTCTCGTCTCAGTGAGTTGAGGTTTTTCCCTGTTGACTGAGCTGAGACAGTGACGGATACGAGGCAGCTGCCAACTAATGAGATATGGAATGTGTGTGTTTGTCCAGGTGTGTGTGAGTTGTATTGTATATATTGACGTGCAGTATATTGTATATGCATCTGTACGAGTGTGTGTGTCTGTGTGTGTGTGTGTGCGCTGGCTGACCCCCTTGGCTGTTTGCAGTAGTGTAGCAGCAGCATTTTAGCTAACAACTGCACATGGAGGGAGAGAGACATCTCACTCCTGTCTGACACTCCAGCCTGGAGGCAGGACAGAAGGAAGCTGACACACACACACACACACACACTGAAGAGACAGACAGCTGAGTATAATAGAAAGTGAAAGACCAAAGTTTTCGATACAAGCAAAGACAGACAGACAGATATTATGTTAACATGACGACACAGGTCAAAGAGGACCATAACAGACAAATGCACTTCAACAGAGAACATACAGTACTGACTATTACAGCAACAGGTATCTTACCACACTTTTATCATTAGGACAATTTAAATCCATAACTGCATCTTATTTTACCTCCAACTGCTCCTGTTTTCAACTAGACTTCTCTGTTTTCAATTTATCTTTGTCACTTTACTT
The DNA here is from genome assembly GCF_905171665.1 of Trachurus trachurus. NCBI lineage: Eukaryota > Metazoa > Chordata > Actinopteri > Carangiformes > Carangidae > Trachurus > Trachurus trachurus. Next base: position 12,087,804 of record NC_139892.1, on the reverse strand, counting down.
TTTGGTACTTTTGGGCTTGTATGTCTCAAGCATTTGTGTTATGTCTTGTCCTCAAATGTTTTGTGTTTTGTCTCGGCTATATTGCAAATGAGGTTGCTCCTCAACATATTTCCAAAAATAAATCACTGTCCTATCCTTGTCATTCAAGATAGATTTGAGCCTTTTCTAGCGTTGCTTACAATTTCTTATTTCGTGCTAATCAGTTTGCTTAGCATTAGCATTACGCAATAAGTAACGTGCATCTATGTATATTGAATTGTATATTATCTACTAATAATGTTTCTTTCTACCTGGTAGCTAATCTTCTCTTATCTTTCTTATCTCATGGTGTTCGTGATGAAGCACAAGGTCAGATCGAGTTTCTTCAAGCGCAAACTGCAGCATCGGCTGTTTTTGTTCTGAACAGCATCATATTTGTCCTTCGTGCGTCCTCCTCAGCGTCCTGAAAGAGCTTGCTGCTTGATCTATCATCCACTCAGCTCTTACCTATTGTTCTTCTTTCTGTACTTTTCCTATTCCCTCCCTATTTTCGCCCTCACCTTCAGCCGCGACTTCTGCTCGTCCCGATGTCCCACCGCTTATCCAATCTGTCCAATCCGCCGTCCCTGCTCCGCTCTGCCAGCTGGCCTTGGACAGCGCCTCCCCGAGGGGGGAACAGGTGTAGCGACACACACTCCACTGAGCACACAGCTACCTGTGGCATCGGCCTGGGCACACACCCAACCGTGAGCAAATGTGCAGGTACACACTCACTAATGTTTGTACCTGATTTTAAAAAAACAAAACAAAGCACACACACGGAAACTAAGCAGGTTGCGCTCGATCACACAAAGAAATAAAACACACTGTAGCTGTAAGCCTGCTGCCATAAATTTGTGCAAATAGGATGTATGCACCTTTGGCTCGGCACATTTTGGCTAACTAACCCACTGAGATGAACGCAGGGTTACCTGGCACAGGCTGATGAACACATGTAATCCTGCACACAGGTAGAAATAACCACAGAGTCATCTTCCACTTGGGCTCCGCCTACTGTGCAATTTCAGGTCTGGTTGCACAGTTAAAGCTTCATTTATTCCCTCTCAAGATTTTCTTTTTTTTTCATTTTGCAGATGCAGAGGGACGCCAATAAGGTGATTTAAATAATTGCAACAAAAACACCAGTGATAACACAGCGATCCCTCGCTCCCACCGCCCGCCTTCGTTCACGTATTAGCAATCAGCTCGGTTGCGGCAGCGGCGGCGCAGCACCGACGCCATCACTCCTCCCGCTGGGAGGGAAGATCATTGTTTGTGATTCATTTCCATTTAATCATTTGAGGGGAGGAAAAAAAAGAGAACGCGAGAGAGGGTGTAGAAATGAGGAGCTTTGCAGGATCAATGTGTCTGTGTTTACACCTCTCTGTCTGGGTGGTGGTGACATTGCTATCAGCTGCTTTCTGTTTAAAATGTAGAGAAGGGAGAAATATGGAGGGAGTTACACTACATGATAACGACCTTCACATAGAGGGAAAGGCAGAGGGCCTGGCTGGTCGGTTTGTAGTGTTTGTTTGTCTATAAAGATCCCTGTTAGCTTCTGCATAGCATGAGCCATTCTTCCTGAGATACAAACAGATTACATGGCGACCACCACAAATAACATGAAACAATGCATGCATGGTTTAAATAGTACAATAACTGACAAAGTAACTCTGACAAAACAATACTGCAACTGAAATCAACAAGACAAAACAGCTCTGATTGAGTCTATTGTGATCTTATAGATACATATGAATATTTAAGTATTGAATAACATAAGAGTATAACCCATATAACTCTTTTACAGTACAATGTTCATTTAGTGCTTTCTAAAAAGCACATGTATTATTTTTTGTTTAATTAAGTTCGGTATTGAATTCCATTCTTGCATTGCTCTGTATATGACTGTATGTTTAACTGGTGTAGTTTTATTTTTACATGAAGTTATAGTATAGTTTAGTTATATGTAGTATAGTATACTTATAGAGTGTGTTCACTATTTACAAAAGAGACAACAGGGAAGGACATACACTCACTTACTTCTACATTCTCTGAAGGAGAAGTGCCCTTTTTCCATTTTTATCTTCCAAAAAAAAAAGTATTGAATTTTATCTTTTTCTTTTAAAAATCCATATATTTCAGACTTGGAAAAACATGAAGGCTTGTGTGCATCCAGATAATCAATCTTGATCTCTCGCTAGAAGCAGAAAGATTGATTTGTTATGTCTTGGAGACGCGGTTTGATTTTCCTTCTTTGGTTTTTTTTTTTTTTCAAAGGCGGAGAAAAATGCTTTGTTTTGTCTCGCCTGTCTCTTTAGCTCAAAGGGACGCTGACCCCTAACAAGTCCAGTCGGCGACCTTCGCCCTCCGAGACCTAAAGGGAGGCATTGATCATTCTAACACAGGGATTAGCAATGCACCATGGGATTTGAAGTTGCAGCGTAAAGATCTTTTCTCGGCCCTTCTTCTTCTTCTTCTCTGCGAGTTTGCAGGCTGGCGTGATATCTGTCCATGTGGATCTTGTGGGAGAGCGGGACAGCTAATCTAGAACAAATTACTGTCATGTAGCGATAGCCACCGCTTCTTGAAGCCCCTGTTAATTACATTTGCTGCGGCAAAATTAACGCTACAATAAAAAGGAATCTGCTGTTTGGGAATAAACGTTATCTTAATTGCTGCTGTAGGATCCCCTTTGGATTTCACTGGTGATGTGGATCACTGAAGTCCACTGTGTGTGTGTGTTTTTTTTTGGGATGGGGGGTCGGATGAGATCTAAGCAGTTAGCTGGAGCGGGGTTTGTTTTTGTGAGGGCGGTAATGTGATCGGAGCGGTTAAAGCAGGCAAGGCTTATGGGTCTTTTCAATCCAAAGTTAGTATGTGCTGTCATGAGGAAGGGGTGGTGAGGTGGGGATGGTGGTGGGATGGGATGGGGTGGGGGGGTCATTGAAATGGATGTGATGTGAATCCACTCGAAGTCTCTGGGGGGCTGAAAGAGGGAAGAATTAGATTAGCGAGAGAATGCAATCAGTGTGACTACATTACCGAGTATGATGAGAGAAAGACGGGGAGGGGGGGAGATGTGAGTGACAAGATGCTGGACGGCAAAAACTTTTCGAGCCTGTGCTGAGAATGCCAAAAGACGGGGTCGGAGGAGGGGGGTGGGGATGCGGGTAAGCTGGGGTAGTCTGGGGTGGGAGGAATAAAGGAGAGAGGCAACTCTCAACCGCAAATGTGAAATATCTCAAAAACCAAAGCCAGGAAATCGATTGAAAGGTTCTTTAAATATATAGCTATATCATCCCTGTCCCACTCCCTTTCCTGTGCCCTTATTTTCTCAAAAATCAAATTACCCAAATACCCGAGCAGGAAAAACCCATGGTCCCACCAAAACAACATTATGGAAATTACATATGAGTTTAAGGAGAAAGATCGCATTTTTTTTTTATATAACACTGGGTCATAAGGAATAGAGAGAGAGAGAGAGAGAGAGAGAGAGAGAGTGAAGAGGAAAATACCTGGCGCTATAGTTTCAACATTTTGTCCTCCTCCTGGTTAAATAAAAGAATAGGGGTTAGTTTTTTAGAAAGTGTGGCAGAGAGTGGGAAAAGATCCTGCTGAATGTGCGAGCGGTTTCCTTTTTCACTATTTACCCTGACTACAAACCTAATTAGCTCAAATCAGATTCAGTGTTTACACTAGCATCAGGAGATGATTAAGTGAAACTGAGCAATCCAGTCTCACGTTCCTCCCCTCCTCCTCTGATGGTGGGTCTCACGCACACACATACGCACACACACGTACGCACATGCAATAACATCACAGCCAGACAGCCAGTCTGTGAAAAATGAAAAAAATGGTCTTTTACATTTTTAGAAAAGTAGATTTTTATGTGTTTTGTGTCATTGAGTCGTTTGCTCCACTTTATTCTCTCATATTGTTCCAGAGGAGGTGACACCTGAGACAGTCTCCATATTCAAATGTAATATTCATAGCCGACATTGATTTTCCATATATGAAATATATTTACATAAAAAAAAAAAACTGTAGGCTATGCAGAAATTATAATGTAACCTGGGAATATTTCATACCTAGTCCATACAAATGTTAGGTATACTTGTATTATAGACTTACTGTACAGTATGTAATATAACTGTGCCGTATATGATTTCCAGAGCATATATATATATATATATATATATATATATATATATATATATATATATATATATATATATATATATATATATATACACGTATGTATTGTATGTTGATAACTGATAATATATACAATGAATCCAAGCAGGTAATTCTAATGTAGAGTCATATACATTGCTAATTTACCTACCTGTACACATTTTACAGTAGTATGGGTATTTAAGTTATGCACTTATATTCATGTGCAGGATATATATGTATGTTGTGATAATAATATATACCTTTACAGTTAACATGTGTGAACATACACAATCGGTCTGTATATACGAGCTGTCCGTGGCCATGGACTAACCACTGTTCTGTTGACTCTAGCATTTAGTTTTCCTCTGTGTGAGTCACCACAGCAGGATGGATATGTAAAAATAAAATATGTTTGTGTGCAGTTTACTTGACGTCATCTAATAAGATTGCTATTCATTTTTAAGGGTGAATTATGCAGCTTTAGAGCGGCAGTCGGCCCAAAATCCATCTCCATCTACTACAGCGACTATGCATTTATTTAGGCATTTTTGACATATTCTGGCTGATATACTGTATGTGTGTTTGACTATGTAGAGGATGATGTCATTGTAGAGATGGATTATGTTTTTTTTTTTTTTGGTTCTCAGGAAACAGATGCATTTTATTTGTAATACTAAAAAAGATTTTACTTGGACTTTAAAGCTGCTATGATCAATGTTTTAATACAAAAAATTCAGAACATTATCTGTTAACTGTGATATTTTAATCATTTCTACATCATTGATGTTTAATTTCTGGCATATTGAAGGTTTTTCTTCACCTGTTTCTGTTTTTTCCATCAAAAATACAAACTTTCTGCTACAAAAACCAGCACAAAACAAAACCACAAGTGAACTAAAGTGCTCCTAATGAACAACATGAAAAGTAAACGTCTTCTTAATCTTCAGGTATGTTTCTGTATAATAAAAAATAAGAGGTTTCTTTGAGTCATTACATGTCGAACCACCACTACCACCCTACCCACAATCCCTTTTAAATGTGCAGCTTAACTCTCCCAGCTCCAAATCCCACCCCACCCATTTAATCCCAACATCTGCCCCTTCTACCCCCCAACTTCCCAGTGCTCTATGCTTACACTTATCCCTACAACCCCCCACACTTAGTGCACGTTGGAGCAAATGAAAGTGAATGGGACATACATGATTCTAAACATCGGGTCAGTTTTTTTTTTTTCCTGCCTGTGTTGTTGATTTTCCACCGCGGCTCATATTCAGCTGTTTGCCTCGCCTAGAAACCAGAAATCATAACAAATCTCCTGTACATGACGGAAACTATACGTACATGCGCAAAATATGTTAACAAATGCGAGCGCGAATTCCATTGATGTTCACGTATTGTGAGTTAAACAAAAGCCTTTCGGATTTAAATGAGCCGTAAGAAAAAACATAGGATAGAAGGCATTTTCCATTCGCTGTTACGCTATATAATACACCACCATCCACAGTTTCCATTCAGAAACCATCCCATAATAATGCCCGCTCACTGAATACAGTATAAACATAATGAATTCTCAGCTAATTTGTTCTCTTATCTTTTTAAATTACACCCTGTGAACTCCTCAGGGAGCGTAATGATAGCTTCCTCTTGTGGTTTACATGTTTTACGAGGATCAGAGGGTCTATGAGCATGTGTGTGTGAGTGTATGTGTTTATGTGTGTGTTTGTATATGCAACATGTGTATGTACTGTATGCACAAGAGGACGGATGTTGTGATGTGTGTGCGAACTGTGAGAACTCCTTTGCACCACCACGAGGGCGTCAGACGAGGGGAAAGTGTCTAAAAGCACAAACCTGTCATTGTTTTCCCCACATCACCACCTTCACTCTCACTCTCTCTCTCACACACACACACACATACACACTACACACTGCCAAGGCTTTTCCTGGGCCTTAGATCAGAGACAAGGCCCGAGTGCATGACTTGGACTCTGAGTGTGACAATAGCTGCTCACATTACTCGTGTCTGTGTCTGGGAGTTTTTCTTGCTCTGTGGTCCTTCCCATGACCAAATCCTGCACAAACTGGAGCTATATACTCACTGGATGTCTGAGAAAGGAGAGCGCTCTTGGACAGACGGGTGGAACGAATACGGCTGCCAGTGCACTTGAGTTCTGGTTCCAGTCTTGTGTGTGAATACGTGGGGGTTTTCAACCAGAGGAGGAGGAGGAGGAGGAGGAAGAGGAAACGGTCCAAGATGAAGACGTTTTGTTTGGCTCTCATGGTCGTGCATGGGGCTGCATTAGGGCTACAATTTAGACTTAAAGGTCAGGGGTGTCCTCCAACCTATAATTATTGTGTGGGTAAGTTTTTCTCTCGCTCTGGTATTTCCAGTATCGTTCATTCCCCTCTGTCTTATTTTGGCCGGCACTTCTATGACCCAAATGTCTTTGTAGCACTCAGCTTGTTATTACCATTAGACTTTTATATGCTGTAAAAGGCAGTCAGGATAAACGTTGACTAATATTTTATGACTTATTTGATCTCTCCAAAGGTTTTTTTTTCTCTCTCTCTCTTAAGAGGGCTCTTGTGGCGTCATGTGTGGGACAAAGCTGCCAATGGGTTCACTCAGCTCCTACAGGAGTCATTATCCAGGCTGTGTCCAAATTATATTCAGTGTAAGAGGGTGGAGTGGTTGTTGTTGACTTGTATTTCTCTGGGTGTCAGGTTTGTGTGTCCACTCTTTTCTTGGCCACAGCTGTTTGTTTGTTGGCAGAGCATCATGCTGGTGCCATTGTTGTGGGTCTAATTATTCCCTGGCCTGTTTAAAACTGAATCTGACTGTCACTGTCTTTTTGTCAAATAAAATTCATGCACAGCTTCTGCAGGTCTGATTCAAAACTGAAAACTGCCAGTATGAGATACAATTGTTTTGTAAGGCCAATAACCAGACAAACATATTGGATTTTTAAACCCAGTTTAATTAGGCCTTTTCCAGCTTTCCCTAAACTGTATTTTTTTTTCTTGTTAGTTTTTCTTCGTTTGTTAGTTTTCTTGCATAGTTTTTAAGAAATGTCTGCGTACACCGAAACCTCTGAAAATGAATACTCTTAAAACTAGCTCTGTGTGGACAGGTCCTTAGACTTAATGAATATAATCCTGTCAAAGAATTATTGAAATCTGTTGGAATAATGTCAGTAAAGTTACATGAGCCACGCACACCATGTTTAAACTTACTTACTCTCTTCATGGAAAAAAAATAAAGTTTGTTTTCAGCTTATTTGTTTTGGTGTCACAACTTTACTCGTTTGCTTCACCTAATCACACAGTATGGAAACACTTTTATAAGTAAAAGAAGTGATGATAAACTTATTATGATGATATAAACATCTCTGATTTTAACTTAAAATCAGGACTTTAAAAAAACAACAATAAAAAACAGACATAACCGGGTTAGGTTCAGGGGTTACTGTTACTAGTGATGACTCTAGATGGAAGCTAATGTTGCTCTCATGTAAACAATGTAAACAAGCACCTGTGTGCTAATGTACTCATCCTATCAGCCTTTAAAAGGTGCTAATACGTCCATAGAGCTTTTACAGCTCGTTGCATCGTGGCTGAGTGGAAACGCAGGTTTAAGTGATTTCCTTCCTGCTGCGTCCTCATCTGCCTCCGTCATGTGATCTAAAGTCAATTAAGCATTTTAAATCTTTAATATATCACAGACCAGTCTGTAAATTTTATAGACTAGGTACTTACAGCTCTATTAGCTGAGACATCAGGCTTTTATTCCCAGTTCAACTGGTATCATGCTACTTAGTCACTGGTGCTATAAATTTCTTCCTCTTCCTTCTCTCTCTGTCCCTCTCCATCTTGCCCTGCCCTTCATCCCTCCACGTCTCACTCTGCTGCCTCACAACCAGCGTGGCTCAACTTACCGGAGGGTCAATGACCCTTCACCTTATGTATTCTTCCCCTGACACAGGAGCAGCGTTGGCCGTCTCATCATCCTTTCACTCATCTCTGTTTCACTCTCTCTGTCCTCTAGCTGTTACCCACACACCTGCTCCCAGCACTCAGACCACAGGACAGCACAAAACTTAAACTTCCATATCTTTACATCTTAAACAAAGATTGTTATTCACCATGGAGAGTGACCAGGTCAAACTATATGAATAAAAAAGGAGGTTTAAATATGATAAATTATGAAGTTTTGCATGTGTGGGTGAACCTACGGGAGTGAAAATCCCACACAGCAGAAAAGCAAAATGAGAACATGTCAGCAAATCCCCCGTCTCCTGCTTAATTATCATTCGCCCCGCTCGCTGCAACATGGGTCAGTACGGCTGGTGACTGATCTTATGAACACCCCACCCACGCACAGACACACACAGACACACACACACATCATGGTGAAGTGCAACTCAGACTGAATACATGCGCTTTGATGTCGCTGCTTTTCGTGGGCAGCTTTGTTCCATCCCTCCATCGTCTGAAGGGAGGAGAGGGCAGAAATGGACAATCCTGACAGCTTCGGCTAATTGAACTGTTCGCTCTGTTATCGTATGAAAAAAAGGAGAGAAAGTGGACAGGCAAGCTGTGTGTGTGAGTGTGTGTACAAGAGTGTGTACAAGTGTGTCTTAGTGGGCGAGAAAGAGAGACACACACTGAGAGATTAAGGCAGACACACAGGGATATAAATAGAGAGCGATACACTCCTGCTCTCCGTTATATCTCAATCCTGCTCAGGTGTTCACGTCTTCGTCACCACTTCGATTTCCACTTGTGCTGCCTCTTTTTTTCCCTTCTCTATCCTCCTCCTCTCTTCCTCTGACCTGTGTCTTTGTTGATCCGCCTCCCTGAGATTCTCCCACTCCACCTCCTCGCCTCTCTTCTCCTCTCCTCTCCTCTCCTCCCCCCCCCTTCTCCGTCCATCTTCCTCTCATCTTCTCTTTGATGTGGTGATGCAGGGTTATCTGGGGTTCTCGTCTAAGGGGAAAGGGTAGGGGGCGAGTGTGATTGAGTGGGAGAGGGAGAAAAAAGAGAGGGAGAATGAGTGGGGGAGGGGCTTTTTTGTCATCTCTGTAACATTTCTTTCAAGTCACCTTCCACCTTCACCTATGACAAAAAAGAACGAGTGAATTTGAAAAAAAGAAAAGAAAATTCAACCTGGTTGAGATTCAGTCTAATTCCGGTCTGAAAATCCCATTGCTGCGGCTTAAGCGGCCGGCGAAGCGTGGCAAAAGCAAAAAAAAAAGAAAAAGCCCAGCACAACCGGCGTCAGCACGCTGCACTGAAGATGTCTCTTTTTCTGTGTATTTATAGATTTCAGTTCACCATGTCTCTTTAGCTATAACTCAGGAAGTGTATTCTCTGCAAATTCCCATGTGCTCTTTTGCCTTGGCAAGCCTGTCACATCCAACTTAGTGTAAAATACACAAGGGACGTATTTTTAGCAGAGAAATCCCTTTTAAATTGAAAATAAACTGAATTTGAATTGAATTGAATAACAAATTCATATTGGGCAATAGGAAGAGGAATGCAAGGATTTTTGGGGGATTTTCTGTTTGGTTGTCTATTGAGTCGTTTTTAGTGTGAGTGTGTCTGGGAGGAGAGAGAGAGAGTTTCCTCTGTCAGCTCTCTCTCCTTTGGGGGCCACCAGGTCACGATGCAGCCAGCCAGCCCACCATGTCGCCTGCCAACTCTATTTAAACACACATATATACAAACAGTCACCTACACACACTTAAACACACACATTCACGTTGCTGCTGCCACCACAAATGCACATGCATACACTTAACGCCCATCCACACACACACACACACACACACACACACACACACACACACACACACACACACACACACACACACACACACACACACACACACACACACACACACACACACACACAGGTTGTGAGTTGTGTTCGCCTGGAGAGTATTTGCTAATTAAGAATCACTTAGCCTTGTGCAGGGTGATGCTGAGGACTGAGAGAGGACTGGTTAATGAATTGATCAAAGGCTCACAGGCAGCTAGCTGATCAATAGCAGTGTGTCTCCTCACATGTGATGTCCATAATGTCATTAACAGACACTTACGTGAGTAAACTGACATATTCATGTATTCAGTGCTAATTCAGGCTCAGACTTGAACAAATCCACAGGGAACGAAATGACAGTATCAGAATGAACTGTCATCACTTTTAAACTCAATATGTAGCAGAAATGCGTTTGTTAGGATAATCTGTCGACTTCATATTTGCCTTACTGTATGTGGATTCACGTGTCTAGACTATAAATGTAAATTATCGTTTTCGTTCCCTGTGTTAAATCCCACATGCTTATGTTGCATTTTTTTCATTATGTTCATTAAAAAAACATTGTACCTGTCAAATACACAAATGAATACATGAAAAAACCTTGATTGTCCAATGATTATTCATGCAGCACCATCATCAGGCGAAAAATGTCCTGTTTCTAATGACTTTGAAACTACTAGAAGTCCCATCAGCTTTGGATGCAATTTGTACTTAAGGGTATAATTAGCAACAGGCGAAACTAGAGTATAGCATAATAATGTGTTGACACAAGCATGTTAGAATTACAGTTGTGAGAATATCATATGTTGGCATTTAGTACAAAACACTAAAAAAGCTACAAAACTATCAATCTTTAAGGATATATATGTAAACACAATTAGCATGTTTGTTTATACCCTTGCTAAATCCTTAATATAGGCTTCAACCCTAGCCCTAGATACTGTATATAAGGGTTAGGGTTAGCTAAAGTGGAAATGCACAACTAGAATCAAATTTGTGACCTGTACCTGTGTGAGAAGCTAAAGTCCCAAACAGCAACCAGAGAGACAAGATGTGTGTAACATACAACATTTTAAAAGTTTAAAGCTTACAATGTGTATGTGATAAATGTGCTACCTCACACACACACACACACACACACACACACACACACACACACACACACACACACACACACACACACACACACACACACACACACACACACCAGCATCCCAGTCACTTTGGTGTGGCCAGACCGTTGCTGTGGTAACCAGTCCAGCGAGAGGTTGATGTCACATGGAGAAGGACACTGTGTGACACGGTGAGCCATTTACAGCCACACACACGTGCGCACATACACACACACACACACACACGTTTTGGTTTACCTACAGATATGAGGACTATGACCTGGACAGAGGTCGTGTCTAGCAACACGTAGTTGAGGAATGTTTTACACATCTCGATCTCCCTCATTCTCTGGATGTTTGGTCGACGTGTAAACACTCACTGGTTCTGCTCTTTTCATTGCACCAACAGGCAGTTTGCACAGCCATATAGTATATGCGTGAACATGTGTGTGTATGGCCGCGTGCCTCGTGTCCACTTGGCCGAGCTCAGGTGTGCGGGGTCTTCCTGTGGTCTGTCAACGGGGGGAGTCCCATGTCCCCTGCAGGATGCGTTGATTAGTTTGGCCCAGCCAGCGCCAGGAGACCTGTCGGGTGTTCAGCAGACTGTACCAAAGTGATGTGTGGGTGAACCTGTGTGAGCAGAACATGGAGACCTGCTGGGAAACAGCACAAGGGCACAGGCAGAGGGGCTCGGCTCTCAGTGAAAGGAAGTCTTTAGTTTTGTGTTTTCGGCTCTGGCCATACGTGTCTGCACTATCAATGCTCTGCAGCTACCACCACCACTACATGGCCAAGCCCAGAGATATCATCACCTGCTGTCCAACAGTCTCCCCTCTGATGTTAAAACCCTTGGTGATCACAGAAACAAAGCAAAAAAAGTCGCCGTCAAAGTCATTTATTCTTCAAATCCATATTTTATATGCTGCAGTTTAACAGCCTCATCTCTCAGTGGTTCTCGTTCTCTCTCTCCTGTGAGTGAACAGACCAGTTTGACTGTTGTTCCCCATCAGCAGCTCCTCTGCTAATGAGCTGCTGTTCCAGTTGGCAGCCAAACAGGGGGACAGTTAAGTTAGAGGGGATTACTCAGCTCCTAACAAGTCTACAGACTATTCAGACAGTAACAAAACAATGTGACAGGCTTATACAAAAAACTTTCTATTGTCACTGACTCTGAGGAAATCATTCTCTCTCACTGTGTTTAACCCACAGGACCTTGTGAGGACAATATAGGGTCAGGCCAGGTGTTCCTCTGTTTATCATTTACTCTTGCATATCTGTGCTTTTGACATTTAATTAAGTTGTGTTTTGTTCAGGTTTGTGAAAAGTCGTTTAATTAATTTGTGGCCTCTGCACAGGGCCGTCTGTGGACATTTCGGTGCCTTTAGTTGAGATGTCCACTGGTGTGCCTGAGTCTTTCATGTGTGGCTGTTTCATAATACACTATTTTACTTCAATTCTATTACTTTACTTAATTATGCAACTTTTCCATGCACACTTTTGGTCTATGACGAAGTGTTGATCTTTTGTTGCGGGAAGGTCTGGACAGGATTTAGACGCACAGTCATTAACCTCAGCATTAAGAAAATGCCAGACTAACAGCAGCACTGCGGAGGGGTCTTCACCTGTTAAATATCACAGACAGATGCAAAACAACTGCTCATTAATTTACAGGTGATATAGGTATTTCTATCAAAATGCTTGGATTTTGACACCCTTCATGTATTGTATCATCTCTAACATTATAGTAATTTTACCGTAGCTTTATTGTTTGTCTTTTAAAGCAAAAAAAGAACTGAACTGAATACCATTATTGTCATTAAATGTTTTATAATTTGTCGTCCAATTCCTTTATAATTGTAAAATCCAAATTTTAACATCTGCACAGTTGCACAATCATACACACTTTGCATAAAAATAGCAAAATTGGCATATAAAAGTTCTTCACATGCATCAATTTACAATATACTCAAAAAATTATAGAAGAAAAATACTAAAATAATAGGCACCAAAAGGAAGTGTGCTTCACTATATTATATTATATAATATTATATATTATATTATATATACTATATAATATATTTCCATATTCATCACAGGGTTTTTGACATGCCATAGACTTATTTGCACATGTAACAAACATCAGTGTTAGTGGCTGTTTCAATAATTATAGTTTTATATACTATGTACTATAGGTTATAGTTTATTATATCATCATTGCACTTCACCTTATATGTACATATGCATATACATTTTATGTTACCAATTTAAAATGCCGCTAGCAACTTGATCAAACATACATTTAGTTACAATCTGTCAATAATATTATATTTAATTGATCAGTATAAAACCTGGAATCGACTGAGGAGCCTCACGGGAATGTAATTTTGAGAGAGACATGGAGAGACTGAACATCTGAATGAGTGGAATGAAGAGAGAATATTTAAGAGTGACTGGGAGAGAAAGGTGGTGAGACAGTGAGGAAGCCTTGAGAGAAAAGAAATGTAGGAATGGGAGAGAGGGACGGCGAGAGATGGGAGTGGAGAGATGGAAGGATGGATGGAGGGAAGACGAGAGCAAGCAATGGAGGGATCTTTGCAGTACCTGTGATGGATGAGCTTTAGCTCAGGTGTGACGGCGCGACCAAATTAAATCACTGAGCAGACAGCAATGAACGCGAGACAAGGTTATCACTTTCCCTCCCTCCCTCACTCCCCTCTCTACACCCCTCTCTCCTCACCTCCCTCCTCTCTCTGTGTCTGCCACCCTCAGTGTGAGTCTCGGCGGTCTGTCCTCACTTCACTATCAGCAGCTCTCAGTCTGGAGGGAGACTCGGCCTTCACTTCTCAGTAATGTTAGACACACTTCAATCATGTACTCTGGAGGGTCGTTTTATGACATCACTCACTTTCAGTGGGCAATTTGATGGATAAGGCTGTCAGTAAGAAATAATATTCTGAAAGTTATGCATGAAATGAACATTTTTCACACATTGTCCAACAACATCACTTCACAATAAGCGTAGTTTTGTGGACATGTCTGTTTCCGTCTTTCTGCCTGTGGTTGAAAGTGGGTCAAGCTCCTTTAGCTCCTGGGTTTCTTAATGCTCTAGCATGCCATGTAGTATTCCAAGTGCTTTCCTGTTTCAACATGACACAAGGCCAGGTCCATGAACAAAATGGTTTTCTCAGTTTGAAGCTGACAGACCTGCAATGAGGCCTGACCTCAACCCCATCCAACACCAACGGGATGAAGTCAAACACCAAACGCAAGCCAGTCCTTATTACCCAGCATCTGGGAGACCGACCTCACTAATGCTCCTGTAGCATGAGTGGGAGCAAATCATTACAGCCAGGTTTGAGGATTAGATCTTATGTATTCACATACCATTTTATGAGTTTATTCCCTTGTTATTCAGGATAATTCGCTAGCATTCCCATTGTCCACACACAAAAACAACTGATCAAGCCAAAACACAGACCCTGTATTTTCACACAACATCTAAAACAATCCATTATCATCATAGTTGTGTAAGGTTAAAACACTTCCAAACTGATATGTATGTCTATTACAGGTAAATAATTATTTTGCATGTATGTGATAGTAAAGTAATATAGTTGCTGTAGAGAACAGGATCAATATTAACACCCTGAAAGTGAGAGTATTTATTAATATGGATCAAAAAGAAGCCAGATAATGACAACTGTGTGATTTCGTTGATAATATCTAGACCTAGATCTTGAGTAAAGATTGTAATCCTCTGCAAATCCATGCAAAAATGTCACATAAGGAAATCTTTAGGGTGAAATGTAAAGGTTGAGGTAAGGCCGAGTACAGTAGGATGCACTGCATTTCATTTCCATCATCATCGTTCCATTTCCAGTAATTTCTCTCCATATGATTACTGTGTGACCCCTCAGCAACATGACATGACAAACTGATGGGAAATGGTCCGTCCCTTCCTGCTATATACAAACGTGTTGACAGAAGAGTCTCCTTTAATGGCGACTGTTCCCTAACCTCTGACCTTTCCCCTTTGACCAACCCCCCCCCTCCACCCGTTAGCCAGACATAATGATCCGCTACCATACTGTTGGTGTTGACATCAACGTCCCCTTGTCACTGTGTCACAAACACAATGACTGGCTTGTATGGCAGCACAATGGAGAGTAGTGTAGATTGTGAGGGGTTGTGACATGAAACTTTAAAAAGATGGATGTTGCCGATAGACAAGAGGTGAGGGGGGCAAACAAGGACAAAGGACAAGAGAAATTTAGAAATGGGTTTTTGTGGAAATTGGAACAGAATTGAAAGTGGTATATGCAAGGTTTTGCTAATGCTACATAGCTTACATTAACATTAATAGCTATTTACTTACTACTGTAGTACTACTCTTCTTGTCCTTCATCCTCTAATGTTGGAGTGGGGACATACAGGACATTACAGTGACTTACTATCGCTCCTTGAGGTACAAAGTGGTATTATACAACAGGGTAGCTGGTTAGCATGCAAAATTGACATGCTTTCCACATGCTTTTGATGATTTAAATTCATTTTTTGGATGTTTTATACTAAGATATGTAAATGTTATCATTTTTGAATAGGAATGTTTATAGATTTTGACTAACAGCTGAAGGAAATGCAGCTAAATCGTCTTTATTTTTTGCATATTGCAAATGTTTTCTAGTTTTCTTTCATAGTTTTCTTTAATGTAGCACTGACAACATAACTCAAGTCCTTTCATCTGACAAAAATATGACATACTGTAATACAAGAATCCAACAGTTAAATCCAGGCTTAGACTGCAGGGATCATGGTTCCAATTAAAT
Organism: Trachurus trachurus; assembly: GCF_905171665.1. Classification (NCBI taxonomy): domain Eukaryota; kingdom Metazoa; phylum Chordata; class Actinopteri; order Carangiformes; family Carangidae; genus Trachurus; species Trachurus trachurus. The sequence continues at coordinate 12,071,851 of NC_139892.1, read as the reverse complement.
ACAAGATCTCAATCCGTGTGGATTTCTTATGCAACTTTTCCACATGGCTTCTATTGCAACTGATAAACAAGTTAGGAATAAATTAAAGGTTTTACTTACTAATGTGTTTTTTCTTTCTTTTTTCAGTACATTTCTTATGCCGTCCTAAGTCTATACCAGCCCTCCTGAGTCAGGGCTAATTCAAACCGTGATCTGAGCAAGTAAATTCCAAGCAAAGTACTTAAACCACATGTACACACACACACACACCACACACACTGGCACACACACACTCACACAAACACCGAGCTCATCATCAGCAGTCTCATTATGTTGTTGATTCTTCCTCTCCCTACAGACAGTGCTATTTACCCAATGTCTCCGAGTAGGGGGAGATGGGTAATGAGGCTGATGTGTGCAGGGGTGCGTTCTGGGTAATTTGTTTGATACAAGACCTGATGGGAAGTGAAGGGATCCAAAGATTAAAACAGCATTTTTTCCATTTTTTCCCCCCTCTTCCCCCGCTTCACCTTCCCTTCATCTTTCCCCAGCCCTCCTCTTGATGTAAAAATGACGAGAAACAGTCGCTGTCTCTGTCTCATTTTCTCCCTGTCTGGTTTTAATCCGTGATTAGATGCTCACCTTGACTCTGCATATTCCCACACATACTCATGCAGCAGGGAAAAAAGAAACGCACCCTCCTGAGGGCCTGCTCCTGCACCTATGACCTCCCACTCCCTCATTAGTTCATCCTGACCCTTGAACTCATCACGTGAAGCCCTGAGGGCCTCAGAGTTTCCTCGACAGGTGGACTCAGGTGACAAACAGGTGTGGCTTCCTGAATTCAGCCTTTTATGTACACACATAGATTTATATTGTTCTTCAAACCTGACAGTAGACATGCACTCAAACCCATTACATCATTTCTTTCATGTATGAACAATCATCATGTCAAACATATTGAAGAAGAAGAAGAAGAAGAAGAAGGAGAAGAAGAAAAAGAAGAAGAAGAAGAAGAAGAAGAAGAAGAAGAAGAAGAAGAAGAAGAAGAAGAAGAAGAAGAAGAAGAAGAAGAAGAAGAAAAATACTTTATTCATCCCCTGGAGGGAAATTCAAATTGTCCAGCAGCTTACATAACCTAAAATGATATGATATAGATGCCAAGTAAATGGGTATAGCAAACAAATGGCATTGTGCATTTTGGCAGCAGGAATGAAGGATTTTGTTTACATGTCAATCCATAATCAATATATGACAAAGACAGGGTAAAATCTGACTTGAATACACAGATTTTTGATACTTCAAGTTTATTTCTAATGATACTTTTGCACTTTTACTTCGTGAAAGACTCTCAATTGTGCTATTCAACTAGCCCGAGAGACATTCTGTATCTTGGACTAGTTGTTTTAGCCGGTTGCTGCTCCTGCCCACCTTTGATTCTTAGATTATTTTGTATTTTTGATGTGTATTTCAATCATCACCATTCAATATTCATCAATCAAACATCCCTTAATATTTAAATAAAAAGACAAAATGCAGCTTTGAAAACCACATCAGAGGTTGTGAATGAATCCCGGGTGTTAGCTTTGATAATCTACTGGTTCATTTATCAAATTTTTATGTGCCCATAACATCCATGAAAGTCACACTTTGCATTTGTTTTATCAGCTGTGTTGCTATTTGTGTAAATTATGATTTATGGAGTAACTGTGCATGAACTTTAGTGGCCAGATGCTGAAACAGCTGTATGATGTAATGCTTTGTGCGTAAAGCTTTGTGTTGATTTGAGGATCACTCAGTGTGCGTTGCACTGGACTACATTAAAAACCAAAGGTGTCTCTATTATTTTGTCCGCCTCATTTACATGTCATATAACATAATTGACATCTTAGTTAGAGTTTGATAGGAGTTTATGCGTGGTATACGAACTTAATGAGGATCAGTCTGCCGCAGCCACAACGTCCATCACTATATGAACTTTGCAAAGCAGCCAAAGGCAATTTGAGCCGAACAACCCAAAAATTAATGCACGGTAGCTAAGATGTATTCACAGCAACAACATAAAAGGTGACATTTGAAAGGTAGCACATTAGTGAAATGTACTGGATACATTAATTCAGTGCGGCTAAAAGCCTTGTTAGCATTCACAGTTTGAGTCTGAATGTACAATTATTAGACGGGGAGGAAGGATAGGTGGAAGAGAGGAGAGGGGGGGTAGAGAGAGAACAAAAGGAAGCAAAAGAGAGGGAGAGGAGGAGAGGAGGGAGAGAGAGTCTTTCATGTCTCCCCCGAGTTTGAAAGGCTTCTCTTTCATGTGAGCATTGTCATATTTTCTCTGTTCTCTTTCCATTTGCTCCACCTCTCTCACCGTGATTAAGACATCACTCTTTTTAGTACGGCGAGGGCATCGCAGACGAGCATGTGAGTGTGTGCAGGAGAGAAGTGCAGCAATCTCATGTTCATTCATACACTGCCATTAAACCCACATGCAGGTGAAATATATAGACTACAGAGGCAACTAAATATATATCTGGTTTCTTTGAAATATGTTCACCTGCGAGCTACAGCCTGAAGCTGCTGTTTGTAGACAATATATAACGCTTGTTTAAGGTTAGCCAAAGATTTGTGGTCTACCAGGCTTGGAGCAAAAGAAAGGATGGGATGGCCTTTTCAGTGCTTAAACCAAAACCCTGGTGTTACCCTCACCTTTAAGCATAAGGCCCCATGTTTTTTCTTATGGTCAACACATCTCATCAGAGGAGAGACACCAACTATTATTCCTACTGACAAGTTCTGCCTTTGCAGCCAAGGCCCTGATATATCTTAGTCTCCCCGAGCAGCACAGCTCCATTGTTGTCCAAAAACTGTTAAAACCAGAGCATTGAGAAACACTATTGCACAGAGTAATATAAACACAAACACACTCACACGCACTAGTTCATCTTTACACCTCTTCCTGGTGATGTTGGCACCAAGTGAGTAATAACCTGCCGCTAAAATTACCCAACAAATCCACTTTCTACTTTTTAATATTTACTAAAAAATACTTTTTTTTTTGGAAGTGACTTGGCAAGTTTGTAGGTTTTTGCTACATTACTACCTTTAGCATCAACAGCTGTTTATACACTGGTCTAGACGAAACACTGAAAGTTCAGTTCAGTCATAAAGAGCGGTCTCATGTCAGCTGCTGTCACTGTCACCTGGTTCATTGTGATGAAGTTAGCATGCTAACCTGCCACTTTCAAATAGCAAGTCACTGTAGCCTCCAATCTGCCCTGAAGACAAACAGCTCTCTTGTCTTGTAAACACTGCAATGGTTGAAGCTCTTGAAAACTTACAAAGAGCCTCTCTAAAAAATCAAACTAAATAATTACTTTGCAGACCATTTAAGTGGCTAAAGCCATAGACGTGACTGGGATTTAGATGAGAGAGATGAAAAATGACATGCAACTGGAGATATTATGCAAGGACATGTCCTGCAGTTCGCTGGAACCAATGATCTAAGGATTGAGTGTCTCTGATGACAGAAGTCATAAATTGTTGAGAGGCACAATAATTTATAGTTGATTTTGGTGTTTTCATGAAATTGTTTTTTTCATGAATTGTTAACAATAAGAAAAACACAGGTTTGGCTTTCCTCTACCAAGAGTTTTCAACTGACCAGATGGACTGAAAAAAATCTTACAGTACCGGTGGTCGTAGTCCTGCCAGCAAATCGTACCTGGCAGAGGAGAGTGAGGTGTTTAAACATATTACATTGAAGACAGGGTTGGTGTAGGTGTGAGTGTACCTACCACAGCCATATGCCTGTTTTTTTTTTTCCTTTTCCATTTCCCATTGCCCATAGTGAACTGACAGTACAGACACTGGATCTCTAAGAAGATCTTCATTCATTAGTCACAGTTTTATTGTAGCAGAGAGAAATGAAGCTGTCATTGAACACAGTGTGGGAATCACTGGAGAGCACAGAGAAGGTCCTTTCAGTAGCTGGGAAAAAAAAAAACAGGGCAGTTGATTTTGTTGTTAGTTTTTTATTAATTCTTTTTTATTGCAGCTCCAGCTCCAGTTCCATTTCCCATGGGGCTCGTAGGTGGTGAATTGGCCTGATTGGTCTGAGTTTACAGGCTCGTAGACATGGAGGTCAGGCACGCTGCATCCTCCGACTATAGAACATCAATGTGTGTGCAAGTATGGACCCACAAGCATGAACAGATAGTGTTCGTGACTTCCTGCGACTCTATCTCACCCCTACACCCACCAATCACATTTTACGACCCCCCTCACCCACCGCCACCTCCACCCCTCAGGGATTCAACACAGACTCAACCAGGTCCTTTTTTGTTTTTTTTCGCCTCCATTTGATGAGGCTCACTTTCCGTTAGCATGCAGGGCCAAGTGTTTCACAAAGCCCCTCTTTCTGTTGTCCGCGGTACCGGGGGTGTGAGTGTGTCACAGGTTACAATAAGTTCCACCTACTGATCTTAATTGGACCTGATGTGTTGTTCTGCTCCCAGGACGCCTGTTGAGCCCGGTTCTGTTCAGTTTCATTGTAAAGCAGGCCAAGAACTCTTGGCAGCCGCTAAGCTATAAAACACTTAGGGCTCAAAAGCTTTGCAAAAAGAAGCTGGCGAGAAAAGAAGGACCTGAAAATAACTGTTATTGTTTTGTTTTTTCACCAATTTCTTTCAGTTTTTTTTCTCCCCTTTTTCTCGTGCACTCGCCCACTCACACACACATCTGCTCATCGCAAGATACAATCAGGCAGCTACAGTATGGCTCTTTACTCCCCCCACCTCCCATCCCAAACGCCCCATCCCGCCCCCCCACCCTTTAAGCACTCACAGTTTTCTTTGGGTGATGTTTTTCTCATTAGGGATGTCATTTAAAAACACTTCCTTTTTATTTTTATGAAAGCTTTTAAAGGATTATGGGTGGGAGCCGGTAAAATGGAGTCTGCTGAAATTTGTTTTGATATTTCATCGCACGAACACACACACACACACATACACAGGCATGCACACACACACACACACACACACACACACACACACACACACACACACACGCATCTTCCTGCTGCGAAGGCCCGACGCCCCTCCCCTGCTGTGACGGTTTTTGCTGGAATTTCCCACTCTGGTGTGGAACAGCTTTTGGAAGGATCTGGAAGTGGTGATGGAATGGCTGTAATTCAGAGGGAGGGACGACCAACTTGCCTTTGATGCTAAAGTCCCAATCTGTATGTGTCAGGATCTTTTTTTTTTTTTTTGGGACTATTCGTTTTTTTTTGGAGTGTTGCTCTCGCACTCAAACCAATTAAACTCTGTTACAGAGGAAAGAAACACAATAAAGTAACACAATCAAAGATATTTTCAAAGCTTTGGTCTGTCACTAAAGTGATTATAGATCAAACACTTGGATACTCTCAGCAGACTGTTAGTCGCTCACAACACAGGCTATGTTTGGGCCTTTGAATTTGTATGTGTGTGTATATACCTGCTGTCATTACCATGAGTAACATGTGTTATAAACATCTTTGTTTGTGTATTTGTCTGAACAGATCATTAAAATATGTACAAATGTGAAAAACTTACACAAACACACAGTTAATTGACTAATGTATGATAAATATTTGTGAATGTGTTCCGAATAGCTTTGAGAGTCAAATTTGTATTTGTGAAATGACAAAAAAAAAAAAAAACTGTGGATCAATTCTACTCTTGTGAATTAAACACACACAGTGTTGGTCTTTTAACAACATCCTGCTAGTCTGACAAAAAAAAAGAAAAAATTGTGTAGCTCTTGGCTACTTTAAGTGATTTCTGCATTTCAAAATAAGAGCATGCATCTATAAACTATGTTTTTCCCCATATAACCTGTAACAACTAACGTGCACTATGTTAACCGTTAGGTATAAAGTACCATCTTTATAGCTAAGTCAGTACAGGACACATTCATGTTGTTTGTTTTGAAAAGTGTACCTCCATATGACATCACCAGCTATTTGCATAAAGTACTCAGATCTTACTATAAGTGAGGTAGAAGTACAACTATGTATAATCAGGAAAATGTGCAGGAAATGAACAAGCATTAATATATAAGCAGCATTTTATTGTTGTGGCTGGTTTAGGTGGAGCCAATTTTTAAACTACTTTCAGGCTGCAGCTAATTATTGCTTTCACTCTGGATTAAACTATTAATTATTTTCTTAATTAGTGGTTTGTAAAACTTGGCTAAAAAACAAATAAGGGAAAAGAGCCTGTCACAGTTACCCACAGTCCACAGTGACACCTCCAACCAAAATAGGTGAATCCTTGAAATGATTAGAAATAATTAAAAAATAATTAAAAGGAAAAGCAGAAAATCCTCACATTTGAGGAGCTGAAGCCATGAAATGAGTTTTGACGATTATCAAAATAGTTGCCAATTTTCTGTCAGTTGAAGTAGAAATGTAAAGTGGCATGAAAAGAAAATACAATTAACTTATTTACCTTCCACCACTGGGAGCAACAGTTGATACCTGTGAGTGTTTGCATAGAATCATGTTGTGGGTAGATTGAAGGTGCACATGTCCCAAATATCAACAATACATTGAATACAACAATCCATTGAAATAGAATAGAATAGAATAGAATAGAAAAAACACATACAATTTGTGCAAAAAAACAAACAGCTCTGCAAAATGTCTCTGAGCAACACCCTTGCATGTTTATGAACGTGCAGCCCAGAGAACCATGTTCCAGCCGGTGTTGGCGTTAGCCTCTGTGGGCCTGACATCGTCACGCTATGTCCAGCCTTGCTCGCCCCTGCTTCAGAGACTTTGTGCATTATTCGCACAGCTTTAACTTCAAACAACCAATGTGGTTTTCTTCTGGCCATGTTGTGTTGCATGGACACCCTGCAGCAAGGGAGGCAAACACAGTCAACAGAGACATGCTGTGCAACCTAAAGGGGCAGGAATGCTAAGTAGTGATTTCTTTTGGGTGACAATGAGTGGGAACATTTGTTTGTAATTGCTGAGTTGCCAAAACATGGTGTTTAAGGCACAGCCAAAGGAAAAGACTATGGCTAGAACATTGTTACCTTATCATGTTAGTTTTTGCCGGTCTGTGTTATGTGATTTGTGTCTTGTCAGCAGCACAGACACATTACATGTGATTTTTATTTTAGGAACACCAGTAGCTTTGTGCCGGTTGGGCTCTGAAATAAAAACCAAACTCTTCCGGGATCTGTTTGTTGCTATTTCCAAGAGCACTTTGTGCAAGACAATAAAGCCACATTAAGAGCTTCTAAATTTAGTTCACATGGAGCACTTGAAAACAGCACGTGTGTGTGTGAGTGTGTGTACTGAAGTGCATCGGAGAGTGTGCACGTGAGTAAGTTTGTATATGTTTACATTCAGGTGTAATGTCATCATCAATGACTTTGTTGCTGCAGGTGATGGACTAGGTGGAGGTTGTGGATGGAGGACCAGTGCTCAATTCCCATGTGACTCCAATAGTCGAGCATCTTTCTGTTTTTGTTATCCTTGACTGCTCCACAATCTTAAATGTGGGTTTGTTACTATTACAGTACTGTACCATGGCGACAGAGGTCTTTTAACCTTGAGAAAGATCTTATTTTAACCAAAACCAGGATGTTTTTCCTCCTAACCCAACCTCATGAAGCAGTTTTTGTGCCTAAACTAAACCAGTGCTAACTGCTTGTTTATTATCATTACCATGGTGACAAAGATGCGGTATGTCTGCCACTGGACCACTGGTGCGCCGTAGAAACTGTTGGCTATTACAGAGCTCAGACCACCTCTGAAAAGCGATAAAAAAGTCAGTCCATCACACCTCCTCCTCCTCCTCCTCCTCCTCTACTTTCCTCCAGTCCAGGTCTTCCCATGGGATCCATGTGGTGAGAGGGAGCGAGAGGCAGACGGGGCAGAGGAGAGAAGAGGAGTGGGGAGCAGTCTGTCTCCTATTAACATTATCTCTATGGGAGCCCAAAATGGGCCCTGTCAGCAGAACACCAACCTGCTGTCAGGAGACGAACATGAGAAGGAGAAGGAGGGATGAAGAAGAAAAAGAAGGGAAGGGAGAGGTATTACCACAGCATCCTGCACGTCTGTGTTTTATATGAAACACTCTATATATCATTTATTACTAGAAATGCAGTCAGAATACATGAGCGTCACTGGACCTCGTGAGCCAAATGCTTCAGCATGTGAAGCCCGGCTCCCCCTTCATGAGTTATCAGCTTCAACACCGTAGCCACGGCAATAACTTTTCAGTCATGATGCAGCACGTCTCAGTAGCAGAGAGCAAGTTCTTTCAATTGATCCTTCGTCTCTCTCTCCGCCCAACAGTAAAGAATTGATCCACAAATGCTTCATTTCATTCACCTTTGTAAAAAATGACAGCTTTGTGGGCAATAGCACTTTTCCTCAGTGAGAGCCAATAAAGCAGCTTGTTTAATGCAAGAGTGTTGGCTGAGGTGGAGCCAGACGGAGTCCAACTTCAGACACTGATCAATACCAGATTTAGTAGATGTGCTTCTATAACTCTGTCAATTCAATTTATTCACTTGAGGATACCACTATATTTAAGAAAGCTAATCAAATTTGGACTTTTCCTCCAGCGCCAGCACCACCACCGGGTAGATGTAAGTGAAATATCTATACATCCACTTTAATCTCACACAATCATCAGGTCTATTTCAATTATTAAAACAATATTATTGGCATTCCCATCTGTCTCGGCCTTCCCCAGACAATAACTAACTAAATATATACGACTTTGTCCCGGTTCTATTGTAATATTGGACTAACTTTAACCACCACTTGATAATTCTTAAAAGGGCCAACATTGCATTTGGACTATATGTACGCTTTAAAGGGGACATATTATGGAAATATCACTTTATGAAGGCTTGTTAACATATATTTGGTTATTTGGCTTGCCTTTCAGCCCCTAAAAAGTGAGAATTGACAAAAAATCTGTAATTTCCAGGCTCCCTATATCCATGTGGTTTTACGAGTTGTTCCTTCAGTTGTCATACAGTGATGTCATTAACCAAAGCATTTCACAGACATGTCTTTACAGCAAGATACCTGGAAACTATTTTAATTTGTGGAAAAGGGGCATAATATGTCTCCTTTAATATTTAGAGTTTCTAATTTATAGTATTTTTCCCCCATTGTTTATATTCATATTGTATCTCTTTAACATTTATCCCTTATACTGCTTACTTTTTTGCATCTGTGTTGATTTGAATTTAATCTCTACATTTTATGTGTGCCATTGTTAAGTTTTTATTGCAGAATACTTTTTTTCCTTTTTGAATTCAGCCCCTGACATATATACCTCATATTATAAAGCTAACACTGAAACTTTGGAAAAATGAAATTAAAACAAAAAATAAATAAAATTTGAATCATGCAACAAATTGCTGAAGAAAAACTAAAGATTTGTTTTAATTCAAACAAAAATAAAAATTAAAACCAATCAAATTCAACCTCATTAAATAGCAAATATTAGCATGCTATTATTGTACATTAAGCTAAAAGAACAAAATTATGTCTAAACATCAACATGTTAGCAGCTGAGATTGAACTGCTGAGCAGGTTTTACTACTTTAAAACGACAAAGAAGTGAATATTATATACTACAGTGTACTCCTACTGTATATGTACAGAGTAAATACACTGACCTCTGCACCAGCAATGGCACCAGCACAATTCACTATGATGTGCTTTTTCTTTTTTATGACTTGTAATGTATTCCTGTCATCTTTATTTGTGTTTCCACTCTTGCCAATTTTCTATTGTGTCCTTGTAAAAAAAAAAAAAAAAGAAACACCAAATTTCTCATCCCAGAAGGTCTCCATGCAACACTTTATTTACATTCAGGGTCATCCACGCGTGTGATGCTGCTTGACCCCACTGTGTGTTTTGGCGCAAGCCACTAGAAGCAGGGAGGAAGACAGATGGGGCCTGTATGGGGGCCTCTGAGCAAGTTCAGCAGAAAAAGGGTTGAAAAGTGTGTAAGTCACTGGAAGAAGAAAGAAACTGAGTCACAAGCCCTCTAATGAAAGAGATGCACCCCATTTACTCTTAAACAGATACCATTAGAGTCCATAAACCTCTCCTGTCCCTCTGCTGCGCCCATCTGTCTTACATGTATCATGTCTGTGTTTGGGCTCTTGTACCATTAAGGCCAATGATATGTGATTTACACTGTGTTGTGTTCCAGCAGCTACACAGTGCTAGATGATGACAAATGGACACACTGTGGTTATGACATGTTTAAAACGAACAGAGCTCTGTTTACAGTCCAGGCCTTTGTTCAAGCGCTGTCTTTCTGGCCCTGACGAGTGGGAACCAATGAATGATTTTGGACAATTCTCTAGCAGAACGCCACGTAGACATGGATTTTATTGGAAGGAGGACACACACACGCTATCATTATCTAACACATGTATGTTTTCAAAGTATATTTTCATCAGAGTTCACGCATCTGAATTCAATTTAGAAAAGTAGAGGAAAAAGAGCGTTGTTCTGGTGTCATATATACTGTTGTTTGCACAACTTTGGCATTGAAGGGTGAAGTTCATACTTTGTTGATTTTGGAAGAGAAATGAAGTAAATACAAATTCATACACATTAAAAGAGATTTTTTTTGAGTGATAAAGCACTATAGTTTTTTTTTAATCCAAAACATTTGATGATAAACTAAAATTTTGGGACCGAAAACTGGACTTGTAGGCTGGTAAATAAGTCGATCAATTCACTAACTGTTCAAACCTGAAACTGACAGGGAAGCTATAAAGAGAAACCAAAGTGATTCCCACTGTCCAAAAAGACAGAAAAGGTGTAGTTTGTTAGTTTTCTCTGCAACTGAACATTGTTACTTGCCAAAAGTTAGCTGTGGTGATCAATAGAAAAGAGCAAGAGCAAGATGAAAGGTTATCCCATTCCCTCTTTGCAGCACTACATCTTGAGAGCAGACTGGAGGCCTCAGTGAGTCACTATCAGAAAACGTGGAGGCTGGGGCTAGCAGGTTAGCATGCTAACTTCAGGAACGGAAAATATGTGATACAGAGACTTTGATAGTTTAATACTGAACTTGCACCGTTTCCTTTTGACACATCTGTTAATGCTGACACTTGCTTCAATGCTTGAAGCAATGGCACAAAGTAGAAATAGCTCCTTCTCACAGGGAACTGTGGAAGTCAATACTCAGAAACACTTCAGATAAAACAGTGAGGGTGTTGAGCATCAACTGATCCACGATGAAGCTTCAAATGAAACTAAAACCCAGCATTTTCCAAAAATGTAATCATCCAATAACTTGCTGAACAAAAGTTGTGATTTTTTAAAATTTAAACAAAAATAGGAATAAAAACAAATGAAAAATCCAACCTTGTTAATTACCAAATTTAAGCATGCTAACACATTAATTGCATTACATGTTAGCATTTACAGTAGCTTACAGTAAATTAATTCTCGCAACTTACTGAGCAGGTTTTACTACTTTAACACAACAAAGAAGATGATAGCTATATTCTTCTTGACACAACTGTTAATGTCAATACTTGCTGTAATGCCTGAAGCAATGACGAAATATAGAAATAGCTCCTTCACGGGGAACTGAGGAAGTCAATACTAAGAACAGCTTCAGATGAAACAGCAAGCGTGGTGAGCAGCGTAGCATCAGCTGAACCTTCGTGCAGCTCCTTTGCCAAACATCGATGCAGAAACAGGGTCGACATGTAGGAGGAAACAAGTGCAGTGGGTGGATGAGTTAACACTGAGCTCACCACAGGTGCACACACAGGTTCGCACCATGCCAAATCTTAATCTCAGAGGTGAAAATACTTTGCTGTGTTGTTGTGTGGCAGCCAGTAGTAACTGAAACATTACACAGTTAGAGGGAATTATGGATTCTGCTAAATATCAGCAAATCCTGGATCCGAACGTCCTGCAGTCAGTCAAGAAACCCAAAGTGAAAAGAGGCTGGCTCCTACAACGAGTCAAGGATCCAAAGCAAACCTCGAAATCCGCCATAAACTACTAGGAGAAACACAAGCTGAAGGTTTTGGCTGGGCCCCCCCTCACAGTCCCCTGTCCTGAATGTCACTGGGAATCTATGTGTAAAGGTCTCGAACATGCTGTGCTTGCGAGAAAAATATCGCAGAAGTCGAGGCAATGCCGGAGTGAAAATCCTTAAATTAGGAATAAAAGGCTCTTAGCTGCTCCAGAAAGTATTTACAAGCTGTGATTGTCTGCCAAAGGGGGGTTACTCAGCACTGGCTCAGAAGGGTGTCCAAACACAATTACTGTTTATTTTATTTATTTATTTATTTAATTTAACTCCAATAAATAAAAACTAAGTAAGTCTCCTTCCTCTCGTCTGTTTACTGCAGAGCTGGATTAACTTTTTTTTATTTAAAAAGTCAACGGAAAATTATTTTCTCAGGCGCTTACATATTGTTGCTATACAAACAGCATTAGCATGCTGTTATGAAGCTGTTTCATTTTAAAGCCATCATCACAAACAAAGAGAGGTGATTGTACGTTTCTAAATCCTAGTTTATACAACTGAGCAATCAGATGTCCGACAGTGCTTGTTGTTTATCAATGGTTTTAACACCCAGTCTGATAAGTTTTAAAGTTAAATCATAAATTTGAAACATAAACTTGTTCCTCTGTATTTTACTCTCTTATTAATGCAGCAAAATCATGTACAACTGCATTAATGGCTGATCATATTTTACTGCAAAAACAGCATTGTCCATTACTGACTCATCTTTAATTGATGTTCAGTCTCTTTTTCTTTTTTTTTAGGAGACTATGCTCCCCCACAGACATTGAATAGAATACATTTTTTCATCATTATCCAATAAGGAAAACCATTTTAGCAGCTCTACTTCAATAAAAAACAGTACAAAGTGTCATAGTGCATCATGTGTCAGTGCAAAAAGCTGTTTTTTAGCATGTTTGTTCTGCATTTGGTTCTACAGTTTTCTGTCAGGAGGGTAAAAACAGGCTGTGTCCATGGTGGGATAAGTCTCTTGGCTTTCTTGTGCAGACTGCTGGTGCATATTTCACCCAGTTGTGGTGGTGTGGTCCCAGTAGTGTGCAGTGTCCCCACAGTGCAGTAGCGGGTTTAGGAGGCTCAGTGGAAGTCACCCTGCAGTTGTTTTTTGGAGGTGGGCCTGTTTAAGTCTCTGCAGGGCCCCTCCCCTGCCTGGTAAGGCATGTTTCTCCACCAGGTGAGATTGGCCAAGATGTAAGCCCCCTAAAACTTGAAGCATAGATTTTGTGTTTAAAACTCAAACTGTAAAGCATTGTGAAAACTGACAGGGATCGGTCCCTCATTCCCTTTCCAGTAGAAACCACAGCCTTGAAGAGATAAACTGATGATGAATATTTATAGCTTTCATTGTATCAGGCTCATGAAGGGAGACGCCAGGATATGATACGATGTTGGGATGCGAACAGGTGGATGACGGCGTCCTCTTGGCTCAATCTATTGAAGATCCGAGCTGTAGAAACATGGCAGGAATTTCCTAGAAGAAGAAAAGAAGGATAAATATTTTCCTCAGTAAACTACGGAGCTTCATTTGCATGAAAAAGTGGCCACAGACACGCACACACACACACTTGGGTCGTACTGAAGAGTGTTTACACTTAAATCTCATATGGTTTCATTATTTATGAGCACCCTTGGACCTTTTAGTGCTGCACAGGATTGGAAGAAGGAGAGAGGGAGAGTGAAAATAAAAATCAGTTTTATGATGTTGCAAAATTACCAACATGTGTAAAACCTAAACCCCAGTGTATGCCTGTCAAGCAGAGGAGGGTGTCATGAATTGTGTGTCTGTTGCATGTTTGAGTGATTACTCCCTCCAAGTACGGATCCAAACTTTGTCACACACAATCGCTCTGCCTCTCTCTCGCCAGTGGTTCCCATCATTCAGCACTAATGAGGACATACATTGCTTGCAAAATGTCATGGAAGAGATGTGTTTCCCGGACAGACCTCATGGGGAAACAAAAAAACTGTATGACAGGAGCAGAGAAGGTGAAACGGGGTCAACAACGGTGAAACGAGGTGCAGACAGAGGAGTCAGACCCGAATGAGGACACACATGTCAGCCGAGTGCCAAGCTGCAATTCTGAAACGTGATCGACATAAACGCCAAGCCAAACATATTTTATTAATTATGGTTTCTGATCAAACATGAAACAAACGTCCTCCGCATCATGCCGAGCGAGGACGGAGAACAACGTGGAACAATAGAAAGAATTTTTGAGGCCAAAACAAAGGGAGGGGGAGCCGTGAGTCCACATGATGTGTAAAACATCTGGATCCATGGAAACAACAAATCAAGGATGTTTTTTTCTCTCTCTTTTTTTTTTTGGGGGGGGGGGGTTTGATTCAACCAAATATTTCCAAGTGGGCCAGGTGTCTTGGAGCCGTTGGACACAGTGACAGCTAATACATGAGGGGGAAAAGCCCAAGTAACAAGCATGTATGGTTCTTCTACACAGCCCTGTGATTTACTATGATACCTCCAGACTTCTCACCCACTCGGGGTGATCACTGTGGTGAATATAGTGCAGAGTACAGAGCCTTTTCCCTGGTAACATCACAGTGGTCTGTTGGCTGTATACTCTCACCATTACAGCAGCGTGGTGCAGGTGGTAGGTGGGTGGAATACACGCAGGGCATCTCTAGCCGGTGTGCCTCCATTAGTGCCCTTGCATTTGCAGTGGGGTCATCAGCTGGAGACAAGCAGTCCTCCACATTTTTATTCCATCCCCATGGTACATTTGTGGACCTTTTCCATTGTCAGGAGCACAGCGAGACACAGCGAGACACGCCGAGACCCGCGCCAGCCAGTTGTTAGAGTACAGTAGAGATGGTAGCAGTGTCACAGCTAATACAGGTTCTGAAAGGCTCCAGTTCTGTATAGTGACAGTCAGGGCTGGGTATTGAACCTGAATAGATGTCGATACTGACCAGAGTCTGTCTGTTACAGCCAGTGGGGAAAGCTGCTGATTACTGGGAGTTGGCATTGATTGGTGAGATTTATCATCTTGTTTACTTATCGGAAAATGAAAAATGCATTTTCCTAGCTTTAATCATGTATCCATATGTAATTTGTTAATATATCTCTTGATATTAGCCAAATTCATGTCGGAACGTTATATATTTTCTCTTCCTGTAAAATGATTTCAGACGTTTGATGACTCATCCTGCACTCGAGAGCACTCCTAATTTTGCATCCAGTTAAAACTGTTCCTTGAATTTTTCTGTCCCTCCCCTGAAATATAAATCCAGCCAGTCACCATCACAACCTCCAAGCTGTAACGAGCTCGTTCTGTGGACACTGTGTGAGCTTTGTGCTAACTCTGAAGAAATCCACAGCAGCAGAAAGTCCCACAGGCGGTGCTTAATGTACATTCAACAAATCAATATCCGTAACACGTCCCTCCCTATAGCTTGAAAGTGGCTTCGGGATGTCTTTAAGTCAAAAGTATGGTGTATATAATTTAGACCTTTTCACATCACATTTAGTCCAAAACACAACATTGTTACACATTATGAATGGGATATTAGCTGTATGGCCACTGGAAACCAGAGTGTGGTTCTTATAGAAAATACAATGTGGAGTCACAAAGATTAATAGTTGACATAAAAAAGTCAAAGTATGGGAGGTGGGAGAAGCTGTTTTGTGAAACATTTGGGGATAGTGGTGACTGTTTGTCCAAGAAAAGCATCAGTAACAGTTGTTTATCTGCTGGCTCCTGCAGGCCCAGCATTTATTAGAAGCAACACGACCCACAAATCTACAAAATTAAATTTGTTTATTTCCAGCGATAAAGCCAAAGTAATTGCAACTCTTGTTTGACACAAAGAAGGAAATCAGGTGACATTGTTTTAAAGATTTAAATGCAGGAGCCTGATGTTCATTTCCTGGTTCCAGTTGCCTATTTCTTTAAACCATGAAACCGTGATAACGAAGCTCCGCTAATCTGAACAATGTACTTTTAACTCAAAACACCAAACCAAGTCATTGTCGTGACTAAGCATAAATCTTCACCGTAGCATTTTCACATCACAAAACCAATTTATTTTTCCAACAGCGATATGCAGCTGTTTTTTTTTTAAATCACAGAATCTGTATCAGATTCAACGAATCAGTAGCGTCACACAGTATTTGTTTTATCTGTCAAGTGTTTAAAATGGTATGATAAATTGAAAAGTACCAACATTAACCAACAAGTAAAGTTTATTATGAAGTTTGTTCATCACAAACTTCAGAAGTCAAATCACCCTGTTTGATCAGTGTTATTTTAATTGAACCAGTTCATGATCAGACTTTGTTTAGCAGATTTAGCAGTTAAGAGCAGAAATGTTACTGTTGCTGTTTTACAACTAACAGACCAGCGTGGCTGGAGATACTTATTGATTTATCTGCCAGCACCACAAATGGACTGCAGGATGTCTGGCACTGTGTAATTTCTAGACAATACTTGTCTCTCATGCAGAATTTGTCCGGCCCAATGATCAAAGACGTTACAGATGTGTTGCAGAGCGTCTTCTGCGATACAGATGTGAACTTGGCTGCAACCAAAAGGGTTTTTTTTATTTCTGCTTCCATTAATTGAAGGACACTGTGTGTTTGACTGACTGTATCCTGCTCCGTGCTGAGGAATAACAGGTGCTAGCCTGTCCGGGATTTGGCCGTTTCAAGTCTTGACCTCTACTTAGCTCCGAGCTCCTGTGAGAAACATGTGTTCCTGACCATCATTTCCAAAACCGTGAACCGTGACCCCACAGCTTCACGGCACTGAGACGCTCATGATATCTAACACCTGAACTTGACCACAATAATATTGACATGTCTAATGGAGGTCAAAGGATCTCCTGCACTAACAGGTTTGAATTGGCTTACCACAAGCCTTTTCAATAAGCTTCCAAAGCTGCAGCGGCCGTCATTAAAAATATACACAGGGCTCCGAGCACCGAGGCGAGAATCTTCACTGTATGTGTGCTCTGAAAACATTGATGCTCCCTTCACTTTATTTGGATAGTTTCGCGGCGGGATCTTTGCTTATTTTTACTCATAAGTGCCCGGGAGTAATCAAATCCCAACTGAAATATTTTCTTTGCCGCCAGTACCTTTTTGCCTGGCGCTCTGGCTCCCAGGGAAACGTCCCCTCAGACCCAGACTCTCTTTTCCAAACCAGGGATTTATGAAAGATTAGGGAAAACTATGTAAATGACACTGCTCCTGCAGAGTCAAGCGTAACGTTAGACCCCGAAAAAGATGGAAGTTGTGGAGTCGGGAGAGGAAAAAGGGGGACGAGATGTAGGTGGGGGTGGAAGGGGGGGGGACACATCCTCGGGAATTTCCCTCGGAAATCTGTGGATTATCCCACCAGTTTTAATGAAAGTTGTCAGGATTAAACACGCCACAAGTCCACTGTGGCTGGTGCTGGGGTGGGGATAGGGATGGAGCACGGAGGAGAGGAAGCAGGGCGAGAGATAAAAACCAGGAACCTATTATATTCCTACATAGCCTAATTTGAGGTAAAATTTCCATGAAGGGGCTTAGTGATGGGCCCTTTGATGAGACGCAGGGGTGAGCGCATGCACGAGACGACGGCGGAGGAGAACGTGAAAAGGAGGAAGGAAGACAGACACTGGAGCGAAAAAAAACCAACGCATCTATCAAAGTTGTGTCTCGCTAAAATGGCTCTCAGACGAAGAACGGCAGTCCTCTTAGACATACTGATTAGCTGAAGCATCTCTCAATCCTTCTCTCTCCTACTCCTCCTCCTCCTCCCTATCTCCCTCTCTCCACCTCTCCTTCTGTCCGTGATGAGCCGGTCACCTCGGTGTCAGTGGTGATGGCTAAGTGGGAGCTTGAGCACTTCCTTAATCAATCTGGGTAATAGAGAGGAGCTCGCCAGCCACACACACACCCTCTCTCTCTCTCTCTCTCTCTCTCTCTCTCTCACACACACACTCAGAGACCTGTCAGCTCTCATTCTCAGTCGTCGGCCCTGATGCATCGAGGCGTCGGGCTCTCGCTCATACACAATGGTGGAAAGGGAGTAAACAGGGATGACACATTGCTGTTGATGCACCTGCACACAGCCGAGCGATGCACATCAAGGACAGATCACCACAGCGGTACATGAATTCTCAAACTCATACAGGAAATTATGAAGTGCATAAAAACCCTGCACACACACACACACACACACACACACATGTGTATATATATACACACACACACACACACTCCTCTGTCAGGGGGGACATATGCAGACAGCTGAGAATGTCATGCATGCACGCTCAACAGGCGAACCAATAAAGGAGAGGACACGGCGAGGGCGAATAACTTGATAAGCCGTGGTATGCTTTGCGTAAACACTTGCCTCTTTTAAAACAGAGAGGGGTTTTTTGAAGATGCCGGGGCGGAGGGGAAGCGATTGTCAGCAGCACCGTTGTTGTGACGGAGCGGGAGCAGCAGTCAGCTGCTCGCCGAGATCACGGCAAGACACACAGCTGTGCATTGAGGTGTGTGTGTGTGTGTGTGTGTGTGTGTGTGTTTTCAGTGCATCAATGAAGACGTTTCCCTCCCCAGACAACGTCTATCAGCACATTCCAACCTTTGTGTCGATATCCGGGCCACATCTGTCCACTTTCCTCAATATCAGCCCTAAATCCCACTCTGCCTTCCTCTGTCTGTCTTGCCTGTGTTCGTGGCTGCTCACTCAGCCAACTCCTCTGTCTCATAGTTTTTTTTTTTTTCAATTTATTTATCCCTCTTCTGCGTCTCTGTCTCTTCACAGACATCTCTTTCTCTCCCTCGCTCTCTTCTTTCCTCGCTTCATCCCTCCATCTCTGTTCTCACCCTGTGACCCGGTCCAAATGGCCTCAAGATGTTGCCGAAACTCATTTGCATTTTCTTACATCCCAAGAGCGAACAAACACAGCCAGAAAAAAGAAAAAAAGGGAGAAGAAATGTTCACCACATACTGTTACGGCCAGAAGAGGCTGGTATTGTGTGATGTCATCCACAAAAACACACAACCCCACATGTCGTCTGTTGCCAGCAGCTTATTGCAGCCTTTTCTTGGTTTCTTTTTATTGTTAGGTGACCACAGTAGCTGCAGCAGCAAGAGGAGGAAGTCAGGTGACAAACAAACAAAGTCAGAGTATAGAGGACGCCGAGGAGGCGGATCGATTCCTCGACAAAAGACCGAACCGTCTCGTGGGAAAAACCTGCGCACGTTTCTAGAAACTGTTTGTTTACCGTGTGAAACCGATAAATTGAAGTTGGTTCTTTCACCCGTGACCGCTCAGTAACCTTGACCGCGTTCCTTATTATAGTAACCATGACGACAAAGGTCCTCTACTCTTTAGGAAGCACTCGTTTTAACCCAAACCGCTGTGTTTTCTCAAGGCTAATGAAGTGGTTTTTGTGCCTGAGCCTGACCAAACCAAACCGTGACTTCTGCGTGTGTTTTTGTCATTGTTACCATGACAATGAAGGACTGGTACACCTTCCACTGGTTCTACTCAACAAAAAGCAAGAACAGGACCTGTTGCAGAAAATGTATCTTGCCAATCATTTTCTGATATTTGGAGAATTTTTGCTTATCCTTCGTCTTGTGTTTTTGCTACCACACAGTAAAAAAAAAAATGGTTAGATTGTTTGGCTTCCTTGTCCATGAAATGATTGGTTTTGCACTTGATTTCAGTTTTAACTCTCATTATTGTTCGTATAGTTAGGATGTCAAAATTGACCCTAACACCACAAATGTCATAATTTTAACCAGAGCATTTTAGAATTTTGTGAAAAAAGGGTTAGGGTTTTTGTTTGATTTTGTCAAAAAGTCAAAAAGCCTTGATGCTATAAACAATTTTATGTGGTACTTTTATGCATTTAAAATCTGAAAACGGGTCACTGGTGACCCAAACACAAGAGGAAGGTTATTCTAACATGGAATACTGCAACTCCATCTGTATCTAAATACACAGTGAATAATCTGATACAAAAAGAAAAGAGAAAAAAAAACTGCAACAACAATCCACAGTGATGCATTACTGCTGTCTGGATGTTGTTTACTTCACTTCCTGGCTCTGAATTTGATATTTTCCATATCACAGCACGGGCACATGTCCCTCACATCTGCTGATAAATCTTTCCTTTCAACCAGGAGTTGAGTTGGAGCCAGTCAGAGGTAGCACTAGCTGCTAACACTTGCCTGGCGTTACTGATATACTAGCTGCTCCTGTCGGTAACTTAACTGTCAATGTGCATATTGTCTTTTAAAAATCAGTGGCAGGATAATTGCAGGATTCTTTAGAACAAATGCTGGAGCTCATTCAAACACTTTGTCTCACTTTGTCATAGTTCATTTGAAGCAGTAATGTTATTGGGACACACAGCGATTGAGTCAAGTGAGATCAGTATGTACAGTATGTAGTTTTCTAGACTGATGATGACGCTGAAACTGATTGGTTTTCTGACACATATAAGTTGATCTTTACACTTCTGACATGAATAAATACTAGACTGTATACACTTAATACTTGCACTAAAGTTTTTCCAATGCAAAGACGAAGAGATCTTAAATTGTGTTGCCGTGACGCTGCAGCTTTTTCTGTCGGTTTCTGACAAACAAATAATGAAAAGTAAATATTTTCTTCTCTTTTTTATATCAAAAGTCTCATTAAGTTCACTTCCCGGAAAACTTGAGTGGTGACTTCATCAGGCACTAAAGGTTTCACATAAAAATTCAAATAAAACCATCACAGATTTTCAACAGTGCCCCCCCCACCTCCTCCCCCATCCTCCTGCTTCTCACCCACCAAATAAAACGGGCCCTATCTCTGGCTGAATTCCCGTGGATTTACACGTCCAACAATCCCTCCTCCTGTTCCATCCTCCTCCCCTGAGTTCAGTTTCTAATGAGAAATTTGCTAATCTAAGGTGTCTTAATAGAGGTTTATTGCGGCTTTTGGTAAATGCTGACAGCGGGAATGTAATTTGCATATTGGCAACACGGAAAACATCGTGAGAACAGGACGCCTCATTGTCCAGCTGTTTGGTGGTCTTCAGGTTTTTCCATGCAAGTAAATACAAGTCAGCTGAAACAACTGATTTGGATACTTATGGCTCTTCTTCTTCTCCTCCTCCTCCTTCTTCTCCTCCTCCTCCTCCTCCTCCTCCTCCTCATCGTCCTCCCTGTCCTCAGTCTGCTGTATGCCAGTCTCTCCTCTCCCTTTCAAGGGAGGAATTCTCCGTAGTAATCCGTCCCAGCTGTGGCAGATTGCACGGCCAATTAAAGAAAAACCGTTTGGCTCTCCCCAAACGAGCCGACCACATGTTGCAGCGACCTCCCCTCCGCTTTTTTTTTTTTGGCTTAACCCTCTCCCAACCCCCCCGGGACCTCACCTCTGCGGTGTCAGGGGTCACGGCGCCTGTCGTTTCTTCCGCAATGGAGCGCGGAGGAAAACATGGAGGCTGCAGACAAACAAGACAATTAGCCCCAGCCCTCGCTGAGCATCCCCACCCGACCCGACCCAACCCCACCCGCCTTGAACAACCCCTCGCGAGGTCACTGAGGCTACACGTCCCACATCCACACCTACAGTAAGAGGGCAGCTGTCAACAAGGTGATTTACCCCCTCGGTGCTACCGCTCTTCTTCATGCTGATCATTCCCTGTTGGGTTTTGTTGGTGGGGGTGAGGCAGCAGGGGGGAGGGGGGTGAAGGTTGAAACCACAGGGAAACCGCAGAGCTGATGGCACCGACCATTTTGGACGTTGAGCAAAACATCTCCGCCGCCGTGACGGGATTATGGTGTTATTGTCTCGGAAAGTTTGTTGGACGTGAGGATGGGTCGGTATGCGCGTTGCTGGGGACGACGGGGGTTGAGCAATGGAGGTCAGACATTTTTCGAGCAAGGGCGTCACGGAGGCTGCTTAGATGAGTTTATACATTTTTTATCATGATATTGCACAAGGAAACGAGGAATGGGGGTGGGACGGGGGGGCGTATCAGTGGACAAAATGACAAGAGAAAACAAACACAGGTCAACAGATGGGGCCTTTTCTCGCTATTGTCCTCTGCTTGACTCCCATATGTAGCCTACGTACCCATGTGTGTACCCATGCTGGTGCCTGCATCCATGTTGACCATGGTGTTTGTTTTCCCTCCTAAGCCCCGCTGGCGCCCCCACACTCTCTCTCTCTCCCCCCCCCCGACCCCTTCCTTCACGTCAGGGGCATGAAATCGAAGCAGCGCACTTTCTTCCCATAACACACAGCATAAACAGGAAATCTAATCACAGCGCCGCAGCAATGCAAACCCCTCATACAGTAAACATACATAAGCTTACAGTGTGTATACAGCAGGGGCATATATGGGGGGATAAAGGGGGGAAAGTGCCCAGTATAGCCCAGATAGCCTGCCTAAGACACTAAAGCATTCCTGCTCAGTGAGGTCTACACAGCATCATGCAGCCTAGTAGAAACAGATGCGCTCCATGTAACTTTATTCTATACAATACATGAACAGCTATGGAAAAGTGGGACCACTTGTGACCTTGATGACCCTGCAAAAATACAGTGTGAGGATACACGGTGTACATGTGGTTAAGGTCACTTTACTCAAACAGACTACATAAAACACACAGTCAATGCAACCGTCATTACCCTGTTCCAGCTCTCCGCTTTTTGCTGATTTTGGAAACAGGTCCGCTGAAGTTTTTTTTTTTTTTTTTTTTTTGTCTGTTGGCATGAGGTAAGACTTAGCAGCTCGCCAAATAATTTAGTTGCTGGACACTTTCTGAAGCAGTACATCAAATGCAGACAGAACAAGCAATGATATCAAATGTTGGAAAAGCCAAAGCGGCTGCAGCTGATGTCGTGTACAGCGTATCGCTTGATATAAACATTCGCCTGCCTGGAGTTACATTCACATGACAACAAGGCCTTTATTTTTTCTTTTAAGTATGAAACAGGAAGGTCTGGTATAAAGTTTGTATAAAAAAGGAACGAGTAATAAGAAAAGTAGGGAGGGGGGGACCGGTAGCGGAGACACAGACGGACAGAACCACCCAAAAGAAAACAGACAGTGTTGCTTTCCCCATTATCGTCTAAGGCTGTGATATGAACCAGAGAAAGGGAAAGTGGTGGCTTGTATCAAACCCAGATCTCTCCACCTCCTCCTCCCCCCCGCCCCCCCGCCTCATTTTTGCAGTCATCTGTGTAATAGCAAGTTCAATGTGAATGAAATCAACCAACTGTCTCTATTATGACTGTCCTTCTGTTATATCTCGAGCAAAAACAAGAGCAGTTCGTCGAACTCTCCCGGGGACTGGTTTAAGCTGCAGGCCAACTGCTTGACAAGCCTGATTCATTCAGCATGCGTCTAAATAGGAAAACGTCCTCCTTTCCCTCTCTCTCTCTCCCTCTCTAATGTCAGCACCAGCTCTGTTCTTTCCCTTTACTGATTTTTTTTCTCCCCCTCCTCGGTTCGTCTTCGTCCTCTCGCTCTGAACCCGCTTTCAATTCCCAACCGCGTGATGACAGACGCTCTCATCTCGGCGACCTTGCCTTCTTCCTGTGTTTCCAGGTTCGGAGTTAAGGGGGGTAGGGATGAAAAGGGTGAAAGGTGAAAGGTCAGCCTTGTGCTCAGTGCTGTTTCAGCCTCTGTCAACACAACCTCTGCTCTGTAATACCGTTTCTCCTGGATCATACTAAAAGGCAGAACGGCGGGGGTGACTGACAGGGCGCGATCAGGACAGTCAACACTTCACATTAAACCATACGTACTGCAACATGAGGGTTAATGAACCTTTTTATGAGCGTTTGTGTACGCATAACGCTCACTGACGCGTTTCACCAGCGCTCGTAAAATATTACAATGGTCATATAATCAATTACAACTACATTTTATGAACAACACATGATGGAGCCTGCAAACAATGCGACAGATCTGAGGACAGGGGCCAAGCCCGTTCAGCGCGACACCTCGGCCTCTGGGAGCAACAAAGCTGAAAACAGTGAGAAAGATGGTCACGTCACCGAAGCTCAGTTAAAATAGAAACAACAAGCAGCATCTGCAGAAGGTCTGTTCATCCAGACAGACAAATAAATATTAAAACAGTCGCATTATTACATCGATTTGTATCAAAGTATTCAAATAACCACCTCATAAAAGAGTATCGGAGCAGGAGTTATTACACAGACACATATGAGAATATTGAGGTTGTCACCTTATTGTGCAGACACTGATTATACTGGTTAGGATATTACAGGAGTCATTAAATTACATGACACAATATTAAAGTAGCGCCCTTGTTCCACAGAAACACAGACACACACCAGAATACTGAGGAGTTCAATGCACTGCAGCTTCAGAAAACACAGACAACACACAAACAAAAACAGGAAACATCTTCATCAGTTTAACGACACATGTGCTGCAAATGCTCGGCTCACAATGCAACTTCAGTTCAGTGCGTCCAGGCGGACACTAAAAAGTGACTGTTGTTAAGTTCAACTGAATAACAAATGTGCATGGATTTATTATAATAATACAAGTGTGTCCCAGATACAAGTTTGTTATTTTTTTGCTCTGTCCACTAGAAAAACTGTTGTTTTATGATTATTTATGGTTTGAGGTTTTGTAAATTCGCCCTGTGTTTTGTCTGTTTACATATGATTTCTTAAGTTGCAGTGCACTGAGCTCACAGGGCCACCGTAGAAAAGACTGGGTGACTGTTCATATAAATACATTTCGGATTGTATTCAATATCGAAGATGGATTTTGTAATTTATCTTCATGTTGTTGATGTAAAATCTCAATATTTACAGAATAACAACGAGCTGTTGTTGTAAATGTCTGACTTATAACACATTCAAACTGCTGAGCCAATCACAGCCACCCTGTAATATTAACCCATGCACATGTGCAGGAATTCAGTCTCTGAGTGATTTTATGAGGTTTTTGACATCTCCCCCTCCTCCACCTCCTGTCTGACCTTTGACCTCCAACCCGAGGGTCATCTGCAGAGGGGATCTAAACTCCTGTTTCGGCGCTCCGTGTCTTGAGGTCAGCGTTTAACATGTCCACGGCCGCACACTCTGACCCCGGCACTCGATTGAAGGCGTTTTATGATCTGTTCAATACACTGCGATCAATGTCGTTTAACTGTTTTCGTAAAGCAGCCTTCCTCTGAGAGGTCAGAGGTCATTGTGATTATGACCCACTCCCTCCTCCTCCTCCTCCTCCTCCACTTGTGGAAATTCCTTCACTTCTCTCTTTGACCCCGCCCACTCCAAATATCCCGCAAGGTGCTAGGAGCCGCCTGTCACTGTGATTGATTGTCCCTAAATACAGCAGGGCCTGATCGGCGGTCGGTTTCCGTGGTAACTCACAGCAGGCCATAAGAGTGTTTGTGTACATGTCTGTGGTCTTTATTAAGATTGGTTGTTCTCATAGACAAGAGTCTCACCCGACAACCCCTCTCCGTATAGAATACCAGGCAAACCCAAATATTGGTTTGTCATCTGTTGCCAGTGTGAGCGGTTCGTGCGTGTGTGTGTGTGTGTGTGCGTGCGTGCGTGTTAGTGTGTGTAAAAGACAAAGTCTCAGCAATAAGCGACAGAGGGGAATATGTTTTCCTTTCCATTGCCAGGAGAATGGAAAAATCTCGGGTGTAATGACTCTGTCCGTGAAATGGGAGTTAAACCATAATAATCATTAAGGGGCGACCACACACACACACACACACACACAGATATACACACACATACGTACGCATGAATAGAGACACCACATATCGCCAGCTGCTTTGTCCTGCTCTCTATTTCCCCTGTGAAAACAGTCGTCTAGGACAGGTCACACACAGTCATGTTCACACACACACACACACACACACACACACACACACACACACACACACACACACACACACACACACACACACACACACACACACACACACACACACACACACACACACACACACACACACACACACACTCATTCACATATTCATACAGATGTAAAAACACACACACACACACACACACACACACACACACACACACACACACACACACACACACACACACACACATACAAACCCCTCTCTGTTACGGTCTGTAACTCGTGTCCCTGAGCTCATCATTTTTCTGGCACCTCATGTTCTCAGGTGATGCACAGTGTCAGTCTGAGACCACGAGGTAAAAACAACACCTGTGCAACATCAGTCAGGCTTCATCCGGCTCACCCCACAGACAGAAACAGGTGAAACATTATTGTTGGAAAAACTTAATATCAAACCAAATCTATCACAACTTTGTTTTCTCCAGCCATAGTATCTTATGTTTAAAGTTTGGTTTAAAATTTAAGCTCCATACAGTATAAAGGTAGTTCAATCAGGACAGACTATTTGACAAGAGAGCCAGGTTTGAAGATGAAGATGAAATTACATTTATTGTGCACAAAATAAACTTTGGTGCTTCGACCACAGGGAGTAGACCAGCTGTGTAAACTGATCTGGGGATGAGAAGCTTGCATCTGAAGAAGTTATATGCCCCCCGGGCCTGGACGCTGGTGGTGGTAGAGAAGCTTGAGGTCGCCTGATGAGGGAACTTCTCCGTTGAAGATCCAGATTAAGACGGTCTGTATCTTGATGTAGGTGGTGCAGGGGTGGAGGTGGGCTGAGAGTTGTGCTGAAATGATGGCTGGGGGACAGCATAGAGAGAGAGTACTTTTAAATTTGACAGCTAATGACTGATTGGTAGAAGAGAAAGAGGATGGCAGACTGTGATAGGTTGAATTATGTGAAGAAGGGTAGAGCGAGAAGATAGTGGAAAAACGGGCATAATTAAAGAGATAGTCTTCCTGTCTGAACTTTCGCTTAGCTTCATACAGTATGTCCATGTCCATGCAGCTCTATAGGTTCTATATTAATACTGATATTGATATATCAAAGCCTCAGTCCACAGAGAAATGCACACAGCCTGTATTCAGAAACTGAGCTGTAAAACCAGCTGTCAGGACTTCCTGTGACTTTGTGATGTCACAACAAAGCAGTCACCAAGCCCTGCCCAACTGGATCCACCATCCAACACTTACACCGTAAGTATAATGTAATTTGGTTTCTCTCTTTCTCTGAGTGTTTTAAACCGAAATCTGCTCCATTTCTATTGGGTCACTCAGTCAAAACAGTCAGCCAATCAGAAGAGAGGATTAGAGGGGCGCTGTATAGCTCAGTGGGTTGAGCAGGCGCCAGATATGCAGAGGCTACAGTCCTTGCTGTAGGTGGTCCTTTGCTGCATGTCATCTCCCCTACCTGTCTCTCTCAACTATCCTATCAATTAAAGACAAAAAGCCCCCAAAATATACTTTAAAATAATAAAAAGAAGAGAGTATCCTCTCTTCTGATTGGCTGACACCAACTTGTTGTTACTAGAGCTGCAGAGAGAAGCTGAGAGGAGATGGATTCAAATGTATGTTCTAGCACAGGAGGAACCATTAAAAAAGTGCATTTATTTGCATCCCTTGTGATAGTGCATGTTTACAAATGCCTTGTTTGTCTTCCACAGTGAAGTGGTCCTCGTAGTCTGATCCTACGTTTTAAAAAAAGATGATTACTAATGACAGTGGAGCCACTGAGCAGCAATAGGAAACCTGCAGCTCTGCATTACTATTATTATACCGGCCTGTTTTCTTTCTGTCCGTACCTAATGTCTGTTTTATTCTCCCCCTCTCTTATCTGTTGCCATGTAAATTGCTGGTCCCCTGGGTGAATCCACATGGAGATATCTTTCAGTCTGTCTGCGTTTCTCTCTCTAGTCTCTTGTTTCATCGCAGCTGTCCACTTTTCACCCCCTTGTTCTCCTCCGTACCCCCACCTACTTGTCTCTCTGTCATTTTAACCTTCACTCTCTGTCTGTGTCTGTCAGTCTCTTCTACTCCTCTTTCTCTCTCTCTCTTCTTTTCACTTTCATCATGGCTCTGTTTTTCTGCCGAGGTGAGTGTTGATAGCTCCCACATCCCCCCCCCCCACCCCACTCCTGTCCTCCTCTTCCTCCTCTTCCCTTCCTCCTGTTCCCTCGCCTGGTGCAAATCAGACAACACATCATTGCCAAAAAGGCGGTTTTCACAAGGACACAGCGCACTGCCATTCTCCTTATTTTTCTTTTTTTCTCCCCCCTTTCAGACTGCAGCACTATCACCGCGGTGTCATCATTATCTAGGGCCACTTTCAGGTCGGCCAGGGGTGACACGCTTCACTCTTACAATGCCACTGATTATTTGGGAATTGGGCTTAGTGAGTTTTGTGAAGATACACCGTAAAATTACAGGCATGCCTCCCTTATCATCCATACCTTTAATATTTCGGGGGTGTACTAGGTACTGATTGCAGACGATGCTGCAGATGATTCAGCTGGACAGCTTTACGGCAGGTTTGGGGTTTTACGGGGCTTTTTTTTACATGAACGATCTGTCGGGTATTTAATT
Organism: Trachurus trachurus; assembly: GCF_905171665.1. Classification (NCBI taxonomy): domain Eukaryota; kingdom Metazoa; phylum Chordata; class Actinopteri; order Carangiformes; family Carangidae; genus Trachurus; species Trachurus trachurus. Next base: position 12,043,312 of record NC_139892.1, on the reverse strand, counting down.
CCCTGGATAAGCTGAAAACAGACATCACCATCTGGTTATTTTATCATCACATAAAACATTTCTCAATTGATTTTCCAGAACATTTACTATAATATGTTCCTATTGTGATGTAAAATGACTGATACTGATTAACTGAGGTGTTTAATGTTGTTCATTCTCTCCCTGTTTAACTCTCCTTTCACTCCCTCCTGCCTCCCCAACTCTCAGATACCTGAATCCTCCCCACCCACCTACACCTGTTCCTTATTCCCAAATCAATTCCTTGATTTTGGCTATTCCTTGTCCCTGCCTGTGTTTGTCATCTGAGCTGTAATGAAATTGAACTTTAATTCAGAGTTGTGTAATGGAGTCCTTGCTCTCCTGAGCCGTGACTGAAGTATATAACTTGATTTGTTGCATTCATCTGTACACCAATCAGGATTATTAAAACATATTGACAGCTGTGGTTGTTTGCCTGAGCTTTCCAGGAAGCTGTCGAACAAATCTGATCAGACTACACTACACCCACTCAGTTCTGATGAAGCAAACCTCATCAAGTTTTTGGATGTTAAACTTTTAAAATATTATTTTTTGTTATCTTTGCACATTAGTCATGGATGGACACTTAAGACGGGATTTAAAGTTTAAAAACAAGAGTAAAGCGATCGGCCTCGTCGACACTACTTCTCATGTGTAACCTTTTGACCTTATTAAAATCCAATATGCAGAAAAATATTGTCTTGGTAACTCTTCCTTGTGAGAATGTACACCAATTAAAGCAGATATCAGCTTCACGGCCGTTTCGGCTAATGCTGCGTTCAAGGCAGGCTTTTGAAACCGTAAGTTACAGCTTCAAGTCACAACTACGACTTGGTAGCGTTCCAGGTAACCCGTAGCTCGTGTTTTTACCATCCTGTTGTCTGTGGAAAGTTCCCTATAACGGCCACTCGTAACTTCCGACCCGTGAACTCGTACCAGATCGAACTGGTATGACTTCACGGGAAGGAAAAACACAAAGTACGAGTTTCTTTGAACGCACCATGAGTTAGCAGCCCCCGCCCTTGTCAGGCATCAATTGGTCCTCGTGCTACGTCACCACATTCACGCGCATCCCTTGGCTGCACACACAGCCCTTCATGCCGTTCTCTCTCCTCATTGGATAACACTTGTATCCCACAAGGAAAATTTTCTCCTCGGGTTACAGCAGAGCAGAGTGACGGAGAGACTCGTGTTTAGGCTGAAATACTTCATGTAAGTGATTGCTGACGGAAAATAGGACTATTTAGGACTTATATTAACAAAAACATTCCACTGATATCTGCTTTAAATTAATAAAGAATAGTTATCATAGCAAATGCAATATTAACAACAAAGGCAGTTTAAGGATAGTAATGTACTTTTCCATTTAACATCTACTCAGGTTTATACTCAGTGATGAAGTGTCGAGTTAATTTTCCTCAGTTTAGTCCACAGTTTGTCTCTTATTGTGACTTTGCAGACGAGAAAACACTATTTATAATTTGTCATGTTTAGTTTTGTCGAGACAACAGGTGCAAAAAACATTATGTCAAATTAGAGTCACATTAACGTCAGTGTTGATTAATGTGCGCTCTCCTACATGAAAACTAAACATGAAAACAAACAGTGTGGGTTAAAGCATGAAGGGTTGGTTTCCAAGGGCAACAACATGAGTGCAAATTCATGTGTATTGTATGTACAGTATGCACATATTGGAGAGCACAGAACATTATGAAAACCCTCAGTGTTTTCCCATTATTTACACAGCAGAAGCAAAATGTAATTTTATGAAACATTATCAGTTGAATCTTATCTCAAAATAAGCAGAATTTAAAGGGATAGTTCACCCAAAATTCAAATTTCACTCATTATCTACTCACCCTTATGTCGACTAAGGGCTGGGAGAATTTTCCGAGTCCTCTGTGCCTTCTCGGAGTTACGGGGGGGTCCGTGCAGCAGTATTTTTCCATATAATGGTTGTGAATGGTGCTCACTTTTCTTCGTCCAAAAAAACATCCAAATACCTCCATACTGCTCGTCTGTAATGCCCCTCTTGTATTGAAGCCCCAACATGAGAAATTGTTCCGAAAAAAATTTAATAATTCCATATTTTAAGCTTGTTTGTAGCGGAAGCTCCCAGTGTCTCAGTTCACTGCTCTTTCTGTGATTTGCACTGACCGGCGGAACAATTTCTCATGTTGGGGCTTCAATACAAGAGGGACATTACAGACGAGCAGTATGGAGGTATTTGGATGTTGGATGGTATGTTTGGATGGTGATCCCCCCATAACTCCGAGAAGGCACGAAGGACTCTGAAAATTCTCCCAGCCCTTAGTCGACATGAGGGTGAGTAGATAATGAGTGAAATTTGAATTTTGGGTGAACTATCCCTTTAAGTTTTCAAGTGTAACGTAGGGCTCAGAGTCTCAAAGACAAACAAGATGTTGTTTAAAGTGTCTTTAACAGACAATGTTACTGTGTATGTGCTGTAACAGATACACAAACACAAGAAACATCCAAACAGACTTAAACAGACAAATATTGTCTGATGTAAGATTCGGAGCCAAAAACAGCTCCAGAAAGCCGTACAAACAGTAAGTTGGCTTTTAATGGGTTAGAAATAATGTTCAGAGGCAAACTGGCCAAAGACAGCATATTTTTAATCTTCAGTGCTCTAGTAAACTGTATAAAGCACATTTTGTTTATTGCCTTTTTATTTTTTACAGAATCGATATCAAGCATTTCATGTAAACACAGCAGGCAACCATTTCCAGAAACACCAAATAAAAATCAAACTTTAAATAAAGGAGTTTTGTTATTGTGTATGCAGCAGTGTTTTCATGGTTTTTACACCACTGCAGCTTCCAGCAGCAACAGCATCAGACGGAGAGATGGGAGAGACTCGACTGAGATCCATCATCATCCATCGTTTTTGTTTTTTGTGCAGTTATTCCTGCCCGGACGTCCACGCTTGTCTTTTTTTGTGGGATCCCAGGAGTTCTGTCGACAGGGCGTCGGAGGCGGAGGAAACACACTGTACATTCCCTCTGTGCCCGTGTCTGTCTGCTGCAGCCAGAGCTTGAGTTACACGCCTTCCTCCTGAATACAGCCAGGAAAAACAAATGACATCCTTTTTTTTTTTAAAGTTTGGAATCCAGGGCAAAAAAATTTTTTCACTCTCTCTCTCTCCCCCCATCTCCTCCTCCTCCTCCTCCTCCTCCTCCTCCTCCTCCTCCTCCTCCTCCTCCTCCTCCTCCTCCTCCTCCACCTCCCCCCACCACCACCATTCTCCCCCAGTTTGGATCGTGATAGATCCATCAACGTCTGCCTCGGAGTTTGAGCCAATTGTTCTGCCCCTGCCATGATTTGATGGCTTCCATATGAGAGGGTATCCTCTTATATTATAATGGGAACAGCAATCAGGATCAGTGTGTGAACGGTGGCTGACATCCTGCCGTAAAGTACAGTGGAGCAGATGCTTGCAGGCACTGGCAGGAACACAAAGTGGAGCAACACACACACACACACAGTGAAAACCTGTGAATTCATGCCTGTGCACTTTTAGATTTGACTGATTCCAGACTACAATTTCACACACACACATACACAGACACACATGCGGAGCGGAGCACACCCTGTGATGCTGTTAGTGTTGTCATTCTTCATCTCATATCATTGGAGCGCCGTCAGTGGTGGTTTCGGTCTCCGGGACAGCGATAGTTCTGGAGACAGCACTTTTACGGTGAGGTAAAATGGCCCTGTCATTCCCAATCCTGGCTCAAATCCATCAGCTCCGTCGCTCCCGTCACTAAAAGAAACCGGGGGAGAGGGAAGCACGGTGATCACCAACTTGGCAGGCAATAATTTGGAAAACGTCACAAGGACCAAGAACTGGTCCAGAAATAGCATCTGTAACAGAAAGAAAGCCATAAGTAGAGGCCTATAGGAGGCGTAATGAAAACTAATACACTGAGAATGGAAAGCTCAAATCCTGAAGGGTTATTAAACTGTGGCAGTTGTGAGATGACTAAATACAGTAAAAATACAAACTCTACCGGGAAAAGTCAACTGTGGATTGTAAAGATGCTAAAGTAAAAGAAAAATATCCTCAATGATGTTTAGCAGCGCAAACAAGAGAGGGATTGTTTCGGGTTTAATTTCAGTGCCAACGTACCGAACAACAAGTCTGACACATCAGTTTTCAGCGGAGAAACTTGCACCAGAAACAGGTCCCACGGCGGCCATATTGGATTTTAAAGTGTAAAACTGCTTACTGCAGGTTCTGTCTGATTGATTCATGCAAAGATGTATAAAGAGGCCGTTCCAGATTCCCGACGGCTGACATCAACTATTTTTCCACATCTGTCTGAAAACGGTACTAGAGATGCCTGTAACGTTTGTAAGAGGAGGAGAGAGTCGTCGTTTACTGTAAATGTTTCTCCTGAGTAATGAGGAAAAGTCCAGTTTGTGAAAGTACTTTGTACCATCAAACTGTTTTGTTACTACCGAGTCAGTTAAACAGCAGTAATATGTTGTATTATAATTACAAAGGAAAAAGAAAAAAACCTCCCGTAAATATGTAAAACATTTTAGACTCAGTTTCTGGATCAGCTTTGTGAACTTATAGGGCCTAAATTACATGATCACAATTGCTCAATCACAACTGATCTGGAGATTTAGCCATTGACCTCTTCCGTCAGAAAAACCGGAGATCACCTCAATGCAAGATACTAGTGTACGTGTTTTACAATCATTTTAGAACCTCCTCACTTTCTTTGTTTGAATATTTCCAATATAACAACCAAAAATACATTTTGGTTAGTTTTCTAAAATATAAAGCTAATGTTGCTATTACTGTATTCTTTTCAAATACTGTAACTTGAGCCATATGTGAAATAGAAAACTGTAAGCCTTCCATTCATCCAGGAAAACCCCTAAACCCCAAACCTTAATGTTCAAATAAAGCCATAAAAATAGATAACTGCTATATAAAAGAGGTATTTTTTACTAAATTAGTGACATAATCTGCCATTATAGTTACATTATTTCAGCCTATTTCCAATTCACAATCAACTTTTGAAACTAATCTTAATTCAATCCACATGGCAGGACATTCATTCCAGTTTCTAAATTGAAAATAATCTCTTTCACATTCATTTTTTTTAAACTTTTGCTTCAGGTACTAGAATAACAGAGAAATAGGTGAAGGTGAAAGATTGCTGCAGGAGTGAATGTGAGAAAACAGTCATGCAGAAATAAGCTCTCTATCATGTGAGGTGAAAGGAAGCTATTATAATAAATCTGGGGTATCAGATTAGGTTAATTCATTAGTTTATCACACTGGCTGAGGGTGCGTCTTTGTTAACATTGTTCATAGGAGCAAATGAGTCTGAGTCTGAATCTGGTCAGGTCGACCTGAGTTTCTCATGTGGGCATCTGCCGTGTCTCCCTCACACACCACTAAATCTGGGCCATAATCACACCCTAATTCACACACTCATAAATCTTCTCCTCCAGGCTCTGATGTCAGACCTATCCACCGAAACACACACACACACACACACACACACACACACACACACACACACACACACACACACACACACACACACACACACACACACACACACACACACACACACACACACACACACACACACACACACAACGTTCATCATAAACTACTGCGGGAGGATATTTTTAACAATTCATTTCAATGCCGTTCCAGTGCCAAAGTTTGGGGTCTTTGAAGTCTGAGTGAAAGTGCAAGAGAGGGTGAGTTTAATTTCACTTTACTCAAATGCTGCCAAAGTCCACGACGATGTTCAAAAGCATTCAGACAGCTATAAAATTAAGCTTTGCTAAAAACACAACATAATGAAAAAGGGGGGTTTTCTGAAAAAAAAAATCAATTTCAAGTGCTCTTTACATGTGAAGTTGAAAGAGAACATCCAGGGCTGCGATAGCGTTCCCAAACATTTATCAAATCTGTTTCGGGACATACACACATCTGTTTACGGTGCCTGTGAGGACATGAAATCGCGTGGTACAGTTTGCGAAATGAAGAACAGATCCATCGCAAAAGAGCAATTTAGGAGAAACTGACAGGAGATTTCAACTGGGGGGATATAAAATTCTGGCATCTCTTATACTTCAATTACTTTGAAATAATATCTAATCACCTTACTTTGTCTTTGAGAGGAAAGAGGTCAAGAGAGCAGTATGATAGTATGATATATAGGGAGGGTGTGACGGATGAACGTAGAAACAAAAAGGAAAATAAAATACACCTACAAAAAGGGTTCTGAGAAAATACTTTGCATGTCATAAACTGTAACTAAACCCTTGTTACCTATAACTTAAGGTGAACAGATTTCTGAATAAAAAATCACAGGCACAGATCAATAAATCATTGAAATATAGGCTACGTCTGCCCGACTGCAACTACGTCTTTCTTTCAGAACTACAGTAATGTTAACACAGTTAAATATACAGTAGGGACATTTCTGGGGACAGGTCCAGCCGAAGACGGGTCTAAAACAAGGACTTTTCCTGAAAACAGTGATGTCTTAGAATAACTACACATCCACTCCCAGTTTACACAGATATTCCACTGTAAAGCTTGATTTATAATTGGAACATTCAGTAAAATATGTAATATAATAGCCCTATAGTATAATAGCCCTGTCTCAAAATTCAAGCCTAATTGATTTACAACTATGGCAAAGCAGTTTCTGTTTGATTAGACTATAATGACTATACTGTTGTTCATTATAGACTTTATTTCCATGCCCTCTCTTTATAAATACATTGATATTGATGAAATTCAGAGATCTGAGAACAAAGGCGTTTGATTGTCCATTCACTAAAACTCTCGCAAACACAGTAGCATCAGTCAGATCACATCTTAGCAACTGTGAGTAATCAAAACCTTACAATTTATTTTGTAGTGTAATTAGCATGTCTGGCTAACTAGCTTGCAGCAATGAACAAGCCTTTACTTTCAAGGCCAACAAGCAAGTTATTCATTTATAGGTTAACTAAGCTTAAAAATGAGTCTGAATTAATGATGATTTCCTCACCTTGTTGAAGCTTTTCTGAATAGGCTACAGATTCAGAGTTTAGCCAGTTATTAGGTTCAGACAACCTTTTGGCTGTTATGTTTTATAACATCAACGTTGAAAATAACAACAATGGTTTTAGCTGAATAATCAATTTATCAGTGTCATACTAGAGCTATAAACCCAAGGCCAAGCTTTTAGTCCTTTAGCATGATATAATCTATGTAGCCTCAAGTACATGCTGTAGGGTGGTCATCCCTTTTGATAATTCTTATTTTAAAATGAGTCACCTTAAATTGTCAGCATGATTTTCAAATGATTCCCTGACCAACTTAGTTAGCTAAAATCACCAGTTGATTGCTAGCTAACCTTTGTAACCCTTAAATCAATCAACATTTAAAATAAAATTGACATTGTTATTCTGAACTGCATTGTGTCCAATGCCAGAACAAGAATGTTTGACAGCGGGTAGCAACAGTATCTAAACAAAACATCACTCAGTACAACACCCATGTCATGATGAAATATTGACGAATTTTGCAGCATTGAGGTAAGTACAGTCATAAAACATTCCTGGATCCACCTATTTGAACTGATCTTCACATAAATCTAATGGGAATTTCCCTGACTCTTTCCCAGACTGTCCACCAAGTTTGGTGTAATTCAGTTCAGTAGTTTTTGAGTATTTCTGTTAAATAAATACACAAACAAAACAACACGAGTGAAATCATAACCTCCTGGGTGGTGGTGGATGAGTAACCGTCCACTCAGCAACATATTCCAAACATCAGACAGAGAAATCGAGGTTGAGATAGCAGAAAAGTGGATGATGCCGAGTATAAACAAAGCTGAAAATGGGTGTATGCTCCACACCATCCATCATGGCTGTATGATCTAAGTGTTGCCAAATGCAGAGGAGGAATGAGCATCATGTGTGAGCGATGCAGAGGAGAGAAAATAAGAGAGGATGAAACCTAAGACGAGAGAGGTCCTTCTCTTCTTCCTCCCCCCTCCTTCTCTTCCCATCGGTCTCCAGCACATTAATTGAGTTTGGATGGATTGAAGATCGATGGCGGGGAGGCCCCCTCGATTGCTCAGTGGTAAGAGGGATTAAAATTTGAAATCAATTAGTTTTGTGTCTGCAAACCCTTACCTCTGCGGGAAGAGAAAATCAATTAAGGAAATTAAAAGTTGAAGCAGCGACAAGAAAGTCATTTTCAACGAGTCTCTCGGCTTTCATCTCGGCCGGAGCCATGGCACCCAGTGGCACTGAGGATCAGATGGTGCCTTTATCTCCCTGCTTTAGAAGAGGTATCTGACCTTTGAACTGTTGGCCTCTGGAGCGAGGGACTCCCAAGCACACCTGGCTCACCGTGTTGCCTGGAACACACACAAAGACACACTGAGATAAAATCAAGTATACTTCAAAAATGTGCACTCCTCAACCTTGGCAACACTGGATTTAATTTTATTTAATCCAGAATTATATAAAACCAGAGCTCCAGAGCCACAGTCTTCTGGAAGTCCTCTCACCTGACATAGAAATGTTCAGTATATGCTTTCTGTCTCACGCAGCTCCTGTATAAGTGTGTGTTTGTTGTCAGAAATCACCTCCCCGGCTCCTCGGTGGCTCCTAATAGCTGCGGCGAGAGACAGACGTGCGGCGATAAAGGGCGCAGATAGATGCTGCGTGCAGAGATAGAGAGGTTAGAGGTAAGGAGACAGAGTGTCTCTTTGAAGATGACAGTCTGTTCTGCCTGGAAACAGACCACACAGCTCAGTCAGTCGATAGCCATCATCGTCCTCTCTGCAGGGAATCATCACGGGGGGTCAGAGGTCAGCCGGTGACAAAACAGCAGCAGCAGTGGATTTACATTGTGGTAGTGAAAGACATCACTATAGATGGACTCACACTGGTTCATGGTTCAGTCTGTGTACTGACACATGAAAACATAGAGATTATTAGGAATTAAGAAAAAACAAGTACTTTCACCGCGCACATATGACATCGAGGGCAACTGAGCAATAAAAATATTTAAAAATCAATGTTTGTTTGTTTTTCAAATTACATTTCTACACTAGATCTGTTGCCAGAGCTAATGTCTATGCATTAATATGCATAGTAAATAGCACTGTTTTTCTTTTCTTTTCCAAAATGTGAACTGTTCAGTTACACAATTTATAGGAATTTGATAAATGTTAAGTTATTGATATCTTAATTTATATGCTGTACAGTATGATAGCCAAGAGGGCAGCAGGGATACAGTAGCAGCTATACTTATTTTTTCTATTAAAGCTTTGCACCAAATAAACAGAGTGTAAAGACTAATTTGTGATCAATGAGAAGTGAGTTCAGAGCAAATCCTGTGACTGCAAAATGTTATCTTATACAGTATTGCATGACAAATGCACCTAAAGCAGGGATACACCCCCTTTTTTTTATCAGTTCAGGTGCTTCTATGGACATACAGTATATAGTGTGAACATTTTACAGTCTGTTACCTATTGGTTAAAACACTTTCTCACTGAGTTGCACTTTCAATGGTAAAAGCTTCATGTTTGTTGACTTTCTTTCTAAAGGAGCACTTCTGTATATGATCAAATCAGCCTTCATGTACAGAATGCTAATGTCACATATGGGGCTATTTTAAGTTAAGACTAACTTGGCTCAGGATTGTGGTCACAGTGCGACATAAAGGAGTCATTATGCAACCAAATGCATAAACGCATAAACATATATTTCATGCATTTGAATGTACAAACAGGGATGTCTTTTTTTCTGGCTTCCAGTAACAGATGAGTTAGTCACACATTACAGTAAAGTGATGACTTTTTCACGGTAATAAATCTGGAATTTACTAACAACATTAAAATTATTATTCACAGTAACACTCAGTTCCTTCCACAGCTCTGAGATTGGCTTAATTCATAATATGATATGAAGAAATTATGTCAGGCCAGTCACATTATGCTGCTTTTTTGTTTATATTTCTATCCATGTTAATACAGCACATGATGTTTATGGATGATTCACAGTTGTTTAAAGGTCTTGTGAAGCTATGGTGAGAGACTAAAGTGATATACAGTAGCTATTCATTTTCAATTAATGAGTAATGCATATAATAAGCCAAACACCAAACTGTTGTTTCGATGCTGGCACACAGTTTATAGTACAAGAAGGAAGAGAGAGATCACTTATAAATAATGTGTCTTTAACGTAAAAACTAGGAAGTTAGTCTGCAGAAAAACAAAACTTTTCTACAGCCCATTGAGATTCAACACAATACATCACTGGAGAGAGTCACGATTAAAAACCACTTCAGTGGGACATTATTTAACAGCAATTAGTGACTATTTTCACCCGGTGTCTGTTCACATTTCCTGCGTTGGTGGATATACTAAAGTTCTCAAAGTGCAAAGTTTCGTCGACAATTGCAACTTAAGTCTTCGGTCCAGTTTTTACATCACATTGTGTTTATTATATCATGCTCTGATTATAATTACCGTGCGCTCGCAATGTGCTTTTAATACCTTGTGAGCACCACTTCAAGAATTACCCACCGAGTTTAGGAGAGCACACACACATACACAAACACACACACACATACTCGTTGGATAAAGGAGCTCTTATGCCAGAGAAAGAGGGAGAAAAAGTTCCTCCACTCTGTCTCCTTACAAAAGAAGCAAACGGGCTTTGATATCGCTGAAGAGAAGGTTCCTCCGAGCCCGGTTGGATGTAATCTATTCTACACATATAAAGACACGGAGCCATTTCCCTGCCCTGCACTCGTCCTACAGTGGAGAGTCTTTTCAAAAAAAAAAAAGAAAAGAAAAAAAGAGATGGAGACAAACATAGAGCGTGATGGAATGAAAAGAGGGGCACGGGGTAAAAGGATATGAGAGGAGAGAGGGATGAGAGGGGTAGAGAGGGAAGAAGGGGGGAGAGAGGGAGGGTGAGAGGTGAGGGAGGGGGAGAGAGAATGAAGACAGTGCGGAAAGCGGTGAAGAAAAATCATCTTATCCCAAAGTATCTGCACCTGAGAGCAATTTGTCCCCAATTTTGGGAGCTTAATCACACCATTGAAGTGTGTGCACACATATACTGACACACACACACACACACACACACAGACACACACACACACACATACACACTGCAGCAACAGCAGCATTTGCCAAGTCTGGAGGGAGTTAGACACGCGGATGATGTCTTCTGGGAAAGCTGCAGGGGTCTTTGAAGAGATACCCAGCTCTCCACCACTTTGCACGCTAGATAGTGGGGGCCCTCTCATTTCTACTACAGCAAGTATATGTGTGTGTATGAGAGAGAGGGGGAGAGAAAGAGAGAAAGAGAAAGAGAGAGAGACCCAGGCTCCTCCATCTTCTGACATGGAGTGTTTTTTTTTTCTTAATACTCCACAGGCTCTCTTTCATGGTCTGGGCACTAAGCGTTTCCCCTCTCTCTCCTCTTTTTTTTCCTTCATTCTTTCTTTCTGGTGAAGTAGCCTGGGTGGGGCTGTTCTTGTGGGCGAGGGTGGTATGGAAAGAAAGAAAGAAAGAAAGAAAGAAAGAAAGAAAGAAAGAAAGAAAGAAAGAAAGAAAGAAAGAATTGCACTTGCCAAACTTCTCTCTGCCTGTCTTATCTGTGTGTCGGAAACAAGGCATTAGCCTCTGGAGTGCGGCCAATGCTGGTTCTTTATGAACGGGGTTATAATAAAAGAAACTGCCCCCCCATCAGATGAGATGATGGAATGAATATTTGAGATGGAGGTGGAGGAGTAAGAGAACGAGAAGGAGTGGGCACTGTGGGGGTGAAGAAGAAGAAGAAGGGGGAGTTTTGCGGTGAGGAGAGTTTGCTTAAAGCGCTGAGCTGTTATTGCAACGGGCGACTCAGGAATGCAACCGCTCTCTCCTCCAACCAAAGAGCGAGGGAGAGTGAAAGGAAAAGAAAAAGACGGAGGGAGAGAGAGAGAGAGAGAGAGAGAGAGAGAGAGAGAGATTGGTAAACCAGAGTGTGACCAGGCAAACCACATTATGTCATCAGGGCTTTATGATCTGCTAATAACCAAATCGTATTGAAGAAAAACACTCTGGTTTCAATTAGAGTCCACAAACGCTGTTTGACTTTTAGATATAGGCTCCATATCTGGGAATGCTAACCCAGGGCTAATTGTCAAAGCATGTGGACATTAAAAGTCAAAGACGGGCTAATGCTAGGGCCAAAATCGATGAGAAAAGCCGGCACAGGTCCTAATTTAAAAATGCATGATATCGAAAATTCTGTATTGCTTACAATTCGGCCAAAGCATATTTTAAATATTACCAGTTGTGTGCATGACATTAATTTGAACATGTATGAAAGAGAGCGTAATCCTATCCTCTCAAATTGGCAATTTAAAAAAAACATGTCAAGGCTAAAATGCAGAACACTGGCAGGAGAGATGAAAATGAGCCTAGAAAAGACTCATTTCATTATAAGGAGAAAAACTATTTCACATGAACAAGCTGTGACCTCAGAATTATGAGGTTCAGTCCGACGTTTTCAAGAGGGGAGTTATTCACATGTTACCGAGGCCATAGCTAACACTCAGGACCCTGAGGTCATGTCCGTGGCATTTTTTCCTGGAAGGAAGGAGGAGGGGACGACAGCAGAAGCACTGTGGGAGTTAATCGTCTACAGTAAAAAAAAAAAAAAAAAAAATATATATATATATATATTTTTTTTAAAGGCTGATTCCAGATGTTATTTAAATTTGACTACTTTTAGGCCAACAATAAATGTATTCATAAAGAAGAGCTGCATATCCACACAGTGTCAGTCCCTTTCCAACATAAAATAGGGCATGTAGCCTATATTCTTTATATCGTTTCCTGATTTTAAGTCAGCAGACATCTCTGACTGAAGTTTCCGTGAAGAAAACACAGAATTACACAAAACACTTGAAAATACTTGCAGTTCTCATAATGAATGCATTGAGGTGCAGCAGCTACTCACCCATCCATTAATGGTTTTAAGGGTTTTATTCATTGCCTTTTGAAACAGCATTAAACCTTGATGTAGGGGAAATCTAATTTCAGGACTGCAAATAACAAATTATCTTAAGATGTTTTATGAACCAAAGAACTTGCTTCTGCAATTTATATGTCCATCTGCAAAGCCAATTTATACTCAGGAAGTAAAAAAACAAACAAGGACCAATCAATCTCTGTGCCCCCTCACAGCTGAGTTTAACAAGGAGGTGGAAAGATCCTTTAAAATGTTGCACAATTAGAGATAATTGCAAACTGAAAAGTAAATCGTAAATTAAGTAAATTGTGAAATTATAATTTAACTGAAGTGTCTATGCAAACTAATTTAGGTCACCTGTCGTGTAACTGGCTATCTAGACTAGTTTTCCTCATAGTGAGTTCACCATTTTGTAACACACCATAATGACCGTCATACCACTGGATAATATCCCACAATGCATCATGAAAAGTAACCTATAGTGTATAAATCCATGGTCACAAGCAATAAACACCATGTATTGGACTCATGCTCAAAGAATTCAGGAGAAGTGTTTATAGCTACTATCAGCTCCTACCGTATAGCCTACTATCTTACTGAGGCTAGTTTCACAGCTCATTCTAATATAAACAAAAAATATTATAATGGTGCATTTCAGTTGTACTCGGAAGTCGGATTTCCCAGCTCCAAGTTGGAATTTTAATCTGGAACGCGCTCCTAGTCAGACCTCCAACTTGGAAAGTTGGACAAATCCTACAGTCACTGACATTATAATTCAAGATGGCTGCTACTTGCGTCAACAGTTATTAACACTAATGCAATTTTACTGTTCATTGTATTTCTCTCATAATTGTTTCAGCCATGTATAAGGTAGCTACTGTTCAATTCTCATCCCCTGACTGTTATTATCAAAATAGCATTACTTACAATAGCTAGCAGCAGCGAACAGCTTGCTGGTTTGTTTTGGTGCACTTTATGTTTATTTTGTAGGTTTGCACGGCTTTTTGAAAACGATATGAATAGTTTGCTTTGAACATGGAGTATATTTTTGTTTTGTTCCATCAGTCATTAATTTTTTCCGACTTCTTGTTTTGGAAAGCACCCAACTCAGAGGTGACTTGGTGTTGGACCTTACCCTCATGTGACGCTAATGTTAGTCTACTGTTCCTGAATGGGTTTGTGATGACATTCAGAGCTATTGTTGAACTTTCTTATTTCAAACAAAAACAAAAAAATAGTTTTTAGAGGCTTCTCTGAAGTTGGCTAACTCTTCAACAAAGGTCAATTTTCCAGAAACCTGCAATTAGGAAGGAAGCTGGGTGAATGATATATGCCTGCTACAGTATGTTATCTACTGGAGCATGTGAAAAGCCAATATTTCAAAACCACTTATAACAAAGAATTCTATGATCGTGTTATTATCTTATTATGTGTTTTAATTTATAGATTTAATAATATTATGACATGATGTGCTGTGTTTGTAGGAGACAGGAACTTCAGAGACCACAAAAAGGGCAGGCAGCGGTCACAGCATAACACTGCAGATTTAATTCAGTTAATGTTTTATGCTGCTGTGTGGAAGAGCCTGAAGAGCAAAGACACTGTGGCATTATTTCCCCCAAGAGATGCCAACACTCAAAAAACTGACCCAGGGCATGTGTTCGATTAACAAACTAGAAATATGTTCACATTAAATGAATGAATCATGTTTATGTTGATTAAATGATTTGTTCTTGTTGGTTTAACATGAATCAAGGAAAAGTCAGATGAATTAGATTCATTCATTTCAGTCCAATGAGACTGAGGTCCTTCAAATCAATGACTCTGATAGGGACAGCTACTGCGCATGCGCCACACCCACCGGAAGCAGAGAAATTTCAAAAGAAGAAAAAAAAAGTCGGAGTGGAAAGTTTGATGGACGTTTGCCACAAGTGATATTGGTAAGTAGGCTAATTTAGATGTATATATTCAAGAGTTGAATTAAACAGTGTGAGTGATGTATTGTACACATTAGACATTTGTGAGACATATTTTAGTCACTCGTTTTTCTCAGTTAATGCTAACTTGCTATGGCTAACAAAAACGAGTGGAGAAGAGGGAAAAAAGCGCATCATGTTTATGGTTTCTGAGTCCGTTTAGCATGTTAGCTGATGTCCGTTCGTCCGTGTGTGTGTGTGTGTGTGTGTGTGTGTGTGTGTGTGTGTGCGTGTGTGCGTGTGCGCGTGTGTACGCGTGTGCTCGTGCTCGCCTCGGTTGTGTGCTCTGGTTAAACAGCGTGTGACGTGCCAGGATGTAGTCATAGCCACACACAGTTACAGCGCCGCTCTACCGGCGTTTGTGATGGCTCGTCATTTTTCAGCTAAGAGCAGCCCAAATAACTGATAGACGACCATGAAGTTGGAGCTGCAGTTCTGGGAAGGTAGCAAACGGTCTATCTGTTTAAAACTATGATGCTATGAAAGCTGTGGTGCAGTAACTTAGGCTATGTGTCATCTCCATGAAGACATGTCATGTCTTCAATGTACATGTAACTGCAAGTATTGTAATACTTGCTATAGATTATATCTATAGATTATTCACTATAGAAACATTATGTTGTATTAACCTTTTTTAAACAATTTCTCTTTTTTACCAGAGTGTCCCCATGCCCTGAGATTTGTGCACCTCAATTATACATGGTAAGTTGTTAATATTTTTGTCTGTGTGTATTCATTTATCATTTGTTAATGTTTTTGATTTTCTTTCTTTTCTTTCAGTGACGTGTATGTGGCAGTGCAAGTCTTGTGTCGCCAGAGAGAGTAGTAGGTAATTACTTAAACATTATAAACTACATCATCATTATGATTATCATTCTGTCTCCTCCTCCCTTGTCTCTGTCCTCCTACCTGTTCTCTGTCCTCAGACGGACAGCTGATACTATTGTGATAGTATTGTGAATCGATTTTTTTCCTTCCACCCATAATATCATGACGGTACAGCTACAGTAGTAATAATGACAAGTGTATTGTTGATGTTTTTCAGATCGACAACGAGTTCATACGCATATCAACTGTACCTCTGCTATCAACATTTTGCTGAGCTCGACCAACACTCTCCACGCATGATGGAGCTCTTTCGAGGGAAAGGTGGAGCGGCACAGGAAAAAATTAGAACTATGGTGGCCATTTCCAAGGTTTGTATTTAACTGTTCAAAAGTTGTGCAAAAGTTCAGAGAGTCTGTTAATACTGTGGAGTTTCTTTTTGGGACTGCTGCCTAAAATGCAGAATATTGTTAAAATGGGTTCCTTTTTTTTTCAGGATGACACTACATACAAGACGAGCATGCATCCTCAAGTCCTTGCGTCTACCTGAACACAGACCATGAGAAATTCGTGAAAGAATATATGGTGAGTTACATGCACGAGGTGTGACAAAGTAGCCAGTCAGAGAAAGCACATATTTACTTGTTGGATGTGTTAAATTTGAAGCAAAGGGTGGTAAATATTGCATATTAAAACGTGATACCCTGTATAACTAACCCTGTATAACTAAAGTACATTTTGTTTTGCCCTTGTTTTTCATCATCTGCTATTTCTCATATTTCTGCAAGGTTGAAAACTAGAGATATAATTGGCTGAATGTATGTTTTAAATGTCCTAAAACAATATTATTAACCATTTTAATATATTTAGTACAAATCCTGGCCAGAATTGAGCCTGTTTGTTGTGTAACATTATCATTTTACATCCCTCAAACATAAATTACATCTGTTGTTTGATGCTAAGTACTGTTACTTTGAAAGCATAAATTAGAGCTCAATTCTTAACTTTTAGACTCATATCAAATGTATTTATTGTCATATTTTACTCCATAGAGTGCAAACACGGAGGCCAAGACTTCAATGGAGCAATCTGTGATGGGAGTGTACGTCATACAGAAGGAGGGTGCAGAGCCTGGAGATGATCCAGAGGACATCGGCGTCCTGATTGAAGGTGTGGGGGTCCTCAGTGGTTTGGGGGACACTGCGATTGCCTGTGCTCTGTTATTTGGACTGTCTGAACCTGAGCTACCCACGCTCCAATGCACTTTGGATGGGTGGAGGTTGTCATCCAAGGCACAGCTCCTGAAAAACAAGCTTTTGAATAAGCTTGATGAAGACTGATTCAAGGATGGCATTTGCCCACGTCTCTGCCAATGCAGATTTTTGTTTTTGAAAGTTCAAGATTAGAAGAAAAATGTTTCAACAGGCAATTTAGTTTGCACAGTGGACTGAGATTAAGATTGTTGTCTCCTATGTTGAAAAGTATCGTGTGTGTGTGTTTTTGTGTTTGACAAAGGTTGAAAAAATGTTGCATGTTAAACTTTAAATGCACATATTTTGCAAGACTGTACTGTATGCTGAACTCTGAATACAGCATTCCCAAATGCATCATATGGTTAATGGAATACTTCACAGGGTTCCTATGCAAGTATGGAAAGTATGGAAAAGTATGGAATTTGATTTTATACATTTCCAGGTCTGGAAAAGTATGGAAAAGGGAAATTCTTGTATGGAAATATATTTATCTTAATACTTATCTGGGTTTGGTCTTATCTGAAGTTATCTGGGTTAATTATTTTTGTATGCGCTATTGTACCTGTAGCTACAATCTTCTGGAAATTATTTGGTTACATAATGGCATACACATTCAGAATAATGAAAACAAATGATTAAATGCATGATTTTCTTTTATATAATGCACAACTATCTGTCTGGAAGTCTGGAAATTAGAGTCTGGAAAAAGTATGGAATTTGGAAATTTCAAATGTGTAGGAACCCTGACTTCACCCAAAATTGAAATTTCACTCATGATCTCCTCCCCCTCATCTGGACTAAGGGCTGGGAGAAGTTTCAGAGTCCTCCGTGGCTTCTCTGAGTTACAGGGGGTCTCGGCGTAGCAGTGCATGTCCATTTAACGGTTGCAAATGGATACCAACTGTCTTCGTAACAAAAAGACACACCAAAAAACATCCAAATACCTCCATGCTGCTCGTCTGTAATGTCCGTCTTGTATTGAAGCCCTGACATGAGAAATTGTTCTGAAAAAAATTAAATAAGTCTATATTTCAAGCTTGTTTGTAGCGGAAGCTCCTCTTCCCGGTTCGTCAAATTTGGACGGAGCAGGAAGAGGAGCTTTTCGGGGCTTCAATACAAGATGGACATTACAGACAAGCACTATGGAGGTATTTGGATGTTTTTTGGTGTGTCTTTTTGTTATGAAGACACTTGGTATCCATTTGCAACCGTCATATGGACATGCACTGCTACGCCGAGACCCCCTGTAACTCAGAGAAGCCACGGAGGACTCTGAAACTTCTCCCAGCCCTTAGTCCACATGAGGGTGAGTAGATAATGAGTGAAATTTGAATTTTGGGTGAACTATCGCTTTAATATTTGACACAAACAACATGAGTTTTGGAGAAAATGTGCTTTTCATTGAGTGCTGGAAGGATTTAAGACACTGTTAAGTCTGCAGTTAAGTTGTACTGTGGCATATTGTGGAGATGCATCAAAGACAATAAGACAATGGTAAGGTGTCAATTCTATGTTGCACCCAAATGTTAAATAAAAATTGTAAATGTTTATGCTTTTTGTTTATGTATGTTAGTTAAACATAATGCTTACACCAGCAGTGAAAACAACACTAAGACAAGATATTAGGATAACAGACAAAACCTATATTAGTTAATCCAACATGATTTATATTAGTATAACAGACAAAACCTATATTAGTTCATCCAACATGATTTACATTAGTTTAACAGACAAAACCTATTTTAGTTCATCCAACAAGATTTATACTAGTATAGCAGACAAAACCTGTATTAGTTCATCCAACATGATTAAATTGTGTTGTACTAACGTAATTTAATTAAATCAGACCAACACAATCAAGATAGACTGACTAAACATGATTTGTTTAGATGGGATATATGTGGCATGATTAAATTACGTTCATCCAATGAATTCTTTTTTTGAGTGAATGTTGATCATTTGATTAGGTACTTTTAATTAGTGGCTAACACAACAGGAAAACATCCCGAGACAAATCACTGGGAGCAGCAAGAAGCAAGGGAGGGAACTGGGCGGCGCTAACCCATCCATCACCTTGTCTCAGAAGGTCTCTAATTAGCTGGGGCCAATCAACGAAGGCAATCCATCAGCCCTCATGTCAGCCTAGACCAATCACAGGGCACCATTAGTCACCGTCTGACGCTGCCCGGGCCAATGGCGCGGCCGGATGATGGAGGTTAGCGAGGGCTGGCTGCCAGGGATGCGGGGGTTTTAGAGGACGAGGGGTGGAATGGGCCGTGACAGCTTTATTCATCCAACGC
The DNA here is from genome assembly GCF_905171665.1 of Trachurus trachurus. NCBI lineage: Eukaryota > Metazoa > Chordata > Actinopteri > Carangiformes > Carangidae > Trachurus > Trachurus trachurus. Next base: position 12,023,893 of record NC_139892.1, on the reverse strand, counting down.
TTAAACGGCCTCCGAGGAGAAGCAGAGAAATGTCAACGTGGAGAGGACGATTACGAGAGATATCGATCCCCTTCCCTTCCCTGAAAAGAAAAGAAAACACTCCTCCTCCCCTGCCTCGACGCTCCCTTAGGCCTGCTCCGATAGACGCTGGGAGACAGGTGGAGAAGAGAGGGAGGGAGGAAGGGAGGGATAGAGGGAGGATGCTCTGTCTCCCTCATTCATCCTCTTCTCTTGTTCATGCTGGCTGTGGCTTTTTTTTTTGCTGGCAGTGCATCTGTTTTACAGCAATACAGATAATGCTTACCCAAGGCCCTTCTCTCTGGCATTGGAGCGCCAGAACAACTGTGGCAAGGAGACATGAGCTAAAATATTTATATATATATATATTTTTTTTAAAGTCACCAGGGATGGAAAAATGGGTAATGATTTATAAAAAATGGTGAGAAACAAGCACCATAAAGTACTTGTGACATGGCAGACTTGTCTGAGAAGTTTAATAAAGCCAAAAACCATTAGGATTATATTTTGTTAATGGTAATTGCTTGCTCATATTGCTTTTTAAGTGTTTCTTTCCGTTCATTAAAAAGGCCAGACGGGCTCAGAGGAACAAAGTGGGGAGGGAGGGGAATGACAGTTCCAGACGCTCACTGCCCACAACTCACACACACACACACACGCACACACACTGGTTTCAGTGTGTATCACTGCAGTGTGTATTCAGCTATACACACTAAAAAAACATTAGTTACATTAGCACTTAACAGAACATTTAATGTTCCTTGAATGGAACCTTTTTTTTTCTTTTAGAAACACTTCACATTTTAATGTTATTTATTGTTGTATTTAATGAGTTGGTCACATTGAGATTGTGTAAATAAAAAAAAAAAAAAAAAAGAAAGCACAGAAAGAGCAGAGATTTCAAGATGTAAATGTGCTTTTATGCACTACAGTGATGCAAATATACATTCAATTGTACAAGCAAACATGTATTTATATTTACTACAATCACAGTGTATACTTGCATGATCTAAATTTAAATATGCATTCAAGTACACAGCCAGGTAGACAGGTACACTCACTAAAAAAGAGTTATAACAACATAAAGAAGTATAAAAGAGATGATGTGAAGTAGTTACACATGATAAAGAAGTGGTTACGTTTATTTTGAAAATCTTTAAGGTAGAGGATGGTTAATGACTCAGCTATACTCATTTTGGTGTGAGACAGTGGCTGTAAACTTAACTGTATTTACAGGAAAGCCACACAGACACACACATTAATACAACTATGCAATTCAGGTTGTTTTCACTTTTTTACTTTGTCAGACCTTATTTAGCAGTTGTGGACACACATAGAGCTCGTGTGCACCCACTTTCAATCTCATAATCTAATTATATAATTACAGTATATTAGATTTAACGTTATTTAATTATATAAATGACTAAAAGCTTGGCTTATTTACAGCCCAGTGGCCTCCGCTGTTCTCCGACTTCAGTATTGTAGAGCAAAGTTATTATAACTCATGATCATTATGATGATGGTCACATCTAAGTAGTAGTAAAATAACCCTGTAACTCTTTTGGAGGTTGTGCATCTGCTTGGTGTACACAACAATCTAAATCTGCGTGTGTTTTGTACAACAACAAACTTACCATATGCTCTTTACACCCACACTAACAAGCTGTATTATGCACTGTTGAACATTATCAGATTCATGTCAGAACACACACGGTCGCCTCCTCGTACCCTATTTTCAGCCACTTTCCCTAGCTCACCCACCCACACACACACACTCACACACACACACGCTCCAGACGTTGCGCTGTGGGTAAACCTGGGCGGTGTTTCCTGATGTCATTAAGTGTGGCTTCTCCAGGGCCACATTGCCACATTTTACTCTACTACAGCTGCTGCTCAGGCCAAGTCCAGTAATCACTACTTACCAGCCACTCGGAGCCACAAGCACGCCAGCAGGAAAAAGGCTCCGGGACCTGCACGCGGGGGCCAACTCGCTCGGCCCACGTCAATCAAGTCCACTCAGGAAGGAGCCCGATACCAACAAAGTCTCCTCTGAGCCCAAACACATTACTACTCGAGTTGAGGACGTTAGCTCGTTTACATGAATTGGCAGCGTTTATGAACAGATGTCTACTTGCCAGCAATGAGTTCTTGTTATTGTGGGAGCCAAATGTTGAGAGGATTTTAAGCCGACATTTTGAAAAGAAATTGTCCCCTCTATAAAATGGTGGACAGCTGAAACCACAAAGCCCAATAACAGCCCTCCGGGTTTCCTCGTGGGCCTGCCTGCTGCTGCTTTCTTCATTTCTTTCTCCCCTGTTGCTGTTATTGGAGCTGACCCGTCACCTGGCCCGTACCGAGGCTCCTGGTTCAAAGCGTTATTCTCCATCAGCCATCGGTTACATGTCTGAGCCAACAGGATATGACCACACAGACGGGGGAGACGTATTTAAAGCTCCATAGGAGTTCAATGAAAACGGGGAAAAAAAGAGCTAATTAAGAGAAAAGTGACCAGACAAATGCAAACAGTCCTAATACTGTTTATTTTTGTTGCAGCTCAATCTACAGGAAATGTATGGGCTCGATGCAGCAGGCGATGTTAAAAAGTTTCCGAATGTTCTCCAGAAATAGGGTTGCCGTGCCTATCAGCATCTGGCTGGAACAATGGAGGTTGTGTAATTATACTGTAGCTCTACGTGTTCATATTTGTACTGTAGGGATGTGGGTATGAGTGTTGAATGTGTGTGTGTGAGTGTGTTTGGCTGCAAAATGTAACTTCACTGCCATCAGGAGGAAACTGTAATTCCACTTATTTTAATAAACATCAATAAATTAAATGTAACCTCAAGGAATATTTTTTTACATTTTGAAAGAAAAAAGTTGTACTGGTTTTCTTCAGAATATTGAAACCACCCTCACATATATTGTGTTAAATACTCAACTGAAGCCAACAGCAGGATTCAGCCTCTTTTACACTGGTCCAAAAACCAGTTAATATTGGTCAGAGTGGAAAAAAACTACAGTCAGTATTCACATCCAGGTCAAATGACTCAGCTTCAGCTGCAAAAGCAGTCCAACATGCTGCTGGACCAAAACCAGAAACAAGTTTTAGAAACACAAAATCAGAGGAGTAACAATATGGATACCCAGGAGAAGTTTGACATATTCTGGCTGATTGCTGAACATGAAAAATATATGCAGTAGCAATTTATGCTTATTTTGGAACCATTCTTACCATTAACCATAAGGGCCGCCATGTTTCGCTGCTGTCACTGATGTCAAGTTGTAAAATCGGAGCTCCGAGATGGATTTCCGAACTGTAATTTCCAAATTGAAACTGTTAAATTCATCTTTCTCAACTTGGAGCTAATTTATTCAGAGTTGCAGTTTGTCTTGAACACAGCATTAACCCTGTGACTTTCCTCCCTGCAGTAGTTCTACCTTTTAACAAGTTAACCTGAGTTTAAAAAACCTGCTCCTGTGCGCTTATTTTGTTTATAAGATTAGTTTGGCTAGTTAGCTTGTTAGCCTGCCTCTGACGTAGGCTACCCTTAATGCACCAATTAGCACATAATAGCAGTGTCCTAGTTTGAGGGCTGCATCTTTTAGAGGCTATAAGACCAGTCATGCAACTGTAGTACCTCAAATGCAGCCAAGAATTGTGAGTCTTTACAAGGTTTAAGGAGGAGGTTGTCTGAATCATGAAGGATCCAACAGGTTGATCATCTCCACAGTAGCTTCTTCTTGTATGCAGCAGAGAGCCCTGCATGGGATTACACTTTTAAATGTAACAGGTCCAAGAGACCTTGAAACCTCAGGTTTGTGTTCGAAAGGTAACACATTGCCAAGGTTGCAAAAGGTGACAGGCCACGTTTTTTCCTCACAACTTATTTCATTTGTGCTATATCTGGACCTATATGCAAATGTTGTAAATGTTCTAATACAATTTATTTGCTGTTGTTTTTAAACTCAGTGCACCATAACATCTTAACTCATTGAGTGCCAACCACGTAATTTCTCGTTTTTCGTTCCCATGCGTTGAGTGCCAAAAACGAGATTTTTGCTTTTTTTGCTTTTTTTTTTAATTATGAAAATAGACACTTTAATACACATTATATGTAAATTTGGGGACTCTACGACGAGGAGAACTGAAATAGATGACGATCAAAGTCACATGACAGCTCATGATCTGGAAGTTTTTATCATAACTCGGCTTTTGCAAACGGAGTTCTGCATGTGGATGCAGCGCAGATGCAGCGCAGCTGCTCCGCTCTCACCCGCGAGGCTGCAGCAGCTCGGAGCAGAAACAGGAAGCTCTCAGCCGACAGTCCGCCCGGTCTTCATCTGGAGCAACACCGTGTCCTCCCCCCAAAAAAAATCTGATGGTCTCTGGACCAAAGCAGACCGGCATCACCGACCCGTACCACAGACGGACCGCGACCACCGGCGGGACCGGTATTCGCGAGCCGCTGTGGCCGACAGACCCTCACGTTCCGCGGCTAGAGGCTGTGACACGGCACGGTGCGTCTGTGTTATTGTTGTTTAGTGGCGCCCCCCCCGCCCCCGATGGTGGTTTTGTGAATAGAACAACAATTGTTGTGTATATTTATCTTATACGAGCCCTTTGATCCATAAATGCGAGTGTCAGAAGAGCGACAGGCACAAACAGAGCAGCTTTCATAAAAGACGCTCTATCTCCTTTTCTAGAAAAAAAGGAGGGATTTTGGTGAAACCCAGCCATGTTTAGCTTGACTTTTCTCAGGAACAGAGGCACGTAGAAACAAACGGTTTGTGGTCATTTGAAGCATAAAGTTAAACCTTTCAATTGAGCTATGCGTTGGTGGCAATAATATAGAATACACTATGGCTCTACATAAAAAGTCAAAAATGGTCTAAATTGCCAGTACACTTGACTAAAACTTTGGAAAGGAGCGCGGCACTCAATGAGTTAATGACAAGTGCGTAGGATTTCACTTCACTGACATGATGTTTTCGTCGTGCTGTTTATGAAATCTTCTCTCCAAAAGTCTGGAACTGTTCAATCTAAAAAGTTGTTTTGTGTTGGTCCTGAAAAGTTTACTAGTTGAAAACAGAAACTTTTCCCCAGACATGATTGATATTGAAAAAAAAGGAAAAAAAGAAAGAAAACTCCCCTGCCAACCGTCTGCTGCAGGGCTCGAGCTGGAGTATTAATTTCATACCTGGAAAAAGAAAACTTCAATAAACGTCCTCAAAAAAACATCAAAACACTGTCTACTTTTTGGCAGACACGACTCAAATCAGAGCTGCCAGCAGCACTTGAATCCAAAGAGGACAAAGAGGAAAGAGAGAGAAAAAAAACACATCATCTCAGGTTTACTGCCTTGGAGGGAGAAGGATTGAAATACAAGATACTGGCCGAGTGTGTCACATCACAGCTGAAGTTTATACCTTGACTGTTGGAGTGCCGCTAAAGACGGAGGGAAAAGAGACAAAGAAAGAGAGAGGGGGGAGTAATTTAATTTCATCTGCACTAAAAGGCAGCGTGTTGGCACCGGTCAGTGCTTCGCCTCGTTAGCTCTCTGCCTCTCTCACGCCAGCCGATGCATATTTCACTTGTGAGTAATGTGGAAGATGGAGAGTTTGCACCCTCCTCCTCCTCCTCCTCCTCTTCTCCATCCTCCTTTTCTTCTGTGTTCCACCTCTCTTTTATCTGCTCATCCCTCAAATCACGCCCTCCCTCTCACAGTACAACTTTAAACATTTAATTCACAGAGGAGATAGAGATCTCAAACTGCTGTAGAGAAACTTTTTTGTAAGTGCGTCTGTGTGTGTGCGTGTGATGCAGGTCAATGGGTTATTGTAGCAGCTCCAGGAAGTGTAAAGGGATCAGCGACATTAAATGGCCAACAGGGTCGACTATCAGATTCCCTTAAGACAAGCCCGGGCAATTAGAGGCGAATAACACACAACACACACACACACAGACACACACATGCATGCATGATCAACCCACTGATACAATGTGTGTATCCTACTTGTATCTATAGAACACCAGTCACAACACACATGGATAACACACTCACATGTGCACTAACCTCCACACACACACACACACACACACACACACACACACACACACACACACACACACACACACACACACACACACACACACACACACACACACACACACACACACATACACATTACTGTACGCCAGCACAGCTACACACACAACACACACTTCTCACTTCATCACCCTGCGGGCTTGTTAAAAGGCAGTTTGCAGCGTGCAGTAAAGCAGGGCTACGGGTTGCCGCGGCGAGTCAGGTAACAAATTGGCAGGGCTGTTTTCCTATTGCCGCTGATTGTGGGTGGGGGTGTCTGTTTTTCACCGCCGCCGCCATCACCACCACCGCCGCCGAGCCACCCTGTCGGAGGTGGAGGCCTGCGCTGGAGCGTGAACGAGAGGGAAATGATGGAAACACTATTCACATCCTCTCTCACTCACTCACTCACTCACTTTCTTTCTCCCTTTCTTTCTTTGTTTTTCTAACATTAGCTTGTGTTCCCCCTCTCCTCCTTTTCTTCCCCCTCCTCCCTCGTCATTTCTCCTCCTTCATCTCTCTCTGTCTTTGTTTGTCTTGTCTCTTTCCTTCCTCCGTTCCCTCTCTCCGCCTGCAGGCCACCAAGCCACATTATTAATCTATTACACTCCCCTCCTCCTCCTTCGCTCCCTCTCATTTGCACTGTCATCAGGCTTCCTCCGCTCTGCCTCTGTCTGTGTTTTTTTTTTTTTCATTCCCACTCTGTGGCTGTATTTAATTTCAAAGTTTGAACTCAGTTTTAATTCAGTTTGTAGAGACGGAGGGGGTTTGAAGTTGTTGGGGTTGCGGAGAAGACAGGGAAAAAGACCTGCAGCCATGAGATTGTGAGACAAGTAGAATGACTAGAGGCTGCTGTGATCTAAAGATTGACTGAACACGACAAAGGTCTTTTGTATATGTAGTTTTTTGTTAAATTTAAACCTGCATTCATTAGTTTTTACATAATGACGCCCCCTCCGGCATCTGGTGCTGCTTCTTGACTGGAGCTGCGCTACCGAAGAACAGAGCGTGCATGGTTTCGTGGTTTCAGGATGACGATGTGTGTGAATATAAGAGCACATCAGATGGGAAACCTCTCAGTAACCAGTGTTTGTGTAAAAGGAAAACATACTTAGCTAAACGATAAACAGGGTTCTTCACAGTGTGGGTCTTTTTGGTTGCTATGTTTGTTGCAAAAAGTTGCATAACACGAGAGCATCATCAACGACTTCAGTTCAGTTGTTATTGGTAGAATTCAAATGTAAAACCTATTGACTGAGTATCAAATGAAGCCAGTGACACCCGATGCACTCAATGAAGTCAAATAAATGAATGCCAGTAACTTATATAAGGCTTGTTGAGAGTCAATTACTCATCAACGTCCATCTGCTGTCAAATTGTGACATGATGATTTGTTACTGATGGTGATGTAGTTCATTTGAATGCATGGAGGTGGAGCTAAGGCCAAACTTAACAGCTGAGCAGAGGTGGACAGTCACAAAGTTGATTTTTGAATACTGTGTTTAAGTGGGTGTGTTTTATTTTAGTCATTTGCACTTTTCAGGAGTATTAGTTTGAATATTTTTTTGGGGGAAATTCTGACTCCTCCTTTGGACCTAAAAGATGAATGTTATTCTTTAGAGTATAAAGAATCACTTTCGTCCCTTGGATTTCAATGAAGTACTCATTTTATTATCTGAATTGTGAATGTATTTTCACAGTTTAATGTTTGAAAATGTGATATATACTATGTTCATCACAGACGAATGACCAACACAGTCAATGTTTGAAATTTTACAGATAAAGATTATTTTTGTATGTTTACTGTGACCAAACCTCATCACTGCTTTAACAAATTAATTGCCCAGCTTCTGTCTGTACTTTGACTCAATAATGGAGTTATCTCAATGCAAATGTCTTTCCTTATTATTGTTTTTGTTCAACCTTTCTTTCTTCTCTAATACTGTATGAACTCTTTCATTTGTTGCTGTTTTAAGCAGTGCTATATGAAAAAATGCTAATACACTGATGGATTATTTGGTTTGGTTGTTATTAGTCGAAAATAAAAACGAGTGCTAATGGAAATTAGCATTTAGCATTTATTATCCCAGCACCACTATGCTAATGCTTACTGGAGCTTTCTTTTTATCACCTCAGACATTGCGGCATCTTAAAATAAAACTTGCACTTATAGTTGCAGATGTGTGGATCTACTTCACGGAACAAAGTGAAGTGAAATATCCATATGGTGCAGAGATTTCAGTCTGGCCTATAGCTCGAGGGGAACTTTTCAGTCGAGCTCTTAAAAAACATGACAAGAGCATAAAGTATTTACTGTATTGTTTCATCAATAAAACAACTCCTCAAAACTTCAAGACAGACATGAAGGTGAAACAGATCTCGCTCGGCTTGCTTGTTATGACTCTGTAAAGCAGTATCCCCACAACAAAGGGCTCCCAATAACATGGGGCAATTTCACCATAAAACCCTAAATGGGCTGTAGAGAGAGAGAGGAAACCAGAGAAGAAAGAGCTCAGTCTGAAATGTTAAAGCTGCACCACGGCACTATTTCCTGATGGGCAATCACAAGCTGTTCGTCCAGGCTTTGCTCACAATTCAACGTTAAGTGTGTTTGTGTGTGCCTGTGCCTGTGCGCGCGCGTGTGTGTGTGTGTGAGAGAGAGAGAGAGAGAGAGAGAGCAGGCCAACCCCCAAAACACCTACATGATTACAGCCTGGCTCCCCAGCCTCTCCTCTCTTATTTTACATCCAGAGTAATGACTGTGCGTCCAGACGGCGGGATGACCGGCCCTCTGAACGGATGCAGGGCCAAGCTGAGGACACGTCTGATTGGATGCAGCTCCGACAGATGGACGAACAGACAGTGAGGTGCAGACAGGAGACGTTCCTGAGTCCAATTATGCAAGACTCACTCTTCCTTTCTTTGTCTCTCTCTCTCTCGCTCTTGCTTTTTATTTTTCTCTTTCCGTTAACACACCCTGCCAGACTCTCTCTCTCTCACTCCCTCTCCGACCCCGCCATCCATCATCGTGAGCAGCGTCATCAATGGGGCTGATATTAATGCCATCCACATCCCTGCATCCCTCCCTGCTCACACACACACACACACACACACATACAGATGACATGTCGCAGTGACAGCCCATAATTCTGTTTGCTCTGACCCTGACACGGTGAAACATAAAACGCTCTATTTAAAGGGCGTAAGCTGGTTTTATAGCAATATATGTCAGCCTATACACTCCTTATGGGAGTGTACACACAAACACATACATACATCTGTACAGTGCATTAGTATACTTTATTTACTGCCCTGACCCTTAGGTCGTGATCATTTTTATCCATATTTTGGCCTCATAAAGGCAGAAATACAAGAGCACGGCTGATTTTTAGTGTCTAAAATGCTGCTTTTCTTTCTGCATGTGGACAGAGACGTTCATTTACTGAAGCAGATGGCGGCGGAGCGAGAAGGAGAGGGAAAGAGAAGTAGCGAGTAGCGAGTCTTGTATGGCGGAGTTTATACTTTATGTCTCTGCAAATTGCAGCCCCTGGCAGTTCCCGGCCTCGCTCACACACACACACACATGGCAGCACATCAATCTCCCGACTCTTGTCAGGCGCTTCCCTACTGTACTGTATCTCTTCCTTGAGGTATACTGAAATCCACAACTTGATCCTTTTTGCATGTGTCACAACGCATGAACTCGCCTATGCATGTGTGCATCGGAGTCAAGTTTTAGAGCGAGAAGAGGAAGGCGAGGAAGAAGAAGAAGGCGAGCATGAAAAGAAATGAGCGCCCGGGTGCATCGAGGAGTCACTTCATGTCTCTCCAAACTGGAACACTTGACTCCAGATCGTTGGCTTATTTCTCATGCCGCCCGGCTGCCAATTCAGATTATTATCCGACTGTATTTGGAGAGTGAGCACTTGGTTTTTTTTTTCCCTCTGCCAGTCTGCTGCTCTTATACTGGGATGTGATGGCAGGATGCGTGCTGCTGCTGCTGCTGCTGCTGCTGATGCTGGTGACAGGGGGACGCATTGTCTGCGCCTGATTGTCCTTCCTCTGTGCAATCAAGAGGGCTTGATTTGGAGAGATGGCATATTTCCTGATCCAGTCATTAACAATTGAACACACTGCCATGACTAACTGTATTATTTTGGCTTTTACATCCACTTTTTTCTTCAGCCTAATGGTTGTGAGTCTTCGGCTTTCTCCATCCTGCTGCATTGGCGTGTGTACTGTATATTCATGCAGCACCGAGCTTCCTGCAGGACCATTGTCTGACCTGATCACCACTTGGGTTTTTTTTCCCCTGCATATTTTTTTAACCACTCACTCCCTTACATTAATGCATGTCTGCTGTCCAGTAGAAAGGCACAAAGGAGCGCACAGTGTGGGGGCTGAGGCCTGTCCAAACAAACGGTGCAAAGATTAACTACCTCTGAGACTCGCTCTTGTACCAACAAGAGAAAGGTTGATAACAATGGGCTGCGGGGAAACATTTGAACTCAGGGGAGAGAGCAGGAGAGTTGTTGGCCAGCGTGTGCTACAGACATTTACAATCTTTTAGTGTTTTACAAGATGAGTTTCTGGCAGAACTGGGATCTGTTTCACTATCAGGGGACAAGACGGAGCCTTGTTAGCTGAGCAGACTTATTTGTCTTTGTGGAGCAACTGCATCAGAAATATCTCACTTAGCATTTTTTAAGAGAACAGCTCGGTATAATCTCCTGCATTCGGATGCTCGCAGGTACATATTTGTGCTCATTGTTTCCCTCCCTCGTTTCCTTCAAGGACCCAATTTTATGATGCGACTTTGTTATGGAGGCCCGGCTCGGATTAGCAAAAGTACATTTGCATTTTTGCAGCAACGACAGATGCTGCTTGTTGACAAACACGTGCCACCTGAATCTGTGTTCTTGTTGCTGTGTGTATTTTGGTGAGTGCGTCATTTATGTGATTGGAGGAGGAATCAGAATCAAACATGATTAGAATAAGTCAAGCAGACGTGTCTGTGTAGAGGTCTGAGGCTGGTGAGATGAAAACAGGACTTCTGACCTGCTGTGGTAAAACAGAAAACACATTTATTCAGATGAATTCATTGTTATTGAACAGAGCAACAAATTGCATGATAACAAAGTTGCCTAATATATTATTCATCACCACTCGTGAGCCGTCTGTTCAACCCTGTCTTTGAAAAAAGAAAAAAAAAGAACAGGTTCAACTGCTGCTAATTTGCAAATGTGTTAATAATAGATAATATGTTTCTGAATAGATTTACAAAGTATTTTACACTGACAGTGTTATTTGTTGGCTTTTTTTAGGCTCCATTCAATATTTAGCTTATTAGGTCGACTATAACAGAAGAAAGGACTTCGTCAAAATGAACTAAATCTACAGTCTCATCACTTATTGTAAAAACAAACACTTATACATCGTCACCCCTCTATGTGGTCTGGGTGATAGGATCTTGAATGCATCCTCAATGCATCTTGAGTCCACACTTGTGCTGTCCACTGTCCACCTCTGTCCAGGTCTTAAAGGGATACTTCAACATTTTGGCTAATTCGCCAATTGCCATAATCCCTATAGTCTTAGGAGTAGGTTCATTACCTTTAATTATGGGTGCATATTGTTTTGCGATCCATACGGCAGAGACGTGAGCTGCTCAGTGAACACAATGGGGGTGAACGGTACAGGTCCCCTGTCCCTCAAAACTCATACGCAATCCAACAACTCCAAACCACTCTCGTGGAGAAGTTATGACCTGCACATTCACCACACTATGAGATAATCATGTATGTAACATTACGACACGTGAAGCAAATACTCAGAACTTCTTCAAAACAACAAGCGGTAATGAACCTATACCCCTATGACTACAGGGATTATGGCAACAGGCAAATTTGCCAAAATGTTGAATTATCCCTTTAAGCCTAGGTCAGAACAGGGTCAAAATGTTGAAAAACCATGACTTCAAGAGGAAAGGCTGGGAATGTCCTTGGTGCTTCTGACCACACACAACAAATGAACTTTATCGTAGCTGTTTGAAGATACTGACTGGAAGCCATGGGGATTTTACACTGACTCCTTCAAAGATGAAAGTCCTGAGTCTTGGTGGTCATTTCTAAGATGACTGAAACCACACAGCCTAAACCTGATCACTTAGGGGAAATCCAGGTCTCTGGTTGTCGCCTCGTCAACTTGAAAAATATGTTGTAATTCTCTTCCTTCATAATCTTTTCTATAAATATAATCAGGATTGGTCCATAACAGCTGTTGCACAGATTTATATAACACTGTCTTGTATCTGAAGAGGGTGTGAGGAAGAAGCCACTTGCACTATAATGAGCAAAGCAAGACAAAGCAGAAATCATTACTGATCTCAGAGAGAAGACAGAGGAGTTTCTTCTCACTTGCACAATTAAACTGACCGTCTCTGAACACAGCACAGTGGAGTTAAATGGCCTCAGATTTCTAATTACGCTCCACGAATCTGTGAAAGCAGCACCATGGATAAGATGTCAGCAGGATCACTCACTGCGCAAGAAACTAAAAGCTGAATCTCTGCCTCTGTTCTTGCAGTGAAGTTCTCAGCCATTCATCACAGCTACAGTAAAAAAGTTACGGTGGAGTTGGGAAGCGAGGGCATCATGGGAAAGCAGCCATTTTGAACTGCGGTCCGTCGGCCTCAGAGGGGAGGAAGTCAGCGTTGAAGAGGCCGTATCGCATTTTTCAACACCACAAGACATGTTGCATTTAAATTAAGGAGGAATGAGTTTGCTTTTCTTCAACTGCAACAACTTGCTCTTTTGCCCTGAACGTGCTATTGCTATTACTCTCTCAGGGGGTTGTAGGAAAGCAGGAGGCTTGTTGAGGGTAAGTGGGCACATGGAAAAAGAGGAAAAAAAGTTCACCAGCGTGTTGCAAAATATGAGATGAAATCTAACAGCGTGAGGGAGGATTTTTACAACAATAGATGCTGAGTGGTTTGTTTAACCTCTGCCTTTACATAACTTAGTTTCCCTCTCTCTTATTTACTTAGTATTTTATTTAGCGTCATAGCTCCTCCGGAAATGCTCTTTTACATGCAGACGTCTGCCCGTTGGCTCGTGTGACCGCTGACGGACGGAGACGACAGCGAGGCCCCGGCTTCTGTCAGCGACAAAATGGATGGAGGGTCAAGGTTCAGACAGGAAGTTATAGAGTGATGCTGTCAGTGAGATGGAAGGACAAACACAGACGGAGAGGGAAGCAGATGAAAGGAGACAAGAGAGAATTGATGGAGTGGGTGACGCTGACGGAAAACAATCTGTCTTAAACATTAAAGGAAAGATGGCGACTGATAAGAACGCTCATGAGGTTAATGGGGCTCTTTACAGTACATGTGTGACCTCAGGGGTTAAACACCCAGTTCAACATCAACATACATGTTTTACATGTAGTACTTTATCCTCCAAAAAAGTGGCAGCATCACAGACTCTGTGTGTCTGTGCTGGTGAGAGGCTGCAGGAGACAAATGATAAATACCATTAAAGAGGAGACACAAGGTTTTTCCAACCAAATAAATAGTTATAAGAGACTTCTCTGGACTGAATTCATAGACAAACAGAGTTATGGCTTATGGGGAATGTTCAATCAATCGATAACTTTATTGGGAAATTGTCTTGGGCAAAAAATGCCACTCATTGCTGCAATCACAACATACACTGACAAGGAATGTATGTTATTGCACCAACCTCTCTAAGAGCAGATGTTGACTGATGACTGTTATGTTTGCAGAAAAATGAATATGGCCGATTCGCCAAAATGATGAAAAATTAAAATGAGTAAAATCAATACTAAATGCAATGTTAAAGGGATAGTTTAACAATTTGGCAAATTGGCCCATTGCCTAGCAGTAGGTTCGTTACCTTTATCTGTCGGTGCAAGCTATATTTTCTTGGTTTCCCTCATCAAACTCACCAAATAAACAATAAAAAACTCCAAAACGCTCTGGTGGACAAGTTGTGACCTGCACATTCACCACACTGGAACATTATGAGATACAGTTGTTTTCGAGGTAAATTCATGCAAAACCGCTGATGCGCGTTGCCTTCGGGGACAGTTTTTCAGCAAGCAGTCTCTGCATTTACCTCGAAAACAACTCCATCTCGGAACGTTCCATTATTATCTCATAGCGTGGTGAATGTGCAGGTCACAACTTGTCCACCAACTGGTGTGAAGATAATGTATATATTTTCATATCTAATGTTAATTCATTCATCCATTAGCCCTGTATCTTATCCTTATAAGGAGTTGACACCGGGCGAGGGAGAGGTCGCCCGTCTATCATAGACCTGACAAACAACCTCTCCTGTTCATATATTCACACCTTCAGACAAATTCTTCTCTCATGGAGTTTATTTCTTAAACTGGCAAACCAATCACCAATCAGCCTGAACCTGCAGGTCTTTGGACCGTGGGAGGAAGCTGGAATATCCGGAGGAAACCCACACACACACGGGACATGCAAAACATGCAAACTCCACACAGAAAGGCAAACCGCTGCAGCAGCGTGGTCTCTAAGTGCAGTGTGCATATGAAAATGTTTTCAGTCAGTGTGTTTCCAGTGATGTATCAGGTATCAGGACTGTGAGTTAGTCCTGTGGTGCACTGCAGAGCTGATTAACAATAATGGACATTTTTATTGAACAAGTATCCAAAATGTGTTATATTATAGTTTTATTCTGACCCTGACCCATAACCTTATTCCTATATCTGTGACCCCAAAACTTGGTCTGTTTTCTTTCATTTGAAATGAAACATTAATATTGAAAAACACCATCATGTTCTTAGAGAAGCAAATAGAGTTTGCACATGATGAGGAAACAAAGATAAATATGTTTGTTTACAGGAAAATGTTTCAAAGGATTAAATCAGATGAAATCAGATTTCTGTGGTTTTTCCAACAAAAGCTTGAGATCCATTAAGGAGGAGTGATTTTATTTCAAGTTTTATTTCTCAGCAGTGACTTTTATGGGATGTGAATGTTTGTAATGTGTCATGGGGTTTCACCATATGTGGCTGAGAATATGGGAGCGTCGTGCTGCTCGTTGCCTTGTGTACCACACACAAACAAAACCGGATCCGCGAGAAGTAGGCCGCCATAATCAATCATCTTCAAACTTTTATTTACCAGGGAACAGTGTGTGCGACAAGCGAGATCAGCCAGCTGTCTGAGGAGAACACACACAGACACACAGGCTCTTCTCAAACATGCACATGCACAGGACAAACTTTAATATTCACTTGCTTGGACATTATACAGTATGCGCGCACACACACACACACACAGCAGGCAAACAAGCCATCAGCAGCACTCATTGCCAGTGAAGTGTGGTATTTCCTGCCCCGCTGACACATATTCACGACACACGCCCTCCCCTTCCCCTTGACAAATGTGCAGAGCCGGCCCCTGGATGTATACAGTAGTGCTAACAGTTCGGGCTTGTTGATTTAACACTTAGGGAAAAAGGCTGAGACATGAGTGTTATTCTTAGCTTTCCTCAACAATTATAGATACTGTATGTGCAGAGGGCAGAGGAGATCAGCTGAGGTGTGTTTTGAATTTGATACGACTCGAGGGGACGCGACTACAAGGGTCAACATGTAGATTAACTCGCAGAAATATATGAAGCTCATTTAGAGAGTGGTAGTTTTGTTGACTTTGGCTTCACTTCCACATTTTGTGGCTCCCAAAGACCCCACAACGCTCTGTGTGTTAAATAAATGCAAAAATCTAACCGAACCAGACGAGTTCGTCTCTGTGTGTCTGTCCTGTGATACAGAATATTTACAAACTGAAAGACGTCTTAAAAGAACAAGAAAGCGTCGGCAACACTCGTAGCTCAGGGAACAACTTCATTTGACCGACGCGTTTCTGCTTGTAACCTTCATCAGGGTCATCAAGAAACACATTGCAAATAACAAGTAAGAATGTATTAAAATGACAGTTCACAAAGGTAACAAAGAAAGACAACAGCAGAACATAAGGACACACTTATTTAAGAAAAAAACGGTATAAAAAAGTCATTAAAGACCCACTCCCGTGAAAATCGTGTTTTTTGAGCTTTTCACATGTTCCTGTGGCATTTTTCTTGTGTTAGAGCACATATCAGCAGAAAAGGAAGTGCAAAATTGCATTTCTGAGTTTTTCTGCCTTCAAATAGCTGTGAACCAATGGCAGACTCAAACTGGCAGTTTCAGGGAGACTGGAGCTGACGTGTCACAGCTCCAGGGGAGGGCACTAGTGCTACAAGCTCCCGCCCCGCTCTGCATCTGGCTCAGAGGTGAAAGGCTGGACAGCTCAGTGCAGCTGTCAAGTATAACAGGTATAGCTCACCTGGTAGAGCAGCTTGCACCGTGAGCAAGGCCTACAGTCCAGTCTGGGATCGAATCCCAGTGTGGAGTTTTACGCTAAATGCGCTGAATCTGTAATTGTACAATGTCCAGCTGTCAGCAAGCGGGGGGGTGGGGTGCGAGGAGGTGGCTGGGCGGGTGCAGAGCAGCGCAGTCTCCGCCCACCCTCCAGAGGTGCATTGCTAATGTGCATGGCTAATGAGCTGGTTTTAAAATGGCCGAAAAGGGTCGCGGGAGTGGGACTTTTCCATTCATGCCATTACTAAACTTTATAAAAGAAAAATCTAAACTCTTTCTCTTATTTTCCTTATAAAAAAATTACATTGCCACCTCTTTCATTTGGTTTCATCGCTTCTGTATGCCATGGGGAAATATAGAAGAGAGAGGATATTTCATTTCTTTAAAGTTTCCAGCACTAGGGAAGTATTAGAAATACTGTAAATAGTAAATGTGAAGTATCATAACACAGACACAAGGTGAAGATCCTGTGTCAGATTGATTTAGTGTTTTTCAGAGGAGACACAAGGCCAAGACCAACAGGCGTCTTCTCATCATGTGTCACTCCTCGAACTGATCCCACGTCAAGCATAAGTAAATACAGTGTGAATTGATAGCTGTCGTTAGCCGTAACCTTATCCCCCCGAGCCAGGACGCTAACGCAGTAAATCTGCTTCATGTGACGCGTCCGTCCGGACGTGGAGCGAGCTGCAGCCATGAGTCCACGGAGCGACGGAAGATGAATCCGTGCAGACGTTGAGCAGAAGAAAGTAGCCGATTACCTGCCATTACCTGCCACCGTAAAGACATATTCTCCTTTAATGGAGGGCGACATAAATGCAAATGGAAGCAATTTTGCTAATTGGTACAATCAGGTAAAAAGCTTCTATCATAAAGTGTCAACCTTTTAGCCTGAAAGCAGTTTGTGTAAAGTTTTCCCTCCAGGCTCCAGGATTTAAACCATGACAAATGACTCTGCTAATGATTCATATTTTGTTTAACGTGTTTTGTTTTTTTTTATAGCAGAGATCACTTTACCCATAATTCCTTTTTGCATTCAGTGTTGATGATGGCATCTAGCAGATAACAACTTTCTCAGCCTTTCACCATCCACCAACCTGCTACAATCAGTATCTTTTATTACAATAACAATAGATCCAATGTGAAAGGTGCCAGTAGTGGTGACCTCCGAAGTTTCTCTCAACTCGACAAAGCCTTAAAGTAATAATAATAATAATCATAACAACAATAAACTGTATTTGTATAGACTCTTTCATACAAGAAATGACCTGCACCAAGTGCTTCACATGAAAAGACGTCAAATAAACATAAAAACACATTTAAAACACTGTGGTTAAATGAAAAAACATTTAACAATATTAAAATTATGTCTTTCATCTCTTTGGTTCTGTTTTCCTGTCTGTGACTTTAATGTCTTGCACTTGAATGACATTGTTTTCAGACTTACAGTAGCTCACAACGTTAGCAACTTCTTGATCAAAAAGGACAATAAATGTATTTACATTAAAGCAGAAGTGAGTGATCCGGTCGTTTTCGCTAATGCTGCGTTCCAGGCAGGCTTTTGAAATCATAAATTACAGCTTCAAGTCACAACTTACGACTTTGTAGCGTTCCAGGCAACCCACTCGTGTTTTTCCGACCTGTTTTACCGGTGAAAGTCACTATAACGGCCACTCGTAACTTCCGACCCGTGAAATCGTACCAGTACGTCTTTTTGTACAGTCTATGTACCAGATCGAACTGGTACGACTTCACAGGTCGGAAAAAACGAGTTTCCTTGAACGCACCATAACAGTCCTCGTCCCTACGTCGCCACATTCACGGCGTCCCTTGGCTGCACACACAGCCCTGCATGCCGTTCTCTCTCCTCATTGGATAAAAACTGTAGGATACGATAAATGTTTTCTCCTCGACTCAGAGCAGAGCAGAGTGACTGACAGACCCGTGTTTCAGACCAAACACTCTATGTAAGTGATTGCTGTCGGAAGATATAACTATTTAAGACTTATATTAACACAAATATATCACTCACTTCTGCTTTAACAAGGAAGTCAGACACATGACTCCAAATATGTTTTTTTTCATGTATTTATAGTGAAACAACAACCCTGACTGTCTGAATCTGCCCACTGTACATTGCTTATTTCACTCATTATAGATCTTGTATTATATAAAATAAACCATATGGACATAACAAGGTGACAAACTTTTCATTTGGAAAAGTCTTTTGTGGATTTTAAAGGCTTTTCAGTGTGTTAATTTGGGGAATTGTCTCGAGGTTTTGAAAGTTCCTGATTCAAAAATTAAAAATATTAATTGTGTCAGTAGAGAAATACAACTTTCACTCATTAGTAGTAATATATCAGTGATATTTATGATTATATTAACCGTGTAAACCTGTGCCTTCATTCTCATAAACCTGCTTGTTTACTGACTTCATACTGCGTGCCATGCGTTGGTGCTGAAACACAAGCTGCACATACATTATTCTGTAGGAGGATTGAATACATTTGCCCTGTTTCCTGGGACGCAGACTAGAGATTTGCCATGAATTTATGATACAAAAACACAATCATGACTGCAGATTGGCACTGGGGACATCGCAGACACACATGCTTCTTGTCTCACGCACACGCACACAGACACACACACTCATTGCACAGACACATGCAGTGATTTCCCTTCAGACTCCTTGTCCTCCACAGTAGAACACATGTCATTTGTATGCCGCCCCTCCAGCGCACTGACAGAACGGCATTTGGAAACACTCATCTCCTGATCACATCCCTGCTCTGCTCCCTGTTATTCCCAGACAGGTGTCCCTGCACACACACACACACACACACACACACACACACACACACACACACACACACATGCACACACATAGACGCATAATTCAGTACTATAGTCTCACATATTCAAATATAATCTGATTTAAAAAAAACTCATGCATAAGACAACATAGTCAAATAAACATAAACTCATACATACACATGCTCATATGCACATTCACACTCGATCTCTATGGCGACTGCTGATGCTATTACTGTAAGTGTGTGGCTTCTTCATTATGCACACTGCTTTGTGTGACCAGGTCCTGTCACATACACCCACACACACACACATACTGTATATATATATAAACTGGTAGACATGTGTTGGACAGTGAGGGGCCTTCCAGTTCACAGACTAATGTCTCCCTGTTGCCTTGTTAGCTCTGTGCTTTGTTAGTGTGCGTGCATGTGTGTGTGTGTGTGTGTGTGTGTGTGTGTGTGTGTGTGAGGGATGCATGAATGTGTGTTTCAGTGTGTTCATCCAATGCAGACATATGCAGTATATATTATGTATTTTTTATTATGTATTCCAATTTCTGGGTGTATTTCTGTGTGATAAATCAAACAGTGTGCAGCCAAAGAAAGTATAAATCATAAGCTTGTGCATCTTATTCCGTGTGTGTGTGTGTGTGTGTGTGTGTGTGTGTGTGTGTGTGTGTGTGTGTGTGTGTGTGTGTGTGTGTGTGTGGATCCTTTACATCTGTTGCAGGCTGGGTTAATGTGCGTGACTGCGTCCAACCCAGGTCACAAGAGAGTGGTGCCTGGGTGATATGGTGATATGTGAAGGGGTCACGCACAATCTCCCCACCCATATGGAGTTTACCACACACACACACACACACACACACACACACACACACACACACACACACACACACACACACTAAACAGAAATGGGGTAATTAATAGCCCCTCTACGCATCACTGATACACCCAGGAGACCTGGTATTGAATGAGGGGCTCACACACACTTTGTCACAGCAGGTGTGTGAATATTGACAGAATGGGGGATTTTAGCATGGTGAAAAAATAAAAAAAAAAGATATTTAAAGGGATAGTCCAACATTTTGGCAAAATGGCCCATTGCCCTAATCCCTATAGTCATAGCAGTATAGGTTTGTTACCTTTATTTGTCGGTGCAAGCTATTTTTAGAGTTGTTTTTTAGATACAGTAAATTCATGCAAAACTGCTGATGCGCGTTCCCGTCGGGAGCAGTTTTTCATCAAGCAGTCTCTGTATTTACCTCGAAAACAACTCTGTCTCATAATGTTCCGTTATTCTCTCATAGCGTGGTCAATGTGCAGGTCACAGCTTGATGAGTTTGATGAGGGAAACCAAGAAATCCTGTGAGCCTCCATAGTGTCTGAGCAGCTTGCTCCGCTCTGCTCCGCCGTTCTAAAAATAACTTGACAAATAAAGGTAACGAACCTATACTGCTATGACTATAACATTAACATGTCAATCATGTTGCTCTTCACTCAGAAACTCCTTGTTTTAATATCTGTGTCAGCGGCTGCTGCCTGTTTGAACTTTAAGACAAAGGGAAGAGTCGACAAGGTGCTCTTTAAAAAGCTGCTGCACTTGCCAGCTTTTTTTTCGTCTTCTTCTTCTTCCTATTTTGGCAGAGCGCAGGACTTCCAAAAATGAAAAATGTTCGGCTTACCGGAAAAAGCACAAGAAAAGGTCAACTGCTTGTTGCTCAACCGACCAATCATCACCCTGAAGAAAACAACGGGGTTTCCCACAAGAGAAACAAAACAAAACAAAAAAAAAAAACTGGAGAAAATGCTAGCGGTGAAACTGGTCATAGGAGGTAAACAGTGTCAAAAGGATCCTGCATCTGTAGCAAGTTAAGCAAACGAGAATGTGCAACATGGAAAATGAAATATGAAGTGGAAACAGAAACAGGGCGATCCATCTGCTTTTTGTTTTCCTCATGTAAAGAGTTGGGATTTTGTCAATCACAAAAATGAC
The DNA here is from genome assembly GCF_905171665.1 of Trachurus trachurus. Taxonomy (NCBI): domain Eukaryota; kingdom Metazoa; phylum Chordata; class Actinopteri; order Carangiformes; family Carangidae; genus Trachurus; species Trachurus trachurus. The sequence continues at coordinate 12,002,555 of NC_139892.1, read as the reverse complement.
GGATGAACATTATTAGACTGCAGCTGCAGAGTTATTCAACTTAGTGGCCCACAAGTTAATAATAAAATATAATGAATAAATGAGAACTAAAACACCACTTGAGGTTTTTACCCAGCAGGTTTTTTCTTCTTCTTCTTTTTCTTTTTTAATGAGATTTCTGCCCAATACACAGGAAGTGAATGGAATTTATTTATTTGGAAAAATCCATGTTTACAAAATAAAAGCAAATCATTCTGGTATCCAGATGTTCAAGGGACCAACCGCATAACTACAACGCATCCAACTCCCAACATGTTTCCTGTCTGAATCTCCACTGTCAGCTATTCAATAAAAGTTTAAATGCTGCAAAAGATAATCAAATAATGATGATATTTGTTTTGCATTAACTTTATCTCCATTGTTCTAGGATGCAGGTTTTAATTAATCCCAGAAAGCACACAAACTTTTCATATAAAACCTGCATGGGTGGTTGAAATATCAGCATAAAGAGCTTTGAAAATGACCTTCCAAACTTAGAATCTCAATAATATAATGTAACTGATGCAAGAGGGGGGGGGAAAAGTGCGCATAAAGACCATATATACATTTATATGAAAGAGAATTAACTTTTCAAGTGTGTCAGCTAATCACATTATTTTCATTCAACATGTACAGTATTTCTCCTCAGCCTCCCTCCCCCCGTTTCTGCATCATTTTGGTTCGGTCCGGCAGCTGCTGAGCAGTTAGGTCAGGAAATGTATGCAGTGGGGGGAGACAAGGGGGGAGAGACAGGGTGGAGGGTGAGGGGAAGGGGAGGGGGAGTGGGGAGTGGGTGAGAGACGAAACTGAAAATGAGATTGGCCAGATTAGATTCCCTGATTGAGCAATTAGTTAACGTCTCCATCATTTGGCCGGGGTCTGGCGGCATCTGCCACTGTGGGGTACACACTGCCCCCCCCTCGCCCCTCCACACACACACACACACACACACACACACACACACACACACACACACACACACACACACACACACACACACACACACACACACACACACACATGGCACACACACACACACAGGCACACAAACACACACACCATTACGCATTCATAGCTCTACACATGTGCAGAAAGCTGTGCATCTGTGTGGGCACTTCAAAGAAGAGTGTATTCCACCAAATGTGTTCGGCTTTGGACAAATCCAGGGTGAATGTGTGTAGGTGTGTGTGTGTGTGTGTGTGTGTGCACTGCCTTCTCATTGTGGTTCATGTCAGAGCAGCGAACACAGAGCCTGTCAACCACACTCCCCTATTTTCATTTCCTTAATGTTCCTGCATGTCCATCTCTCTCTTTCATTCCCTCCTTCTCTGATTTCTCGTTCACTCGCTCACTGATGTATCCTTTCATCGCTAAAACTCCAACACACACTCCTTTCTCTCCCCCTTATTCAATCTCTGCCTCCCCCCTTATTTTTCTTTCTTTTTTTTTTTTTTTTTACAGCCACTGCTTCCATTTTTAAAGGGACAGTATGGGACTTTATTGGCTTTTTATTGACAAAAATCAAATATCGCTTTCATAAATACGTATTTCACTGAAGTGGAATCGCGCCCGCATACAAACGAGCGCTTTCTCGTACCTTAGAATGAGATGTTACAAGTCGTTACAAACATACAGGGGGGGGTTCACCGAACCTTCTCTGCCATGTTGAATCGCCATGTTTTACGTTCAGTGTCACCGTGGCTGTAAGTAACCTCAAACTCGGGCCGCCGGAGCTTCTCGGCTCGGGGAGAAAGTTTTCCAGACAGCGCCTGTTAAAACTGTCACCACCGTGTAGCTAGTGTGAGGAAGGACGGAGGCACTGGTGTTGCCTTCAGGTGCAGTCAGACACCTGAATGACGCCGTGAGTGACGCCGTCGGCAAACCAACTGGATGTTATTTTACTCGACGAGAGAAAGCCGGTAAAACGTGGGTCAGGTAAACAATACGACATCACCATGACAACATATTGTCACGCCTGTATTGTTTTGCCTCGTGCTGGCGGACCGTTTGTTTACATAGAGGCTTGTTTATCCTGATACATGCAGCGTGTGTTGTTTTTCTGACTTCTGCCCGAGTTTACGTAAACGCAACAGCAAGAATACGTGCCGACATGCAACCGCACCGCTAGATGGGGGTAAATCTCACATACTGTCCCTTTAAAGCTGGATTTCTTTCCCTCTCATTGATAAAAAGGGAATAAATTCAACGAGCGAGTGAGAAAAAGAAACTAAAGAAAATGAGTGTCTTTAAATCAGAGCACCGTCCATTTCATTTAACTCACTCCTGAGGCCGGTGAAATTTCAAACAATGCCACGCAGCGAGTCATAACTCACCTTTAGCACCTTGAGTTTTGTCCCACATCCAAAAACTAGACTGATAACTCTTAAGAGGTTCCCACTCTCCGCAGGGGCGCACTAAAACGTGTTTGATGAATTGGTCTCCATTGGCGCTCACTTATTCTCACATAAAGGGGTTTATGGCTCAGGAAAAAGAAAGGAGAGGAGAGGAGAGGATGACTGGAGGAATAGAGAGAGAGGGAGTGGGGGGGGGGGGATTGTCTCAAGAGGTGAATGTGCCTAAGTGTGTGTTTATATGTGTGTAAATCTGGGTCTGAGTGCATCAACACATGAACTACACTTGTGCTCAGGCGCCTATAAGTGTGTGAGTTTATGTTTATGGGTGTGTCTCGGCGTTTTTCCACGTGGCTCTTGTTTGTCTAACTTTTGTATGTGTGTGTTAGTGTGTGTGTGTGTGTGTGTGTGTGTGTGTGTGTGTGTGTGTGTGTGTGTGTGTGTGCAGCCGGTGAGAATGAATGATGTCGGCCGTCCCTTGCAGACAGTGGAGAGTTCACCTGTCAACGTGGGCTACCCTAAGACGGATGGACATCTGGAAGCCATTGGTCTGCAGCTGTAGGAGCTGGACACAAACCCCTATATATATAGACACACACACACACACACACATAGCCTACATTCACACGCACACACACATGGCAATAGATTTTATGTGCACACATAACTGTTGAGAGAGTTGACAAGGGCCCACGTAGATCTGAGACTGGGAGACACTGAGTGTGGACATAAATCACAAAGCTCTTGTTCTCTTCCTCATTCTTATAAACACACACACACACGTACACACGCACACACAGACACACGCACATGTAACCAGGTGTAAGAAACACACAGTTAACTTAGTACAATAAAAGAAGAGAGACTGTTTATTTTAATTATCTTTATTTATTTTGCATCGCCAAAGTGTTAATTTTCCTACTGCATTTGAATGTACCGCTCAACTCGCATGGTCCCACGAGGGGTACCTAGTTCTCAGCAGCCAATCAGAGGCTACGCAGGTCACGCTCAGCCTGTCGGCTCGGAGAGGAAGTGCAGTCGCGTTGCTCTTCCAGTCTTTTCGGATCCCAGCCAGAGAAGAGAGGGCAGCTGCGTGCTAAGGAGAAGAGGAGAAGAGAAAAACAGGAGAAAAACCCGGAGTTTACCTGTGAAAAAGGAAAAAGAGAGAGTCGGAGCACTTACCCAGTGGAGGTCCGGAGCCAAGTGACTGAACGAAGGAGAATTACGTCGGTAAGACGAGTCAATTATCCGATGAAAAAACAGCTTGTTGACGCTTGCCGTCGTCGTCCATGCTAATGCTAGCTCTGTGCTTAACAGGCTAACTGCTTGCCTTTCATCCGGAGAGCTGCTACGAGGTTCGGCATCGGCGTGCTCCACCTTGATACACAGAGCAACGGTGAGAAATGTGCTCTTTAGCTGCTCTGGTGCTATTTCCCTGTTGTTTTTCCGTGTGCTGAAACAAAGCAGTGGTGATATTAAGGTTATATGAGTAAATTGAAATGAATAATGGTGCAATAGTTCTGAACATATGCATATTGTGGTTGTTATTTTATGCTGATGTGAATATAATTAAAGGGGAAGTATTTTATTTTCCTTATGCCAATTTAAAGGGAAAAAAGAGTAATTTGTTATGTTGTGAATGTGATCAATGTAAATCAATAGTTTATTTTGAATTGTGCAATTTATTGAAGACATTTATGTTATTCCAACTGAGTTAAAGTAACTAGAGGGTAATTTTTGGTGCAGATCTCAGACATGAATAGGCCTATAGTGTAAGAGTAAACTAAGCACAATTCTTTAATACCTCTGAGTCTAACTCAAAATGTGTACTGTTATGTTATTTGCACATGGTTCTGATATGTTTATGATAAATGATATTCTGTATGTTAATGGTTACTTACCATAAGTATTATTAAAACTGTTCACATGAACAGGTAAATGTGTGAGCACTTTAATATTTAGTTCTCATAAATGATACACTTAAGATTGAATGTTGTACAACAAAAACAAAAACTGAGATAGAGATTTGAGAATTGAATAGAGATGAAGATTTATGTCAGAATTAGATGTAATGGTGTGCATCTTTTGACATCTGATATCCCTAATGATGCATCTGAGAATGGATAGTGTTGAATGTATTGTGTGACCCTGTCTACAGGTCAGGTTTTTTAGGAGGACTGAAGAGTCTGAGGTTCAGGACAAACTTCCTGCTGTAACAGATGGCGAGCCAACTACCCTGAAGAAGGATCAGCACCGAGGAGATATCCACGTACACACTCATTCACACACATGATACACTTACATTACACTACAAGGAACCTTGGAATCAGGTGAACTTGCAAAAACTCTACAACAATAAACCTGCAACAACTCCTTTTTATTTTAAGGGCCCCAACGGACACTCTTTTGGTTTTAGTGTGCACACTACTTTTTTATTTTTCTAACTGTTTGGGTTAATATTTTGGTATCCTGTACTAACCAAACCAATCACTTTGTCCACTGTAAAAATATAAGAGTGGCTACTCAATTGTTACTCTTGTGTCTGCCTCATTATTGTTGCTCAATACAGTGGCTCCTATTGAATTTAGTCTTTTCTGATTCTGGTCCAGGTCTTATCGTTAGTCCAACTTCTTATTATACTGTAATTCACTTTTACACTCCTAAAATTGGTTACAGAAGTGGCGAGCCAGCCAGGAGCCATTTGATTTGAGCATCAATATTGAAGTAATGACCAGTATGGATTTCATACAAAAGTCTGGTGTCAAAATTCCAAATGCAGTTATTGTCAGTGGAATAACTCAGGTAGCTGAAGAAGATGAACAAGTGATTGACTTTCTAAAACAGTATGGTAAACTTGAGAGAGTCCTTTTGGTTGATGATTCACAGTCCGAGTTCTTTCAAAACCTGATCGTTGAATATGCTAGCGGTTCAGCCTTAGAAGGTTTAGAACCTCACTTACCGTACACGTGCATAGCACGAGGTGACCCCACTGTTGTCTATGAAGTTAAGACACTCAGTAGCGTGTACGCTACCAAGGTTGGAAGTAATGTTACTAAGACATACTTAGCTGAGCTCAAGCAACTAGCTAAGATGAGTGGCAAAGACTATAGTGTGGTGTTGAAAGAAATGATGTCTCAGATCGGGGAAGATGTTGAAGCCATGCAACCCACAGCTGAAGAACCCTCCCCCGCACAGGTTGAGACCACTGTCTTATCCCCACCTGCTCATAAAGAGCAACAGTCTCACCCCTCACTTTCAGATGCTACACCAAGCAGCAACGGTGCCACTGACCATGTTCCCCTCACCAATGGAAAGAGAGCACCGTCCCTTTCAGTAAGTGACTTGAAACCACCTGACATCCAGAAGGTCGTGGTCGAGCATATTGTGCGGAGGCAAGACGTTGTCCCACACATCCAATCCCAGGTGAGACTCCGTTCCTTCTCCGGCAAGACTCCCAGACCTAATCATGAAACTGATTATGACACATGGCGCACACACATCGAGTTGCTCCAGAATGATCCTAGCATGTCTCCTCTGCAAATATCCAGAAAAATCCATGAAAGCTTGCTTCCACCAGCAGCTGATGTAGTTAAAGGCTTACGGCCTGAGTCACCGCCTGCAGCCTACCTACAGCTTCTAGACTCAGCCTTCGGTACTGTGGAAGATGGAGAGGAGCTTTTCGCTCAATTCCTGAACACCCTCCAAGACCCAGGTGAGAAATCATCCACTTACCTTCATCGGCTCCAGTTAACCTTAAACAGAGCAACGAAAAGGGGGGGAGTTACACATGAAGAAGTAGACAAACATCTTATTAAGCAGTTCTGCAGGGGATGTTGGGATAACACCTTGCTCAGCGCCCTGCAACTGGAGCAAAAGAAGAGCAGCCCACCCCAATTCTCAGACCTCTTGCTAATGATTCGCTCCGAAGAAGACCGACAGCAAGCAAAATCCTGTCGTATGAAAAAACATATTGGCGTCACAAAGCAAAGAGCTCAGGTGCAGTTCCACGGTGCATATGTTTGTGAACCAGAGGAGAAAGATGAGAGCAGCATCAGTGCTATTGAGGATCTGAGAAAGCAAGTGGCAAGTCTGCAAAGCCAGCTAACTACATACATGTCACAGAAAAACACCAAAGGAGCTAGCAGCAAAGGATCTGCAGGGAAGCAACAGAGCAGGATGTCAAAGCCAAATGATACAGACATGCAAAGACAAACCAAAAAGAAACAGACATACAAACCCAAGCCCTGGTACTGTTTTAACTGCGGCGAAGACGGGCACATCGCCCCCTGCTGCACCGACCCTGCAAACCCCGACCTAGTGGCAGAAAAGAAGAGGCAGTTGGAGAAAAAACAGCGCCAGTGGGAAGCACAAAATGATTCAAACTTACCTTTAAACGACTAACAGTTCCTGTTGTGGGACAAACAGGGGCTGAGGAGAGTCAACAACGTCCCTCAGACGTGAACAATGAAGACAAAACCCCTACTGAGATCAACAAAGACATTACACATACAGAGAACATTAAAGCTCAAACATGTTCCAGCTTACATCATTCAAAGCAGCACCAACCGTTTCGACTCCCTAAACGGCTGGTTGGCATCAAGAGCACAGCCCAAGTGACTGTGAGAGGTGAAGAGGTCAACTGTCTTCTTGACTCAGGCTCACAAGTTACCACCGTACCCGAGTCATTTTACAAGCAGCACCTTTCAGAGCAGAAGATTAAGCCGCTTCATGACCTCTTAGAAGTGGAAGGCGCAAATGGCCAGCTAGTGCCTTACTTTGGCTATATAGAAATGACCATAACCTTTCCAAAAGACTTCATAGGAGCTCCAATAGAAGTAAACACACTTGCCTTAGTTGTTCCTGACACTTCACAGTCCCTCATGCTCATAGGTACAAACACTTTAGACGTACTGTTTGACATTTACTCAGAGACTGACTTAACCAATCGCCAGCCCCTCCCACATGGCTACAAAGTAGTTTTCAAGGTCATTGAGTTAAGACGGAAGCAGGCAAGCAACAACCACCAGGGGGTAGTAAAGATGCAAGGCAAGACGCCTCAAGTCATTCCAGCCGGTGAAACTGTAGTGGTGGAGGGAGTTGCCCTTGTCACTGGTCTTCATGATGAGAAATCAGTCGTCATTGAGTACCCATCGTCGTCCCCCTTGCCAGGTGGCCTGCTGGTAAAATCTGGTCTCGTTGATTTCCCCCAGCTACGACCCCATAAGCTGCCAGTCGTCATAAGCAACGAGTCTGACCATGACATCGTCATTCCTGCCAAGTGCACTATTGCAGAGGTTAGTGCTTATCAGACCATCCTATTAAAGGAGCACAGCATAACCAAGCAATCAGAATCTCTCCAGAGACCTCCAGAGACCCAGTCATCTCAAGAACCCACCTTGAATTACAATTTCGCTGATTCCCCAGTCCCACTCGAATGGAAGCAACGCATCACTCAGCAGCTCAACAACATGGCTGACGTGTTTGCGCATCATGACCTGGATTTTGGCCGGACGGACCAGGTGCGACACCACATAAAACTCTCAGATGGAAGTCCCTTCAAACTGCGTGCCCGACCAATCCACCCACAGGACATTGAAGCTGTCCGCAGGCACATTAAAGAGCTTCTTGATGCGGGAGTTATCAGGGAGTCAGAGTCACCATTTGCATCACCCATAGTGGTAGTCCGGAAAAAGAACGGCCAAGTCCGGTTGTGCATCGATTATAGGCGTCTAAACCTCCAGACTATAAAGGACGCGTACAACCTTCCAAAGCTGGAGGACACATTCTCAGCCCTCAATGGTTCTCAGTGGTTCTCAGTTCTCGACCTTAAGTCGGGGTACTACCAGATCGAGGTTGAAGAGGCAGACAAACCGAAGACGGCCTTCGTGTGTCCGCTCGGATTCTGGGAGTTCAACAGAATGCCTCAAGGAGTGACGAATGCCCCCAGCACGTTCCAAAGGTTAATGGAACGGTGCATGGGGGATATGCATTTGAAAGATGCGTTGGTCTTCCTTGATGACGTCATAGTTTTCTCCAGAACCCTTGAGGAGCACGAAGAAAGACTCATGAAAGTGCTAACTCGTCTCAAAGAGTTTGGGTTGAAGTTATCCCCAGAAAAATGTGTCTTCTTCCAGACATCAGTCCGTTATCTGGGTCACGTAGTCTCCAGAAGTGGCGTTCAGACAGATCCTGAAAAGATTTCAGCCCTGAAGACATGGCCTGTCCCCCAGACCCTGCGGGAGCTGAAATCCTTCCTCGGTTTCGCTGGGTACTACAGGAGGTTCGTTAAGGGTTACTCCAGCATCGTAAAGCCCCTCCACGGCTTAACCTCCGGCTACCCACCTCTCCACAAGAAATCGAAAGTGAAACTAACAGACATAAGACAGAAAACAAACCAATACCATGACCCAAAAGAGCCCTTCGGGGGGCGCTGGACGCCAGCTTGCCAGCAAGCCTTCGAGGCAGTCATCCAGAGCCTCACTACAGCCCCTGTACTAGCCTTCGCTGACCCCCAGAAACCCTATATACTGCACACCGACGCCAGTACCACCGGGCTCGGTGCTGTGTTATATCAGGAGCAAGAGAGCCAGCTCAGAGTCATAGGCTACGCCAGTAGAGGGCTGTCAAGAAGCGAGAGCCGCTATCCAGCGCACAAGCTAGAGTTCCTGGCGCTCAAGTGGTCGGTCACCGAAAAGTTCAGCGACTATCTGTACGGCAACCACTTCACCGTTGTAACGGATAGCAATCCGCTGACTTACATCCTGACAACGGCCAAACTTGACGCGACCAGCTACAGGTGGCTAGCAGCGCTGTCCACATTCTCCTTCAAACTCCTCTATCGTCCAGGAAGGCAGAACGGAGATGCGGATGGATTATCACGCAGACCACATGGGATGCTAGCAGACGATCTGAAATCACAAAAAGAGAGAGAACGCATACAGCAGTTCACACAAGATCACCTCTCGGATCCAAACAACATCAATGCAGTTGATCAGTCTGTTGTGAAAGCAATCTGCGAGAGACAGCTCACCTACAGCGTCAATCCTGATGGTGAGAGAGAGGGAGATACAGATCGTGTTGCTTTAGTGGAGGTTCTTGCCATGTCTCCCAGTGCGGTGCCTGACAGCTATGGACAAGAAGAACAGTTTGGAGGTCTTCCAACCGTCCCCCATCTCACTGAAGCTGAGATAGCAGCTAAACAAAGAGCTGACCAATGCATAAAGCATGTCATCGCCCAGATCGAACATGGGGACACACCACCTCCCACCTTGCGCACCCAACTTCCTGATCTCCCACTCCTCCTCCGAGAACTCAATCGTCTCGAGCTCCATAACGACATCCTGTTTCGGCGACGCCAAGTGGGGCCACAGACAACTTACCAGCTTGTTCTTCCAGCTGAGCTCCGCGACACAGTCCTCACCAGTCTGCATGACCATATGGGCCACATGGGAGTCGACCGGACACTGGACCTTGTAAGGACCAGATTCTATTGGCCGAAGATGGTCATGGATGTGGAAAGGAAAGTGAGGACCTGTGGCAGGTGCGTGCGGAGGAAGTCACGACCTGAAAGAGCAGCCCCCTTGGTCAACATTAGGACCACTCGACCTCTTGAGCTCCTCTGTATGGACTACCTGTCCCTGGAGGCTGACAAAAGTGGAACCAAGGATATACTGGTGATCACAGATCACTTCACTAAATTTGCGGTTGCCATCCCAACACCGAATCAAAAGGCCCGCACAGTAGCAAAGTGTCTGTGGGAAAACTTTATGGTACACTATGGTATCCCGGAGAAGTTACATAGTGACCAGGGTCCAGACTTCGAGTCCCGCACGATCAGGGAACTCTGTCAGGTGGCTGGAATCCACAAGGTGAGGACGACCCCATACCATCCTAGGGGCAACCCCGTGGAACGATTTAATCGTACCCTGCTTGATATGTTGGGGACTCTCCAAAATCAAGACAAGTCCAGTTGGCGTGATCATGTGAGACCCCTGGTCCACGCCTACAATTGCACCAGGAACGAGGTAACTGGCTTCACCCCGTACGAACTGATGTTCGGGCGCCAACCTCGCCTGCCAGTTGACCTTGCTTTCAAGTTGCCGGTACCAGAGGGTCAACATTCATCTCACTCTGACTATGTGCAAAACCTCAAGTCACGTCTCAAGGAGAGCTACAAGATAGCCATGGAGAAGGCTGCAAAGATCGCTCTCAAGAACAAAACAAGGTTTGATAAACATGTCACCGCCTCAGACCTGGAACCTGGAGATCGAGTATTGGTCAGGAATGTCCGCATCCGGGGAAAACACAAGATCTCTGACAAATGGGAATCCACTGTCCATGTGGTGATGAGAAGAGCAGGCACTCTCCCTGTCTACACTGTTAAACCTGAAAACAGCGATGGTCCCCTAAGGACGCTACACAGGGACCTGTTGCTGCCGTGCGGGTACCTACCTGTGGAGGAAAACAGTGAGCCTGTACCAAAGCCGGTACCACGCAGGCCAGGAACCCGTGCAAACCCTGCGGTAGAGGAAGAGAATTCCTCAGATGAAGAGGATGATGTACTCATTCCTGTTTGGTTAAGTTCCCCTGTCCCCATGGTCAGTGAGATTCCTGTGCACCCGGATCTGCCCATGACCGATGTCCAAGACACTCAGCATACTGAACCTCCAGGCCCTTGTCCTGTCGAGAGTCCTGTAAATGCTCAAAATGATGACAACCCACCAGATGTTGACAACTTACCTGATTTTGACAATCCACCTGAACTTGACAATCCAACCGATCTTGACACCCAACCCGATTTTGACAACTTACCTGATATGTCCAATAGTACTTCAGATGGTCCTTTGATGTTCATCGAGTCCAACTCTCATCAGAGTGATACTGAGTACTTACCCACCGATAGAGTCACACCAACCGAACAAGCCGATGAACCAACCTTGCTTCAGAATCACTTACCTGAGGAGGTTAATCCAGATGTCCAAGGAGAACAACTTCCAGTTGAGGAGGATGGTCTTAAAGGAGCAGAACCTGTGGAAAGAAAGGAAGAAACAGGTGAAAAGCAAGGAAAGGATGAAACAATCCCAATGGATACAGAGGAGAACACGGATACAAATGATTCTGTCAGGAGATCTGAGAGAAACCGTCAACCACCACGACGGCTTGATTATACAGAGCTAGGAAGCCCTTTGATCACAGCAGTGAAATCATTCCTTCAAGGACTGTCCACAGCTTGGGAAGAAGTCATAAGAGAAGAACCTGTCCAACCCCCTGCCCTGACCCCTCGAATCATTATCCTTTAACTGTCTACTATGCACAGGGACGTGCATAAGTTCAGGGGGGAGGGTGTAACCAGGTGTAAGAAACACACAGTTAACTTAGTACAATAAAAGAAGAGAGACTGTTTATTTTAATTATCTTTATTTATTTTGCATCGCCAAAGTGTTAATTTTCCTACTGCATTTGAATGTACCGCTCAACTCGCATGGTCCCACGAGTGGTACCTAGTTCTCAGCAGCCAATCAGAGGCTACGCAGGTCACGCTCAGCCTGTCGGCTCGGAGAGGAAGTGCAGTCGCGTTGCTCTTCCAGTCTTTTCGGATCCCAGCCAGAGAAGAGAGGGCAGCTGCGTGCTAAGGAGAAGAGGAGAAGAGAAAAACAGGAGAAAAACCCGGAGTTTACCTGTGAAAAAGGAAAAAGAGAGAGTCGGAGCACTTACCCAGTGGAGGTCCGGAGCCAAGTGACTGAACGAAGGAGAATTACGTCGGTAAGACGAGTCAATTATCCGATGAAAAAACAGCTTGTTGACGCTTGCCGTCGTCGTCCATGCTAATGCTAGCTCTGTGCTTAACAGGCTAACTGCTTGCCTTTCATCCGGAGAGCTGCTACGAGGTTCGGCATCGGCGTGCTCCACCTTGATACACAGAGCAACGGTGAGAAATGTGCTCTTTAGCTGCTCTGGTGCTATTTCCCTGTTGTTTTTCCGTGTGCTGAAACAAAGCAGTGGTGATATTAAGGTTATATGAGTAAATTGAAATGAATAATGGTGCAATAGTTCTGAACATATGCATATTGTGGTTGTTATTTTATGCTGATGTGAATATAATTAAAGGGGAAGTATTTTATTTTCCTTATGCCAATTTAAAGGGAAAAAAGAGTAATTTGGTATGTTGTGAATGTGATCAATGTAAATCAATAGTTTATTTTGAATTGTGCAATTTATTGAAGACATTTATGTTATTCCAACTGAGTTAAAGTAACTAGAGGGTAATTTTTGGTGCAGATCTCAGACATGAATAGGCCTATAGTGTAAGAGTAAACTAAGCACAATTCTTTAATACCTCTGAGTCTAACTCAAAATGTGTACTGTTATGTTATTTGCACATGGTTCTGATATGTTTATGATAAATGATATTCTGTATGTTAATGGTTACTTACCATAAGTATTATTAAAACTGTTCACATGAACAGGTAAATGTGTGAGCACTTTAATATTTAGTTCTCATAAATGATACACTTAAGATTGAATGTTGTACAACAAAAACAAAAACTGAGATAGAGATTTGAGAATTGAATAGAGATGAAGATTTATGTCAGAATTAGATGTAATGGTGTGCATCTTTTGACATCTGATATCCCTAATGATGCATCTGAGAATGGATAGTGTTGAATGTATTGTGTGACCCTGTCTACAGGTCAGGTTTTTTAGGAGGACTGAAGAGTCTGAGGTTCAGGACAAACTTCCTGCTGTAACAGATGGCGAGCCAACTACCCTGAAGAAGGATCAGCACCGAGGAGATATCCACGTACACACTCATTCACACACATGATACACTTACATTACACTACAAGGAACCTTGGAATCAGGTGAACTTGCAAAAACTCTACAACAATAAACCTGCAACAACTCCTTTTTATTTTAAGGGCCCCAACGGACACTCTTTTGGTTTTAGTGTGCACACTACTTTTTTATTTTTCTAACTGTTTGGGTTAATATTTTGGTATCCTGTACTAACCAAACCAATCACTTTGTCCACTGTAAAAATATAAGAGTGGCTACTCAATTGTTACTCTTGTGTCTGCCTCATTATTGTTGCTCAATACAGTGGCTCCTATTGAATTTAGTCTTTTCTGATTCTGGTCCAGGTCTTATCGTTAGTCCAACTTCTTATTATACTGTAATTCACTTTTACACTCCTAAAATTGGTTACACACAGCTACCTAATAAGAGAACGATGAGTCACTCTCTGCTTGGATTCCCCCCTTTCTTAAGTGAATAGCTGGCAGGTGCCGCCATTGCAGCAAAGTAAACTGAGCCAGGGAAGAAAAATTAAAGAGCAATGATGATGATGATGACGATGATGGAATGTGGAGGGAATTTAGATTATGTCCACATAGGCACCGGACTGTCTCAACATGGGATCGACTTTGACGGATGTTGCTAACAACCTGAAACAAAAGCTTCATTGAGCCGACTGAGGATGTGAGAGAGGCCGGTTAATGTCAGGAATTATTTTCTCATAAAATGAGATATGCCGCAAGTCCTGGAGACACAGAGGGAGCTACGGATGGACGGATGTTACACACACACACACTCACACACACATATATATACACATATATAGAGGTAATCAATATCAGTAAATCCTGTGGAATTTAAACGCTCTCACACGTTCCCCAGACACTCACACTGTGACATCCAACACCTTCAGCTCTATTTGATCCAACCCTATTCTCTCTCTCTCTCTCTCTCTCTCTCTCTCTCTCTCTCTCTCTCTCTCTCTCTCTCTCTCTCTCTCTCTCTCTCTCTCTCTCACATACGCACACATGCACATAGGAGTGAGTGCAGGTGGGCGATGGCCGGACATCTGGCTCCGCTCCTAAAGTGCCACTGTGAGTCGTCTCGTTCACGTCTTGATTTCCCGTCAAAGTCAAAAAGCTGATTCACTGTGTCTGCAGTTTTTTTTTTTTTAGTTTGGTCGTTAATTCACTGACTAAGATGATTTGGTGTAATTAGAAGATACGTGCAGCAAATCTTTTCCACACCATTATATTATTGTCAAATGAATTGCAAAGCAATTGGTTAATTATTGTAAACAAGACAAGAGGAGAGACAAGAGCAGCAGTAGCATGTACCTTTATGTTAGCGGTGCTGTTAGCGCTCACAGTTAAGCTCACTCTACCCATAATCCCTTTGTGCATGTGATGATGGCATCCACAATACCAACACTTCTACTAAAATGAGATTTAAAATTGCTATAATTACTATCTTTAACAAAATATATAATGTTAATGGCACATCCATTGGTTATAGTGTCTACTTTCTCATCGGTTCTCTGCTATCAGAGCTCCTTCAAAATAAAAGTTCAGTGAAAACAGGGTGGCTCCACTGATGATTAATGTTTTTGTTTGTTTTTCAGTAACTTTATTGTTTTGTCACTCCTATTACTGGGTTTTTATCTTGAACTCACAAAGTTATTTACCTGATAATAAACTTATTTTACCCCAGAGAAAGTAAAGACTGAGAAAACTGCAGTTAGAGGACATTAAAAGTTGTATTTACATTAACATGGTGACCAGGAATGACTCCATGCTAATGATGCTCCATATCTGTTGGTTATGTAAATAAACTGTCAGCAACTCAAAATGTGCCAAGATGATTTATAGATTTATATTTTGACCTATTTAGATGAAGCGGCCAAAACTTTACTCCTCGTCATTTACTGCATGTTTAATCTCGTGTGTGTGTGTGTGTAAGTGAGACACACTGTCAAGACAAGAATGCAGATGTTGGATGATTCAGCAAAACATCTTTGATGTAAACTTTGTTTTTACATCTTATATCAACATTTCAATAATGATGCATTCTTCAATATACGTGCATAGGAACTATGGTATAGGCAGAGGAAAGGTCGTAGTTTTCACAGTAAAATATATGATTATACTAATTAAACTATCATTAAATTATAGATTCTGGCATGGTGCATTAAAGTCATATGTATTCCCAACCACCTCCTTCACCTCCACTGGGACTTGATGTAAATTTCAAGGAGCTGAATCATCCTGCTTGAGTGTGATTTCTTATTATCTGAGTTGAATATTTACTGGGGCTTTTTTTATTTTCTGATGAAGCAAGGATATAAAATGCAATTTTTTTAGTCACAATCACAGGCAGACAATCACCCAAGAGATGACCTTATGTGTTTACAATAATTACACTCTCTTCTACGAATTTATATGTAAATAACTGATATTAAAATGTCACACGGTGAAGCCTTCAAAAGCGCGGCTACATAGCAGGGGTAACAAAACAAAGTTCAGCGCTGCTCTCTGCTTTGGTTCATGGATATTTAGCAGGCAAGCAGGCGGAAAATGCGACACTGAGACGAGTATGAGCAGATGCAAAACATGAAAACATTATTCACCATTATATGCAACCTCCCGCTCCTGTGATCACTTGTTCTTAATGTATTTTTCCTCAAGAGCCACTTTATAAAGCATCTCTTGAAGCTCTCTCATGCTTTTGAATGATACCATCAGCCTAAAAGCCTCAACTGCAGCGTAAATGGAGCGCTCACGACTCGCCCGCTTCATTCACGGAGGAAAAAACTTTGAGTGGCGATGACTTTGGAATAAAGTAACCATGGACTTTATTCTGTTATGGCACATGTATCATTTGGGAGATGACGCACAAACTCAACACACATGGACTCTAATTAGTTTGCTTAATTTCCTAATCATGGTGACATTAAGAGATCCCCCCTGTTAGAGTTTATCTCTCTCTTCCTCTGCCTCCCATCCATCTCTCTCCTCTCCCTCACCCCCCCTCCTCTTCCTTCCAGGGGAGTCGGGCTACAATAGAGCCGAGCTCCCCTCTCACTTTGCTGCACAGGCAGGATAAGAGAAACTTTAGCCGCAAAGAGAACATATGGCCTCCGCCACCGCCGCACACCAAACAAAACCCCCCGTGTGTGTGAGTACGTGCACGGTGCACGCTCAGGAAAGGGGAGATTATTATTAAAGGGTAATGAAGTAGACAGAAAAGTAGAAATAGGAGAGGTAGGTGAGGAGAAAGTGGTGAATGTATGGGCTTTAAAAAAAGAAAGAAAGAAGGGAATAACCGATAGACTGTCAGAAACCACTAATGCTCCTCGGTGTAAGGAGCTGTAACAGAGGAGACCACATCGCAAAGTGGTGCAACAGAGAGAAGATGAAAGGCTTAAACCTGACAGTTCACACTATATTAGCAGTCCACAAAACCCAAGAAGGATTAATAGAGCAAAAATCCTATTCCCCTGCCTGTCAGCTGAAATAGACATATAAATTAGCCCATATGAGCACAATTCGATTCTGCATTGACCCCAATTAGTAGGCATTGACCCAGTAGCACAGTGAGTCAAAGAGAGAGGGAGGGAGAGAAGGAGAGGAGAGGAGGGAGAGGATGTGACAGGAAGACAAACAAAATGAATGTAGTATAGCCACCGTGAAGCCGCCTGTTAGATTGCTCACCCCTGGGCAGGTTGTCATATACCTCCCACCCCCTGAAGGGAAAATCATAAGGCCCTTATTACACCGGTGGGAAGATACAGTCCATTTTGGAGACTCACAATGTTCCAGGGCATTTAAGACGAAGGTACAGTACAGTGGCTTGTTTCTTCCTCGTCTTCGCTCTCTCTCTTCCTCTCATCCTGCCAAATCTGATATTACAGGCATTTTTCTCCGCATGTGTGACACTCTTCTCTGTGGTGCACATGGGGGCTGGCAAACAACAGTGGATGGGTGCGTAAATGTGTGTGTATGACAGTATGAATGTGTGTGTCCTTTTGTTATTATTTGCTAGAAACTCACTACGACTGCTTAGACTAGTTCATAACAAGTGCTAATATGTATTGGTGTGCTAATTAAAACAAGTTTATTGAGTGAAAACTAAAAGTGTATAATAGATCCCTGTTGTGTTTTCATATTTGTATTTATTTACTCATAAAGCCCTGACTGTGTATACATGTTTCATCTTCTCTTCTCTCTGCACATTCATAAACTAAGAGACTTGGTTGAGGTTCTGTCTCACAGCTCCCACCAACACACGTCATATCAAACTGTGGGTTGGCAGTTTGCAGAAAAGCTTGGAGGAGATGATTTTCAGAGACAACAAACTACTGATGAATTCAGTAAAAGATCCAGAAAGCTCTATGTTGATCAGGACCCTACAACAATGTATTCAAGAATGTATTTTCCAGATCATAAACTATATGTCGCAGTTATAACATCTATACTAGTGGCTCTATACCTGTGAAAAATAGCTCGCTGTGGCTTCTTTATCTTTTCTTTCATATATTTTTGTGGACCGTTTAACACTAAATGGACATTTGTGAAACCTGTATTTTTACACATGAAAGCAAATAACCAACTAATAATTCAAAAGAGGCTGTTTAATCTGGACTTGAGTTACAAACATGACTTTAATGACTGTTTGAAGCACAATTTCATATATTTTATGAACCATCCAGAACACATCAGACCAGGTCCAGATTATAAACTACACGGTCAAATCTTGGGGAGCTTTTCTGTATCCCATCCTTGAGGATACAGGGCTGTAGTGAAGCTCCCAGAGGCTCCCTCCTCTGATTTATGATATTGGGCGATATAAATAAAATCGCCTTGTAGTGGACTAGATTAATAGGAGACATTAAAAAACCATTTAAAAACACAGTTTCAGATGTGTGATATTTTTATTTTATAGCTAACACGTTTTTTTTCTTTTGGTTTCATAAATAAAAATGAAGGTTTGGCAAAGTGGATTTTAACAACTGGATCAAAAAAGAAGCAGAAGTGGTCTCTCTGTACTTCTGTCACTCTTCTTCTCTTGTACTCTTACTTAAGTTTAAGTTACGATAAATTGGGCATAAATGGGGAAGGAGATTTACTGTATCCAGCCAGCCCACCTCTTAGCCCTGATTCTCTTCCCCCTCCATACTTTCCACTTCTCTCCACCCTCTTTCTTTCCGTCCTTTTAATCATTTTAATAGCACTCCTCATCTACTATAACTTTCCACTCTCAGCCACTCTCTCGAGCGTGTTTCCTCTCATCACGCTCTCTTCTCCTTTCTACAGTCTCTCTTCTTCTCCACCTCCTCCTCCTCCTCCTCCTCCTCCACTTCTCCTCCATCCGTCTTTTCACAGCGGCGGCGAAGAAGAGGAGAGGGACCTGAGACGAGCCACTTCACACCGACACAGGCAGCGAGAGAGAGAGGGAGCATGGGAACCGTTCGGCACTAGAAAAGCATTGTGGGAGCGGAGGAGACGGGGGCCAACAGGCTGTCCACATCGCCCACATAAATAACTTTATTAAACCTATTTCTCTGCATGATATCGAGAGGAAGTGATTCCAGGCTGCAGACTTTGTTATTTTGTTCGATGACATGTTTTAAGATGGCGGTCAATCAGTGACTTTTCCTTTTCTTTTTCTCTTCAATATCACATTATGCATTGTCTCTCTTTATTTTTCTGTATCTGCCTGTTTCTCTATGACAGTCGCTCTCCCACCACACACACACACACACACACACACACACACACACACACACACACACACATCCCTCTGGTCATATCTCCTCATCTCCCACGGGTGCAATGTAACACTATCTGCCTCAGCCACTCTCCGGTCCCAAGCAGACAGCTTGGTCTTCAGAGATTCCTCCCTCTCCTTCTCCACGGCTGCAATTTTCACTCCGCGGGGACCAGAAACTAAATATGACAGCTACACCAGAGAGACAACTCCTCCAGCCCCGCGATGATGAAGCTCTTCTCCTCGTCTGAGTCACACTGTGTGGATGTGATGGGAAGACACTGTGCCACTTGGGTGTGAAGAAATGGATATAATCATTTTGGCAACATAATGCTGCAGAAATATCTTCTTTAGGGACACTCATTGTTGCTTTAGGGTTGCATGAAAGCAACAGTGAAAGCTGTAACTACCCGTCTACTTATCTTGTACTTAGGTGGAGTTGATGGAAAGCAGAGAAAATCACCACACGCTGAATAACTATGTGGTTTTCCCATCTGAAGTGTTTCAAAAATCAATCACATCTCTTGCACTACAGTATATCGCCAAAAGTATGTGGACACATGAGCGTATAGCATCAGTTGATAAGTTGCTGCTGTAATTAATGTTATTCCAGGAAGGCGTTCCACAAGATTTCACAACCTGGCTGCAGGGACTTTGCTCTCATTCAGCCACAAGAGCATTAGTGAGGTCGGCTGCTGATTTTCGGTGCGATAAGACCCTGGCTCACGTCCCAAATGTGCTTGGCATGTGGACGGACGAGGCTGCTGAGGTCAGTCTGTGCAGGCCAGGCCAAAGCAAGGTCTTATACACCACAGTGGGAAAAGCCAGTTCTTTATGGACCTGGCTCCGTGCACCAGGGCAGGAAAAGGCCGTCTCCAAACTGCTGCCACAAACTTGGAAACACAATAAAGTTTTAAAATATCACAGTATGGCATGACATTAAAAATCCCTTATTTGGGAATGAGGGTAGAAATAGTTGGTCTGAGGTTTATATTACAGTAATGATGCTTTTTTTTAACATCAACCCATTAGATCTTATGGTTAAAAATACTAAATATTACTGTAGGCCCGCTCCACTTCCTGCTACTATTCAACCAAGAATGAATATCCATGTTAAACCCAGGCTGAATTATACAGATTAATCATGATTAGTATACTATAAATGTTAAGTTGATATCGGATTGTCATTCTTCAACAATCTAATTTTCAAAGATATACCATACTGTAATTTCAGTTGTAAAAAATACTTTTTTCAATAATTTCTTGCATCTGTCAACAAGACAGCGTGACTGAAAAGCTGCAGGAAATACGCAGTGGTCAGAAAATCATGCAACTGGTGAACTTTTTTTCTTTTTTTTTTTTTTTTAATTACAAGCCAATTATCATTGGCTGCAAAGGCAAATGTGAACAGGCACTACTTTAATAAGTGTCATTTATTTATCCCACCCTACTTATTATTCTGATATGGATATTATGCCTATTTTTTATCATGTCAAGGTTGACCACCAATATTTTTCTCAACAATTTCATTCCAACAATTTCGGTAAAAACATTAGTTTATTTTAACCAATAAATTTGCTAAAAATCTGCTCTATGAATGGTATGGTATGGTATTAATGAAAATGAAGGACATTTTGTGTTTTGGTTAATGTAAAATTAAGTTAGATTTGCATAAAGAAACCATATTTATCCATTACCAAACACTTTAAAAACATCCATTGAACAAATAAAATCTATGGGATTAATTTATTAACAGCCTGAAAATAAACCTGGTTGTTAAATGAAGTGATAAATGCTAAATTAAGTCATACATCTAATTACATCTTTTTAACCCCAGTGTGTATTGTTTTGTGGCACATGTAGAAAAAAAACAGCATGGCCTAAAATCTTTATGTTTATGAATGGCATATGACATTATTATATTTATTCCTCTTAATGCCACAGTAGCTCAAACTGGACTCAGGTAACTCAGGTTTGACTGAAAACAGGATGAGATGTTTCCACCTCTTCATTTCCATTGGATGAATCTCTCCCATCCTCTCTTCTCTTCCTCCTTTTTTGTTGCTCTCCTTCATGCCTCCTGTATTTTCCGAGCTCCTTCTCCCTTCCTCTCTCGCTTAATCTTATCATCCATCGCTTAGTTTTTCCTCTGTCACTGTTTCTAAGCTGAGTCGCACCCTCCCAATGGAGGCAGCTTTGCTACGACACAGAGAGGTGACAGTTCCTACTCAACAGAACAAAATAAGTCCAAAAAGGAAGAAGGAGGAGGAGAAAGAGGAGGAGGAGGAGGAGGAGAAAGAGGAGGAGGAGGAGGAGGGTGGTTGTAAACAGATTATTGTGGGAGGTACTTTGATTGTTCTTCTAATGCATTTTGCTGCTTTTTCTATTTCAAGCTCTGGTGCTAGGCAGAGTGTAGAGTGGAAAAAGGCTGAAGAAAGTAGGAAGGGATAATGGAGAGAGCAAAAACATATAAAGTGGTCACAGCATCAGTGGTTCCAGTGTGTGTGTGTGTGTGTGTGTGTGTGTGTGTGTGTGTGTGTGTGTGTGTGTGTGTTTTGGCCCATATATGTCTTCTCCACAGTGCAGTATGTCAGTAATATATCTGTGGCTGGGATTAAAGCCCTGTGCAGATACATGAGTGCAGAAAGGTGTTATGGGTGAGGGAGGCTGCACAATGCAACGCCCTGTTCTGAAGCCAGTTAAAATGGAAAAGATCAAATACATTCACATTAGAACAGGTATTAAATTTCAACCATGAGCGTTTGCACATGTGCAAGCAAATATAGAGCACCTGTGCAAAGTCATTTAAATATATGCAGGAGGATTAAAAAGAGATCGCCTTTTTGTTAATCTTTGTGTCAAAATTAAACACCTGCATTACCCACAATGCAGCCAGAAATGTATGTGTTTTGGTGGCTACTGTAGCCTTTAGCTACTCACCTCAAACTGAGATTAGAAGCTAGATACAGAGGGCTAACTCTTATGCTTCTGCGACAAGTGCGGTGTCGTGAACCTCTACGCCTGAGATGTACCTCCAAAAACTTCTGACTACGCATTGAGGTGACACAGACAGCAGGGACTGTGATTGGTCAGCTCAGAATGTCATTTCCTGCATTTAGCTTTCCCAGTTTCTCCTTCATGCTATGCCATCAAGTGTTCCTAGCTTTAGTTGTTCCACAGCAATCATCACCAACTCACTCGTTCACTGCAAGAATGAAGAAAGAAGATAAACAAACTTTCGCAAATGAAATTAAAAGTGTTATGGCAGTGAATTGCACACATTTCCTCGATGCAGAACTTCAAAAGGTAGACAACGCCATCCAGGCACCGGTGTGGTTACGGCATGGAGTTGACGCATAAATAAATCAAGCTTTATCCACACCCCCATATTCTGCTTTTACTTTTCACCTCTTAACTTTATCTTCAGCTGCAAATGACTCATCAGACTTCACACTGTTTCCTGTATAGAAGACACACTGATCATCTTGGCCCCAGCTGTGTTCCCTCTCTTTTTTTGTCTTCACTCTTTTCCCCCTCAGGTGATTATTCAGTGGTCTCCTTGTCGCCCATGGACCCCTAAACACTGGAACCCCCTCCTTTACAATATCAGAAGCTACTCAACTCTCAAACCAGACTCAAGACATTTCTCTTCACGCTCTCTTTCCCATAGCTCAGTCATCAGTCACCAACACACTTACACTGGTTTGTTTTATCTCCCTTTACTTGTATTATGCACTTGTATTTTTTTGTTTATATCTAATTTCATTTGCATATAACTGTACAGTCTATCGCTTTGCTTATTTGTGTTATATTTTGAATGTGCTCTTTGCTCTACTTATTTGTGTTATATCTTTAATGTGCTATTTGCTTTGCTTATTTGTGTATTTCGGTTGTGAAGCACATTGAGTTGCCAGAAAATGTGCTATATAAATAAAGTGTCTTCTTCTTCCTCTTCTTCAAACCAAGCCAACATTTTTGCAAATTCATCCAATTTATTTTCACCATTGTGCTTGATTGTAACACATTCAGGTCCAAACTTCATTCCTTTACTCACCAAGAGCTAACTCCAGCTGTGGGAACAAAACCAATGCTGTCCTGTATTTATAACACTTCTTTTCATCTAATAAAGTCAGCATGCTCAGCAGTCACGGCCTCTCTCATCTCTGTCTGATACTAAGTCTGGTCTTTCTAATATGAAAGGATAAAGAAGCAGCAACCTTTATCTTGCACCTTTTCATGTATATATAGATGCATGTTTGTTCTTGTGTGATGTACAGTATTGCATGTGATTGAATCTGCATGTAGATGTAGTATCTACTGGAAAATCTAGCATGTGTTTCAGCCCTGGTTTTAAGGTACCAGTAACAATTAAGGGTAGAGAAAGCATTACGTCACCCACAGTCCTCAGAAGAACTAACGTGTGTGTGTGTACCTGCATGTACTTTTGTGTATGTGAGGACTGCATGGGCACATTGTCAATATCACATATCAATGTCCTCTGAAAACCACGCACACTTCCTCTGCCCATGTGTGTGTGCGTCTTTGTCTATCCTGGCATTTCATCAGTAGCTCATATCCGTGTATGTGTGTGTGTGTGTGTGTGCGTGTGTGTGTGTGTGTGATTAGATCATAGAGAGCTGACGCACGGATGTCCTTCAGGTAACCAGATTTGTCACGCTGCCGACCGTGGCCATCAGGTGGCGACGCTAAGCGGCTCAGCCTTGCCACGGAGGTCACCGGGACGGTATCCCAGAAACACCCTGGAGAGGCGAAAGGGGGTGGGGCAGCAGATGGAGGTTCAGGCAGCGACACACTAATGACAAGACACTAATAACACGGCAGCGCCGCTGGGGTCGGTGTACAACACGCTATTAATGTGTAGCACGGCAGGCTAGCCAGATTATGCCAATCCACTAAAGCTATTAGAAGAGGCATCGAGCGTGTATGTGGATGTGTTTCCTGTATAAGACAGCGAGGGTTCAAGGGTGGGCTGCAGGAATGAAGGGAGAGTAGTGCAGCTAGAGGAGGGGGGGTTAGAAAGATGAGTGTGTGACAGACTGAAAGAGATTATGATGAATATTAGAAGCAGGGTAAAGGAGGGATGAGGAATGAGGAGGCAGCATCACTCCTGGGGTTCAGCCAATCAGCGTTGGGTCATTACCAAAAAAGAAAAAAAAAAGGGGGCCCCTCAAACTTTTGATTGTCTGATTGAGCACTCGACCCCTTCTCCCTCGCGAGGCCCTGATTAGTAGAAAATTGTTGATTTATGGAGGATTTCTCCTTATCTCTCTCTGTTATTAATCCGTTCCAGAGGTTGGCTGTTAAGAGGCAAATCACGTATTTTGGCCCTCGGATAAAGAAAATCCAATCTGGATCCAGCGTGGAAACTCAACATTTTCCAATTAATGATGATATACAACACATTGAAAACTATCAGTAGTGATTTTTTTTCTTCTTTTTTGCTGCGTCTTCATTGCCAAAGATGAAAATTGTAGTGCATTACCATAATGTTGCAGGAAGTTAACAAATGATCCAGCGATGAATTCCAGGCAGCGATGCTAAGGATGAGCTCTTCCCGGCTGTAGCCTACGAGTCCTGTCCACACTTACCCACACGGCCGCACGGCCCCTCCCCGACACACAAATCCGAGAGAGAAAGAGCGAGCCAGAGAGGTAAAAGAAAAAAAACAGGCAGCTGATGGAAAAGAGAGGGGAGAAAAAATGACAGAGATAGACAAAGGTTGATTAAATTGGTTTTCAATTCTGGGTGTCTCTGTCTGAGGCTACTGCATTAATTTGCTCCATTACATATTTGAGAAGCAGTGAGTGTATTAAGAGCTGCTGTATATCATATCAGTGACTGCTCC
This sequence comes from Trachurus trachurus, assembly GCF_905171665.1. Taxonomy (NCBI): domain Eukaryota; kingdom Metazoa; phylum Chordata; class Actinopteri; order Carangiformes; family Carangidae; genus Trachurus; species Trachurus trachurus. Next base: position 11,977,760 of record NC_139892.1, on the reverse strand, counting down.
GAGAGCCCGCTGCCAAAATAAAAGCCCCGGGTCCATCTATCGGAGCATTAACCGAAGTGACTCAGCACTCCCAGGCCCCCTGAATACCTCTCATACTTTATGTGAGAGATTCTTTGTTCACTGCAGTTGTCTTCATGGCTGCAGGGAGAGGCTGGCATGAGTCTGCTTAGTATGTGTGTGTGTGTGTGTGTGTTTGGGCTTAACATGTGAGCAAGTCTGGCAGCAGCTGATTCATGATGAAAATGTGCCTTGTTTTTTTTTTTTTTTGCATGGGATTCAGCTCAGCAGCTTAGTCAAAGCTCCATACCTTTGCATCGACATGGAAATTGAGGGGGGGGGGGGGGGGGGGGGGGGGGTGTTGAAGATTTCCAGCCTCAGCAGGAATGAGATCTTAATTACATGCGAGGTTGCCGGTTTGATGCCACAAATCTGAGTCAGATTTATTTCTTCTTTATCTTTGCGTCATTTGCAGTTCAAAAGGGGGAAGTAATGAAAATGTTATCAAATTGATTTATAGGAAAGTAATTCACTAAAGGTTGCATGACAATGTGAGGAGCATTTATCAGCTACACAGGTGTTTTCAGTTACACAACACGGCTGCATGAGGAGACTTGAGCTTAAGAAGTAGAAGCACAGGTAACACTAATAACACTAACCTGCTATTAGTGGAGCGGCTAAATGGAACTCAGCCGTCGACATCGTGTGTCGTGTCAAAATGTCATCACTGAAAAGAGCCTATTGTCTGAGGTCAGCAGACTCCATGTTCTTACAGCGATAAAGGTGGACGAGGTTGTCCCGCCCTGACAGGTGCACCAGAGCTAACACTTAACGAGGGAGATGTCAATCACGCACCCACAAGCTGTGACGAGTGTGTGTAATCAGGCAAAGTGAAGACACCTGCACAGGTGAACCACGGCTGTGTCGGAGATTCAAGTAATAATAACGTTAATAATGTTAATGATCCTTTTTATTAAAAAGGTTAAGGTTTCTGGGGCATTGAACGCAACTGACCCAAGGGAATCTTGGGAAATGGTGGCTCGCTTTCTAATCCCGATAATGATTTTGACCTTTAAATGTAGAATTCCTTGTGGGAATCACTTCAAATTAGGAGCAAACGTTCACTTGGACTCAAAGATGAACTGATTAGAGTTTTGCAGGTCAAAGGTCAAGGGCATGCTGACCTCACAAAACACAGCTTGTTTTGGCTTAATGAATGTAATATCTAGGTAACGCTTCAGGAGAAATTCTTCAACTTTGGTGCAAATTTTCATTTGGACTCAACGACAAACTGATTTATATTTTAGTTAAGTTACAGTAAAGGTCAAGGGTCAAGATCAGAGTGACCTCACAAAACATACATTCGGCCTTGTGAAAATATTAACTCAAACTCCTCAAGGGCGTCTCTTCACCTGGATTCAGCAATGAACTAATTACATTTTGGGGGAGGTGGGCGTGAATTTTCATTGATTCAATTAATAATTTCCCTCATGCCTTGGATGTAATTAGTGACATGCAACAGGTCATTCACCTCCATCTTTGCTAAGACAGTGTCATTGTCTTTTGGGTAGATAAGGGCCTAAATATAAAATCTTGTGTGAAATATTTTGGTAACAACAGTTCTGACTGGAGAAAAGTGAAGCCATCTCAAAATGTATCAACATTTTTGTAATTATGACTCCTCACAGAGTTGGAGAGTGGGAAGATGTGGGGGCTGCAAATTGAATTTGCATTTCTTGTAATAACCACTTGCAGCCACAGTGGCCACTGTTCAATCTTCTCTCTGCTTTTCAAACAGCCAAACTCCAAACGTCACCGTATCCTTCAACTTTTCCAACCTCTTTGTCCTCGTCTGTTGCTGCACCACACGACAATGAAGCAACTTTGCCAAAAAAGTAAAGGCAACAAATCTTTCACGGTGATGGATTACCCATCTTGAGCATGTTTCAAGTCTCCCTGAGTAGATTTTTTTTTTTTCATGTGGAAATGAAAGAAAAGCTGCAGCTGCCCGGAGGGTGGGAAATCAATCTAAAAATGTATTGTATGTTTTGGAAAACAGCAGGAATGTAAAACACAGGCGATTTGTACTTAATGGGCTGAAACATGTAAAACATTGGCACGGTCCTGTTAAATAAGCAGTTGGGTTACAGGCTTGCTGTTTATTAAAAGTAATAATAAATTACCAACATTTCGTCCTCTGATAGACTGCAGGAGTTTCCCTCCGTTTCTCTTTTTCAAGTCGCAGACAAAAATCGAACAACGTGGCCGAAAAAATCAAACTTCATCCTTGAGGAAGTTATGATGGATTAGCAAAATTGAAATGTTGTTACCGCAATAATCTAAACACTCCACCATGACTGATAATGACTGAATGGGAATGTAAATTAAGGTCATGCTTACCGTCCTGGCCCCCTCACACACACATAAACACATGGACACACATGCAATCCCCCTCCTTCTCAGTATTTGTGCATGTGAAAAGGATCTGTCACTGCTCTTTCAACAGCGCTATTCATCATGTTTTTCCTTTCAGAGAGTGTGCAGGTGTTTACTGTAAGGATGGGGGAGAAAGGAGAAGAGAAAACAAAAGATGGAAACAAACGTCAGTGTCCTCAATGCCTGGACAGCAGATGGAGAAGACGGAGAGACACTGAGCTCTGAGAGACAAAGTAAAATAAAGCACCGGGAGAAAGGGAGAGAGAGAGAGAGAGAGAGAGGTCAAGCGTGAGCACAGTCTCAAACAAATATTGCCTTTGTATCAACAAAATCTGAAAAAGAGAGAATCTGAGTATGATCCTCATGATGTTACAGACCACCCATCAGGTGCAGGGTAACTTCCAGAAAAGGAGAAGTGTGGAGTGGAAGTGAGTTTCATGGTTCTTTGCAGAGGCCAAGCTCCAGACCTCCACTGTGGCACAGTCTCAATAATCTGTGTGTGTGTGTGTGTGTGTGTGTGTGTGTGTGTGTGTGTGTGTGTGTGTGTGTGTGTGTGTGTGTGTGTGTGTGTGTGTGCACTTGCATTTATTACTTCATGGGGTCTGACCGGTGGGAGCCCACCAACAGTGGGGGGTCCTAAACCGACGTGGGGCCCAAAATGACGGGCCCCAGATCGATTTCAATCAAAATGAGCTCAGAAGCCTCCCCTGATGTCCCTCTTGCTTTTTTATGGCTTGTCCCACATGGTGACAAAGACTGAAAATGTGTGTGGAAGTGTGTGTGAGCCTTTTGCTCACTAGCGCCCCTGGAGCTCGTAAGGCGGCGTAGCACCGCACACACACACCGGAAGTATGTGCACACACTTAAGTGCCTTGGTGGTGACGTATTTCCGGTTTAGAGTCAGCTCTACGATCTGCCGCGAATTCAAGAGAAGAAGAAGAAGAAGAAGTAGAAGAGTCACGGTAAGATGAGTGTTCAGTTGAAAATCAGTAAATATTGTACCACATTTACGGCAACAAAATGATATATCTGCATGCAACAGGTACGCATGGTTTTTGTTCAGTTTATATCGTTTATATTAGTGACGTAAATTACTTTATTACAATAACAAAGCTACTTCCCTTAGCTACTTACTTGTTATTAGCTATAATGTTACCTGCGGGATAATAGGCCATTACTGTAATGTAACGTTACGTTGCCATTATTTTGAAACAGGATGTTGACTTAAAGCCTGCAGGTAACTTGATATCTCCCCATCCTATCACGATCTTCCACTATATTAAATTAACAAGCTTCAATAACACTTAAACGGCATTCTGTATAATGTAAGCAAGCCAGCCTTCGTATTTAAAACCACCCTAGAAAGTGAATGTGGCAGCGAGACAGTGCAGAAAAGGCAGGTGGGGTTAGCCCAGTAGCTAATGCTAACGGCCATCAGCCTGGCAATGGAGGAGGAGGAGGAGGAGGCCTGTCTGGCTCTTTAAATCATGGATGTATTATATTGCTTTAAATCCGCACCGAAGGTAGGCATTACAGGCTGGCAGCCGATACTCATTCCTTGTGGTTTAACACTTATGGTTATTATGGTAAACACTGCATGACCATATATCCACCACTTTATTTTCACTCCGTAGTAGCATTCTAGCGAGTGGCTAACTGGTAGCATTAGCGGCTAACTGGTAGCATTAGCCACCGGTGTAGGCACCAAATGTTGGGGCTCCTGGCTGTCAAAGCCGTTGTGACTAATCTGATGTTTGTTAAGTCTATAAAACGAATTATTGAACAAACATTACTATTTCTGTGTGCACGTTTTTGTAATTAGTCATGGTTATCGTAGTTAGCTTTGCTGCTGCTGACAGCTAAGCTAACAGCAGCAGCAAACCAACATGAGGACGTCAGCTGTCAAAACCCTCCCGTTTTGATTATGATTATAAATAAAGTCATCACGGCCAATGTCTATCAACAATAGCCTACAGTAAAAAACCGAGTTTCTGGTGGAATCAAGTGTCATGGCGACACCCAGCATCATTCAAGTGGTGGATAAAAATGACTCACAGAACAATTATCTTATGGTGAATGTGGAGTAACGATTAAAAAATGTTTTCTCAGAGCCATTATGTCCAGGAGAAGAAGGATCAAGCCTGCAGATGATGCAAAAACACATATCCTGTCTGGCACTGACAAGCCTGGCCTTTTGGCAAGACATATCAACAGTTTCAAAGGTAAGTGCAGAAGTTTCCTTGACACAACTTATGATTTTCAAAAGCAAACCCATAAAGTGCATACAAAGCAGAGTTTAGGTTCAGGTTACATGTGGCTTTTTTGCTTTTGACAGAGAATTTCAATCAGACAGACTGATAGAAATTTGTGTGATATTTTACAGTCCAGGCAAGATAGTGTGCTTTGTTAAAATATTCTACTGAAGTGTCCAGTGAAGTAGAGGCTATTGCTGTGGCAATGAAATGAGTACATCTCTGCAACCACCAGGCCTATTTGCACACTGTCCCATTTCAATTTGAATACCTGTGGTGTCTTGGTAAAGGGAACAAGATTTGTTGATGTAAATGTCAGTATGTGTGACTGGTGAAGAGTAAATGAAGATGTGAAATGAAGACACACAGCACAAACAAAACTAATTTCAGGCTTACCTTGAAGAAAAACAATAAACTATTTAGGATAAGTATATTTTAGAATGATGCAGCCCTAGTGCTTAATCTCTATCAAGTCTTGGTACAATATATGAACATTTATCTTCGTATATAAGTTGATTCTAATAAAGTGAAGCAGAACAAAATATGAGATGTTTTACGACAAGCACTGCTCATTCACTCGGCTTGTTTACAGGGAATTAGCTACTGCTCATACACTATGATTTGTTTTTGCATATTTCAACATTGTCTCAAAACAAAATGAGCAGCTGGATGAAGTTCAGCTTCCACAGGTTTATAATTAGAGGCTTTATTCTCTGTACCCCGTTTACTCCAATATATGGATATAAAATGGTGCAGGAACCTTTAAGTAGCACTTTCTTATTCTCTATTTCTATTTTGGAATCTGGATTGGTTTATGGATCAGTGACATCGGTCTGATACATATTTAACTTCCAAATTGTGGGACATGTTGCATGTCAAAAGTCACAGTGATAGTTCATTTTTGTTGACATTGGCTTGTATGATGTACACATGCTTTACTGGTGTGTTACCTGCACTAGATGGCTCACAGGACAGGACAGGGTCCCCCTCCAAAAATACAGAGAAGTTACTACTGGCTAAATTGCTGAAAAATACTGCAGATATTCACTGTACTTGCATATCAATGCATTTATACAATAGGGACCTCTTTTAGGAAACTAAAATACCTCTTATTGCTGTCGCCATCAAACTGGGGAAGTGCTGAGCATTGTCTGCAGGTACATTGACTAGACGTAAGTGTGGCACACAAACCCACTTCACAACAAACTGTAACATGCCTTTACTTTATTATATTCTTGTAGGAAGAGGAGTGTTTGCCACGAACCCCATTGAACCAGGGGACTTTGTCTTGGAGTACAGGGGTAAACTCCTCACACAGGAAGAATGCCAGTCACGACATTACTCGGAGATTGAAAGCACATTCCTCTTTGACTTTGAGTGGCAGAACTGTCACTTTTGGTAAGCATGTAAAGATGTTTTGTATAGATGTATAGCTGCTAGATAAATGAACCCTAAAACAAACTTTTAATAGTTGTTGAATGCATGTTCAGTGATGCATTCACTGACGCCCGGGGCTGAGGGCTCCAGTTCACTCACTGCGCGCGTCGTTCACTGCATGTACTGGGGGCTGAAGCCGCCCATTCACTCCGCGTCGTTCGAGAACGTACTGACACGGTGATTCACGTTTGCGCTGCCACTCACTCATGACTTGCGAACCTACTGCACACACAGAGAACTGCTGCTGAGGACGTGATTCAGGTTTGCGCTGCCACTCACGATTCGCAAACCTACTGCACAAACAGAGAACTGCCGCTGGGGAAGCTGTTACTCACTCACTGGTGATTCGCGAACCTGCACCAGAGAACTGCTGCTGCAGACGTGATTCAGGTTCACGTACTGTGCTGACTGTGGCGCTGTGTCACTCACTGCCTGGTGTACTGCATGCACAGAGCAGAGGACTTGATTCACGTACTGCTAAACTTAGCACATCTGTGTAGCATCATGTTAAGTGAATGTACTGTGCACACAGGACTCGCGTTCACCGTGTAGTAATATTTGCTGCTTCTCCCGCGAATGTCTGTGTACTGGTCTGTGAATGCACCGCCCCTCTTTTTTTTGCACTGTCCCTCATTAAGTGTGGTGAATGTGTTACAGAGTGAATGTGAACCTCAGGGCTGAATCATGACCTAGTGACGGATTGTTTGGCTGTGTATCAGTTCAGGAAGTTGGAGAATAATGCACTTTGCAGTCAGGGCTCCATAAGCACTGAGTGATTCGGTGAACACATTTTTTAACTCATTTTAATGATCTGATTCTACTGATTCAATACAGTCAAAAGAACTGCCGATCCCATCACTAATATTCACAACTAATGTGTGGTGACTACTATATGATATTGTTCTGCTACCAAAATGGGCCAATGTTCACTTTGCTTTAATGCAGTCATTATTACTTTGGGTGGAGTGATAACAGCCAGTTCAGTCAGACAACTCTGAAATGAGAACAAATAATTTATTGATTGTAAGCATTGCAAGCTGAAGCACAGCATAGGTATCCTAGAGCATGGCTGCAGCAGGTTTGGCGTCAGGCTCTGTCTCAGTTATTCGTTCCCTGAATGATCTGGTTTTCCAGACATTACAGGGAATGAAGCAAGAGACAGAACCCACAGGTGGATGCTGGGGAGGAGGTGGATTTGCAAAACCTCACGGGCGGCGGCAGCAGCAGCAGCAGCGAGATATGCAGAAGCAGCAGCAAGGCAGCAGAGCAGGAAATAGCAGCGGCAGCAGCAGCAGCATAGCCAGGGATGAGCAGGTAAACCGGGGGGTTTAAGTAGCCCGCCCTATTTGGAGGAGGAGGGCATGTGACTGATCAGCTGATCAGGATGGGCGCAGCTTGAGTTGTCTGCCTGAACTAGCTCCACAGGCTTCGCATCATTTAATGTCACACACATGTTTCCAGTCATGTCCTTATTTTGAGAATCTGTTTTACTACTAGGTAACATTGTTAGCTGTGAATGTCTCCACATACAGCTATGATTTCTGTCAGCTCTAAGTGTCCTCTTGTCTGGCATCTAAATTTCAGGCGGCAGACCCTCAGACTCCTGCAGCAGCAGTAGAGACAGAGACCAGTCCTGTAGCCCAGATGTTCCATGAGGAATCAAAGCCAGATGAGACTAACACACAGGTAAAAAGACATTGTAAACACAGTCATCACAACTAATCTGTGGTGACTTGCATGTGATGCTGTTCTGTCACCAAAATGGGCCAATGTTCACTTTAATGCAGTCAGGATTTCTTATTGGGTAGGTGTGATAACAGCCAGTTAATGTCACATGTTTCAAGTCTTGTCCTTGTGGGGTCATTTCATGTCACAGACACTCTTTCTCTAGTCTCTCCTTGATGGGGGAGGGGAACTTAACACACTTGTATGTTTCTAGTCTCACCTGTATGGGGCCCTTCCGTTTGGTTCTCACTGAAAGTGTTTTTATGTGACTGTGGCAACACCTGGCATTATCTCAACTTTGATTTTAACAGTCATTATTGTACACTGTGTGAGCTGTTATGTGTTTTAAAGTGATATTTCAAATGTGAGACACTGCAAATCCTTGTAATGACTCATGAGAGTTGCTGATACCCCAGAAAGACTATGCCAAAATGGGCCATCAATGTTTAAAGCAGTCATGATGACTTATTTGGTGGTGTGATAACAGCCAGCTAATGTCACACACACTTGTTTCCAGTCATGTCATGTCACAAACACGCTCTTTCTCTAGTCTTAACCGTATGGGGCCCTTCCGTTTGGTTCTCACTGAAAGTGTTTTTATGTGACTGTGGCAACACCTGGCATTATCTCAACTTTGATTTTAACAGTCATTATTGTACACTGTGTGAGCTGTTGCATGTTTTAAAGTGATATTTCAAATGTGAGACACTGCAAATCCTTGTAATGGCTCATGAGAGTTGCTGATACCTCAGAAAGACTATGCGGTGATCTCAGTTTTATAGTTCTGTGCTGTTTGAGTATCTGTTTCACTATTTGGTAACATTGTTAGCTGTGAATGTCTCCACATACAGCTATGATTTCTGTCAGCTCTAAGTGTCCTCTTGTCTGGCATCTAAATTTCAGGCTGCGGACCCTCAGACTCCTGCAGCAGCAGTAGAGACAGAGACCAGTCCTGTAGCCCAGATGTTCCATGAGGAATCAAAGCCAGATGAGACTAACACACAGGTAAAAAGACATTGTAAACACAGTCATCACAACTAATCTGTGGTGACTTGCATGTGATGCTGTTCTGTCACCAAAATGGGCCAATGTTCACTTTAATGCAGTCAGGATTTCTTATTGGGTAGGTGTGATAACAGCCAGTTAATGTCACATGTTTCAAGTCTTGTCCTTGTGGGGTCATTTCATGTCAGACACTCTTTCTCTAGTCTCTCCTTGATGGGGGAGGGGAACTTAACACACTTGTATGTTTCTAGTCTCAACCGTATGGGGCCCTTCCGTTTGGTTCTCACTGAAAGTGTTTTTATGTGACTGTGGCAACACCTGGCATTATCTCAACTTTGATTTTAACAGTCATTATTGTACACTGTGTGAGCTGTTATGTGTTTTAAAGTGATATTTCAAATGTGAGACACTGCAAATCCTTGTAATGGCTCATGAGAGTTGCTGATACCTCAGAAAGACTATGCCAAAATGGGCCATCAATGTTTATATTGCTTTAAAGCAGTCATGATGACTTATTTGGTGGTGTGATAACAGCCAGCTAATGTCACACACACTTGTTTCCAGTCATGTCATGTCACAAACACGCTCTTTCTCTAGTCTCAACCGTATGGGGCCCTTCCGTTTGGTTCTCACTGAAAGTGTTTTTATGTGACTGTGGCAACACCTGGCATTATCTCAACATTGATTTTAACAGTCATTATTGTACACTGTGTGAGCTGTTATGTGTTTTATAGTGATATTTCAAATGTGAGACACTGCAAATCCTTGTAATGGCTCATGAGAGTTGCTGATACCTCAGAAAGACTATGCGGTGATCTCAGTTTTATAGGTCTGTGCTGTTTGAGTATCTGTTTTACTATTAGGTAACATTGTTAGCTGTGAATGTCTCCACATACAGCTATGATTTCTGTCAGCTCTAAGTGTCCTCTTGTCTGGCATCTAAATTTCAGGCGGCGGACCCTCAGACTCCTGCAGCAGCAGTAGAGACAGAGACCAGTCCTGTAGCCCAGATGTTCCATGAGGAATCAAAGCCAGATGAGACTAACACACAGGTAAAAAGACATTGTAAACACAGTCATCACAACTGATCTGTGGTGACTTGCATGTGATGCTGTTCTGTCACCAAAATGGGCCAATGTTCACTTTAATGCAGTAGGGATTTCTTATTGGGTAGGTGTGATAACAGCCAGTTAATGTCACATGTTTCAAGTCTTGTCCTTGTGGGGTCATTTCATGTCACAGACACTCTTTCTCTAGTCTCTCCTTGATGGGGGAGGGGAACTTAACACACTTGTATGTTTCTAGTCTCACCTGTATGGGGCCCTTCCGTTTGGTTCTCACTGAAAGTGTTTTTATGTGACTGTGGCAACACCTGGCATTATCTCAACTTTGATTTTAACAGTCATTATTGTACACTGTGTGATCTGTTATGTGTTTTAAAGTGATATTTCAAATGTGAGACACTGCAAATCCTTGTAATGACTCATGAGAGTTGCTGATACCCCAGAAAGACTATGCCAAAATGGGCCATCAATGTTTAAAGCAGTCATGATGACTTATTTGGTGGTGTGATAACAGCCAGCTAATGTCACACACACTTGTTTCCAGCCATGTCATGTCACAAACACGCTCTTTCTCTAGTCTCAACCGTATGGGGCCCTTCCGTTTGGTTCTCACTGAAAGTGTTTTTATGTGACTGTGGCAACACCTGGCATTATCTCAACTTTGATTTTAACAGTCATTATTGTACACTGTGTGAGCTGTTATGTGTTTTAAAGTGATATTTCAAATGTGAGACACTGCAAATCCTTGTAATGGCTCATGAGAGTTGCTGATACCTCAGAAAGACTATGCGGTGATCTCAGTTTTATAGGTCTGTGCTGTTTGAGTATCTGTTTTACTATTAGGTAACATTGTTAGCTGTGAATGTCTCCACATACAGCTATGATTTCTGTCAGCTCTAAGTGTCCTCTTGTCTGGCATCTAAATTTCAGGCTGCGGACCCTCAGACTCCTGCAGCAGCAGTAGAGACAGAGACCAGTCCTGTAGCCCAGATGTTCCATGAGGAATCAAAGCCAGATGAGACTAACACACAGGTAAAAAGACATTGTAAACACAGTCATCACAACTAATCTGTGGTGACTTGCATGTGATGCTGTTCTGTCACCAAAATGGGCCAATGTTCACTTTAATGCAGTCAGGATTTCTTATTGGGTAGGTGTGATAACAGCCAGTTAATGTCACATGTTTCAAGTCATGTCCTTGTGGGGTCATTTCATGTCAGACACTCTTTCTCTAGTCTCTCCTTGATGGGGGAGGGGAACTTAACACACTTGTATGTTTCTAGTCTCAACCGTATGGGGCCCTTCCGTTTGGTTCTCACTGAAAGTGTTTTTATGTGACTGTGGCAACACCTGGCATTATCTCAACTTTGATTTTAACAGTCATTATTGTACACTGTGTGAGCTGTTATGTGTTTTAAAGTGATATTTCAAATGTGAGACACTGCAAATCCTTGTAATGGCTCATGAGAGTTGCTGATACCTCAGAAAGACTATGCCAAAATGGGCCATCAATGTTTATATTGCTTTAAAGCAGTCATGATGACTTATTTGGTGGTGTGATAACAGCCAGCTAATGTCACACACACTTGTTTCCAGTCATGTCATGTCACAAACACGCTCTTTCTCTAGTCTCAACCGTATGGGGCCCTTCCGTTTGGTTCTCACTGAAAGTGTTTTTATGTCACTGTGGCAACACCTGGCATTATCTCAACTTTGATTTTAACAGTCATTATTGTACACTGTGTGAGCTGTTATGTGTTTTAAAGTGATATTTCAAATGTGAGACACTGCAAATCCTTGTAATGGCTCATGAGAGTTGCTGATACCTCAGAAAGACTATGCGGTGATCTCAGTTTTATAGGTCTGTGCTGTTTGAGTATCTGTTTTACTATTAGGTAACATTGTTAGCTGTGAATGTCTCCACATACAGCTATGATTTCTGTCAGCTCTAAGTGTCCTCTTGTCTGGCATCTAAATTTCAGGCGGCGGACCCTCAGACTCCTGCAGCAGCAGTAGAGACAGAGACCAGTCCTGTAGCCCAGATGTTCCATGAGGAATCAAAGCCAGATGAGACTAACACACAGGTAAAAAGACATTGTAAACACAGTCATCACAACTGATCTGTGGTGACTTGCATGTGATGCTGTTCTGTCACCAAAATGGGCCAATGTTCACTTTAATGCAGTAGGGATTTCTTATTGGGTAGGTGTGATAACAGCCAGTTAATGTCACATGTTTCAAGTCTTGTCCTTGTGGGGTCATTTCATGTCACAGACACTCTTTCTCTAGTCTCTCCTTGATGGGGGAGGGGAACTTAACACACTTGTATGTTTCTAGTCTCACCTGTATGGGGCCCTTCCGTTTGGTTCTCACTGAAAGTGTTTTTATGTGACTGTGGCAACACCTGGCATTATCTCAACTTTGATTTTAACAGTCATTATTGTACACTGTGTGAGCTGTTATGTGTTTTAAAGTGATATTTCAAATGTGAGACACTGCAAATCCTTGTAATGACTCATGAGAGTTGCTGATACCCCAGAAAGACTATGCCAAAATGGGCCATCAATGTTTAAAGCAGTCATGATGACTTATTTGGTGGTGTGATAACAGCCAGCTAATGTCACACACACTTGTTTCCAGCCATGTCATGTCACAAACACGCTCTTTCTCTAGTCTCAACCGTATGGGGCCCTTCCGTTTGGTTCTCACTGAAAGTGTTTTTATGTGACTGTGGCAACACCTGGCATTATCTCAACTTTGATTTTAACAGTCATTATTGTACACTGTGTGAGCTGTTATGTGTTTTAAAGTGATATTTCAAATGTGAGACACTGCAAATCCTTGTAATGGCTCATGAGAGTTGCTGATACCTCAGAAAGACTATGCGGTGATCTCAGTTTTATAGTTCTGTGCTGTTTGAGTATCTGTTTTACTATTAGGTAACATTGTTAGCTGTGAATGTCTCCACATACAGCTATGATTTCTGTCAGCTCTAAGTGTCCTCTTGTCTGGCATCTAAATTTCAGGCGGCGGACCCTCAGACTCCTGCTGCAGCAGTAGAGACAGAGACCAGTCCTGTAGCCCAGATGTTCCATGAGGAATCAAAGCCAGATGAGACTAACACACAGGTAAAAAGACATTGTAAACACAGTCATCACAACTAATCTGTGGTGACTTGCATGTGATGCTGTTCTGTCACCAAAATGGGCCAATGTTCACTTTAATGCAGTCAGGATTTCTTATTGGGTAGGTGTGATAACAGCCAGTTAATGTCACATGTTTCAAGTCTTGTCCTTGTGGGGTCATTTCATGTCACAGACACTCTTTCTCTAGTCTCTCCTTGATGGGGGAGGGGAACTTAACACACTTGTATGTTTCTAGTCTCACCTGTATGGGGCCCTTCCGTTTGGTTCTCACTGAAAGTGTTTTTATGTGACTGTGGCAACACCTGGCATTATCTCAACTTTGATTTTAACAGTCATTATTGTACACTGTGTGAGCTGTTGCATGTTTTAAAGTGATATTTCAAATGTGAGACACTGCAAATCCTTGTAATGGCTCATGAGAGTTGCTGATACCCCAGAAAGACTATGCCAAAATGGGCCATCAATGTTTAAAGCAGTCATGATGACTTATTTGGTGGTGTGATAACAGCCAGCTAATGTCACACACACTTGTTTCCAGTCATGTCATGTCACAAACACGCTCTTTCTCTAGTCTTAACCGTATGGGGCCCTTCCGTTTGGTTCTCACTGAAAGTGTTTTTATGTGACTGTGGCAACACCTGGCATTATCTCAACTTTGATTTTAACAGTCATTATTGTACACTGTGTGAGCTGTTGCATGTTTTAAAGTGATATTTCAAATGTGAGACACTGCAAATCCTTGTAATGGCTCATGAGAGTTGCTGATACCTCAGAAAGACTATGCGGTGATCTCAGTTTTATAGGTCTGTGCTGTTTGAGTATCTGTTTTACTATTAGGTAACATTGTTAGCTGTGAATGTCTCCACATAATGCTATGATTTCTGTCAGCTCTAAGTGTCCTCTTGTCTGGCATCTAAATTTCAGGCTGCGGACCCTCAGACTCCTGCTGCAGCAGTAGAGACAGAGACCAGTCCTGTAGCCCAGATGTTCCATGAGGAATCAAAGCCAGATGAGACTAACACACAGGTAAAAAGACATTGTAAACACAGTCATCACAACTAATCTGTGGTGACTTGCATGTGATGCTGTTCTGTCACCAAAATGGGCCAATGTTCACTTTAATGCAGTCAGGATTTCTTATTGGGTAGGTGTGATAACAGCCAGTTAATGTCACATGTTTCAAGTCTTGTCCTTGTGGGGTCATTTCATGTCACATACACTCTTTCTCTAGTCTCTCCTTGATGGGGGAGGGGAACTTAACACACTTGTATGTTTCTAGTCTCAACCGTATGGGGCCCTTCCGTTTGGTTCTCACTGAAAGTGTTTTTATGTGACTGTGGCAACACCTGGCATTATCTCAACTTTGATTTTAACAGTCATTATTGTACACTGTGTGAGCTGTTATGTGTTTTAAAGTGATATTTCAAATGTGAGACACTGCAAATCCTTGTAATGGCTCATGAGAGTTGCTGATACCTCAGAAAGACTATGCCAAAATGGGCCATCAATGTTTATATTGCTTTAAAGCAGTCATGATGACTTATTTGGTGGTGTGATAACAGCCAGCTAATGTCACACACACTTGTTTCCAGTCATGTCATGTCACAAACACGCTCTTTCTCTAGTCTCAACCGTATGGGGCCCTTCCGTTTGGTTCTCACTGAAAGTGTTTTTATGTCACTGTGGCAACACCTGGCATTATCTCAACTTTGATTTTAACAGTCATTATTGTACACTGTGTGAGCTGTTATGTGTTTTAAAGTGATATTTCAAATGTGAGACACTGCAAATCCTTGTAATGGCTCATGAGAGTTGCTGATACCTCAGAAAGACTATGCGGTGATCTCAGTTTTATAGGTCTGTGCTGTTTGAGTATCTGTTTTACTATTAGGTAACATTGTTAGCTGTGAATGTCTCCACATACAGCTATGATTTCTGTCAGCTCTAAGTGTCCTCTTGTCTGGCATCTAAATTTCAGGCGGCGGACCCTCAGACTCCTGCAGCAGCAGTAGAGACAGAGACCAGTCCTGTAGCCCAGATGTTCCATGAGGAATCAAAGCCAGATGAGACTAACACACAGGTAAAAAGACATTGTAAACACAGTCATCACAACTAATCTGTGGTGACTTGCATGTGATGCTGTTCTGTCACCAAAATGGGCCAATGTTCACTTTAATGCAGTCAGGATTTCTTATTGGGTAGGTGTGATAACAGCCAGTTAATGTCACATGTTTCAAGTCTTGTCCTTGTGGGGTCATTTCATGTCACAGACACTCTTTCTCTAGTCTCTCCTTGATGGGGGAGGGGAACTTAACACACTTGTATGTTTCTAGTCTCACCTGTATGGGGCCCTTCTGTTTGGTTCTCACTGAAAGTGTTTTTATGTGACTGTGGCAACACCTGGCATTATCTCAACTTTGATTTTAACAGTCATTATTGTACACTGTGTGAGCTGTTATGTGTTTTATAGTGATATTTCAAATGTGAGACACTGCAAATCCTTGTAATGGCTCATGAGAGTTGCTGATACCTCAGAAAGACTATGCGGTGATCTCAGTTTTATAGTTCTGTGCTGTTTGAGTATCTGTTTTACTATTAGGTAACATTGTTAGCTGTGAATGTCTCCACATACAGCTATGATTTCTGTCAGCTCTAAGTGTCTTCTTGTCTGGCATCTAAATTTCAGGCGGCGGACCCTCAGACTCCTGCTGCAGCAGTAGAGACAGAGACCAGTCCTGTAGCCCAGATGTTCCATGAGGAATCAAAGCCAGATGAGACTAACACACAGGTAAAAAGACATTGTAAACACAGTCATCACAACTAATCTGTGGTGACTTGCATGTGATGCTGTTCTGTCACCAAAATGGGCCAATGTTCACTTTAATGCAGTCAGGATTTCTTATTGGGTAGGTGTGATAACAGCCAGTTAATGTCACATGTTTCAAGTCTTGTCCTTGTGGGGTCATTTCATGTCACAGACACTCTTTCTCTAGTCTCTCCTTGATGGGGGAGGGGAACTTAACACACTTGTATGTTTCTAGTCTCACCTGTATGGGGCCCTTCCGTTTGGTTCTCACTGAAAGTGTTTTTATGTGACTGTGGCAACACCTGGCATTATCTCAACTTTGATTTTAACAGTCATTATTGTACACTGTGTGAGCTGTTATGTGTTTTAAAGTGATATTTCAAATGTGAGACACTGCAAATCCTTGTAATGGCTCATGAGAGTTGCTGATACCTCAGAAAGACTATGCCAAAATGGGCCATCAATGTTTATATTGCTTTAAAGCAGTCATGATGACTTATTTGGTGGTGTGATAACAGCCAGCTAATGTCACACACACTTGTTTCCAGTCATGTCATGTCACAAACACGCTCTTTCTCTAGTCTCAACCGTATGGGGCCCTTCCGTTTGGTTCTCACTGAAAGTGTTTTTATGTGACTGTGGCAACACCTGGCATTATCTCAACTTTGATTTTAACAGTCATTATTGTACACTGTGTGAGCTGTTATGTGTTTTATAGTGATATTTCAAATGTGAGACACTGCAAATCCTTGTAATGGCTCATGAGAGTTGCTGATACCTCAGAAAGACTATGCCAAAATGGGCCATCAATGTTTATATTGCTTTAAAGCAGTCATGATTACTTATTTGGTGGTGTGATAACAGCCAGCTAATGTCACACACACTTGTTTCCAGCCATGTCATGTCACAAACACACTCCTTCTCTAGTTTGCTTTCCTGGATGCATCTTTTTAATCAGACTATGCCATGTTTATATGCTACTACTATCTCAGGAACAGTTTTTGCTTTGGCTAACCTTTCTAGTTGACAGATTCCACCATATATATGGACTCTTCAAGTTAACAGATTTTTGCTGTTTTTTTATGTTTAGGTTTTTAAAATCCAAAGGTTTTCGCTCGTTGCTTATTCAGATAGTGATGAAACTGATGAAGACTGTATGGAGAACAAAACTTCCACTCCACACCGTGATGGAACGAAGAATACAGAAAACATAATGGTATGCCTTTAATGCTTTGAATTCCAGTCATTTTTTTAGTCAAGTAATTGTATAAACTTTGCTGTTATTATTTTATTTCCCTATTTTGTTTTGTAAATGAATACCAAGTGTGTTCCCTTTTTAGGCTTTATTGTATATATATTTAGATTGTTTTGAAGGTTTTTACTAGGGATGGGCACGATTCCTAATTACACAAACACCCATTCATAACAATATTATTTGAGTAACAGTTCACTATTCTCGCTGGGACTGGGAATGTGAACATGGAGCAACAGCCAGCTGCGAGACCATCAGAGAGAGAGAGATAACACTGCCGTAAACTTGTGGTGTGAGGACAGGGAATGAACTTCATTTTGCGGGCAACTTCTCATTTTTTGTATGAACAATTGAACGTAAAGTTGCTGTTTTACCAGCTGCAGGCTATATGTGTGTCCTCTCACTTTGTTATAATTTGAGCCACTGGTGTTATGCCGACTTATGCCTGCTAACAACTGCATTCACCTCAGGCCTTAATTTTCCTGTCCATTGAGAATTCTAAACTGCTCAGTGTGTTTGTTGTGACTACAACTCATTTAGTAGTACATGCAATATCTTGTCTGCCTGGAAACACTGGCGGAACCAATGTTAACAGTCAGACATGGACCTAACAGATTTAATTTTATGGTTAAAAAAAAAAAATGCTAGTATTCGTTCATTATGTAATGTGAGTAATTGAATATAAAAGTAAATGAAAACGCCCATCCCTAGTTTTTAGTCCAATGTTTTGTCTAACACAAAAGTTTTTTCTAAGTTTTATTGATCTGTATTGTATTTTGACTGTATCTACCTCAGTAGTTATTGAAACAGTATGATCAGTCAAGCAGTTTTCTGCAGTATTTACAGTATGTATAGTCTTAATTGGCAGATTGCCCACAGTTTCAGCTTTCCAACTCAATAATATTAATATTATATCAATTAAAATTTTAGAGACCATTGGCATGGAGGGGCCTTCAGAAGAGGACACTGAAGGTATGTGATCAATGTTTTTAAATTGGTTATAAACTAGCCATCATTGGTCATTAATTTTGCATTTGGATTTTGTTTGCACCATTGAAAGACTGCAGGTTTCCCTGATTATCAATGTCCTGACATTGTGTGAAGACAAGTATACAAAATATATCACATCTCCAGGATTGAGGGTACAAGTCTGATTCAGCAAGACGGGGGTCTGGGATTTAAATCTACTATATGATACACTGTATTGTCAAAGTACAGTGACAATATTACATTTCTCTTAACTGTCATTCATCTGTAAAACCCAGCTCACACCAAAGATTGAGGACAAGACAAAATCATTATAAAATGTTGCAGGGCAAAGGTGCAGCAGTGTGAATAGGTCATTTGCAGAACATCTGCAGCTGTTTCAAATACTTTATAAAGATCTGGCTTGGCATGCGGTGGCTTTCACAGTTAGGGAAGCAGAGCCAAAGACTCAACCGCACATTGAGAAATCACTAATTCAAAATGTGTGATTAAGTTGTTTTATAAACCATCCACACTAAAAGAAACAATTTTATGATTGTGTGCTGCCTTTTGTCCTACTTCAGAGTCTCCCCTCTGCATCTTACTGCTCTCTGCCTGGACATCTTCAGCTTTACTGCATTGAAAGCATTAATCAATATGGTAGCTGTGCAAAACTCCATCAAATGCTTAAGAATTATGTTAAATTGTAAATATGTAAACTAAATGAATTAAGTCTTAATAGACCAGGCTAAAATCATAACTTGTAAGAGCAGTGAGGCAGACCAGGCTGCAGGCAGCGGTTGCTGCGGGAGAGGAGTGCGAGACACCAAGGCCAAACTACAAGAAGAGACTGTTAACAGCTGCTCCACAGTTCACCCTAACTCTGAGTGCTCACACATGTTAACTACTACTACTGTGGCCAGTCTACATGAGAAATTATTCATTCTTTTGTTTACTTATTTTTGCTTTGCTTTTGTTCACTGAGCTAACGCGCTGCTAACCACTAACTGCAAGACTGTTGTTGTAGTAGGTAAACAACACAAGCACCGTTTCCACACGTCTGTGGATGTGGGACAATAAGCTGACCAGCTGTTTGACTTCTTCAGACAACTCTGGATTATATTAGTTATGAATAATTATTATAACTAGCAGTGTTAGGCTCTGTCTCGATATTCATTCCCTGATCTGCCTGACGGGTATTACAGGGAATGAATGGCAATTTGGTTAATATCCTTATCAAGCTAGCTTTACTGACTACTTAATATTAAAGTTAATATGTCTCTCTTGCATGTTTGAATAAGCCTTTTCTGTGTCCAGGAGAAGAGGGGTCGGAAGATGAGGTCAGTATGTCATCCCTGCACGAATGTACCTCCACATCACAAGTCCAAGACCAGGCAGGGTCTGCAACAGGTGAGCCTGAACAATTAAAGCAGACTGATTTTTACCACTTCTATTTAAGAGACACAAATGCCAAATACTAGATTCTTTTATAAAATAAAATAATCGCTCTACTGACTGTTTCTTCAATTTTTTGTCATGCATTATTTAATAAAGTTCTTTCTGTGTCTACTAGATGTCAGTATGCCAAGAGAAGATGGGTCAGAAGATGGGGTCAGCATGCCAAGAGAAGAGGGGTCAGAAGATGAGGTCAGCATGTCATCCCTCCAAGAATGTACCTCCACATCACAAGTCCATAAACAGAATGTGTCTGCAAAAAAAAGAGGTAAGCTTTGGGGCTTGGATTCTCTTTTGGGCCACTGCCTTTTACCTTGCTTTTAATGAAAATGGTCTATTGCGGGTAAGGATGTCCCGATTGCGATCCCCAGGTCGGATCGGGCCCCACTGTTACCTGTTTTATACTGGCCTCAGCCATGTACGATCCCTAAAACACAGGCGACCAGTGAGGCGACTCACAGTAGCCTTTAACTTTATTAAGTAGCCTATAACTTAATTAACGCACCTGGTGCCTCAGCACGGCAACCAAGCTTTGATAAAGTAGTATGTATCAAGTATTGGGTTGGTCAAGAACAAGTTAAAGCATACATGGGCATTTTACGGCATCCGTCTCAATCCGGCCCGTGAGCCGAAGTGCGAGCCGAACTGCTATTATGACCCTATTGCTTTAATTACGTTGATGCGCACTAATCAGTTGTTTGAAACAGTGACAGCCCTGTTAGAACAGGAGCCTGCACATCGCAGACAGAAAGTAACCTCCTCCAGGTAGAAGACAGACGGCTGCTCAGTCTCTTTCTCTGTCGGACACCGGAGCTCCGACTGAGGAGAGAGAGCAGCCGCTCTGGTGCAGGTTTTCTCCACAGCGGAGTTTCTGATCACCGCGACCTGTCAGCGGTAGCCTAGACCGCGGGACCGGGCCGGTGTTTCACAACCCTCCGTCAGCCTAATCATAACTGCTGACGGTTACAAAGCCCCATCATGGCACCTAATTATTATTTCCCAAACACTGAGGTTTAGCAAACTGTGATTAAAAGAGCATTTTATGAGATCGCCGGGTTTTCTGACGTGATCGACCATATGACTGATTTTTCATGTTGGTGCTGTTAGGCAGCAGCAAATGAGTATTGTGTTTCTTCATAAATAAAAGGTTATCTACATACAAATAGAACAGTCTCACTGAATCAGAACTGAAAAGGATCTGAGTGCTTAATTATAATATTCAGGTGTCTGTTAACATTATTAATTGGTGCAGTCATTTATGGTCAGTAAGTTTTGATAAAACAATCTGCCTTGAGTCCATATTTATATCATAATACAGCATGTTTCTTCAGTGATCTGTGATGGATATAAGTTGAAAATGCGATAACATGGTTTGTGGGCTGTCAGCCTATTGTAATGCAATCATTTCCACCAAATATATGTAGTTATATAGGCTAATATATAATTATATATAATTCAGCAATAAATATTTGTTGTTTCAATTTGATTTCGAATCGTGTGGCCCTTCACTCACTTTATCGGAGTCAGTGTGGCCCTCTGGAAAAAATAATTGCCCACCCCTGAGTTAAAGCTATGGTCTACCATTTGGAAGATTGGTAATTATTATTAACATCATTTATACAGCGATTATGGTCCTATAGTCCGATCTACACAATATGAATAGCAAAAAGAACCAAAAAATTCAGTCTATCAGCCGTAGGCCTGCATAGAAATTGACCAATGTTATCCATCTGTCACGGAAGGCTCGCATTGGCTCGTACCCTCCATCCAATGCCCTCGTCTCCCCTGCTCCTCCTCGACCCGCATTGTCCCCACCCCCTTCCGCTTAGAAACTACAAGTAATTGTAACTGCCCTGAGCGGCTCAGCCACAGACACATGAACCCATGAATTCAGCGCCTGCTGCCCCCCACCCCCGGTCGGTCTGCCGCTGAAAGCCCACTAGGATTCAGAGAAGCACAGTACAGAAGCACAGAATGTGTTGCTGCCCTTATTACTGGTACCGGTGCCGCGTCGAGTCTCCCTGATCCTCTCCCCGACACACAGCCGCTTCCAGCCAACTTAATGACGGATCGATTGTCTGTTTGTTTATCAGTTCAGGGAGTCGGGTAAGGTGCTATGCAGTCAGTGCTCCTGCTATGCACTAAACGATTCGGTGAATTAATTCTTTGAGCAAATCATTTTAATGAATTGATTCTAGAGATTCAGTATAATCAAAAGAACTGCCATTCCCATCACGAAGCGGATCACAGCTCTGGAAATTGTCAGTTTAATCAAAATGTAATCTTTTTCTGCCTACTTAGGTAAGCAAGCTGCTGTAAAACGTTGGACACCGGAGGAAATTGCTGCAGTAGAAAAACACCTGAAGAGGTTCTTGGTGAGGCAAGATGTTCCAGGTAAAGCCGACTGTGAGCGCTGCATTTCTGCAGAACCTCAAGCGCTGCAACAAAGAGACTGGAAAGCAGTCAAATATTTCATCAAAAATAGAATAACTGCCATGAGAAGAAAATTAGAATGAAAGCAGTGGACTGATCAGAAGTATGGACACACGTTTTCAGTTTGCTCTCTGTTTCCCTCTCTGTCTGTCTTCTATCCCCCCTATAAATCTCTTAAAGAATCTGGGCACAATAACTGCATACAACCCCAATTCAAAACACACAGTTGTACAGTAATATCAACTGATGTCACATAAATATGGCTTTTCAGCCTGTTTACAAAGTCTTGGCTAAATTACTCAATCAATTCTGTCTCAACTAATACAAAATGAAAAGTTGATTCATTAGTTGTATTGTAAGTAGGCTGGCTTTCCTTTTCTTTTGGCATACGTTTAATTGACAAAATCCTCCAACACTTCTTTGTTCAAAGCGGAAATGGGCTGCAAGTTGAAGTAGCTGCTGTGGTTCTATCAGTTAACAACACATTAAACAAATACATGTTTTACCTCAGTTATATACACTGTTGTCAGATAAAAGTTATATGTTTGTTCATCTGGTTAATTTTCCAGTCTGTAACACTGTAACACACTGTTAATGATATTGCTAATGCAAATTACTTAGCTAATAGCAAAACATTTCCAGTAAGGGGTCATGAGCAGTGTTTGATTTGAAGACTACCCTGTTGGTATATGCACACTACACCAGTGCGGTAATCAAAACAGATTTCACTCATTATCTACTCCCCCTCATGTGGACTAAGGGCTGGGAGAAGTTTCTGAGTTACAGGGGGTCTCGGCGTAGCAGTGCATGTCCATATAACGGTTGCAAATGGATACCAACTGTCTTAATAACAAAAAGACACACCAAAAAACATCCAAATACCTCCATGCTGCTCGTATGTAATGTCCGTCTTGTATTGAAGCCCCGAAATGAGAAATTCTTCCGAAAAAAATTAAATAAGTCTATATTTCAAGCTTGTTTGTAGTGGAAGCTCCCAGCACTTCTCTTCCCCGTTCGTCCAAATCTTGCGAGATTTGCACACGATTTGCACTGAAGCCAGTTCAAATCTCGCGAGATTTGGTCGGACCAGGAAGAGAAGTGCTGGGAGCTTGAAATATAGACTATTATATAATTTTTTTCAGAAGAATTTCTCATTTCGGGGCTTCAATACAAGACGGACATTACATACGAGCAGCATGGAGGTATTTGGATGTTTTTTGGTGTGTCTTTGTTACGAAGAAAAGTGGGATCCATTTGCAACCGTTATATGGACATGCACTGCTGCGCTGAGACCCCCTGTAACTCAGAGAAGCCACGGAGGACTCTGAAACTTCTCCCAGCCCTTAGTCCACATGAGGGTGAGTAGATAATGAGTGCAATTTGAATTGTGGGTGAACTATCCCTTTAAAATAGCAGCTGTAAAATGATTGGGTATACCCAATGGTATACTGACTATACCGACAGTCAGACTGGCAACTTCAGCCATGGCTAACATGAAGCCAGCTAGATACTGTAGCTATAGAAATGACAAAGCTCCAAATTGCTACTACAGTCATGATTATTCATTTAGATTCAAAATTGTGATTCAAGTGAATGGGGGAACAGTTTTAACATAAGTTTCCAAATAACACACTTCTATTAGTAATCTTCATTGTAGTACACTGTGTCATGTACTCGCATTATCAAAGTGTAACATGTAGTCTGTTCACTGACCTGTTTTGATAAATAAATACATGGGGACTTCAGGATAACTTGTTGTTGTTTTTTGTTTTTTTTTGCATTGTAATGCACGGTGAATCAGCACTGATTTGATTTCACAATTTGGCCAAAATAAGACATAGACAATTATGCTATTCAGCTAACTTTATGCAATGTGAAGAGTGCTCACAGTTAACTCTGTTGTGTTATGTCTTGTGTTGGGCGATAACAATGACGAGACGGAGAGCAGAGTACATCCAACTTGTGTTTACTTCTTAACTCAAGTGTGCATCACATAAACAGGTCCGGGTGCAACCTCAACCAAGCGTAGCTAGATCCCTTACAGAACACCTCCCCCTTTAAGTAAGAACTCTCATCTCTTTAACACTTTTAAATGGTACTGACTCTTACAGTATTCTCCGCCATTTTCAAATCTGAACACAGTATTTATGAACGTTTATAAAACACTTTTTTTTCTCTTTTCCTTTCACACAGTCACAACTCCAGGCATTTTGGAGGGCGTGACACTCGTGCCTGAGAGAGTGACATATGGTGTGTTAGTGCTATCAGTAGTTGTGTGTCTGATTGTGTCTCTGATGACAGGAGTGAGCGCATCAGTGTTGTCTGGCTCTGTGTTTTTGTTAAGTGTATCAGGTGGTGGCTGTTGTTGTTCTTTTTATAAATGACTTCCACTTGTCCAGTTGCTTGCTCTGTCCCTCTCAGCACTGGCTGTTGTTTTTTCACTGCTGCACTCTGTTTTACTCTCGTAATAGCTTTTTCTAATGTTAAATCTGCATCTAACTGTAAGCTTTCTGATAGCCTAGCATCTCGTATGCCTACAACTATACAGCCTCTTATTAACTGTTCTCTCAGGGCTCCGAATTCACAGTGTTCAGCCGGCGTGTGTACTGCAGTTATGAAAGACTCCACACTCTCACCGGGCTCCTGGCTAAAATATCTTCGGCGTCGTCACCAGCTGCATACATGAAAGCGTTCACCTGAAACTCCTCCGATTGCTTGTCCAGTCCTGATGCCATTCTGTAGCGTTCAAAGTGTTTCATCCATCTCGGCCATTCATTAGCGTCCGTGAAGTCGAACTTGCCTGGTGGGGCTAGCTGCGAAGCTAGCGGCGGGGCTACCTGTGTGGCCGCTGCTGCTTCCATATTCCCCTCGTTCTCCTCTTCTTTCTTTCTTTTTTTTTCAGGTTTAGTTCGTCTTCTCTGAGTTTACAGATCCCACGCTGACACCATGTTGTGTTATGTCTTGTGTTGGGCGATAACAATGACGAGACAGAGAGCAGAGTACATCCAACTTGTGTTTACTTCTTAACTCAAGTGTGCATCACATAAACAGGTCCAGGTGCAACCTCAACCAAGCGTAGCTAGATCCCTTACAGAACAAACTCCAGGGTGGAATAAAAAGAAGAAAAAACAGTGTTGACTCAAAATTAGATCTTGGGTTCATTCATTTTAAATGGTTAAGTGCTGGTTCTAAGGATCATTATTTGATTATCATGCTACTACCCTGTCTTCCTATTGATGATCTTTTGTCAAGATGATAGCAGATAGACTAGTTAATGAGCTAACAGGCATGTGAATTTGCAGGTGTAAAGGATAAAGAGATGGAATGAAGGAAGTAGTGAACTGAACCAAAGTCCAGCTTGTGTCTTATTTGTGTCTAGCCTACCCATATGTTCACATTTTCATATGTTTTTAAAGATATTTATTGTCGGTGCAGGAAACCTTTAACAGAGTGCATTTAAATAGTAAATGAGCTCTTTTACCATAAACAAAAGTAGTCGCAGGCAAGTAGATTTAAGGCCTTTATTTCAGATTAAAGAAAACACCTCATAATAAAATAAATAAAACAGAGCCTAATGACCCCTTGCCTCAAAATGCTCTCTTAATGCAGCATTTCCTTGCAGATCAATAAGCTCATAAATAAACAAAATGTTTTTAATTCTTGAAATCAGAGAAAACGTTTGGTGAAATATTCAGTCACAGCCTTTTAACACCCTGTTGTAGAATTTAAAAAAAAATCGCTGTTTCATCTTTCCTTTGTAATGCTATTGGCTCGAGATTGGAGGGAAGCTCATGACGCCACCCTCCCCTGCACCGGTGCGAGCACTTGGATGCAAGTGGTTAATGGGCCCCAGATAGTAACCTAACACCCTGCAAAGATATAAAAACAAGAAATGTGTGAGTGTGTGTAACACTGGACCTCACAAGTACCTTATGTTAGAAACAGACCCCACAAGTGACCAAAAAACGGGCATGGAGACAAAACTTTAGAATTTTGTTAAATTGAAGTGATTTTTGTGATTGAGATTTTTTTTTTACCTTACCTGATTTTTTACAGCATTGTAGAACCACTGGAAAGGGTGGACCCCATAAATGAGCAAAAAACTGGTGGGCCCCCTGAGGGGCAAAGACAAGTATGTGTGTGTGTGTGTGTGTGTGTGTGTGTGTGTGTGTGTGTGAGAGAGAGAGGAGGAGAGGAGGCGGTTGAAGTCGACAAACATGGAAATAATTTCATTTCACAGTGGTGTGAGACAGAAACACAGAGAGGGAAGTTCAGCTTTGCTCCTCTCAGACGATGCAGCTTGACAGAAGCCCAAACCAAAGGAACAGACGCTCTCCTCGTTCTGCGTAAACCACAAGTAGGATTCAGTTCGGGCTGATGTGCGTGAGTGTGAAGTATCTGAGCCAGAGATCTGGTTCGTAAAAGAAAAAAGTCCAAGACACAAGTGTGTGTTGAAACTGGAGCCAAACGACTCTGAGCAGTGTGCATTGGCTTTTATGCTTTCAAGTCCAGCAGTTTATTGTTATTTATTCACAACACCATTCACAGCAAGTATCCTACAGCTCTTTCAAATTAGATTGGTTATAATGCTGATGTTCACCACTGCAGTACCAGAGCTTCAACTCAAGGTCTATATTACCACGAGCAAGAACTAATTCAATGAAAAGCACTGTTGTATATAGAGCCATTTCATAATGGAACACTCTTCCTTTAAATATTAGGACTATTCCAAGTAAAAAAGCATTTAAGAAACATGTAAAGTCACTTTTCAGACGTTTAGGAGTTGGGCTACTCGTCTTTTATGTTACCATTTTGAGAACTTTCTTTCACTTTCCTTTTTTTCCCTTTCTTTTTGGATCAGTGTATTGTTGTTTTATTTTGAACTTTTTGAAAAGGAGCCCAGGAAGCGTTTGTGCGTCGGCTAATTGGGATCCTCAACAAACAATAAGTCTCCTTTGTATCCATTGAGTCTTGTCCTGAACCTCTTAATAATTCAGACTAGGTTCCTCTAAATGTGACCTTAATTCAATACAGTAAATGGATCATACATAGTCCAGAATATCCCAAGATCCATTGCATGCCCAAAATGAAAATATAAAGGCATAAAGGTATAAATCCATCCATTGTCTAGGCCACTTAACCCGAGGGAAGGGTGAGGTCTGGACCCTGGAGAAAGTTCACCAATGTTGACATAGAGAAAACACACACTCATTTTCACATCTATGTCAACATAGCGTCTCTGATCCACCTGTTGTGCACGACTCTGGATGGTAGGAACCCAGAGAAAACATGCCATCTCCTCCCAGAAACCTGAAAAATCAAACCCAGAAACTTCTTGCAGCGCAAACTCATTGTGCCGCCCACCAACAGACAGCCTAAGATTTATACTTTTAATAGAGGTGTTGGGTTTCAGCTCAGTTCAACATTAACAGTCGTACGGCTGTTAACAAACTCAGGGCCTCAAGTTTTTGTGGGGGGAAAAAAAAGTATTGTCGAGGTTGCTAGGCAACGGGAGCCATGGTTTTTGCAAAGGGATGGTAAACTGGTGAAGCATTGCAAAAATAACAGAGGAAAATACTGAACACCAGATTTACTGAAATGCCTCCATAGACCAGTCTCGTACTTATGTAGATCATGTCCCCTGAAGGATGCAGCTCCTTAAACTGGGACATAATCTATTCATGTCAGTTTGCAGGTGGCTAATTAGCTTCTCAGCTGCAGCACATTAAATGCATGTATGAGTAGATGCATGTATGCAGATCCTTCGCTGACTGCCCACGGACAAAAACAACTTTATTTGTCTCTTATGCTATGATATTTCCCCAAAAAACTCTCTTTATTCTTCCTTTTAATCATAAAAAAAAACTATTAAGACCACATTTGAAAAAGCCATTGACATTATTTTTGACAGCAGCGGGGGGAGATGACTGAATGTGATTTCACTTGGCCTTAACAAGAGCTCTTTGAAAATGGGACTAGAGTCAGCAGCTCTTTCCACTTCAAAACTCTGTCTCCACCCGGCCCAGTGTATGGCTCACATTAGCCCAAAGTCTGACCGTAATCTAATCGAAAAGTGAGCCCGAGTCGTACATTCACATGTCATCACCTTGCTGTGTTTTTTTGTGTGTCTGTGTGTTCTTGTGATGACATTTGGCCCAAAGTAAGAAAATACTCCGATAGCTACACACCAAAGAACAAGAGCCACGTACACCTCCGCTCACGCCTGCTTCCATTTCCTGTCCTCGCTTGTTGTTGGACTGCCCAGCCCTCCAACCACTCCCCGGGTCAAAGGTCATACCCACAATCCCCCTGGCAGTCCTTTTTTCTTTTTAAAATCCTCGTCCTGTTTACTTGGTGTGAAGCTTTTGATCAATAACAAGTTATTTATGGATCATGACTGTGATCGGCATTCCTGCGGCGGGTGAAAAGTTTGTGAGTTCAGTGTTATCTGAAGCTGTAGGAGATAACAGCAACTTCAACATGGACCGCAGAGACACACACACACACATGGAAAGGCTGCGGCAAACTGTGTCACAGTGTGTGCGCGCGCATGTGTGTGTGTGGTGTGTGTGTGTGCGCCCTCCTCCCTTGTTGTAAATCCCCCCCATCCGTCACATTAGCCTAATGAAAAGTAATAAGAGCGCTCCAAATGATCTACTCCCTGAGGTTGCCTCGGAGCTATGTGAAATAAGATAACATTAACCTGAGTTATACAGCCTGCCAACGGGAAGCGCCATAACAAGACACACACACACACACACACACACACACACACACACACGTACATGTGACCACACGCACACACATATCCTATCTACTGTTTTACTCTCCAACTGGGAGTCATGATGTCACACAGACACCATAAACTAGCAGTGATATGAAACAACAATAAACACAGTTCATTCAAGAAGCTGAGTAAATATACAGTACATGTCGACTCTTCCTGGTTGTGTGAGTGTGTGCATGTGTGTAGTTGTGTGTAAGGCCTACTGTCCGCAGCATGTATTGTTTTTTACTGCTACAACAACATTAACATTTATTTGGAGTCATGTTTCTGGTTCATTTTCCTTTTAGCGCCTTTTTTTTTTTTTTTGTCTGAACCAACTCCTGAGGGAAATATCTGGCTCTTTAGATGCAAAATAAAATTACAATTTATGATTGTTATTTATTTCTATTATCATTATTGTTATTAAATGCACCACTGTGCTTCACTCCTCTCCATCCTCTATAGCATCACTGCTTCCCCATGCTAACTGACTGACCTGCCAATAAAGGCTGCAAGCTAATGTGCTACAGTAATGCTACAAGGCTGGATTTAAAATGTACTGAAATTGGCTTTGCAAATGTTTCATGAGACAATTACAGCGCATTCAACACATTTGATAGAGCTCAAGCATACACAGCGAATCTTGGTGAGTGATAGTAGCTAAATGTAAACATAGGCTCTATGTTTGTTTACAAGATAAACTCCATATGGCATCTTTAACACTAGTGCAGCTGTAAACATAAGGCTGTTGTACAGTAGATGGTGTTTGAAAGAAGCAGGAACTCATCAGGAAGGTGGAGTTGCATCATGGGAATTGGAGGATTTCTGACATTTTGACCCAAATTGCTGCATCTGCTGCATCAAATTCTTTCTCTTTCAATCCATCTCTTGTAAACTGTCCAGCAATAAATAATACGACCCCTTTAAGTTGCACAATTTGACCTCTCATGTTTATAATTTAAAGCCTCCATCCAAATAATTGACGAGGAAAAAACTAAATAATAAAAAAAGACAAACACAGACCAACTCTGCAATGCTGAAATACATAGAAATTACTATTATTGGAGCCATGTTACCAGGCAACACGTAGTTTAGTTGTTTAGAAAAACAGATCAAATTGAATAAATTCAAATGATGTGATTTCATTTATTTCATAAACCTCCAGTCAGGCTGATAAATTATGATGATACAGTGCAGTAAAATGATGTAATCAAACTTGATGTTAAACAACTGAAGTTCATGTAAACACACAGGCAATAAAAAGTGCAAAAAAAAGAAAAGAAAGAAAGAAATATGAATTTTCCCACCAGGTAAAAGGAGCATCAAAACTCTCTTCATCATCCTCACATTCACAGGTAACGAGTGAGTTCAAAACAACAGGTAAACGAGTGCAGGGAGAATCCACAGAGTGCTACATCAAGGAGGAGGATGGAGAGAAGGCGGAGGAGGAGGAGGAGGAGGAGGAGGTGGAGGTGGAGGAGGAGGAGAGATGGATCAGCACTTCAAACCACCTGGTGAAGACCTCTACGGACGGATCCATCTCTCCCTCTCTCCTCCTATCTGTCTCCCTCTCTCTCTCTCATGCTCTCTTTCTGTCTCGCTCTGACAGATTTATTAAGAGGCAGGGATCAAAACGAGTCCCCAGCTCCCTCCTCTCTTCATCCCTCGCTTTCTCCTCTTCTTCATCGACTGACAGCATCTCCTCCCTCTCCCTCCCGCTCTCTCCTCCTCATCATCCCTTGGCCTGAGCCTATATTCTTCAGCCCCGGAGAGAAAAAATAAGAGAAATAGAGGATGAGAAAGGAGAAGCGGAGAGGATGAATGTCTTTCTCTACGTCCCCGTGGCCTCCTTTAAAGAAGACTCTTCGCTGCTCACTCACACAAGCGCGTCACTTTCTTCCCTTCTCCGCACATGGAGTTGTCTTTTCTTGTAGTCTTTTGAACACTGTGCACTTTCAGCAAACTTCACAGAGGCAGGGGGGTGGTGGTGGTTTTGTAGTCGGGCAAAAAAAACTGAGCATCACCATCAGTGGCATCAAATGTCATTCTTTCATTTGCCCCACTGATGCTCTGTGCTGCGTTGGTATGTCAGGGGAAAAAAACAACCACTGTTGACAGACAAGGTTTTTCCTTAATCACTGGTTCCTGGAGCGATGCGATGCTTCCTGTCACTTCTTTGTTAGACAATTGTTGTCATATATTTTACGTATTACAGTGTGAATTACATAAATCAATCAGTCAATCAATCACTTTTTTTTCCCACACTGGGGCCACAAATGGGAGTGAAGCAAACAAGATGTTCAACTGATGCAAAGGTTAAGAAATGGTACCGTCCAGTTTAGGGGGAGATGATTCCAAGCGTGAATATGGGAAATAGACTGTACAGTAATATTTATGGTTAGATGGGATATAGAAACATTATTTTAGTTATATTTACCTCTTTTTACTTGTGATATTTGGAGTCCAATACATTTATTTATTAATAATCACTTTCACCTTTTTCTTAAGATTTAAAATGAATGGTGTTGTTAATCAATATTTTGAACGCATCCCTGAAAATTGTGTAAAAACAGGACTTTATGAACTCTAGTTGAACTTAACAGACTACAGAAGAGTCTCCTTGATGGAAAACCAAGTGATTATTTACTTCTCATTATCATAGGAAACTTTTGATGTTTTCATATACAGTATGTTGAACTGAGCTAGACAAATTATGTTTCCCTTGCATGATTCATGCCAGCTAAAAGAAAAGACTTAACAGACTACTGGTTGTATTTTTCCCTAACTTGAACCAGAATGCATCATACAGGAAGCTTAAAAAGTTATTCACAGATAAATCTTTTGGAAATGTAAAACAACATGAAGTTAGGCTATTTGATGATAAAACTATATCAGTTGTGAATTCATTAAAAGTGTCTTTGATGTTTGAAGGCATGCAGCACAGTAGAGCAGGAGGTGCTCATTCACTGTACAGGAAGCATTAGTTTGTAATAGATAGACACTAAAATCATTTACTTTCCCCAACAAATCCCAGTCCTCATAACTTTATCTTTCAACATGTTGCCATCCTTAAAATGCAAATGGAGCATTCAATTGCTGCATGTAGAGTATGGCATACAGATGACCCCCCCCCCCCCCAAAAAAAAAAAAAAGAAAGAAAAAGAAAGTGGTCTTCTATAAATAAAAAATTCAATTCCTGTAAACACATCATGGACGACAAGCTGCCGGGCATCAATTTGAAAAATAATCTCTTCCCTCCCAGTAATGTTGAAAGGGACGAGACGGAGATGCCAACAGGAAGAAAAAAAAGGAAAAAAAAAAAAAAAAAAGCAAAGACAAAGAGGGATGAAGACAGAGAGAGACTAGAGACCGGGCTTCCTCCATTACCCCCCTGGCCTCTCTCTGTCTGGCAGTGCGCGAGCGGCAGCGGTGGATGGACTCGACTAGTCACCTATCAAAGCCCGTCTAATGAATAGTCCTCTAATCCCCTCATTGAGATACAGAGAACAGGCTCACTGCTAATGCTCCCAGACAGAGATGCTCTCTCTCTCTCATCACACACACACATGGGCAAGAATTATGCACAAAAAGACACACACAACATTCACATGCAAACACCGTCTGTGTTTCTGGAATATCATGCAGGTGCCATGGCCTCTCTCTCTCTCTCTTTCTGTCTCTCTCTAACACACACACATGCACACACAGTACAATACAACTCGACAATATTCTTTCTTTTGTACACCGCTGTAAGCCGCCTTAATTATTCCCGAGCAGTGTGGATTTCAAAGAGGGAGGGAAGACAAGAGGCCCTTGTCGTTTTGGAATCGGTTTAACGTGTTTGTTTTATTCGCCGCTTGTTTATGAGCCGGTTCGGAGAGGAGTGAGAGATATGAAGTCATTATGTTTAGATTGATGGAGGGAGAATTATATCCTGCGTTTTCTCAGCCAGCAAATCACTCACACACTCACTGTTTTGACATCCAGAGTCCAGCGTCTCAGGGCGTCTGTCTTTCATTTCTCCCCCTCCTCCCCCAGTTTCTTCATATGCATCGTACATTCAAGCCAAACATGAAATAAACACACCCAATCTCGCCTTTCACTCTCGTTCCACTTGACCCATTGTGTTTGTATTTGTATGTGAGAGAGAGAGAGAGAGAGAGAGAGAGCTTGTTCTTTCATCCCGGCTGTGCGCTCAGGCCACATATCAAATAAACGGCTGAGACAAAGCAGTTGCCGTGCAAAGGCCGAGCACCTCCCATCTCCATCACCACCACCACCTGTGCCACGGCTTAGCTCCGGTTCCTGTCTTTTGGCGGATCGGGATATCACCAAATTCACCAAAGTAAAAGTGTTCACCAACATAAAACTTATAAAATAGACATTAACTTGTAATACAATAAAAGCAAAAGGTTAGCTTAATGGCTCGGGGACTTTCTTGTAAATTATAAAGTTTCACTGCATTTTATTACGTAGCTTGGTGCTTTTATTTTGACGGAAAGGCCTGTCTCTCGCGTCCTGGATCCGGTTGCTTAGCAAAACAGCGAGTCAACGGCCCCAGACTATAGGGAAGTATTTCTCAGATTTTTTGGGAGTTACCTGTCTTTGTATTAAAATATGGCCACAGTGAGAGAATCAAGGGGAGTTGTGAGGAGAGAGGAGGGGAGAGTGGGTGGGTGGGTGGGGTGGGGGGGCTCACAGGGGAATTTGTGAAATGTCAGCCAGGATCCAGGTAGCCAGTCCTGGACCTAAAATGGGAGACAACACAGCTGGGAGGCAAAAGGGGGGAGAGAGGAGGAGAAGGAGGGGAGATGCACAGTTGGATGGATGGAGGAAATAGAGAGAGAGTGCAATGCGATTAGAGGAGGACAGGAAAGATTAGCAGCAGATGATACAATAAGTGACAGATTTTGAAAAGTAAAGCTCTCGAAATTCTTCAGCAGGAAATCGTGAGCGAGAGAAAAAGGTAAATAGAAAAAGGCTGCGTTGTATTTATCCTCCACAGCGGTGACCTGGAGGGGGTCCGGGGACCTGAGTGCTTTATTTATATTGGCACACACCCTCACCCCAACCCCCCCCTGCACATTATCATCCTGATGAATATTTATTTATATACATTTCTGGATTTGTTCTGCTCGGAGGAGCCCTGTTTGGGTTGGCCCCGCTCCGACTGGACCATCTGGTTGTCCTCAGGTCGGTTCTGAAGGACCCAACAGAGTCCAGAACCGCGGCTGGCTCGCTCAGGCCCGGGAACATTTCTCTGATCCATAATTCATGCGGCTCGGGCTGAGCTCGCAGACACCACGCAGGCAGGGGAGTGAGCTGTAAAGCTGCGCTGGCCTTAGCTACACGCTCAGAGGCGGGTGACGACAAAACACTTTTTTTTTTGGTTCCTGGAAACGCTCCTTAGAAACGAGGCGAGTAGCGGAGCCTTCACCTCCACAGCGTCCTGCCGGTGACTATCTGATCTGCTGCCAGATCTTCTTCCTTGAAGCGTTGCTTGCTTGACCCACGTGAGTTGTACAGTAGGCTACTGGGTTTTGTTGCTCCCAGCGACTGAGGAAACCAATAATCAGATGATTCGCATGGTCTTTTTATTTTTATTTTGGGAGATAGTGGGTTTCCCTTTGTGCAGGTGCCAGTCCTGTTGCTCTTTCAGGTAAATGATGCGTGAAAGTGAAATGTTCACGTTACCATCCATCACCTGTGCAGAGACAGAAGGAACACCTGGGTTCAACAGGAGGAGACACATCAGAGCAGCTCAGCATCGATGACAGTCTGACGGCGGCTGATGAAGTTCAACCTAGGAATTACAAAGCACTGCTCATGAATCATAGATGGAGGGTCAGAGGGCGCTGCAGTGATTAGTTTAGCTTGAAGTTGAGACTCACCTGGGAGAAAAAAATGTCAACAGAAGCCATTCAAATTTTTTAGTCACAACACTGTACTGTACTAACTTGATAACACTGATGTCGTATAAACCTCAGTACAGGAAATCTCTCCCAAGACAGAGCTGAAGGAGCCAGGATAACCAGCCCAGAGGAATTACACGTCGACAGTGAACACATCAGATTTCACATCTCACAGTGTTAAATATAGGATGTAGTGTCTTTATGTAAAGTAATTCATACAATGTCAATGTTTGCACAAGTTAAAGCAGTTAGCAGGAAGCCCAGACCTGTATGAACGACAGTCATCACATTTTTCCTTTCATTCATATTTTCTTTTCATGTGAGTTTTGCTTTGTTGACGTTCACCTGTTGATATCTGTTCTGTATTATTTGATTCATGCTTTTTTAATATAATATTTTCTTTTTATATCTGAAGTATTAGTTGCCCTCCGCATATGAATCTTTTCAACTGCGTTGTAAATTATACTGTTCAGTATATTTGCAAGGTCAATTGTCCTTTAAGTTGCACATTCTGGTGACTCAGATGTTTTTACATATACATGATGTGATTTGGTTCAGTCTATAAGCTGTGGAGGAGGTTTGCTTCTGACAAAATGTTGAGTTCATGGAACAAAATCTGCATAAACTTTAAATGCTGCTTCATCTTTGCCAAGTTTTTTATGCTTGTTGAGTTTGTTTACAGTTTTGGTTCTTCAACTAATCCATCAATCATGACAGTGTGTTTCAGTGTAAACACAATTACTGTGAGTGAAGAGTCTAGATAGGGAGAGACGGGGGGCGGGGGGGAGAGCTTCCCCTGTCGTCTTTGCCTCTGTAATCACACTGCAGGTCAGTACTCGGGGTCAGATGTGTTAACAAGGTGATCAATGTTTATCACAGACAGAACGATCAATACAGATGAGTGAGAGCAGCATTGAGTCGTTAGGAGCCTTGGGAGTGTTTTTCGTTGTACGTCTGATTATTGATTCTATCTATCTATCTATCTATCTATCTATCTATCTATCTATCTATCTATCTATCTATCTATCTATCTATCTATCTATCTATCTATCTATCTATCTATCTATCTATCTATCTATCTATCTGTATTTTCTTTATATAAATGAATCTTTTATGGCTGCTTTGTTCTTTCTAATGTTGTTTAAAAAGATACAAAAACCGAAACGTACCGCAAACACAGGGCCTTGTGTAGAACTTCAACACCATCTGAGGGATCGTTTCTGATCCGGACTAATTCATTTTATCACCGACACCAATTTGCCTTCAACTCTGCAAAAACAACTGTGATCAACCAAGTCAAAAGCCTTGGAAAAAGGATAAACAAACACAGCTGCATGGTGTTGCTTGTTGTCAACCGAGGCGGTGACATCTTTAATAATGAGTGTTGCTGCTGCTGCTGCTGCTGCTGCTGCTGTGACTGTGTCCTGATCTAAAAAGCCTGAAGACTGAATATCACTGAGGACGTTGTTTTCCATCAGAACCTGTTAAGTTAATTAGTGATTCGAGTCTGTAGCCAAGACGGATAATTGTGAGACGGGGCTGTAATTACTGATCTCTGATGGGACACATCCCTTAAATAGCTGCCACATATGAATATTTCTAGATTGCTGCATGAAATCATTCTGTGCCTATGACTCGATGCTGAGGGGAGGACAACAGACTCTCCTATCCTCCTCCAGAAGTGTCAGACCTTCAGCTGGGAGTTTTCTAAAGAAACCCTGCCTCGCTTTAAAACACTGTGACGTCGCCACTGACCCAATTCTTAGCAACAAACCCGCGAGCAGCCTCCTGCGCTGCTCTATCTGCATATTTAACCGAGGAGAGAGGAGAGCAGGGAAAGGAAGAAGGGGGAAGAAAGGGGAAGAAACCCGATGCCCCTTCTCAAAGCTCGGATGTACTGACGTATAGTCCTGAACCGCCGTAAATTAGAGCCGAGGATGAACCTCAAGAGCCCCCCTCCCCCCTATGAGTCCTCCTTCTGTCTGTGTGACTAGTCCAATGTGTGCAGCTGATTAATATGCTGCTGTCAGTGAAAGATGTTGGCTCATCACAGAAACAAAGATCCACAGACAAATTGTGAAGTGGGGAGGCTGCATGGTGACGTAATCATACATGTGCATCCATGCGCACTTAAAGTTGTGTTTTTATTGTTGCTGCGAGTCTGTTTGTGTGTGTATGTGTGTTGCATGTTCAGTTCACGCAGCTTGAGTTGAACAGTACAAGAAAAGAGTCGAGTGCCCATTGGTGCGTTTGTATGTAGCCTATGTATGTATGTGTGTGTGTGCGTGTGTTTCATTTCAAAGTTTTTCTATTTGACAACACAAGCAAGTGACAGCAACCAGCAGAGTGGGAGAGAGAATGTGATTCTGTTTGACATGCTGAAATCCAGACTCATCCACAGCTGTCTGTGAGAGCAGCAGACAGAGATATGGACAGAGAGGAAAGATAAGTAGAGCGTAAATGTTCCTTTAACACATCATATATTCCGGGCTATCGCTACGCATTTCATCCCCCTCTATCTCCTCTATCTTGACACACACCATACACCGAGGCCTGGGAGGTACACGACATGAAGCCCTTAGACATATTGTGCAAATTAAGCGCAGTTAAAGATGAAATGTTGCAGTTAAGATGCTATCGGGGCTGTAAACTGTCCTCAGGAATCACAGAGGCCTGTTCCCAGTTGCACATACATCACTCGGGACTGGAGCTATGCAAAGAATTGAGTGTTTTATGGGATGAAATGTATTCTTAATAGAGCATGAATTCATCCCTACATTTTGGCCGTTTGTCTGTCAGAGAAA
This sequence comes from Trachurus trachurus, assembly GCF_905171665.1. Classification (NCBI taxonomy): domain Eukaryota; kingdom Metazoa; phylum Chordata; class Actinopteri; order Carangiformes; family Carangidae; genus Trachurus; species Trachurus trachurus. Next base: position 11,940,304 of record NC_139892.1, on the reverse strand, counting down.
CCTTAAATTGTTTTAAATATCTTAGCAACTCATAAAGAAATGATTAACTTCTTGAGCTTGGGAGCACTCTGTGTGGGTGACAGAATAATGTATTTTAAAGGAATAGTTTTACATTTCAGGAAATATGCATGCAAATGTATATTGGATTTCTATTTCTGACATATATGCACATATAAAATAAAAGCACATGTTAAAATTATGCATGGAGCCTATTAGAAATTGGAACAATACCATAAAGTGATATAGTTACATCTAGTCCATATAAGTATGTAGTGCTTATCTTGTAGACATCTCAAAGCCTGTCAGTTTATATTTATAACTTATAGTCACAGAAGTCTGAAACCTGAGTCTGAGATTCCCAGAATGTAAATATAAACATTTAAATTAATATGGAAATTAAAAGAAAACATTATGTATAAGTTTTACTATTGTTTTTGTTTATGTTCAGAGGTTATATCTCAGTATGGGTGACATATATGGAAACATTTCTCATGTGCCCTACACTTGTGGGGTTACTCTAGCTATGCTTCCTGGTCAAAGACTGAAAAAAGTATGAATAAAAAAAGAAAGTGTAAAATCAATGTCACCATAAGGTTATCAGGTAACCAGTTAAACAAAAACCTTTCATCTTTATATTTTTGTTTTTCATTTTCAAAGATTATTCAAAACAGATGTGGCATTGGATAGTGCTCTGAGCTACGTTTTCTACAGCTTACGGTAACACAGCCAGGCTAGCTGTTTCCCCCTGTTTCCAGTCTTTATGCTAAGCTAAGCTAACTAGTTGCAGCTTCATATTCACTGTGCAACAGAATAACCACATCTCCAAGATATAAGTTGGAAACATTTAATACATTTTGCTATTGCTACAGTTGCTTACTTAGGGGCTCAAACCAGCATTAAACGTTGCTTCTACTGAAGTTGACATGCTAACTTATGTCACGTTCCTCAGATAGCGTCTCATCGTAGCCTCCAATCTGCCCTGAACTTGTAGCACATAACCTCTTGTCCTCCTCACTGCTGTACACTACTACTACACTGATGAAACTGCAAAGACTCAGCGGAAACAGACTGTCAGTGAGACCCACAACAAAACCAGTCACAGTATACTAGCCTATCGATTGAGAGGGTCATCAGTGAGGAATCAATAGACGGATTGAGAAAGATCAATGTTGAAATCCACCTCCAATGTCAAAGCCAATATTTGGACTGAATTGCCTTGGTTACAGTCTCGTTTACACGTGAAACTGTTTCAAGACAGATATGGAAGGAACCTTCAACTGACATATTGGACTTTTAATAAAAGACCAGTTTTAGTTTGATTTATCTGTGTAACGTATCGATCAAACCCTCACATGGAGCGGTTTAATAACTTGGGGATTGTCTATAAAATCCAACTCTGTAATTTTCCGTGACTAAGCTCCTTCTCTTCTTTTTTTTTTTGGGGGGGGGGGTGATAAAACCTGAGGCTTCCTGACAGGCGGCTGACTGGACAAGTCAACAGCGTGTCTCCTGATGGCCTCCGACATCCAACTCCTCCCATATGTGTTGTGCTTTTTCTACAAACTTAAACAGAGCTTCATCACTCTTCCTGTCCAGATGTGCGCCTTATTACACAGGCAGCACATAAGTTTGCAATGCATTAGGGGGGAGTCGGCGTGTCGTACCGTGGCTCAGGACCAAGTGCCTATAACGGAGAAATGTGGGTTACATATGGGGCTAAGTGGGTGTGAAAGAGAATGTTAATCAGTCGAATGCTTTTGTCTGCCTCCGAGGGTGGAGCTGCATATGTGTATGTGTCTGCATATATGGATGCGTCTGTGTATATGTTCCCATATGTTGCCATGCTCAGCAGGGGGGGGCATGTCAGGACATCCTGCATCCAACAGCTGGAGGAGATCAACTGCTATAGGCAAAGCACAGGGGTTGTGGGTGGCAGCTCATCATCACACCCAGCGCACCACCACCACCGCCACCGGACTGAACTATTTTGCACTAATCCAGTGTGGTGAACCAGGACGTCCTCTTCAATCACTCCTGACCGAGCTCATTCCTTCAGAGGACACTGTGTGTGCGAGCTTACTGTAAGTGCAACTCGAGGAGGCGACACCCCAAAAAAAAAAAAAAAAAAAAAAAAAAGGTTGGAAGAGCTCCAGGATTACAAAGCAAGCGTCACTGTAGAGTTTCTGGGCCGCAGTGCAAGTGTTTGTGTTTCTCATTTGAGTCTGGTTTGCGGCAGAGGTTGAGTCAGATGGGAAATATTGGATACTCCCCCCTCTAACCCGGCACTTGTCTCGTAAATCCAGCATCCCCCTGTCATTCTCCTCCTCTTTAAAGCTCTCCCAATGGTGACATTCTGTCTCCTCACCCACTGCCCGCTCATTATTATTTTCTCCTCTTTGCTTTAGTTGCTTTTGTTTCACAATGTCTCTCTCTCTCGCATTCTCCCTCAGTGTCGCTCTCCTTCTCGACACCCTCGTCTCTCTCTCACAGAACAAGAGCTGTTACTCTTCCGCCTCCCTGGAGTTTCCCTCCAATCAGGCCGTCTGGAGTCACAACACTTAAGATACTTTTGGAAATAATTAACACCCCGGTATAAGCTCCTCGAAACAAAGCTTATGCATCGCTGATGAAGATGAAGCTACAGTATGTGTGTGAAGAGAGAGAGGAACGTGCTTTTCCAGTTACACAATCCACACACTTTCTGTACGATGTGACATATTTGTCACTTTCACACGTACAGGTATGCAGCATCTCTACATCACCCACTTCTGTTCCAAGTTCAAATGAAATTAAAACTGATTTTTGCATGGAAATTTGCATCTATACTCACATTGTGGATCAGAATATTTTCATTTTTGCAGTTTGCTTCCTCTGTCAACTTGTAAACACTGCTGGAACTGGTCTTCAGGTTGAATATCTGGAGGATGTTTAAAAAAAGAAAAAAAAATACCGTAATTCCGACCATAGGAGGCAAAAACTGTCAGAATGATGGGGCATTTGATAGAAAATTTAGTGCCTTGCCATTTAGACAATTAGAGCCCTACGTCGGACTGGTGGTTGCCCCCCGCCCTTAGGTTGCTAGCTCCCAGTCAGCAATGTTTATTTAGCTTATCTAGCTGAGTAGTTTCTTTGTGATATGCAAAACAAATGACATATAGTAAATAAAAGACTTTAAAAGCTTAAAGTTGAGTATTTAAGTGGCTGCGACAAGCTTCATCGCAAATTTGAAAAAGTCATGAATGGGGAAGATTCAGACACTAGAGTAAAACAAAAAAATATTAACTTTATCAGTCAAATTAATTACTGTAGCTTCCTGAACCAACAACAGGGATCTACTGATTTCTTTTCACTATAGGGTTTTTAAGGGAGAAGAAATTCAATAAATGGGTCTTGAAAGTTATTACATCCATAAATAAAGTCACTTAGTGGGAAAAACACAAACGATAATCCTAATATCAGTCCACTGCTGCTACGAAAAACACCCACACTGAGGATTAAATCTCAGATGCTCTCTCCAGAAAAATGCCCTAAAATGGTTTTATCCCTCCTTTGAAAAATAACACAGTAACTCTTGTATCATTATAGTTTATATTTCCGCTCAGAAAAAAAAAGAAGTCAGGAGAATTCAAAGCACGCAAGTATGAATGTTAGTTTACAAATGTGGCCGTTTCTGCCCACATGCATTTCTCCTTCATTTTCAAGCGTAAGTATACTTATTATTTGGTGTGTGCGTGTGTGTGTGTGTTTGAGTGTCTGTGTGTGTGTTTGTGGGTGTGGGGACCAACTCCTGATAATTACAGAGAGACAGCAAGTGGCTTTGTGCAGCTCTACTTTGGCCATTCAGTCCAACACAACCGTGACGGGCAGTCGGACCATTCAACAAGCGCTCAGAAGGCCTGCATTCATGCATGGCCCTTTGAATTACACACACACAAAAAGACACACACAGACACACACACACACACAAACATATACCATATGCAAACACATGGATATGAAGATACAATCTGAAAGCATGGACTCAATTTTACCCTTATTCACCCCAACATACACACACACACACATAACTTTGCTCTGCTGGTTTCTGTTGTATACATATTCACTTAGATATAAACACATATGAAACAGGAGACACTGGTGATTCAATCAGCAAAGAGAAACACACACACACACACACATGCACACATTTTCAGAGGCCCTCAAATGCAACCCTTTCCTTGTTTTGTCTGCAGTGTAGCTAAGTAGAATTTGTGCTAAAATAACTTCAAAGGCTCTGAAGAAGGGGCCACTCCGAGGAGTATGGGTAATTAGGACTGTGGAGCGAGAGAGAGAAAAGAAAAGAGAGAGGGAGAAGATGAGTGAAAGAGGGGAAAGGGAGAAGGATCCTCTCAGCCACAATGGATGAATAGGAGGAGAGAGACGGTTTGGAGAGAAACGACAAGGGGAGGGAGGGGAAACTGGGAGCACTTCATGATAACACTTGAATGCACACACACACACATATAAACACATAGCCAGATTGGTGGTGTGATAACGCGCCACGAGACAGGAAATTTTGGCCGTGGAATTTACTCCCAGGTGTAAACACGACGCAGACATACAAACACTGATGTAGACCAAAAAGGCAGACATTTCCACCCCGGACTCACTCTCACTAACACACACATACACACACACGCACACACACACACAAAGTGCTCCTAATGGCAACGGTGCAAACAGCAGTGTGTTTCCAGTCAGCCGTGCAGCCGGTCCACCCAGCCGTCGCATCGCAGGAGCACCCGGCCACCACCAGCTAATGCACTGCAGCTATTTATAGCCCATAAACTACACTAAACATGTCAGGATTGTCCCTTATTGCCACTTGTACAAACAGAGTCAGATTAGCAAAATGCTATTGTCAACAAAATTAAGCTCAGTGCCTGTTCAAACGTATGTGTGTGTGGTTTTTTTGTGTGTGTGCGTTACATTTATTTGAAACTCCGAACAAATTTGGGCTAACGGAGAGAGTTTCTGCCTGCGAGGATTGTTTACCTAAAAATAAAGTCAATACCTCAGTAAACAATGAAGTGAAACTGGAGAAAATGGAGCTGAAGCCTGGGAAGGAGAAAAGAGGGAATCAGTGTGTGTGTGTGCGTGTCTGTGTGTGTGCATGTGTGTGTTTGCTGTTGTCTGTCTGTGAGTGATGAAGGAGAAAGTGGATGCAGAGAGAGGGGTGAGAGTGCCCTCTGTTGACTGCAGAGGGTGCAGCACATTGTTGCCACACACACACACACAGACACACACATATATGCACATAAGAGAGTGTTTAGGTGCTGTTTAGTCTGCAGGCTAACACACAAACACACACACACACACATTCACACTCTCACAGCACCGCAAACCTCAACAACATGCACATAGCAAAGATAAAATCAGCTACATCCAAAACTGGAGCGTAAAGTAAAGACTGTGGTGCAAGGGGGGAAGCAAAAACACAAATCTATGCATGTGTGTTTGTGTATAAGTGTACGTGTGTATATGTGTGTGTGTGTATGTGTGTGTGTGTGTGTATGTAAAGCGCGGTGGAACGTCAGGCCTGCTGCAGATCTCTGGACCCCTGCTGAGCTGCAGCTGCCTGAGTGACATGTGCTGCTTGAGCCCTAAAGCCCCTTCAACTAAAATCACTTATCCTCACCCAACAAACCACACACACACACACATATATACAATCACACACACTGAGAGACACACATACACACACATATACATATATGCTGTCCATCTGCAGTTGTCTAAATTGAAACGGTTGGACACCGGAGCAGCTTCCTGTTGGGATCAGAGTTTGATGGATGACGTCAGCTGCTCAAATCCATGTTTTGCCGTTTTGCTCCTTTAACCGTCCTGTTGTCCTCCTGGGTCAAGAAAGGAAGGAAGGAAGGAAGGAAGGCAGGAAGGACGAAGGGATAGAGGAAGGAAGGAAGGAAGGAAGGAAGGAAGGAAGGAAGGAAGGACAAACGGAAAGAAGGAAGGAAGGAAGGAAGGAAGGAAGGAAGGAAGGAAGGAAGGAAGGAAGGAAGGAAGGAAGGAAGGAAGGAAGGAAGGAAGGAAGGAAGGAAGGAAGGAAGGACAAACGGAAAGAAGGAAGGAAGGAAGGAAGGCAAATAGGATTGTGGAAAGAAGGAAGGGAAAAGGGAAGCAAAGAAAGATGGAGGGAGGGAACAGATCAGGTCAATTGGATCAAAAGAGGAAGGAAGGACGAAGGAAGGGAGGAAGGAAGGTAAAAAAGGATTGTGGAAAGAAGTAAGGGAGAAAGGAAGGAAAAAAGGGAGGATGGAGAAAGGGAACAGATTGGGTCAATTTGACCCAGAAGGACATCACGGCGTCTGTTTGGCTCCTCCTTGTGTCCCATCAGGTTGGGTGCTGTTGGATTTTGAAGCCAAACTATTCCACAAAACAAACACTAATAAACCGTGGGTAAGTGTTTTGGGGAGGGGGGAAGGCTTTAAAATGAGTCGTCAGTTAATCATGGTTTGCACTGCGGGGGTTTTTCACCAGGGAGGCGGTTGGCAGAGGTGAACTCCTCTGATCTGAGTCATGGAAAATGAATGAACAACCTGCTGGCATTAAAAAATCCAGTCGAACTGCTTCCATATCTGTTTGTGCAGTGACTTTTTCAGCACACAGCCCCACCTGAAGATGACGGATGGAGCCATTTGTCCTCACTTTTCCCACACTGGGGTTTCTCTCTTCTCACCAACATCGCAGGCGGCTTATCTAATTAACACCAACAACAACATTTCATTTCATTATAGCTCTAATCTGACTCTGACACTTTTCAAGTCCATGGAACGAAGGAAGCTCAGTTTCTTCTTCTTCTTCTTCTGGTGCAGCCTTGTTCGCTGTAATTAGGTGCATAAAATGGAAATAAAAAACTCTTGATCCCTAAAAAACAGACTGCAGATCACAGCTATGTGCAGTAAAAGTAGAAATGACTCAATACAACCCCACAAAGAGTAAACTTTAAATGCCGATTCCAACATCAAAGTGGAATGAAAAACAGTTGTGATGATTGTTTATTATCCAATTTTCGCAAAAGTTAAAAACATTATGCTTTTATGATATAATGAATTCAATTCCTATAATCTGGACTTGTAGAGACAACAGATACAATGGATAGATGGACTAAACAAAGAGGAAACATGATTACGTCTTTTCAGATTTAGCTAAAGATGACCTTTTATTGTAGAAACTGTCCAATATAAGAGTAAAGAAATTAACAAAACCTACCCTGTGTAAAACAATATGGAAAGTTGAACCAGGAAGCAAAGCCGGCATTTATTCTAGTTTTAGGGGGAAAAAAAGTTTCAACAGTTAGTTTTATTTTCCAAATATATGTTAAATATGTGGCATTTAAAAAACCACCCTGACTCCTCGTGTTGCTCCGTAGCTGCCAGCTGGTGGTGTTTGCTGATGATGTGTTCGAGCCGAGCGGCTGCGATGGCCACAGCTGCAGATGAAAAAAACCCGGGGGGGATTTGTCAGCACCGCTTACATGCAGATTGCAAAACGATGGCAAAGTCACACTGCAGAAATGATTGTCAGATCGTCACTTTGCATAGATGCACTTTTCTGAGTCTGGGGCCACAACTGTGATGTGTATTTTATTTGCAACTTTAATGAAAGAGGGGGGGAGAGATTCTGAGTTGGTGACTGATAGAGGGGAAACATCAGTGTTACCTCCATTAGGCTGCTGGTATAATGACTATAATGAATATTTAGCAGAGCATCATTGAATCATTCACCAGTTGAATGCCACTGCTGCACATTTCTGTCATGTCTTCACTAATTGATTCTTTGGCTCCAAACTGATATGTTCTTTCATCGCTCCCCTCCCCACCCCCAGGTTCACACATACACACACACACACACACTCACATAGAGACACACACATCACCTGTACAAACAAACAGACGCACACAGACAGGTGGCGTCATCTGGGTGACGAGATGACAGTGAGACGGTGAGTCTGGCTCCGAGGGGGGGCGTCTGCTGTCATATTTAGCACACACACACGCACAAACACACCTGTTAACACTGCTGCGGCCTAAAAACCCTTCTTCCCCTCAATGTGACATTCCTCACGTTGCTAATTGGAGTGACGGATCCTGCGATCACTGACTTTGATGTTTGACAAGACAAAAGTAATTACAGCTATTCAAACCCCATGTTGTGACTGGATTGTTGCTCTGATCCACAGAGTGGCTCAGTTTTTTTTTTTTTTTTTAATTCCTCAAACCGGTAGACTCTGCAGATGTGAGTTTTCATCCAGCCGTGGTGGTGATAAGCTCTGTGAGCTTGTCATAGCAGTGCCCTGGGTTGGAGTTCGTCTTCTGTGAAATATCCAAATGTCACTTTTCAATCCCCCCTCCTCTTCCCTCCTCTTCCCTCCTCCCTCATCCTGTCTTCCTCTGTCATCCCCCTCTCCCTATTCCTTTCCATCTCTCACTGTCACTGTTCTTTCTGTCTCTTTCTTGCCTTTTCCTGCCATTCTCTCCTTCTCTCTTTGCCTCTTTGATGTTAGTGCAGCGCTGACACAGACCCACTCCAGACCTGACTCCACTTGAATGTTAATGATGCTCCTAGATTGTGGATGTGTTTGTGTTTGCCTGCATCCTGCAACTGTTGTGCATGAATGGATGTGGATGGATGGATTCATTCATTCATTCACGGTGCACAAACAAGGTTGTGTTTGCAAGAATTTGGCTTGTAGAGGAAAGTTTTTGGATTCACGCTAAATCAACACCTTAAATAAGCTGCTAGGCAAAGAAAGCAAACACGAATCAAACACCTCTGAATTGATTATTGATAATGTCTTGGTGAATGATTCTGCAAAAATTGCAAATACTTTTAACAACTATTTTATAGACAGTGTGCTTGAAATAACAAGAACATTTACACCATCAGCTAGTGTACCTCGACCTATCAGCAACGAACAGCCCATCTTTCAGCTAGCCAAGATAACAGAGACGGAAGTCAAAAAGCTAATTGGAGCGCTCAAATGCTCCAAAACAAAAGATGCATATGGTATGGACACAAATTTTATAAAGTCTCATTCCCATGATCTGTGTAAACCCATTATGCATCTGGTTAATCTATCCATTAGCCAAAACAAAGTCCCGTTAGCCTGGAAGGTGGCTTCGGTGACTCCCGTCTTCAAATCTGGCTCCAAATCACTGGAAGCTAATTACAGACCCATCAGTATTCTTCCGGTGATTTCTAAGATAGCTGAAAAATGGGTTGCGAATCAACTGATCAGGCATCTAGATGAGGGTCCCACTCCACTGCACCCAATGCAGTTTGGCTTCAGGGCACACCATTCCACCGAGTCAGCCAATTGTATGTTCATTGAAAAAATCAAGTGTTTACTGGACAAAACATCATGTGTCAGTGCGGTGTTTCTTGACCTTAAAAAGGCATTCGACACCGTTGACCATCAAGTACTCTTAAACAAGCTCACGTTTTTTAATTTTTCTCATAACACAATGCAATGGTTTGAATCATATCTGGCGAATAGAACACAATGTGTAGCTGTCAACGGGGTCAAATCGCCTTTCCGGTCATCTGTTGTTGGGGTCCCCCAGGGTTCGATCCTTGCGCCATTGTTGTTCTCGCTGTACATAAATGACCTCCCTGATACGTGTCCAGACATCAACATCCAGATGTATGCAGACGATGCAGTTATTTTCACCCACGGCTCAAACTCTGACATCACCTCCAATAAGCTCAACAGTGCCCTGGCCAGGGTCCAAGACTGGCTGAATAATAACTGCCTCCTGCTCAATACAACTAAAACTGTGTGTATGAACTTCACAAAACGCCCAGTGAACCAGAGCAGATCCAAAGTATACATTGGAGGAGTAGAACTTGAACTAGTGGAGCAGTTCAAGTACCTTGGTATCACGCTAGATGCAAATCTTACATTCAAAAAACACATCAAAAAAGTGGCGAATACATTACGATTCAGCCTGCAGAATTTTAAACAAATCAGGCCCTTCATCTCGTCTGTAGCAGCTAAATCTTATCTTCATTGTATGATTTTATCTCACATTGAATATTGTTTTGTAATATGGTCGTTCGCTGGTGTCACCACACTGAAACCGATTGAACAGTTGTATAAAAGAGCTGTTAAGGTATTCGCCAAAAAATCTCTTTCCTCTCATTACTGTCCAATTTTTGAGAGGCACAATTTTCTGAGCTTTGAAAACCTTAGGAGCTTTAAGAATAGCTGTCTCATCTATAAAACCCTCAACGGACTGGCCCCCCCCCCGTTGAGGGAATATTTTAGACGGAGAGACAACACACTTAGCACCAGATCTGCCTCCAGAGGGGACTGCGAGGTGCCATTTAGACGAAGCCAAATAGGCCAAAACTCTTTAACTGTGAAGGGCGGTACTTGTTGGAACAGTCTACCAACCCCAATTAGAGACAGCCCCACGTTTAATGCATTCAAAAAACAGCTCAAAACATGGCTACTGTCCCACCAAACTTGCACCCACGTCTGAAATACTGACTAATTAGCACTTTCATACAGTACCACTGTAGCTCTTATTTCTTCTTATAGCATATCCATTTTTGTAAATTATTGTGTAGCTACCCCTTTTAAATTGAGGCAGATATCATTATCTGGCCTTTCATTTCTTATTGTTAAAATGGCTGCTAATTTTGCACACTACCTCTGTTACCACGGTGATTGTCACTATTGTTGTTTATGTGTATATATATATGTATGTATATATGTGTGTATGTATGTACATGCATATGTATATATATATATTTTTTTTCTTTTTCTTTTTTTATTCCTTTTTCTTTTCTGTTCTTTTCTTTCTCTGCAGGGGGCAATGCGCCGCCTAGCATTGTCCCCTGCACTGTTATTATTATTATTATTTTAGTTTTTGTTTTTCCATTTCATTTTTTTTTTTTTTTTTTTTTTTTCTTTATTATTATCATTGTTTCTTGTTCATTATTTATTCATTTGTTGTCTTTCCCTGCAGGTGGTAATGCGTTACCTAGCATTATCACCTGCACTGTTATCTATCCATTTTTATTTTATTTTATTTTGTTTATTCATTATTATTCCTCTTTTATTTTTTGTGTTATTTTTCTTCTCTCTCTCTCTGCAGGTGGCAATGCGTCGCCTAGCATTGTCACCTGCTGAGTAATCTGCAACACTGTAATTATAACTGCTGCTATACCCCTTACGGAGGTTATCTTCTATCGTCTTAAATGTTTATTGTTTTTAAATGTCTGATTGTAATTCTATTTATTTAAGTGTCATGGGACTACGGATGGAAACTAGCTCCTAGCTAAATCCGACATATTTACTGCAATTAATTGTTGTTTTTTGTATGTTCATGAATATGTGAGGTCCCATTCCAAATAAACCTTTAAATAAAATAAAATAAAAAACAAAATTTTCTTCTATGCCGTATTTAACAACCGTTCTGTTATCTTACCAATGCTTTATTGAATCCATAGAAAATGTAGCCTTTAAAAAAAATAATTTACATAGCCTACGCCCTATGAGCAGCGCTGAGTTGTCAGGCTAGATTGGAGGCTACAGCGATTCGCTATCGGAAATTGACGAGGCTAAGTTGTTAGTGTGCTAACATGAATAGAAGAAACAACATCAGCCTTGTTTTGCACCCCTGGAGCAAAGCAATACAGTTTTGTCTACTTTTCAAGACTGGTAGGTTAGCCTCTATAGTAATAGCAAAATGTACAAAACTCCTTTAAGTTCATGTTTTGGTATTTAATCCTGCATTTCTTTTTGTTGTTGTTGTTGTTGTTGCCTCATGTTTACATTCACAAAAAAAATCTCTCTAGCAACAACATCTTTATGGACAGAGTCAGCAATAAGCTTAATTTACATAGAAGTGGAGCCTATAGGCCTGTCGTTGGTGGAAGCTAAAAGTGTTGCCAAAGGAACTGTATATCCTGTTATAAAGTCAATGATGCATTTACAGCAAAGACAAATAAGGGGGAAAAAATATGAATGTTGCTTTAACATGTGTTTACAAAGTGTTCAGTGAAGTCTCACAGCTTCCTCTTGCTACAACATTTCCTTTGTCCTTGAAGAAATCATTTTCAGCAGCATTTTCTGCAGTGGGATCATTACATTAGTGTGTTTAATTTAGTTAGTAAATGGGGAAATAAGTGAAAAACGGACCCCTGATAATCAGTGCAAGAACACTTTTAGAAAAATCCATACGTGTGTTTATTTTTTGGGCCAAACTGCGCTGGTGGATTTGACGTTTTCCACATGTGTCCGTGCTGAGTCCCGTTCCCAGGTCTCTACAAGGTGGAAAACTCTGGAACACACCGAGAGCATGTCGGGCTGCATCCAACTTTCCCTCCTCAGGCCTCCACTCGAGGGACCGGAGCAAAAAGTTTAGTGAAAACACACATGCATTCTTTACACTTTCTTACATCCAGCGTTCACAGGGCAACAGACGCAGACACGGAGGTGAGATCTTAACTCACTGTCCATTTATCTTGCGTAACGCACACATCCCTGACCCCGCACGTAATCCACAGAGCCGAGGTGTAACCAACATCTTGTTGCTTCCAGGATCTTTGTTCTCTTTTCCCAAAGCTGTTGTTTTGCCTTTGTATCCTCTTAACCCTTCTCTCCTCACTTGCATCCCCCTCTGAGAACAAGGTTAAGTTTGATTTTTTTTTTTTTTTTTTGTCCATTATCAGCGCCTGTTTCCTCTCATTTCCACATAAACGGCTTGTCAGTCGTTGGCACGGTGCCACAACCAATGCCAGTCTTTGTAGCTCTTCCAGGTGGGTGATTTATGCGTGGCAGTGAGCCCCCAAAGCGCCACCGAGCCTCTGTCGTCTTCCTTCTGCCAGGCTTGGCCCCCGATGGGATATAAATCCTTCTCAGGCGCCGCCACTGACGCCAGTGAAACAAACAAACTTTTTCTCTTCTTGTGTTTTTTTTACTTGGCAATACATTCTCTGTGTTTTCCCGAAACTTGATTGATTAATTTCATCTTCTACCCCACCCAACCCCACCAGCACCGCCTCCTCCTTTCTCTGTTTTTATTATCCATCACTTATTTTTAATGGCACAACTTTTTAACAGAAAAAACTTCTGGCATTGCGGTACAGTAAATTTAATTGGAAAGAACATCAAAAAAAGCTACACTGATTGATTTTATCAGCATTGATCCAAACCAGATTTCGGCATTGATATAGCTGACAGCTGATGTTTTGTGGAAAATTTTCAGACTTTTAAATCTCACCATGCAAAATATTCCATTGAAATTTAGATTTTCCACCAGAATTTTTTTTTGTCTTGTCATAACAGGAAAGCACTCTTGGAAGTGATGTGTTTGTTGCAGCATCAATTGCCTCAAAGCGGCTGTTTGTCAGTTTTCTCTGCCACTTGAACGTGGTTTTCCTGTCATGGTGGTGACTGTGGCTTCATGAGAGTGTCAGCCATTGTTGTCTTTATTATACATGAGGTTATAATGGGTCCTCTGAGCACTGGAGACCGAAGGCTACAGTTGCAACTGGAACATGTAATGATGGCCCCGGCTGTTTGTGGTTCTATGGGTTTGCTGGGTTATTTTTACTTTCAGGCCTGATCTTGTGCTGGTCTCCTGGTTTTAGGTTTGCAATACCTGACTTCCTGGTACGTACCTGCAACTCCATCCAAAATCCAGGCTTCCTCTGCCTTTTCTCTCTTTCAGTCTCCCTGGGTGGCTGAGCTGTGGATGATGTTGTTTGTTTGTGGACCTGGTTTGTTTGTTATGTGTGGACCTTGCTTGTTGTTGTGGCCGGGGCAGGCCCTTACAAGTGTTCTGGTTAGGGTTAGGCAAGATGGTTTAATTTTATTGTATTGGTTTATTTGACAGGGACAGTGCAACACTGATCAACAAACTTTAAAAGAAACTGCAAGTGAGCCAGAGTTTGAGTTAGGCCAGATGTTACAGGCAACCTAAGAACCAAAAAAGGTTAACAATTAAGCAATGCATTCAAATACAGCTGAACTTACACATCAATTTACCCAGTAAAATATCATAATAACAAATAAGACATGTACATAACAACAGCTTATGAGGTGACACAGCAACACTGGGATGCATACATAACATGCAGACAAGGGGGGAAAAGTAGGCATATATAGCACATAGGGCTATAACATTAGCACAAACAGTAACAGACATTAAAAAGCAGGACATTAGCATGCTAACTTCACTAGAGGATGTGATAGAAATATTAACATTGAAGTTTCTTTCTGAGTTTGTTGCTCAAGTAAACAGATAGCTCCTTTAAATTTGACCATTGTTATTATCACTGGGCTTGAATTATGGAAAATATCAGATGCAGAATTGAGAAACGTCATCTATCTGTTCCCCCCTGTGCTTTGCTGTGGAACTCAGTGGTGTCATGACACACAAGTGAACCTGATTAGGACACTGGTATGAAAATTATGACCAAAACTGAGAGGGTGAGGAGAAGTGGGGGGAAGGTTGAGTGGAAGAGCAGCAGACAGAGAGAGGCTAATGGGCTCAAACTGTCCTGATCCCTCCATTTTCACCAGAGGGGTCAGCTGAAGACACTCTGCTTCTAATTGTTTCCATGCCATGAGTGTCACACACACACACACACACACACTGAACACGTGTAATTTTGTTATTTTCACTCCCTGTATAACACTGAAAAACAACTGAGTCATATATTAAGGTCATGCAGTCTATACATCCATCCACATAGCATCACCACAACACACACTCACACACACACACACACACACATCATGAAATAAACATGCAGGTTGCGTTTGTTTTCCCTTTGTTGTCACAGTCTGAGTGAGCTGTGCAAAGTGCTGTGCTGTAATTTTAATGATATTTATGACCGTGCAGGCGTGCACACACACACCTGTGTCTGCAGCTGTCAAGTCTGACTCACATGATGTATGAAGACATGCACACACACATACTAATACACACACATACATACATGCATACAGAGACCTACACTCCAATGGAAACATACACTACAGCCGATGCAGTATGCATGTCGGAGTAATGGATGGGGATGGCGAGTGGAGTTACTGCAGATGGGCTTTCAGGGAGAAACAGAGGGAAAGAGGGATCAGCACAGACTGGAGGGAGGTCAGAGGGTAGAACAGCGTGAAAATCCTAAAACACTGCAAAAGGAAATTTGGACAAAAAGATGGAAATAATTTAAGATGGAACAAAAAAGTAGAGACAGGAGGAGGTAATAGTGGGGTGAAAAAGAAGTAGAGGGAGGGCTGTGGTTGGAGTTTCACACTACAGAATAATAGATGGGTATCTGTGTGTGCATGTGGGATTGTGTGTGTGTGTCTGTGTGTGTGTCTGTGTGTGTGTATTCCCTCTCGCTGGGACCAGATGAAGTATTCCTCAGTGTCCGTGGCAATCGACCAGAGCAGCGCAGCTCCAATGATGGATTCCACCGCACTAATCGCTCCTCCGATGCCTTCTGTTTCTCTCACACATACTTTGCTTCACTCTCATTCATTCATTTATCTCTCTCCTTCTTTTTCCCTCCCTCACTCTGAATCTTCTCACTCATACCCCCACCATCCACCCCCCACCCCCCACCCCTTCCTCCCTCTCTCCCAACACTGCGGCACACAAACAGAAACAAATCACAGATTTAATGAAATTAATTTGGGAGGGAAAGCTTTTGCCGGAGGAGCGTTTGTTTCGCTCTCCTGACAGCTGCCGCAGTGGCGCACCTCGGTCACCTGAAGCCACTGACTCTGACACGACCACAGACGACTTCCTGTAAAAGGAGAAAAGTTCACACACTTCACAAATGGAAAAACTGCATCCAGGCCAAATTTACCCTTTGGGGGAGGATAAAACTTAAGGGCTGTGGTTCCTGAAATGCAGCGTGGGGTCCTTCAGAGGGGATCCAGCATCTCCACTGTGTGCATGAACATCCTGAAGTTGAAATGATCTTGTTATATAGTTTCCTACCTGGGAAATAGTTTGGTTAAGTGACTCCTGCCTATATGGAAAGTCTTTAAATGACTTCTTTTGGTTCAGGATTAGACTCTGGGAATCAATCTGGATCAGGGGTGGACTGCATGGCCATCTGGTATATACCGGTGTCGACTGTTGGGCCGATGCCTAATGGGCGCTGGTCAGCAGGTGTTTTTTTTTTTTCCTCCACAGAACTGACCGGCCACTTATTTGGCTGACTGGCCAATCGACACATCCAACTGGTTAATTATCAGTCAATCAGGGGCTGTCAATCACCAGAGTACTGGATGGGCTGGGCTAATGACAATGAGTTTCACAGCAAGGCAAATTAGTGAGCCAGCCAAGTCTCAGGTGGCGACATGATAAACAACCTCTAGCATAAAGCGGCAAATAATAAAAATGAAAGCATTGCTAGCAGTCAATAGACCAAAAATGCCAGGGCTGATTTTTTTTTTTTGCCTCAGTCTACCCCTGATCTGGATTAACTATAAATTAGTTCGGCATAACAACATTAGATGCAGAGAGAAGAACAGACACAAACAGAGTTGTGTTGGTTAGCAAAACCCCGAAATCCCATAAAAGCATGAATTGTTGTTTTGTTTTAAACAGAAATGGAAATACTTTTATGAAGTTTCACTGAAGTTTGGTGGGAAAAGGTCAAAGCAACAGAGAAAGAAATGAAGTGAGGTTCTACGAGGTGTTTGGTGGAGATGTGAACCCTGCAGAGGTCAGCAGTGTGGTGACCTGCTGTGCGCTGTGGCTTCACTGAACTCTGTTATAAAACAATGTGGCACACCGATCGTTTGCCATGTTTGCCAGTTTTTTCTTTTATTTTTCCCCTTTCGCCATCAGTCGCCACGATTCCGTTCACAAATTCAACACAAACAGTGTCTGGGAAAAGAGGGGGAAAAACGATTAGCGCCGGTGAACTTCTCTTACACCGTATAATTTCATCTTCCCGACCTGTCAGCGCCGAACCGGCCTTGACCAAGAAGAACACGCTCGCTCCGACTTCCCATCTGCCCCCGAAGCCAGTTCATAACTCTCATGTGTCTTGCAATCAAGCACAGAAAGTAATGAGTCCTGCTGCTGCTGCGTAAAAGTACCCCACCCACCCCCCCCATATCTGTTCCTAATGGGACGTTCTTTACGATGCCATCTCACCAAACAGGAATGTGTGGTCTAACACTGGTTTACGGGAAAAGAGCAGGATCCAGTGCCATCAGACTACACTTTAATTTGTCCTCCTGGGTCAGGGAAGGAAGGACGAAGGGGAGGAAGGAAGGAAGGAAGGAAGGAAGGAAGGAAGGAAGGAAGGAAGGAAGGAAGGAAGGAAAATGGAGAGATGGGAGGAAAGAAGGAAGGGAAAAAAGAAGGTAAGATGAAAAGATTGGGTCAATTGGGTCAAAAAGGAAGGAAGAAGTAAGTAAGGAAGGAAGGGAAAAAGGATTGTGGAAAGAAGGAAGGAAAGAAATATGGAGGGAGGGAACAGAATGGGTCAATTAGATCAAAAGAGGAAGGAAGGAAGAAGAAGTCAGGATGAATGGAAAGAAGCAAGGAAAGAAGGACGGAAGGAAGGGAAAAAGGAAGGAAAGAAAAATGGAGGGAAGGAACAGATTAGGTCAAGGAAGGAAGCAGAAGGAAGGAAGGAAGGAAGGAAGGAAGGAAGGAAGGAAGGAAGGAAGGAAGGAAGGAAGGAAGGAAGGAAGGCAAGGCAAGGCAAGTTTATTTGTATAGCCCGTTTTTACAAACAGTTTGTCTCAAAGGGCTTCACATAGCATCATAACAACATCCTCTGTCCTTAGACCCTCACATCAATTGAGGAAAAACTCCATGGAAAACCCTTTTAACAGGGAAAAATTGGAGAAACCTCAGGGTGAGCAACAGAGGAGGGATCCATCACCCAGGATGGACAGACGTGCAATAGATGTTGTTACATACAAGAAAAGGAAGGGGAAAATGATTGTGGAAAGAAGGAGGGGAGAAAGGAAGGAAAGAAGGAAGGATGGAGGAAGGGAACAGATTGGGTCAATTCGGATCATACATGTCTTCTCTGTATAATGATCTTCTTGCATGTGGTCGGTTTGGTGAGTGTGTCCTCGCTGCACAAAGGCCCACAGTTCCTGCAGGACCCCTGGGTGTGAGCTGGATGTACATGCTGACAGGGGGGAGAGATGGAGGGAGGGAGGAGGAGGAGTGGAAGGAGTGGGAGCAGGACAGCGGGTGGGGTGGTACAGGGTCTCCTCTGATCTCCCATAATCCCCCGCTTTATTTTGGACCCACTCAAAAGCTCTTGCTTGAACAAATACACACTTTTCCGACTTGTCTAGCTTTTCAAGACACCCACCCACACCCACCCAATCGCTCTCTCTTTCCTCCTCCTCCTTGTTTCTCTTTCTGCTTTTCTCCTATCTCCTCTCATCCCTCTATCCCGAGACGAGACCCCATAAGGCGCCTGTCACTGGCACTGTTTTCCTTCTTTCATTTTTTCGCCTCCTCTGTTTGTTTTCCAAAATAAAAGGCCCATTGAGCAGTGCGGTATAAGTGTGTGGTTGTTTTTGCTCTTGCCAGTCGAGCCTTAATGACCTGAGCTCCACTCTGCCCAGCTGTCTCCACTCTGCATCAGCATTAAATCTGCACAAAGGCTACAGGACCACCCCAATGGGTCACACACACACGCATACACACGCACACTCTCACACACACACATTCGTCCCTCACCAGGTAATTATGAACCAAGGGAGAGAACAAGAGAACAGTCATCCTCTCCTCTCCCCCCTCTCACCTCCTCTCTGTCTTTACTTCCACACTTCCCTAAGTCTATTCCCAAGGTTGAACACAGTAGCAATAAGTGTGTGTGTTTGTGTGTGTGTGCATTGGGGGGGGGGGGGTAAAGCAAACTTTGTGAATTATGAGGAGCAGGAGAGGCGCTGCACTGCAACTTAAAGAGCTGAGTTAGCAGGTAGGAGACAATGCACCTCGGGGAGACGGTGGCGGGGAGAGAAATGAAAGCCTGGAGACCAAATCAAGACCTCGAGAATCTCATTCAGTGGAAGAGAGGAAGTGAGGAAGCGCACCGTTCAGGCTGAGACACAATAAAAACAAGTCATGTGCAGGTAGGAAAAGAAAGAGAAGGAAGAAAAAAAAGACACTGCTGGTGATATTTCATGTTCACATCTCTGGATGTTGTTGTTGCGAGGTGTTTTTCTCAAGTTGAGATGTTTCTGTTGGCTTAATCGAGCACCTAGTAGCACTAGTGGCAGTAATCTACTACTAGTGCCACTAGTATAGTTTTCCAGAGGGAGACTGAAGCTTTTTTCAAAACTCAAACTAAAAATATCAGATTATACCACTTTCCCTTGGTCAACTGAGGTCCAGTATGATAAGTATGATGGTCTTTTAACTCTTCTCTAGCCATACAGTATGTGTATTATGATGTCACGTTTTTTACGCACAAAGTCACGTGATCATGCCTTTTAGCCAACATGTCACAAGAAACGGAACGGTACATGGCCATATAACATGAAAAAATGCTCCAGCAAACTATGTATAAACAAACAAACTAATGTCAGCCCTGTTCAAAGGAAGGCATGACTGTTCTCATAATAATTGGAGGAAATTAAAAAAATTTTTTTTTTACATTTTTTGATTAATAGCAGTTTTTCAACATTTTTTATGATAGATATTAGCGGTCCCTTACTAAAACAGGCCATGAAAGGGTTTAATAATAAAAAATATTGATGAAATTACACTCATTCATTGGAAGACACCTAACCCTAAGCAACAGAAAAAAAATTGTAATACCTGGTTTTACTTTGACGTGGTACGTCAGAATCTCATTCAGAGGAAGAGAGGAATTGAGGAAGTGAGGAAGTGCACCGTTCAGGCTGAGACACAATAAAAACAAGTCATGTGCAGGTAGGAAAAGAAAGAGAAGGGGGAAAAAAAGACACTGGTGATATTTCATGTTCACATCTCTGGATGTTGTTGTTGCAAGGTGTTTTTCTCAAGTTGAGACGTTTCTGTTGGCTTAATCGAGCACCTGCGCTGCAAAAAAACGGCTCCAGACTTTGTGTGTGTGTGTTGTCAGAAGTGCAGTATAGCATTGCAACAGCTCCTGTCACCGGGAACTAAAGTGTTAGAGTGTCATTTTATTTTGATAGTCTGCTGTTGGGTTTGACAGTGCATCAAAGCTGCAGACATTCAGAAGTGGCTGTCATCGTATTTCAGCACGGCTATTCACACAAGTCAGCTGCTGTTTTCTTTACACCGAGCTTCGACTTATCACACACAACATGTTAGGTCACAGTGCAGTAAATTTAGTGGGATACACTGACTCTGTTTTGTGCAGAAGATATTTAGATAGCACTACGGTGGCCCTGAGTGCTCAATGCATTCAGATATAGAAGGAAACACATGCAAAGACACACATATAATGCAAATTCAGTCCTACAGCACAACAAAAGTGTTTCCAGGGGACACTAAAAGGTGATGCACCATGCTGGGACTTATTGTTCAAGGTCGAACCAAGACATATGAAGTAAAGGTTGTCCCTGCAGGTTTCACCACTTACTTCCTTTTAGGTTATTAATATTCTGATACAAGTTGGATTCAAACCCTATAGCCGGACCACCACAGGTGGGATTAAACTTCATGCTGCTTCTGTCTGCACTTATTCCCTGGTGAGTTTTCTGTGTAGCAAACACTGTGTAGTTGTTGTTGAATGAGTGGACAGTCTGAACACAGCTCTTGATTAGAGACAAGAACAAAAAAAAAGGGGGGAAAAAAAGGCAGAGACTGAGACCTGTGGGAGTCTCTCAGACTGAGGAACCTTCTGGTACCTGATCCTCCATGATGCCGCAACCTGTCAGATCTACTTATGGAGCTTTCTTCAGGCACTGGTAGATGTAGGTGGAGCTGTGGTCTGTGGAGTCAGGTGAGCTGCTTTCTCCTGCATCCAGACTGAGGAAAGCTAAACTTAAAGGGATAGTTCAACATTTTGGCAAATTGGCCCATTGCCATAATCCCTATAGTCACAGCAATAAGTTCGTTACCTAATTGTCAGTGCAAGCTATTTTTAGAACAGCAGAGCAGAGCCATGAGCTGCTCAGAGCTACAGTACGCTACGGAGGCTAATGGGATTTCTTGGTTTCCCTCATCAAACTCATCAAATACACAATCCAACAACTCCAAAACGCTCTGGTGGACAAGTTGTGACCTGCACATTCACCACGCTATGAGATAATAACAGAACGTTACGAGACAGAGTTGTTTTTGAGGTAAATACAGAGACTGCTTGCTGAAAAACTGCCCCCGATGTGAACGCGCATGAATTAACCTCTGACCTCCACCACCTGCTGCTCTATCAAAGACCATTTCAACTTACCAGATCGTTCAGTCTCTTGAAATGATTTATATTCCTGTTTCCTGCCACTCAACTCAGCTCTGCTCCTGTTTTTTTGTTTTTTTTTTACCTGCTCAGCTCTGTGGCTTCTTACCTGAAAACCATCTCCACCATTAATGCGTCCATGGCCCCATGCCCTCAGCATCGTAACCTGACAGCAACAGTTGCTACTAAAATATCTTTAAACTTAATTTCTCTGACAGGCTGGAGACTTAGGAACTAGTTCTATTACTAATACTATTATTTCTATTTGTCGTTTTTTATCTACCATTTAATGCTGTTTGTGTCTCTTGCCTATTAAATTCACATTTTGATATTCATTTTCTGGCTTAGGATTTTATGTATGTTGTGGCTGAAACCAAATTTTGTGCATTTTAATTTCTGATTTCTGTGAAATAAATCTGTGGGCTTGATACCAAAGCTTTACATTAACATCAGGTTAGATATTTTGGCCTTTGCTTGCACATGTGAATTCCTGTACACTTGTATATCTTTATGTGACATGAGTTCAGACAAACCTAATTAACTGTGCACTGACGTCTTGTGGAAAGTTGGAGAGTCGGTCCGCGATCAGTCGACCGTCCACGAGCAGAAACAGTTTTGGCAAGAGTTGTGTTACAAATGAAATGAGAGTTGAGATGAAGTCACGACTGCGCTGTGCAGTGGGTGTGACTGTCACACCCCCTCGATTTCACCATTGTAAAATGAGGTTTATGGGCTGTTACACAAGCACTTTGTTTGAAGCATTAAAAGGCCTCTTCACCTCCCAACCACACAAAGAGCAACACAACAAGAACCAAACTCTTAACACAGGACACATTTATTTGACACAGTGCTGAACCTGTGTCTGTGTTTAAATCTAAATAAATCTAATATTAATAATATAAAATTACTATAATTGATGGCATACAGCCTGTGGTCTCTACCACACTGGGAGTCATGGTTTCATGGGCAGGCAGCAAATGTTTCACACACACATACACACGCACAGTGGGATGGATGTATCAGTCCCCACAGTGTGATCAATTGGTGGTCCACAGCAGAGAATTGATTAATCCCATGCTGAATGGGCCAAGTGCGTGCATGCATCTGTGTGTGTGTGTGTGTGTCTGCGTGCGTGCGTGCGTGTGTGTGTGTGTCATTATTGATATCATATGCTCGCCTGCTGCTCAGATCAATAGCTGTTTCTCTTCATAAAGTTGTTTTGACCACATGTGCTATATGAAACCCATCTATACACACACACCACACGGCCCCGGACTCAGTCTACCAGCTCCTCACACATACAGTATGAGGACAAAGTGGTTGGCGCTTATTAAAGCAGATATCAGCTTCACGGCCGTTTCGGCTAATGCTGCGTTCAAGGCAGGCTTTTGAAACCGTAAGTTACAGCTTCAAGTCACAACTACGACTTGGTAGCGTTCCAGGTAACCCGTAGCTCGTGTTTTTACCATCCTGTTGTCTGTGAAAGTTCCCTATAACGGCCACTCGTAACTTCCGACCCGTGAACTCGTACCAGATCGAACTGGTATGACTTCACAGGAAGGAAAAACACAAAGTACGAGTTTCTTTGAACGCACCATGAGTTAGCAGCCCCCGCCCTTGTCAGGCATCAATTGGTCCTCGTGCTACGTCACCACATTCACGCGCATCCCTTGGCTGCACACACAGCCCTTCATGCCGTTCTCTCTCCTCATTGGATAACACTTGTATCCCACAAGGAAAATTTTCTCCTCGGGTTACAGCAGAGCAGAGTGACGGAGAGACTCGTGTTTAGGCTGAAATACTTCATGTAAGTGATTGCTGACGGAAAATAGGACTATTTAGGACTTATATTAACAAAAACATTCCACTGATATCTGCTTTAAATTTTGGTGTTTCTTCTTCTAGGAAAATGAAATCCTCACTAAACCAGCTCCACAAACACAAAGACATGTTTTCCATTATACCGCCATTGAGGCTCGTACAGGATTCATATATATATTCATCCAGGTTTAACCTAACAGGTTCAGATGTGTGGATAAACCCCTGTAGTCGTCTCCCGAGCTCTGACCTCACGACCCCGGATCGTTCACTCACTCCCGACTATATAAAGACCCGACTGTCAACTCCTTCCTCGCCTCGCTGTCCGTCCTCCACCTCTGGCTCCTGGGGCCGGTCTGGGGCTGCTGACACCGCGACACCCTGAGAGCCACATCCAATCTAGTCACCTGAATCATACATGCAAACACACACACACACACACACACACACACACACACACACACACACACACACACACACACACACACACACACACACACACACACACACACACACACACACACACACACACACACACACACACACACACACACACACACACACACACACAGTTCTCCTTGTCCTGCCTCAGCGGAAAGGCCTCTTACCCCATGCAGTCACTTCTAATCACCTCCTTCTCAGCTGTGGAGAGAGGAGAGAGAGAGACAGATGGAGAGAGAAAGAGAGAGAGAGATCCTGGTCTTGTGTTTTAAAGATATAATGGGTTATGGGTGTTCGATTATAATATTTTGCTTTTTAAAATGTTTTCTTACATTACAGAATACCATTTTCTAATTATTGTCTAAGTGTTTTCCAGTTCTGCACTCACAGCGTAGGGTACTATAACCAACCACTGTCAATTTCTCATATTATGCAAGCAAAGCATTGTGGGAATCACTTATTTGTTGTTTATTTATGCACATTTGCAAATGTGCAAGTTGCTCACTGATGACACATTCACAGCAGAGATGATGCCCATGTAGAAATGTATTGTGTTATATGACATATACACGGCCACCCATAAATTTGCAATGCAATGTTTTGGGGTGATTTATTCTTAATAGATAAAGTGTTCTCAAAACTTTATTGATCTTGATATTTTTGTTTTATGATGTTTGTGCATGTTCGGCTTCTTGATTTTTGTTGTTATAAAACTTTGTGGTTCAGCACATTTCCACAGTACATACCATTACTTCTGACAAACCATCATTTATACATATTACACAATCCAAGTTTGACAAATGCTTCTCTTAAACGTCAAGCAACTAAAGTCTGTGTTGCAAAGTTCAGTGTGAACAGCTCTGTGGGGAATAACAGTTGGATTAAATGTTTACATGTCAAATATGCTCATGAATAATGCAATAAAAACAAGAAAAACTTAAATTACATTAACATAAAATGAGAGCAGTGCAGTGTTATACTGGAAAAAAAAATTGTTTTTATAAAGATGGAAACAATTGTGATGTATCACTCACTTGAGTAAAAATGACTTTTATTAATAAGAAAATGTGTCAGATTGACATTTTGATATGACTTTTGTTTACATTCCACCCTGGAGGCTCGGTGCGAATTTTATACGACACAGCAACATTTTTCCTGTGAAACACGGCCAACTATGTGTCAGCGAGACAAAAAGAAGAAGGGAAAAAAGAATCTCAGGGCAAATAAACAGACAAAAGAATGAGAAAAAAGTGGGAAAAAGTGAAAGGAGGGTAAAGGTACCGACAAGGACATGAACGCAGGGAGCCACAGACACATCTGGCCGAGGTATTAGACCCCTGCTGACCCGTCACTCGGCCAAAGCTAAGAGATGGATAACCCTGAACTGGCCTTGAGTCAAACACTTGAACACGCACACTCACACACACACTTACACCCCCAGTTAAGTTTTCTCTGGACCAGAGAGCGTCCTCCAGCCAAGCTACATACCTCTTCTCATGCCTCGATATTCAAAACATCCACTGGTTCACACACGCATACACAGCCGCACACTCATGGATCAGTGTTGTTTCAATCCACAGGCCTTTTCATAAAGTTTCTTAAACTTTACTATCCTTATTACCACTTCTCCGGATCTGTTTTCATCCGCTCCGTTGTTTCCCTTCCCATCAGCAGCTCCAGCTATGCGCTTGTACAAACATGGTGCTGAAAAGCCATCCATCACCTCCTGCCTCCCAACCTCCTCACTAACCCACTCCCCACCCCCCACCCCACACTTGGACCTCTCTTTCCTGTAGTTATGATTGGAACGAAACGAGCGTTGAATTCTTCGGGAGAAAATGTGGAGTTTAATTCGAGGGGATCTGCTTCCTGATCTTGTGGCCCTCGGTGGAGAAAGGTAGGTTAGAGGAAATAAGGAAGGAAGGAAGGGAGGATCAGTGAGAATTTGTCATATTATCCTTGATATTTTCATCTAGAAACCATGTTGTGTTTTTTTTAATTATAGGTTTAGAGAAAACCAAATAAGTTCAGGGAAATATGGGACCCCTTTATGCAATTTCTGGAAAGTGATCAGACTGAAATGAATATGTGAAGTTGATTGATCGACCTACTGATTTTATTTCATTGTTTTTTTTCCCCTTTTCTTAAAATGTGTATGTGCTTGTGACTGTACGTTGCCAAAAAACAATTAAAATATTGTTTAAAAAAATGCTAAGTTTGGAGTCGTCTACTTCCACTGGCCCTTATCAACATGGACTCGTACCAGTCACCCCTACTGATTTAACAGTTCATTTAATCACAGCAATTTAGCTCTTCATCCATCAAAGCCGCCACCTGTCAGGCAGTGATGAAGTATGAAACGTCTGTCACTGCCGCTGCCAAACATCAAACCGTTGGTTGGAGGTTGATAGATCAATCTGGCTGTGGGCTGGATGGGCGGTGGGGGGGGGGGGGGGGGGGGGTATATGTTGTTTTCACACCGGGCCTGTCAAGCCGGTGCAGCCCGGGGGGGACGAAGCAGCAAGTGACGTATCCGCGTTGGCATCCGTGCCCCGGGGCTAGAGCCTCAACCTGCGGTGACCCGGGCCGCTGTCAGATAGCGAGAGCAACACGAGCAGATTTCTGACAACAGAAAAATGACACGGCTGCTACGGTGAGAATCTGATTTAATGAGGTTTGAATTCATCGTGGGTTGTTGTTTTTTTTCTTTTGGAGCATGATCATGTTTGAATCTGACAATCTGCTCCTGACTCAGAGAGAAGTGAGCTGGTCTTTTCGTCACAGTTTTTCACTTATTCAGTGTTATACCTCATTCAACATGATGGATCAGCACCACATTTTATAATGAAGTTCGTGGTCTCCAGACAATGAATGTTAATGAACTTGGCTGCATGATCATGTGGCTTTTCTGGTCCAGGTCTTGGTGTCAGACGCCGTCATCCATGCTTTTTTTCCCCCTCCACTTACCCGAGTTGGGTCGCCGTGACAACAGGTCAAGAGAAGTGGTCCAGCCGTCCTTCTCCCCCAGCAGGAGTTTTTTTTTTCTGGCTCACTCTAGGGGATCCTGAGGCGTTTCCCAGGCCTGATGAGATGTACAGTGTAATTTCTCCAGCATGTTCTGGGTCTGCCCCGAGGCCTCCTACTACCAGTCGGACGTGCCTGGAAGACCTCCAACCAATAAAAGGCGCCCGAGAGGCATCCCATAACCAGAAGCCCCAGCCCCGACCACTTCCTCCGAGCTGCGTCTGGATCTCAGAGCTCTTTACCCGGTTTCAAAGGCTGCAGGCCGACCACCTGCAGGGATGGACATCGGGTCAGGCTGAAATGGAAGCCGGGGCGGGCGGCGAGCTGGGTCAGGGGCTCTAGGTCCAATCATACAATGTTATTGGTGAGACAAATGGGATGGATTGACAGACAGCGCTACAGGCATTCCTGATCTGATGATAAATCGCTTTGACTTTGGTGACTTCTCCTCCAGAGCCACCATGAGGTTACCATGTGGTGATTCAGCATCTCCACAAAATCTAAAATTTGTTCAGTACCATAATTTGTGCAAAAACATTCCCATCAGCCCAAGCTATAACAATAATAATGATTATCAACTTTATTTATGTAAGTTTCCTCAACAAGGCTAAAAATGCTTCACAAAAAAGATAAAACCAAACAACAAAACAGCAATAAAACTGTAAAAATGGTCATAACACTATGATTAAAATGAAATAAAAACAGAATGGAAAGCTTAAATAAAAAGCTATTTTGCAGTTGCCGTTGGCTCTTACTAACTAAAAAGCAGACTGTCTGCTGATCTGATAGGATCGCCAGGTTCATCCCTGGTGTAGTTCAAGGCTAGATCATGCAAAGCTTTAAGAGTTAATAATGAAATTATAAAATCAATACAACAGTAATAGGTAGCCATTGGAGGAGGCTAAAACTGGGGTAATATGCTCTTGTTTTCTAGAGACCATTAAGATTGTAGTAGGATTGTTTTTGAACTAATTTAAATTCCGGAAGGGGAATCCGCATGAAGAGCATTACAGTGATCTAGGTGAGAAAAAATAAAGGCATGGAGAACCTTATGTAAATCACTAAAACAGCCTAATCTAATTTTGAAATCAATCAATAGTCCTAATTATCAAATGCAATCACGTTAAAATGCTAAATTAAGATAATCAGCTTTGTAAATGTTAAATGTAAACCTTATCAGCATCAGTTTGTTAGCATCACAGTGAGCTGCAGGCATCCGTCAGTCTACAGCCTCACACTTTACATGTCTGCAGAGTCGTGTCATTTCTGAGGCACCTGAATCTCAGGAGAAATTCCCTTAACAGTCTTTGCAAATTTTTCAAAACCACAAGTATTTTTCTTGCAGCTCTTGATAATCGTCATGAGCAGCTCTGATTTTCCCGGCGTTATTACACTGATTGTTGTTTTTTCTAGCAGCAGCAGGAGACTCCTGGGTTACTTACATAGCAATGCCCAAAATCTGAGGAGGAACTTAACCTTTCAAATGTTACACGTCTCCCTCACCTGGGGAATACTTTTGGTAGCGTTTAAAGTCTCCCTCCCAATCAGCATAACAGACCCTAATGGGAAAAAGCCATGTGGCCAACCTTGGGGCCTGACTGTGTTGCATATCTTTATAAAACACAAGTGAAATCTATTCGCCTCAGCGTCTGGGGCCGCGCTCAATAACCACACTATAACTCTGGGCCACAAAAGCGGTAAAAAACATAAAAAGCATTACAGGATATGCATTTAGCAGCGCTCTCCAGTCTGAACGGCAGCCACTGCGGACAGCCTATCCATCCTGTGTTTGCCGAGGCTGCATTAGTGTAATAAGACAAGGTCGCTATCACATTCCCCGCAGTCAATTCCCATTGTGAGTGTCCCTGGCCAGAGAAGGACAGCTGCCAAAGCTCCTCATCCAGCGGCTGCTCGTGTGTCCTGGACCATGCATGACGGCATCGGAGGGTTGCTGTAAAGAGCGGGAGGCGGACTGAGTTACTAGGCTGGAAGGCATCGCAGCCTCTGGCTTTTTCACACACATAAACACACAAACACACACACACTCTACATGCTGTACATACTCCATCAGTTTGGCTGGGGAAGATAGAGAATGTGTATGTGTGTGTGTCTCTGGTGGATGGGATGTGTCTGTGCATTCATCCATGCATGCCTGTGTATGTGGAAAGCAGAGTGGGAGTTTTACCATGCACACAACCACACACACACATGCACACTCCTCCCTGACAGAGACACACATCCCGTCGCCTTCTCTCTTTTCTCTCCACTATCTCTTTCGCCCGGGCCTCTCCTGTCGGGACGGCTGACAGATCCGACCTGGCACTTTTTGGACTTAGTGTTTTTCAATGCACAAGGCAACTTAGCAGGTT
Source organism: Trachurus trachurus (assembly GCF_905171665.1). Classification (NCBI taxonomy): domain Eukaryota; kingdom Metazoa; phylum Chordata; class Actinopteri; order Carangiformes; family Carangidae; genus Trachurus; species Trachurus trachurus. Next base: position 11,911,235 of record NC_139892.1, on the reverse strand, counting down.
TCGTCGCAGGAGCGTGACCCAGAAAACCGTGAAACATAAAACACAGGCTTTCAAAAGCCCTGCGCTGTCTCACTTTGTCCATTTCTATGGCTCTCTCGCTCTGTATCCCTGCCTCCTCTCTCTCTCTCTCTCCTCTGCTGCAGCTGAATGAGGTGAGGAGAAGTGAGAATGTGTAAGCTTGGAGCTTGTCGTGTGTGATTGTGTGTGAGTGTGTGAGCGTGTTGGCGATGTGAGTGTGTAAGGTGAAATACAGCGGCAGAGTGCCTGTTATGACAGGGTAACAAGTGAGACAGGCCAGAAGCAACTGGTCATGGAGAGAAAGAAACACATGCTCCGACACACACACCTACAGTTCATGACAAATTCGAATCACATGCCAACTTGAACACACACACACACACACACACACACATACTGCAATAAATAAGCATGAACAGAGGGATTTTTAGAAACAGAGTTGGAGGTTTCTCTAATGAGAAAGCCAATACTCTGGCTCAAAACCCAACATGGGACTGAAATATGTTACTGAGCCGTCCAGAGGGAATAAAGGAGACGGAAAGTTGACCCAGAGTGGTAGAAGAAACGTCGTGCCACAGCCAAACGTCTAGGTAAAGAAAATTAATCGTAAATTGTGTCGCTAACCGCACCGCTAGGACGTGTTTGAGTGCACACATCAGCGCTCGGGCTGCCTCGTAAAAAAAAGTCGGCTAATTTTGAGTGACAAGCGGCTCAACACTTTGCTAACTGAAATGCGAGTCAGCACTCAATATCAATTAGAGGAAATCCTAAACAGGGGCAAATGAAGACGTACATGTGCGCGGTATCGACAGCAACTCCAATGACTCATTAGAGGCCCCCGCGTGACTGCGACTGCTCAACGATCTGAAAATGGCCACCGCGCTCAGGTGACAGCGAGCGGCCCTAATGAGAAGTGACGGCTAAATAAACACGTGTACCAGCGGTGAGGCAGGACAGACCAACCGACCCAAAAAAAAAAAAAAAAAAAAAGAAGCTGTTTCTGGTTCCTCTTTCAGCGTGAAGCTCCATGGCAATCGGAGGACGACTAACGAATGCAATCTGTCGTCACGTGTAATGACTTCCCTGCAGCCGCCGCCGACGTGCTTGTAGAAACCATAATGTACACTAACGAAGATCCAATGATGGTAATGATAACTTGTCAGACGCTAAGTGGCACATGGAGACAGACAGTATTCCTTCCTACACATCCCTACATGCTCTCCACCCCAACGTACACACATTTTTCAGATGTCACCGGTCGTGACGGGGGCCGACGTGAGTCAGGATGAGACTAGGCAGAGGAACGCTCAGATAGCAGTGGAGGAATGTCAGGCTAAATAAACAGGGTGTCTGCTGGAGAACCGAACCAGTCGCCCTCCCCAGCTCCTCTACACTCCCTGCAGCGACAGAGGGTGGAGGGGCAGAGGTGGTGCAGAGAGGCACTTAACACTAAACAGCACTTCATATGCACATATACATACGTCTGGGAACATGTTAGACACACACTGGGTTTGAGCAATATGGGCTTTGAAGGCAGATAAGATCTAATGTCTTAATGTCTTTTTATATTTTAACATTTGAGACCCCATAAAAGTTCAAAGATTCATGAAGGGTTTAAAAAGGTTTGAGAGATGAGACACTGAAATTATTTTACAGATACCAGTTTATGAAAGACACACATGCGACTCTATGGTACCATCAGTATAGATATTTTTCAGATATTTTTTGTTTTGCATATATTTATGTATATCACTATTATAACTATTCGTTTTTTATTATGTTTGATAAAAAGTTTAAATGTGTCATTGTGTTTTTATATTATGTTTGATCTAATTACAACAACAAATGCACACAGCCTGTATTCAGAAACTGAGCCTTAAAATTAACCGTCAGGACTTACTGTGACTTTGTGATGTCACAACAAAACGGTCACCCAAGCCCCGCCCACCACCTGGCCCCGCCATCTGACACTTGCAGCCAGGGTTTGGTACTTTTTTGGACTGGAAACACTCATCAAATGTTTTACCTAAAATCTTCTATGTTCTTATTTGATCATTCAGAAAACAGTCAGCCAATCAGAAGAGATCCTCAGACCCTCCTCTCTTCTGATTGGCTGACACTGACCTGTTGTTACTAGAGCTTCAGGGAGAAGCTGAGAGAGGAGATGGAAAACTACACTGAGATGGGGTTTTTTGGTCCTTGAAACCACAAATATATCTTCTTATGGATCAACCCTTCAAAATAAAACATAAAAAAGCATAAAATATGGGACCTATGAAGGTTTAATTACTTCTTTAGCTTGACTATGAAAGATCTGTCCCAAGACCAGTGATTAAAAAATAATAAACTTAATTTTATTCACAGAGTGAATTGATAAAATCAATAGCACTAACTGGTCTGTTAACCTTACGAGACAACCACTGAGAAAATATAATATATATATATATTCATTCAATATACAATCACACACATGATTGACTCATGAGAGATATGCAGGAAATGTGCATTTGCCGTCCTCTCTTCTTTCTACAAACCAAAGGGCCAGAAGAATTTCTACATTCAGATACATCAGCACCGCAATATATCACCCTGCGGTTTACAGAGCACATAGAGGAAGGCGGCAGCTGCCCAGTGAAAACATACAGTTGCACATATCAAACACACATCTCAAAAGACTGGGGGTTTGGGGGTGGTGGGGGTCGGTCTGTGTAACGTCCAGAGCCAACTGAGTAATGTTACAGGGAGAAAGTGAAACACAGAGCAATGATATTTTTATGTGGGAAAATGTCGTCTCATCATCACTTGACAAGGATCTCTGTGTGAATGTCTTAATGCAGTTGTGTTTATATACATGTATTTGATAGCAGCGGGGGCCATGTGTATGTTCAGTGTGTATACAGGTTATCAGTGCGTCCTCGGGTCATGGTGTGGGGGGCGGGGAGAGAGAGGGGGTCCTACTTTCTCTCCATTTGACTCCCACACGACTGATTCTCTGTCCGTTGCCTCTGCTTTGTGTCTCTCTGCCACAAACCGACATATTTAGGCAAAGTCGTGACTAATCGTCTGCCTGAGACATTAGCTGAAAGGGTGTAAAAGCTCACAACCGAAACACAAGGCCGGGGGAAATGAGGGAATTCATCACGGCGGCGGTAATAGAGAGTTATATTTGGATTTACTGCTCAGACAGGGTGAGCGTTGTTCTCTAAGTGCTCAGTAAGTACAGAGATGTCACACTGACAACTGGTTCCACTTAACACCTGAGCTTTAACCTGAATGACTCAGATTCTTTTACTCTGTCTTCTTTTATACTGTTAGCAGCAAATTGTGCACAATGTTACAACATACTGTAATTATGCAGTATTGTGTAGCATAGACTGTCTACACAGATGTGTGAAGCTCACAGTGCACGGGTGCTGCAACATCGCCATCTTGTCAGTGACTGGCTGTTACACCGCCTAATCCAAAACTAGGCAAAGAGTCAGGACAGGTGTGGAGCAGAGACTTGAGTGTTTGCCAATTTGTGACACCAAACTGCCACTGAGAGTGGCCACACCCTTAATTATGCAAAAATGTTGGCATATTGGCCCATTATCCCTATAGTCATATAAGTAGGTTTGTTACCTTTAATTGTCGGTGCAAGCTATTTTTAGAATGGCAGAGCAGAGCCGCAAGCTGCTCAGAGCTAAGCTACGGAGGCTAATGGGATTTCTTGGTTTCCCTCATCAAACTCATCAAATACACAATCCAACAACTCCAAAACGCTTTCGTGGACAAGTTGTGACCTGCACATTCACCACGCTATGAGATAATAACAGAACGTTACGAGACAGAGTTGTTTTAGAGGTAAATTCATGCAAAACCGCTGAGGCGCATTCCTGTCAGGGGCAGTTTTCCGGCAAGCAGTCTCTGTATTTCCCTCGAAAACAACTCTGTCTCATAATGTTCTGTTATTATCTCATAGCGTGGTGAATGTGCAGGTCAATTTGCCAAAATGTTGAACTATCCCTTTAAAGTTTCACACTATTAATAAGGAAGTCTATGGGGATTGCCTTACTAATCTAGCAAAGATAAGATAAGATAGGAATAGAAAACTTTATTGTCCTAAAGAAAAAGTGTCATGGGCTGGGTAATGAAGGGTCAACAAGATTCAACTCAAATGCATGAAATGTACAAAAATATACGCTCATGCCAACAAAGCAAATTTGAAAATTAACCCAAAACTGGTGCACCATTTATACTCAGTGACTGATACAAAGCACTATAGATCCTCACATCAAGTAAACAAACCAAGAGCATTTTGATTTACTGAGGCAGTAAAACAGGATCCACCCAGGCAGACAGGACTTGTTATTGGACCAGGCATGATTTACACAGCAGGATTAGCAGGAGACTCCTAATATGTAACAAAGTCAGGTACAACATCTGTTTGATTATTTTTACATGCTGCACAATAACAGCATCAGATCCAAGAGCTGACTTCTTATTGCCAACGCTTTGAACTACATCTCACGTCTCATGTCTCAGCAGATGGAGCTGCTCACTTGTCGTCACCTGACCTAAGTATAAAATGTCAGTCATGTGATACCAGGAGGTCGTATGTGGGTACAAGGAGGAGGAGGTTGTTTCAAATGTTTGTCTAAAATACTCAGGGCTTTTCAGAGACAGTACCATCTCCATTTTTAAGCCCTCGGGCGTTGCTACTTTGGATTTAAACTGATCACAGTCTTCAGCATAGCACTTTTTTGGTTATTAAAAGTTAGGGTCAAAAGGTCAACTTCTGAAAAATAACAGAATGCAATGAGTAAAAAAAAAACGTCTTATGTAAAGCATCAACACACACACACACACACACACACACACACACACACACACACACACACACACACACACACACACACACATAGATTATGAATTAAGTCTTCAACTTCCAGCTTGTCTGTGACACATCTTCATGACAATAAACCCCAGGACCAATGGAGGGGGGGAGTGTGTGTGAGGCAGGAACGATCCTCCGAGGGCACTCTCAGCAGCCTGGAATGAGCAGATAAGCAAAGTAAGTTCTCCAGAAAGTGAAATATGGGAGGATTTGACATGTAACCCGAGCGTGTTGCTCTGAAGAGCCCCGCAGGATCAGAGCCCCGGGGCTGCACACAACAAGGTAAAAGGGAGAATCCTAATGAAGCTGTGAGGACTCAATCAATACCAGCTTGGGATTGTGGGTGAAGGGTGAGGGTGAGGGTGAGGAAGGGGGGAGGGAGGTTGTCTGCAGGGATACACAGGAGGAGATGAAGAAAAAGGAAAAAAGGAGAAGGGAAGATGTATGAGGAAGGCTAAGTGGGAGAAGAAAGAAGAGGGGTTGAATGGAGGGAGAGAAGGATAGAGAGGAAGGTAACGACACGAGACGGGAAGAAAAACAGAGGGAAGGAGGAAGAAAGGAAGGAGAGAGAGAGGGAGAGGGTTTGGAGGCAGTAAAAGAGAGAATAGGTCGGACAGAAAAATGTAAACAAAAGAGATGAAAGAGGAAAGAAAAAAGAACGGAGAGAGAGAGATTGAGGGAAGGAAAAACCACCAAGGTATGTGTGTGTTAATGTACACACACATACGCATACACTTGTGTATATAGAGAGAGTGAGAGATGGAGAAAGAGATTGCGTCGGAGGGAGGAGTGTGAGTCTAAATCGAAGACACTTAGAGAAAGTCCATTGATTGTGGTCACGGCTGGCAGGGCCCTTCTATTTGGTTAGTCATCTATTTCTCCTGTATGCTGAGATCAAGCCTTTCTCCTTCTCCTCCTCCTCTCTCTCTCTTTTATCTCTCCATCAGAGATGACTGGACCAACTAGACCTGCAACTTTATTATGGAGAGGAGAGCAAACTTATAATTACTGCCTCCAACTTTCTATAAACAATTCCCCCGGGATCAGCAGGAGGCGCGCGGAGGGAGAACGAGTGAAAGATATGAGGAAACACTGACCCCTTTATTAACACACAGAATACAGAACTTGGGTATAAACTGAACATAAAAAAGTACATTTAAAAGTATAGACTTTTAAAAATGTATAATATGCTGTTTGCAGGCAGTTGTGCTTATATTTTATTTCTCAGCTGACATTATGACCTTTGAACCTGCTGATCCTTTACCAGGTGAAACTAAATTGTAGTGTTAAGACATTTGCAGAAGTTCCTATGATCTGTCTTAAAGAGCAAGTATGCAAGTCCAGTCTGTTTCCTCTGTTTTGCTAACCCTCCTCCAGGCCATGTGCATTTGTTTACAACAAAGCTGGCAAGAAATCAATTAATGACGTTAAATATCATATACGGTGTTATGATGTGTATGTTTGTGTATTTGTCATAAACAAGAGATTACAGGTTACAGGGCATGTTTGTGTAGCGGTGCGCAGATATGAGAGATGGGACACTAAGGCGGTGGCTTGCAAAGTTGTTTTTCAGCCAAGAGACGCAGTAAGTGACACACAGGTGGAAGGCAGAGAGCCTCCATTCTCCCTTTAAGCCTTTTATTAATTAAACCATCACAATTGCTCCAAAGCTGTTTAATTAAGGTAGAAATCCCAGTTCCTCTTTAACTGAAGAGCATGACCATTAAAGAGGGTAAGGATTACAATCAATCAAGGTAACACTTTATCTTAAGGGGTCCTTGTTCCTGTGTATCTACCTAATTAATTACAGTGTAATTACCTATGTAACCGTATGTAATAACATGTACTTACATTGTAAATACATAGTGTATTTTGGTGTACTTACAGGTCCTTGTTACACAAGAAATGCACAAGAAATGCCAAAGTGGCCTCTCTTTGCACAAGCATTTCTTATTACAAGTGTAACAAGGACCTGTAAGTACACGAAAATACACTATGTATTTACAATGTAAGTACATATTATTACATACGTTACATAGGTAATTACACTGTAATTAATTAGGTAGATACACAGGAACAAGGACCCCTTAAAATAAAGTGTTACCTCAATCAATCTATTAATATGATGCAATGTGAATGAAACGTGAGATTGTCAGACGGCCCGGTGCAGCGGCAACAGTAATGCAGTCGATACCTCTCTAATGTCACGATCATTTACCGGACAGTCTACGTTCCTTTGGGTCATGACCAAAGGAACAAGATCTCAGATACAAGCAGCTGACGTGAGTTTCCTCGGCAGGGTGGCAGAGCGCTCCCTTAGAGACAGGGTGAGGAGCACTTTCACCCAGGACGAGCTCGGAGTAGAGCTGCTGCTCCTTCACATCGAAAGAACCCAGCTGAGGGGGCTCTGGCACCTGTTTCCGATGCCTCTTGGACGCCTCCATGGGGAAGTTTTGCGGGCATGTCCCACCAGGAGGAGGCCCAGGGGGAGACCTAGGACACACTGGAGGGGTTATGTCACTTGATTGGCCTGGGAACGCCTTCTGGTCCCCCCTGGAAGAGATGGAGGAAATGTCTGAAAGAGTCTGAGCATCTCTGCTAAGACTGCTGCCTCCACGACCCGGTCCCGAATGAAGCAGGGGAGGCTGGATGGATGGACGGATAGTTCAGCTGTTATTGGCCTTTAAAAAAATCCTGACATCATCTGTTTCTAGTATGTTGTCAGTGTATCAGTGTGATGTCACACTGATTCACCCTGAAGCACAGACTGAAGACTCACAGCAGCTGTTAAATCGCCCTTTAATCCCACAGACACAAATATAACCAGGATGGGTCTAAGTTTGCTGCATTGTGATCATGTGAAATCCCATTTAGAGCCTTTGAAGATTCAAAGTTTTGGCACAAAAGAGTCAAACGCTCTCATTCACAAGAATTTTTAACTTTTATTCTGTTCTCCTGCCTCCGTCCAGCAGAAGGTCATGGAGGCAGACGGGGATCAAAGCAGCACGGTCAGCTGTATCCCATCATGAAATCATCCAATTAACATCAATAAGATCCCGTGATCGGGATGGAGGAAGGACAGGAGGAGGAGGAGGAGGAGGGAGAAGGGTGCCACGAAGGCCGGAGGAATGAGAAAAGACAAGAGAACGTTAACTGTGTAAATACAGTGATGAAAGAAGTGCATTTGTAATAGAAGTGGGACAAAGGGAGAAAGAAAGTGAAAGAGAGGTGGTCGATCGATAAAGAAAGAAGCAGTGAGATTAGAGAAGAGGCTGGAGAGGAGAAGGAGGAGGAGGAGGAATTGAGCAAGGTCAATAAAGATGAGGAGGAGAGGGGATTAGAGTGAGGGCGAGCGAGCGAGCACAGTGTATCACCTGATAACAACAGAAAATCCAAACCTGGATGCTCAGGTGAGAGAGGCCGGACAGAGAGAGACTGTTCAAGTCCGTCAGGTTTTTATTTCAAAAGAAAATTGAAGCAGCAACGATGGAGATTCAATCATGACTTCACAAGGCTGAGTTACGCACACACACACACAAACACACCCACACTTCACACTAATATGCCTTTTGATCCCAGCTGAATAGATACACATCCATAAACCCATGATACTGTGTCATGTGGTTACTGAGGTACTTAGCTATCTGAGCCATAGATAAATCATGTGTGTGTGTGTGTGTGTGTGTGTGTGTGTGTGTGTGTGTGTGTGTGTGTGTGTGTGTGTGTGTGTGTGTGTGTGTGTGTGTGTGTGTGTGTGTGTGTGTGTGTGTGTGTGTGTCTGAACTATCTATGGAGAAAAAGTGCTAAAACTTCCTTCCTTCCATCCTGCATTACTGCGCAATTAAACAGGCACCATGGACATGAGGAAATAGGATTACAGAGCACACACACACACACACACACACACACACACACACACACACACACACTGTATCCATCTGGAGGAAGCAGCTCAGCCGGTGTCATACACAGTAGTATTTACTATACACAGTAATATCTCTTCTTCCATTAAGTACACATGCAGGATCCTGCTGGACCGTCCAGCTGCAGGTTTCTACACAACATGTGTGTAACTCATATGTGTGTGTGTGTTTCTGTATATGAGTGTAATCGTATTTGCGTTAATGGCGGCGTCACAAAACTGCGCCCTGCCACAGTGCATTAGCGCGGCTTGTGGCGTGTTAGCACCCGCCGCTACGGCATTAAGTGTCGATGAGAGATGATACGGCTAATACGTGTTTATGTTCTGTCAGACAGCTCGCTCTGGGAAAGTGTGTGTGTGTTTGAGTGTAAGTATGTGTGTGTGTGTGTGTCAGGGAGAGAGTGAGTGAGTAACAAGGGCGTGAAAGTCCTCCAACCAAACTATGTCAACTATTTAATTCTGCTCCTCTGAGGGGCCGGGGCATCTGTCAAACTGAGACTACAGCTGTCCGACGCTCCTCAAGCTTTCCCAGAATCCCCGTCTGCGTCTCTGTGAGCTCGGCTAGATCTGCTCAGGGTCGGGAATTATCACCTTACAGAGTAACACACTGCGGTAACGTGACTCCTTTATTCTGTAACAAGTTGTGGGTTTGAAATTCACTTGAACCCCCTTTTAAGATCTGTCGAACTTTTCCGTCTCTTCCGTCTATTTCTGACACGACAGCACATGTTGTGTTGCTATCAGGCCGAAACAGTTCGTCAGTCTGTTAAACTTAGCAACACTTCTTTTTTTTGGATTTGCCTTGACCATTTAGCCTACAGTTGTCATGTTGTGATCTGATGAATATGTAAATTAGCTCATGATGTCATATTTTAACTTTTACTATAGCCGCTTGCCAATGAAAATACACTGTGTCGTGGAAGTTTTTAGCTGTTTGCTGTTGGTGAATAATGAAATAGAGACTTCTGCCAGCCAACAGGCTTTTTATTTCCTTGCAAAGAAAGGCCAATCCTCATCCGAGCGGTGATGGTAAAGAAAGACAAAGAGAATGGGGAGACCTGAACATTTATGCCTGAGGAACGCCCCCTAGGTGTGTTCCACACCCCCTTGTCTGCTGCAGGGGTCCATACTCAATTCAATTCAATTCAAAATTCAATAGAAGAAGAAGTCCCTCGCTGTATTCAAACTCAAACATGGGATTAAATGTTGACAAGGAGTCGTGTCAGAGTAAATATGACGATCAGTGATGATTAAACAGACGCGATTCAGCCGCAGCGTCTGAGCGACCTGACGGTAGTCGGCCGTTGTTGTTACGTTACGTCCATAGACTGTGTAGCTGCTGTAGCGGTGTGTTTCAGGTTACAGGTAGAGCGGTGGGGGGTATGACATCATCGTTTCAGAAAAAAAATCAGTTTTGGCCGTCCAGACGAAAACGCTGGAGCGGCATTTCAGATTTACCCACTTGACTGACTTGATTGACCCGTTTTCTAAAAATACCGTTTTCACCCCCCGAAAATGCCGTATCCGTGTGGACGGGGCCAAAGAGGTTGAAATTACAATTACAAGGTCTAGACATTAAAATACACAAATGGGTAGCAAACAAAAGGAGATCTGATATCTTGGGGGGAAAGCAGGGTGTGGGGACGTCTCAAGTGATTAAAACAAAGGAATATTCAAATTTACCATTAAAACTGTTTCCAGCAAAAACATATCTTACTTATCTGAAAACACACCCTGTTTTATTTTGAATATTTTCACCTTATTCCATCAAACAGCTCTTTATGACTGAGTTCTGAGCTCAGTGTTACCTATTCTTTGGAATAGGTAAGGTCAACGGTCGAGAAAACGGCAGTGCCAAAGGAAAGAGCTGTTAACGTCAAGATAAAGCTGTAAAAATATTCAACATATCGTGCTCGCAATGGGAACTCCTAAGTGGCTATTAGACTTTCATTTCTCTTTTTCTCTACGCTGACCTTGTCCATAGAAGTGCACTACTCATCTTACGTGCTGGTATTCCTGCCTACAGCATTATTAAACCAAATCTACAGACCAGCTCTAACCCATGGATAAATAACTCAAACTATCACTTTAAAATAAACCACAGTTTAACACTAATCTCAGCTCGACTCCTTTTGCAGTAGTTATCATCAAACCAAGCTCCTACACAGGTTTTGACTTTTGGCTATAGCATGCAGACTGGAAAATGGGAGAGTAGCTCCCACATGTCTTTGCTAGTTAGCTACAAGGCCTTTACTAGTAATTCTGGGCTCCCTGAAAAAATACTTAAAGCCCCTACAAAGAACTTTTAACTGGATATACAAAAGTCTCTCGTTTCTGCTGATGTCTCTGACCTACAACAGCAAATGAGGCAATCGGTGGGAAGATAAGCTGTTTCTAAATAGTGGTCGATTCGGTCCACAGATGAAACAATTTACGACACTCAGACCGGAGACAAAATGCGCATACTATCACTGTCACTACACAAACGGACAGTACACAACTTCCACAAGAGACAAGAGACTCCTGCAGACTACCGTGTCGTGCCACAGCTGCAGGCCACGGATTGGGAAGCTCCTCCGCAGCAGAGACAGCCGAGGCAGGCGGGGCAGCTCGGTCTCACTGCCCTCGGCGGTCCTGGTGCACCACAGACCGAGACGCTCCGTCTGTCTTGGCCGACTGGAGTTCACACTCAGCGCGGGTGGCCGTGAGACGAAGAAGTATTTTAAATACTTTGCCAAAGTAATTTGCCCTACACTGCTTCTTGCGCCTTTTTTCCGCCATGGCTAATCAAAACAATTTATTATTTTGATGATGCAGGGTCAGATATGTAAAAGAAATTGTTCGCACTAAAGGGACAACGAGGAGTTTCTATTTGGTTATAAAAAAAGTCTCACGTTAATGTGGATGAATCTACGCTACCCACACTTGTTAATGGGCCCATTTTCGATGAATATATCGTTTTGTCTCTATTGTTATTTTGTTATTATTAGTGGTGGCAGAAATGCTGGTCGAGCCGACCAGCATTTCTTTACTTTCGGTTTCGTGGCGAGTCATGAGAATAACGCCGCCGAATCGCCATTTATGGTCGGAACTACGACGGTATGTGATCGTCTTCAACCCTCTGACTTTAATTATTAATGAATGAAAACATGAGTCTGTCTTGCACCGGTCAAAGAATTTCACGGTGCGCGGAGGCTCATAAATGTAGTGTGAAAACGCTTCGCTTTTCCAAAACTCCTCGTTGTCCCTTTAATTTCCTAATCCTCTGTGTTTTTCTGGATGACAAAGCCAAAGTAACACATGGCATTCACTTTGGGACAGTTCAAATTTTATTTGGGGACTTTTTGGGGGACTAACACAGAGGACTTCACATAGTTCTGTTTTCAGTCACCACAGCTCAACTGTTGGCCACTAAATATCAACTCCAGACTAGATCCTGGCTCTAATAAAGAAATGTAATCACTTTTTCAGTGAGTCAGAATAAGTTATTGGCCTAAATTTCTAAGTATGTGCACACTGCTAGCTAGCAAGTTGCTCAACATCCATAAAGGATTGCAGAGGGCGGTATTCACCCTGGACAGTTCTCCAGTCTATCAGAGGGCCAATATATAGGTTAGAAACACACAACAACCTCACACACTTACACTCACTATGACCTATGACCACGTTAGAGTCACTAATAAACTAATGAGCCGGAGTCGAGAACCTGGAGAGAACTGATGCAGGCACAAGGAGAACATGTCAGCTTGCTATGAGCTAACCACTGCGCCATCGTGCCACCCAGGCTGTGCTGTCTTGTGTGATAAACATCTACTGCACATTCACATTCACTGCACAAGTTTCAATCTAAACCGGCTGCAGCCAGGTATCCACGCCCACAGACGCTGTGTCCACTCCAACATAACTCCTTCAGAGTCAGGCAGCGACGTTTACAAAGTCCACTCGCTGCTGCCATGTTCGCCATTATGAAGGCTGCGTGTTTGGACATGTACGTTCAACATCACCTTCCCTATTCTCTTAATTCACCGGCTCTATTAGTGTAACGTGTGGGTCTCTGTTAATGGTGTTATGTCTAATAACAGTGATTTGTTATGATGGGGGATGTAAACTGTGGCCCGACGGAGGAGAAGGAAGTAGGGAATGTGTGTGCGTGAGTGTGCGAGCAGTGCATGAGCATCCACATCTGTCCTTTCCGGTAAAAATCTGCTTTTGCATGAATGTATGTGTGTGTGTGTGTGTGTGTGTGTGTGTGTGTGTGTGTGGCTTGTGACCATGCAGAGCGACAGGCGGATGACTCACCATCAGGAGATGACAGGGTCAGGACACGTCTATTGGGGGATGATGACTTCATTACCTCTTGAAAGATAGATGGAAACATCACTCCATCTCTTCCTCCACCTCAAACCTCTTCAAGGAGGAGCCATTGCATCACACCAGTCATACCACCACAGCCTTTTTGGTTTGACCTGTGTTGTGTGTGTGTGTGTGTCTCTGCAGGGGCCGTGCTTTGTTTGCCGTCGCCATTGATTTACTCACATTGTTTCGCAATCTCCACCACCTCCTCTAGCCGGGGCTGGGGAAAACAAGAACGATGGATTTGTAATAATAATTCAAAACAGAGGCATGGATTTTTTTTCATTCTTTTTTCTCGCTGTAAAGCCAAGCTCACTGGCAGAATTGAGACTTATTGATCTTATACCCATGGTGCTTCTCATTGGTATCAAAAGCTGAAAAGAGCATCAGAATTTATGTTGGGAGTCGTTAAGAGCTGCGCCATTATTCCATCCATTTATTTCTCACTTTTACTTTCTCTCTATTTGGCTCCTTCGCTCTTTTTGCCATTTGGTACTTGAACCATATTTTACCCCTGACACTTCGATCTCACCTTCATAAAGTCAGGATTAGACTTTTTTTCCCCCCTTGCAGCCCCGGACCTCTGCTTTCTTGCATGAAATATTGAAAGAATTTATTGTAAATTATCAATGATCTTTTTTATTCTTAAAGGGGTAGTTTTTTTGGCAAATTGGCCCATTGCCATTATCCCTATAGTCATAACAGTAGGTTAATTACCTTTATTTGTCAGTTCAAGGTATTTTTAGAACGGCAGAGCAGAGCCACAAGCTGCTCAGAGCTACGCTACGGAGGCTAATGGGACGATGTTGTTTTCTAGGCAAATGCAGAGACTGCTTGCCGAAAAACTGCCCCCAACGGGAACGCACATCAGTGGTTTTCCATGGATTTACCTCTAGTAGTAGTAGTAGCAGGTTTTTTTATTTAAACGTGGTCTCTTGCACCATAGGTGCCCAGCCCTCATGGGCTTACAAGACACACTAAAAACAAAAACAAAAAAAAACACCGGCACACACAAGAGGATAAGGAATACATGCTCGTGTACATATTTTTCTACAGTACATATCCACACATGCGCACACATACACACACACATGCATGCATGCCCACATCCACACATACACATGCACACAGAGCAAAAACAATATAACCTCTATAACAACTCTGTCTGGTAACGTTCTGTTATTATCTCATAGCGTGGTGAATGTGTAGGTCACAACTTGTCCACCAGGGCGTTTTGGAGTTGTTGGATTGTGTATTTGATGAGTATGATGAGGGAAACCAAGAAATCCCATTAGCCTCCATAGCGTAGCTCTGAGCAGCTCGCGGCTCTGCTCCGCCGTTCTCAAAATAGCTTGCGCCAACAAATAAAGGTAATGAACCTACTGCTATGACTATAGTGATTATGGCAATGTGCCAATTTGCCAAAATGTTGAACTATCCCTTTAAGAATTTCTTTGTAAAATCAATTGATTTCCATGGAATACCTGCCTTGATAATCGCAAAGCTTCATCCAGACACACACACACAGAAAACAAATGCAATTCAATCATTGGCAGTGCAATGAATAGTAAATATATTCTCAGAGTGTGAAATGTCACCATTGGAAACAAGGGGGCAAATTGAGGTATTTTGTCAACACAAATCAGCAGTGATTACATCGCTCCCAGTTCAAGGTGAGTCAGAGTCAGACGCAGCTGAAACTATCGTGCATGTAACTGGGAAATGGTTTCAGAGTGAAGGCGCAGGCGTCTGGTGGTGAGTGGCAGGCTCATTAAGGTGCTGTCTCTGCTTTGTTAAGTCAAGACTGAAAATAGCCCCATTAACCTGCTGCTTTGATGGGAGATTATTGCTTTTGAGAGCTCTCAT
The DNA here is from genome assembly GCF_905171665.1 of Trachurus trachurus. Lineage (NCBI taxonomy): Eukaryota > Metazoa > Chordata > Actinopteri > Carangiformes > Carangidae > Trachurus > Trachurus trachurus. The sequence continues at coordinate 11,896,200 of NC_139892.1, read as the reverse complement.
GTTCTCTCTTTTACTTGACCTTGAATGGATTTAGACTTATTTAATCCTCCCTTTCAATTTGTGACTTTCTATTTTCGATATTACGCTGCTGCTGCTGCTGTTGTGTAACGTGAGACTTCTCTCTCCTTGAACTATTGAAAAAATCCCTTTACAACCTGCACATAATCTTAGTTTTTAATACACTGACCTTGTTTTCCTGGACCTTTACCTCTCTGGGGAGGGTTAGGATGAACTTTCTCATCTCAGTTCCTCACCGAGGTGGGAGATCCTCTGATCTTCCACATTGGTGTGAAAGAGTCAGAGTTATTCTCTGTTTTATTACAAATGCTAACAAAAACAGGGCCAGGCATAAAACTAATGAGTTCATACCAAGTCTCATCTGAAAACGCTTTCAGTAGTTAGAAACAGCAGGCCTGGGGCTATTAAGATGTCATGGCAGCAATTGTGTTACATTCATTGTACATACAAAAAGTGATCAAGGTAGCTGTCTTTTAAAAAAAAAAAACTAAAGAAACATCTTTTTGAACAGCACAGATTTTTTTATTATAATTATTATTATTATTTCACATTTTGTTATATTCATTTATCTCTTATTTTGTGCTTCAGCCTGTTTATATTTGATTTAAGGGGATTTATGGGTGGGATGGGATGTTTTTATTAGCACTTTTTTGTTGCATTTTTTTTATGAAAAGTACTATAGTAGCCTAATAAAATCTGATTGATTGATGATAGATTTACGAATAAAGTAAGTTGCTACGTCCGCACAACGACATTAGTTATAAAGCACAAACTTTTCCTCATATTTCCATCTGGTGTTCATACCGCAGAGTTTTTGAGGACTTGAAACAGACTTGAAAACACAGCAGAACTAATTTTAGTTTGAAAAGTCTAGCGTTGTGTTGTAGAGTGGATGAACAATGACACAGACACCCATGGTTGCTTGATGGTTGCATCTTCTTAGCTTTGATCTGGTGGAAAACAAAATTAAAGTGACACGTACTGACCTTGTTGTTTTTGCTAACAGCTGTTGTTTAGTTAAATTATGTGTTTTACTGTATTTTCTGGTCTTCGATTACAGCACATGCCATGCTATGTAGTAGGCCTTTCTGGTGTGATTATATGCCCTGAGGTTGTTTCTAATGTTGTTGCCTGGAAGGAGATTGTAAAATCAAAAAGCATTAGTATGGACACGGTCTTGATCACCTCCATTGATCTGTAGCACAGTTAACATAATAGACAGGTTGTTGATTTCAGACACAGCTGCCTTTGAAAGTCCAGTGTTGTCGAGGAGGTTTCACCTGAAGCTACTGATGCCTTAAATCTCCTCAGACCTTCCTGCAAAACAACCAAGCATCAGACACTACACAATACCCTTCTTATCTCTCAGGATTAAACTCCATACATGGCTCATAACCTATTAAAATTTCGGTCTCATCTCCTCCGTGCCACCTTTTTGGAACCACATATGAGGTCGGTGACACAGACTGTGCAGCGAATCTGAGTTCAGCTTCTGTCTCTTTGGATCTCTCCCCCTGCTTGTCACTGTCTGGCTCTGTGAGAATGAAATCACGCCGGCTGTATTGGCTTTCTGGAGCGCTCCTCAGCTCCAAATGGGAAGGTCACCCACAACGCGGACAAGAGAGATTCAATTTAAAATCTGTACAGCTCGCCCTGCGTGTGCAAGTGTGTGTGTGTGTGTGTGAGAGAGAGAGAGAAGGATACTGACATGCACCTTTCCTCACAGCCGATGCAAAGCCATCACGGCGATGCAATCTCCTCACATCAACATCTGTCACCACGGCGATGGTAAATTCCTCCGGTCAACACAGCAGGGCTGCAAATGATGTCGGTAAAACCCCTGATGTTTTTTTTTTTGTTTTCTTTTTCTTTTTCCAGATCATAGAACTCAACTTCCTTGTTTCTCGTAAACACATGATGCACACTACAACACACACACATAGGCTACTGCACACACACACACACACACACACACCCTTCCACAGGGCCCAGAGCGGCGCCGTCCGGGGCCGTGGTGGAACAGGTAGTGTCGCCCATGGGTTGTGTTGCTCTACCCACCGGGGGCCAATCGGGGAGATTGTCCCCCTCGGCCAGGAACCTGCCGACAAAGACAGGAAGTGGAACCCTTCCACCTGATACCGCGGCGCTGCAGGGCCCCGAGGGAGAAACATTTCAGTGTGACGCCCGTGATGGATTAGCTGCTATTCCCAAAATGTGTTTACCTAGGCGCACACAGGCGCTGGTAGCAGAGCTGCTCGGCACACAATAGAGGCAAACACAAGGCGAGAGTGTGGCTGCACGGCAAATAAGGCCATGCTTCAGGAAGAAAAGAGAGCTGAGAGTGAAACAGTGCAAAGGCATGGGGAAGGAGTGGGAGGCTGTGGAGTCATTACTCATTGTTGTGCGTTGTCAAATGAGATTAACCCTTTCATCTGTCCGAGCCAAGCAGCTCTCACTCCAGTGACGGCCCCGTTTCTTCTCCTCCTCTGCTTTGATGCAGTTCCAGTCCAGCAAACAGACTCACCACGTCCTTTCATCAGGCGGCAGTGTACCATAAAAAATGACTGGTGCGGCCTGCACAGCAGCAGCAGGCTGAACCACATTCAGCATCACGGGTCACAGTCTAACCCAGGACCTCTGCCACAGGTCACATTCAACACCACCACCACCACCAGTCAGACCTGTCACCACAACTGGAGTCACTGCCTCGTATGTGAAGAAACAAAGGTCCCAACCTCCCACTGATGTAAACATTCATGAGAACTCATGTCAGCACACTCTTTCATGTGCTTTAATGTAACTTCATGCTGATTTACAGTTAGTGCTAAAGAGGACAGTATGCAGCGAAGAGCTATGGGTCAGACTGTGAAGCCCTGCTAATGATAATAATAATAAACTTGATTAGGAAAACAGCATTACAAAGTCCTTCACAACAATTTGCCCTGCAACAAATGCACAACATAAAACTGAACAGGCAAAGAGAATAAAAGAAGAAGGGCTGAGACAAAACAGAACAACCCAAAACCCCAAAGTGAACAACAACAAAACATAAAAGCCAAGGAGTCATCAAAAGCCAAAGAACAACAAACAAAACAAAAAAGCTGAACAAAATTCAAAAGGCTAAGAATTAAAACAAATGGAGGAGCAATGATAATGGATTAAAATACCACACCACTGTAAAGGGAGGTTTTTTTTTTAAGTATCAGTAGCAAAGAGGTGAACCTGAACTCCTCAGGCAGGTCGTTCCACAGCTGAGCAGCACAAACTTTAATCATGAGGTGGGAACAGTCGGCAGATTCCTGCCTGAGGATCATCCGGCTGGTCTGGGAACAGCAGATCAGAGTTATAATCATGTTCCAGGACCATGAAGAGCTTTAAAAAAAAAAGGTGACAAGTCAAGTCTTAAAATCAAACCTATAACACTAATCATGCCCTCCACCGCCTGAGCGATTTACGGCCTTTTATTTTGAAACACAGGACAATCCAGCGTTTGTACTGTACAGGTGGCAACACTGTTCAAAAGTAGTTGCTGTCTAATGGAAACACATGTAAAAAAAAAAAAAAAAAAAAAAAAGTACTGGTGCAGTTTTATGGCTGTTGTGGTTGGATTTTTACTGTAGATACAGTATGTAAAGGAGTGTTGCATTGATGCTGCTGTAAATTTCAAATGTGAGCCCTGCTGTGTGGAGCGCACTGCAGAGCAGAGGAGCATGGCGTCCACACACAACGCTGTAACACATCCTGACAGCACCATATGTTACAGCAGCCAAACAGTGTGACAGTGTGAAGGTAATGTACTTCAATCACCATACTCATCAGTCATGACAGCGCCACGCCTCTGCAGAGCTGCTATTGGTCGAAATAAAATAAAAAACTGTCCAAACCTCAACAACAGATAAACACAAACCAAACACCACGGGACACTGAATCATGACATATAATATTATGGAGATATTAAAGTGGAGCTCATGCTGTTCATGGTGATTAGATAAAGATGTTGCAGGTGTCGCACTGCACCAAATGTTTTAGAAAAAAGTAGCTCAGAAGAAGATCGAGCTCCGAGTTCTGCAGATAAACCCCAAAAAATGATCAACACATCGGACTGGACACCTCCAGAGCTAAGTGAGAACACGTCCTTGTGTGATTTGATTGAACCGACCCCTCTCAGATCCAGAGCCAAAACACACGCTATCCCTCCCTCCTTCCTCCCTCTCTCTCTCCCTCCCTCCTTCCCTCTCTCCATCAACCTTCCCTGTGATCCGTCCGTGAGCCTCCACCTCGTCACATCTTCCTCTCTCTCTCTGCTCTCAGCAGCTTGTTGTACAGTCTGGGTCTCTCTCTGGGGGCTGCATGCTGTGTGGATGGCAGACAGGCCTGACCCATTTACCAAACGCTTTTATCCCACCACCCTCCTCCCCTCCCCTCCCTCCCTCCTTCCATCCTCATCCTCATCCTCCTCCTTCGCTCCATCTCTCTGTATACCCACCACTGGCTGGCTGTATATTTGTATGCATCTCTATCACTCCGCTAGATAGTTGCTTTGGTATGTGCGTCCGGCCCGTCCGTCTGTCCGTCTCATTTTCCCCTCTCTTCTTCTCTTTTTCCTCTCAGAATGATGAGTGGGGTCTTCAGCCATTTGCATTCGAGAGGTGGTTCCTGAGGGTTTGATACACACACACACACACACATCCTTGTAATGCTATCTTTGTGAGGACACTCATTGACATAATGTTTTCCCTAGCCCCTTACCCTAACCTTAACCATCCAAAACAAATTCCTAACCTTAACCATTACTCTTAACCTAATTTAAACCTAATTATAAAGTCTTAACCCTCATACACCCCTTAAAAAGTGAGAACCAGCCAAAATGTCCTCACTTCCCAAAAATGTCCTCACTCTGTTGGTTAAAAACTTGTTCCAGTCCTCACAACGTAGTAAGTACAAGAACACACACACACACACTCAGACACTGAATGTGTACGACAACTAAAGATAGAAGGCAGACACACAGAGACAAGTGAGGATAATAAAGACACAAATATCAGCAGAGACGGGACATTAGTGTGTGTGTTTGTGTGTTTGTGTTATGGCATCCACAGTGACACAAACATTTAAAGCAAAAGTGCACAGAGTTTCATGGAGTCTGTGCTTGTGTGCGTTGTGATGGACGACCGACTAAACGAGCCCTTGATAGAGGAACCAGACAGTAATGACCAAACTCAATTAGCCCGACTCTGTGTGTGTGTGTGTGTGTGTGTGTGTGTGTGTGTGTGTGTGTGTGTGTGTGTGTGTGTGTGTGTGTGTGTGTGTGTGGTGAAGCCTCTGGCCCGTCACTTACAGCACACACACAGACTCATAAATCCTGATTATTTTAGCTAACGAGGACTCGCTCCCTTCTCGATAAATCACAAACAGGTAACTGCGCACACACACACACTGTAAAAGTGGACTCACACTGTGTGGTAGCCGGGTTGTTTGGCTTAGTAAAGGGCTTAATAAAGCCTCACATCTGAGAAAACACACCGGTGGCACAGTCTAGACACTGACAGACGGGACACACACACACACACACACACTGCAGACCCCAATTAGCTGACCCCGCACTTAACATACACACTCTTTCCCTCTCAAACATCCTCTCCTCTGTCACCTCATCTCCCAAAAATGGCGGCTCCCCACGTGTAAAAATATCACTTTCCTGGCTCTGCAGGAACAGTCGAACCCTCTTTGTTGCACAGAGTTAAAGGTGCCACGTTGTTTATTATAAATCAGGTCAGAGTATCAAAAAAAAAAAGTAATTTCCATTATTATGAGACCGTGCTTATAAATAAGCTGTCAGGACTTCTGTAACTTAATGATGTCACAACAAAGCATCAGCAGTCTGACTCAGACTCCCCACAGCCCACACTGTCCACATGCAGACCTCGCAGGGTTCGGTTTCACTGAGTGTTTACCTGATGTATTGCATTACTCAGAAAACAGTCAGCACAATCAGAGCCTCTCTCTCTCCAGAGCTCGTTAACTACAGGGAGGAGACGTAAACATGTAACACTGAGATGGTTTTCGGTTCTTAAAAACACAAATATATCTCCTTATGGGAATCAACACTTCAAGTAAAACACAGGAAAATGGGTAAAAGTGTGAAACACGGTGCCTTTAAAAGAGAAAACACAACTCTTACAGGCGGTTTAGTATTTTCTATTTGGCTCCGTTGACGGCCATGTTTGCGAGCTGTAAAAGTACAAATCTGGTTGATGCTTCCAGTTTTTCTGGTTCTCATTGGCTATTGTGGGTATTTCCATCGGAGGCAACTAGATCTGGAATCTCACTCAACTGGGAGCAGAAAAATACTCATATGGACACAACACACTTTATTTGGACAAATAGTTATTTGTTACAAGCTTGCAAACGGTCGAGCAGTGTAGTGGTAATGTCCGTAATATCTCTGACCATTTATTTTTGTATAGAAATCATCACAACAAGGAAAAAGTGTTTGTTTCTGTGGCGGGGAGAGCAGGCGCTCTGCAATCGGATAGTAATGTCTTTCCAGGATGTTTCAGAGTTCGGCTATCTGAGGTGAGTGACTACATGCAAAAACACAAAGTTCATACTGTTTATACTGTACACTATATGAGTTCAGTGGTGTGTCATAAGGATTCGAGTCATGTACCATAGATATTTGATTGTTTTTTGAGTGTTGTGGTTGAAAGAATTGCCCCCATGGGTTAGCGTTGTCGCCATCCCTAGTGCCAGGTAGCCACGGTGTAACTCCGGTTTGCCTGCATCAATTGTGCGTCGCGTTTTTTGCTCCCCCCAACACTGGGTGACCATCAGGAAAACGATTTAGGGCTCAAAAATGGCCTAAAATCATTTAGTGTGTAGCTGGCCTAGTGGCCTTAGCTTACACACAACCTGGAAATAAGGGAAACAGCAAGCTGAGCTCTGTCCAATCTAGTTAAAAACCTATATTTTCTTTGGAAAAGCAAAGTTGTTCTATGGGAAAAAAGCAAAGTTGTTATGTGTGTGTGGCAATGCAGTGAATGAAGTGAACATTAAATGACGGTGGAATATGACACAACAAACAACCCACCGTGGGAAGCTGGAGTCGTTTCAGCGGTGGTGGCATTAGCCTGAACCCGAGCTGCTCCCTCTGGTCAAACACTCGGGTCGCTGTTTCCTCCTCCTCCTCCTCCTCCTCCTCCTCTGATGAAACCTCTTCACAAACATGTGAAATCTAATCTCCGTCTTTAACTCCTCCGACCTGCGGCTCTGACTGTGGTTTTTCGGAAAGAGAGAGTCTGAGGGCCGATTCCATGAGGTTAACGTCGAACCGTAACCGCAGCCTCTCCCTCCCTCCTCTTCCATCTTTTGCTCCTGCTGTGGCGTTGACCACAGTGCTGCTCGGCTACTGTCTCAGCTGTCACTCATCTGTCTTCCCATCAGCTCTCCAACCAACACACACACACACAAACACACACACATTTGCGTTTTCTGCAGTCACTGCTCTGCTCTTGCTGATGCCGGACGGACAGCTTTGGGAGGCGTGTGTTTGGGATTTTTCAGCCGGACTGGGTCAAGTGGACATTGTTCTGGGGGGCAGAAAAACACACTGCATCAACAAACACTCTGTACATTCACCTTGATCTGTTTTTACTCTTCTCCTCTCTCTCTCTCACACACACACACACACACCGAGAGACATGGGTGTATAAGCCAAAGCCGGAGGCAGCGTACCAACATCAAAGATTGAGCGAGTTGCGGCAGGAGGAAATTGCTGCTCCACCTCGGTCTGGCGGGATGACATCAGAGGCGTGGGTGGTATAGAGGGGTGTCAGGGCCCTCGGTGCAGGGAGAGGGCAGGACATACAGGACTGGGGAGGGGGAGGGGGAGGGGGGCTGAGGAAGGTTAGCTCCTATCATTAACAACCCTGACGTCATGGCATAACATGGGGAAATGGCCAGGGAGAGAAGGTTTTGGATGTGACCGGGGAAAGTTTGGGAATAAATCAGCATAAATTTTCGCGGTCGGCTTCAACTTTTTGGGATTGAGATGTGAACCTGGAGTTTCGGGGCTGGGCGTGGTGTGACTCAGCAGCTGAGGCAAAATGTGATTTTTAATCCACTGGTCTTGGGGAGTTCAAATCTTTCTTTTCTTTTCATACTTGACATCGTTTAGAAACGTCACTCCATGAAAAATGTGCATCAGGCTTTTTGGGTAATATTATAAGCTACTTAAATTCATACCATTCACAACTTCATAAAAAATCTGCTTCGCCATGATTCATTTCATAACAAAATGAACTCTTTCCGCCAGCAGATGACATTTCTAATCTGTCTACAGCATCGACTGCGCTCCCTTTTTTATTCACCAGCAAATGGCCCTTTACTGCCAGGACGAATGTAATGTCCGTACACTGCAAAATGTAATTTACCCGACTCGCTCTTGTTATTGCATTTTTCCAGTCAATAGTCTTGTGATTCTGATGATTGTGAAAGGGAAGAGGCAGGTTTGAGCACTTTTGAAAATGAGCTCTACAATTGATATCTTGTCAGCATTGTATTATGTTGCTAATGATGATGATACATGACTTGTCTGTTAGTGGCGGAGGAACAGGCCACTCAGGGGTAGTTTTTTTTTTACTTGTATATGAATGTATTGACTATGTGCTCTGCCTCTAGCACTGATGACAAAGTGGATAACTGATAGGAGCAGGTGGCCAGACTGGAGGTTTGGAGAGTTTTGTGGAACTATGGCGCCATCTAGTGGTGGGAAAAGACAACCATTTTTTTCAGGCATGTGTTTATACACAGCCACAATGGTGGGAAATAGCTAGTATTTCACTTTGACTGCTCTTGGTGAGCATTTTGAATGAATTATAATGAACTTTTCAAGTATTTTGTTATTTCATTTTTCTACATTTCCTTGACCTCCATGGGAAAACTGTATTTTAACTCTGTGACCTGTGTTATCCTTACTTGCTCTGTTATACAACTTTCTTTCTTTTAAATAGGGCAGGCAAAATAAGCCATGCCTTTTTGGCCCAACTTGACTAGTAATCCAAATTGTATATATTAAAAGAATACAACTACTACCTTTACTTGAATAACATTTCTCATTCATCAGTGTTTTCAAATTCAAGACTGAACTACCTAGTAACAGTATACACAATTAAAATAAACCAAAGCTCAAACAGATGCAAAATTAAAGTTATGCTAACACATAAACGCATCCGATGTAGAAATCAATTTAATACTGTCATTTTAGCTTTATCGTCTTTATACATTTTGCTAAGAGGAATTCTTTAGTTTTACATTTTGTACATTGTTGCTCAAGTGTTTGTTTACTTGACATTGTGCCCGTGGGAGTTCACCTGTGGCAAACTGAAGACTTAGTTCACTGGTGGTCCACACGAGATCCAACAGGTTAGTAGAAAGAATAGATAAAACTGTGGTGAGGCAAAATGAGAAAATATTTCAATTATCGGGAGCTCAATTGTCACAGTAATTGTGAGAAGTCTTGTACCACCGGGAGTGTTTCCCACTGTGCTCACTGCTCAGGTGTTTCAGATCCACCACAGTCTACTTAAGAGAGGCTGGAGCAGAGATTTCCCTCTGACACCTCAGAGCAGCTTTCTGATGACCTGTTTTCTTTTGTTTGGTCGTCCTGTTCACTGTTGATTAGTTGGCTCAGACATCCCACTTTATTTAGTATTTTCTTGCCTCCACACTGTTTTTGTTTTGTGTTTCTTTCTGTGGTAAATAAAATCTTCACTGTTTACTTTAGTTTGGGTTAATGGTCAAACTAATGTTGCTGCACACAGGATTGAGCCAGCTGTCCTTAAGTGGCTCTAAACGCAGCTAACAAGTCCCTGTGTAGAGATGGAAGAACCTCATCTCAACTACCCTCCGTCAGTCTTTGTGGTAGTTGAGTGAATAGATACTAGAAGTTGCTTTTGGGTCAAATGTGATGGAAAGAAGATTCTCTGGTCTGATGAGACAAAAATTGAACCTTTTGGAAAAACGTTTTAAGCACTATGTCAAGAGATACCTGAAAGTGGCGGCTCACAGTCCCCATCCAAAATGACAGAGTCTGAGAGGATCTGATGTGAACTGTCCAAATCCAGGTGTAGTGGTTGTAGAAACTTGACGTATAAGACTTAACACTGTTAAATGTGCGCCCATAGAGTACTGAATTAATGATCTGTGTGTGTCAATTGTTTGAGAGAAATGGGAAATACTATCTGATCTGAATCGAAGCTACAATTGCAAATGTGCAAACAGTGAAAGGGTGTGAAAACAGACAATCACATTCACAACAGATGTAAAGAATACCACTGTAACATATCCAATGAAAAAATCAGAGCATTTATTTCACTCTGTATGTGCTTTACAGTATAAAGGTCTATTCAAAATGAACACTAGATTACATTTAAATTCAGTATCTTTCCAGCAAAAAGCCAAAGTGGAATGTGACCAGTCAATGTGAGGAAAACACACGTCACATGCCACTTTTTTTAAAGTACCGCAGTCCGTTTTAATAAAGTAGAGAAAAACAAGGTCCACATCAATGAGAACGTAGAAATAATAACCTTTTCTATTTAAGAGCCAGCTACTGGAACGAATGAACACTGAAACTCTTAGAAACGACAGGTGAGTTAGTCACACTGAGTAATGTGGCCCAAATTAGCCTAGAGTGTATTTTCATTGAAAAGATTATTATACAGAAAATATTTCCCAAGAATGTTCAATCCAGCATCGAATTCCCAGCTTTGTCATTCCCGGTTAGTCTTCCAGGTGTTTTGGGAACACATGTTATTATGTAATGTAGGAATAAAGTGGCTAAGTGCCGAACGACTCCCCTTCAACTGTTTATCTCTTTACAGATCTGCTTGAGAACAAAAAAACAAAACACAGAAATATTCAAAAGAGCACTCTGAAGAAGTTTGTAGAAATGTTAGAAAGTGAACACGTCAAGATACGATGTGTGTGCAGGATTGTGTGGTGTTTGCCGTTCACTTTGTGCTGATGGATGTTAAGGATTATATGTAAAAATGTGGAATTTTAAGACACTATGAGCAGCATAAAAGTGCACCATCTTCAAAAGTGGAAAAAAAAACAAAAAAAAACAAGTACAACCATCTGGCCACTCTGCGTCCGTCCTCATTCACCCACGTCTCCATCTGTCCATCTGTCAACCGGGGCGTCTGTAGCAGGCCCCCTGGTAGGACGTGGCGTTGACAACACTGAACATGTCTCTCCTGACAAAAGACAGGAAGTTCTTCAGAGGGCAGAGGGGCTGGCCGGCGTGGCGGTCGTGGGAGCGACAGAAGGTGGTGTGAAATGTCACGTCCTCGCCGTTGTACAGCACTCTGATGAACAGCTCCCCGTCTTTCGCCTTCGACTTGTCGCCTTTGCCGGCTTTCTTCTTCGGCTGCCCCTGAGCGGCCGGGGGGCTCTTCCACAGCTCGAACACGACTCTTGCAGCGAAGCGTGGGAACCTGGCCTCCTCCAGTCCCAGGGCGCTCAGCAACGGCGCCATGGTGACGTCGTGAGCCGAAGAGAGGGTGAAGACCTCCTCGCCCCCTGCTCGAGGTGGACGGCCGGCCTCGCTGCTCTTGGCGACGCGCTCCATCTTGGCGGCGGTTCGGTTGAGGTAGGGGTACATGGCCAGGATGGCGTATTTCCGGTAAAGCCCCACTCTCCTCCGATCCACCTCGTCGTCCAGCTGCTGCCGACGGATCACGGCGAACTGCGCCATCGTCAGACATCCGCCGGCGCCGTTGTCTGTCGTGGGAACGCACGGGAAAGACAGGCCGTGGCACAGGTGGCACAGCAGGGAGTCTATAGGGTTAGCAGCCCGGAGCTGGCGGGTGAGCATACCCAAAGTCCGCGCCATGTCGGCATAAGTCCTCTCCAGCTCGTTGTCGGCCACCCGGAGCCGGTACTGCCTCTTCTGCTCCTCCTCCAGGTAGCGGTTCCTGGCGGGGCAGTCGCAGGCCGAGCCGCAGAACAGCGTGCTCCACTGGTGACGCACGGTCAGCTTCGTCCAGTCGAAGTCTGGGTAGAAGCCGTAGAGGAAGGCCAGGCCGCTCTGGAGAGTCCGGCTCTTACCGGTGGTCTCCACCCACAACTGACGGGGCGACCAATCAGCGGGGAGGAGATTGTGGCGCCTGTAGGCTTGGTGGAGGAGCTGCCCGTTGCGTAGGTGCTGCACCACACCTGGAGGAAGACCAAGACCAGATTACAGACACATCAAGTTTATATTAGGGGTGGTGAATCAGTCCGATTTCCTGATTCGATTACGATTATTGAGGCCTTGATTCGATTACCAATCGATTATTGTTTATTAACGACTACCGATTCGATTTTCGATTATTGCAGATTATTGTTTTTCCATTTGACACCACAAACATATTGCACCATTAAAACATAGTCAGCTGCTGAATTACTTAAAGCAGATATCAGTGGAATGTTTTTGTTAATATAAGTCCTAAATAGTCCTATTTTCCGTCAGCAATCACTTACATGAAGTATTTCAGCCTAAACACGAGTCTCTCCGTCACTCTGCTCTGCTGTAACCCGAGGAGAAAATTTTCCTTGTGGGATACAAGTGTTATCCAATGAGGAGAGAGAACGGCATGAAGGGCTGTGTGTGCAGCCAAGGGATGCGCGTGAATGTGGTGACGTAGCACGAGGACCAATTGATGCCTGACAAGGGCGGGGGCTGCTAACTCATGGTGCGTTCAAAGAAACTCGTACTTTGTGTTTTTCCTTCCTGTGAAGTCATACCAGTTCGATCTGGTACGAGTTCACGGGTCGGAAGTTACGAGTGGCCGTTATAGGGAACTTTCACAGACAACAGGATGGTAAAAACACGAGCTACGGGTTACCTGGAACGCTACCAAGTCGTAGTTGTGACTTGAAGCTGTAACTTACGGTTTCAAAAGCCTGCCTTGAACGCAGCATTAGCCGAAACGGCCGTGAAGCTGATATCTGCTTTAACTTCTCTTTTATCATGTTAGACATGACTGCACCTTCAATTTGTGTAGTGGAGATGTAACTTGAAGTTCCATATTATTATTTTTAAAATGTATTTCCTATTTTATTTTTTGATTTGTTTGTTTTAGATGTAGTCTTCGCGGTCAAAAAAACAAATGTCCACACTAAATGTTTGAGTTGAGAACAAAGATGCAGCTTTGGAACTTTAAAGATTTAACACAATAAAATCATAATTTGTCAACATCAGTCCACATCATCGGTCCTAAAGCTAAAGCTTACAGGACGTTATGGATGAAGAAGAAATAATAGTGGAGGTGTAAACATTTTATGAAACACATCCGTTTTACAACAGAACAAACAGAAAGTTTTAAAAATCACAGAGTTTTGTTGAACAGCTCATCGACCTCAGGAAGGAACAGTGATCTGTTGTTTACGTTTACGTCTCACTTTATACACGGCTGTTCTCACTCCTGCCACACGCTCACTGTTAGCCCAGATGGAGCTGCACTTAAATCCTGTATGACAGCCGGTGACTGGAGGAGTCACTGCTGTGTATATTCCGTGGTTTGTATTACGATGAAAAAAATGCAATAATAATCGATTTTTGGAAATTTAATAATCATCCATACAATAATCATTATCATTAACCAATAATTGATTTTTTTTCCACCACCCATAGTTTATATGAACTTAAAGTTACAGCTTCATCACCTACCCGTCTGTGTGAGTTCTCCCATCTCACAGGCGTTGTGATTGGGCAGACGGGCAACAGAGCCCAGTGGCGACTCCCAGTGGCCACGCCCTCCCTGGGCCATGTGGTTGATGAAGGAGGTCAGCAGGGAGTGTGAGGGGCTCCTGGGGGCGACAAGAGGGAGAGAAAGACTTGATTCAAATGTGTATATCAGATTAGCACATGGCTTTGTTTTCAATGCTGCTTGTTTCTACTGCTGGCGCTGCAGCTTTTCTTCAACAACCTCTGCCTCAGGTTTGGGTAGCGTAAGACCTTTTGCCCCGGGTTGACACGAAATGGATGGCAAGACATGCCGAAGTTTAACAAAGTTTATTCACCCAAGTGATTTAAAGTGAACCGTGACAGAAGAGACCGACACATTCTGAAAATATCAAAAGAATAAACATAAGTAATCAAAATAAAACACATCAAATGTATCAATTGGAACAAAGAATTAGCCACTCTTCCAGTGGAAAACCATGGCGCCATCACACACATGCAGACATTTGCATGTTGAGATCCAGACGATATAAACACGCAGCTCCGACTGCTTCCTGTTCAAACCACAGCTACAACCCTGAGAAACAAAAGCAGAAACTGTCTCATACTGTATTTCCTGAGAGGCCTTTGATTTTGACTTTTGTCAACAAACAAATTAATCTGCTCAAGAGAATAAAACATAGAAGATGTAAGGATTAAATGATGATGAAAAATGTATCAAAGACAATTTCAGCAATTTATAATTTATCACGGAAAACAACGACTACTGCTTGTCAAACATTAAGATTTGCTGCTTTTGTATATATATTTGTTATCTGGATGTCTGGGTTTTGGAGCGGTTGGACCAAGGAGGCAATTTAAAGACATTAACTAGACTCATCTTTCACAATGTTCATATTAAACAATACATTTAAAGTATAGGTGCATGTATGATGAACAAGTTACTGGCCACTTGTTCACCCAGGCTTAGAGGAGAAATACAGTGATTATACAGATTTTCATTGTTCAGTGTGTCTACTTGTAAAGTCCACTCCCGACCTTCACCACCAGGTGTCGCTCTAACACTGCTGAGCCACAGCGCTACTCAGTATGTGTGGGTGGGAATAAGGGAGATGGAGATATAAAAAGATGAAAGAATTTGTTGCCTTGGGACAAGCACTCATATAAATATATATATATGCGAGCATAAAAACACACACACACACACTCTTAGAAACACACACACACACACATGAACTGACACTCACACGCAGTGTTGAGGGCAGCGAGAGGCGCAGTCGGGGATCTGATAGATTAGAGATGATTGAAGATTACAGTTTAATATAAAAAAAAATCTGCGGGAGCTGCAGCTCAGCTCGCTCAGATTAAAGGCACGTGTGCACAAACACACACACACATTCACTGTTTCCATAGTGATCACGGACTGCTTCAGGAACACGGCATTAAAAAAAAAAAAGGACCCTCTGTCTGTCTTCACCCTCACGCCTCTGATTGTTCTTACTGATTGAACACAGTAGGCACAGTAAACATCATCTGCCATCTACAGCCACCAGCTACACTATGTCAGACTGTGCATGTGTCTTTTACTAACTACATCCTTCCTGTTGACAAAATAAAAGATTCAAAGTACTGCTCTGATTTCAGGTCTCTTCTGAGAATACAAACCCAAATTCTCTGTTTTTTTAAAACCACTGTTTTCCTTTTTGCATCAGCATCTGTTGTCATCATCTATCCACTCGCCTCTCCCTGCTTGATCACAAGGATATTCACTTGCATAATACAGGCAGAATTCATGCACAACAGCCAGGGCGCAGAAACACATGCGAGTGGCGAATTACGGTGCTGCATTCTGCTCCGTCATCGGCAGATCAGCTCGCTGACGGGAGTTTGGGACAATGTAGATTTAATTGGCTACGCTGGAAGACTGGATGTCAGCGGATGGGGACAGCAGTGTGGACAAAGAGCCGGCCGGGCTGTCTATTGGGCTGATTGTTGCTAACCAGAGATTACAGAGCCCAATTACATTAAGCAGGGATTATTATCACTGGATAGGACAGGGAGAGAGATTAGTTAGGAGTGAGGAAGGGATCATGGAAAGATGGGGAGAAAGAGGTTGGATAAATGAGGATAAAGAAAGAAGAGGGAGGAGGGGTGAATAAACAGAGAAGGAAATGAAGGAGAGATATTGACATAAATTAAAGTGAATTGGATGGTCGTTTAAGGAGGATGAAAACCCTGCCAGAGATTGAATTGGTGGAGGAAGAGGAAAGGGAGAGGAGATGTGCGCCCTGCTGAAGAGAGCTCAGTTAACCGCAGACGGAGACAGTGGGTCGGGGAGGCTGGTGCCAGCACACACACAAACGCACACATACACTCACCCACACACACACATGGAGACGACTGAGCTCTCTATAAGGATCCAGCCCAGGGCATATGCTGGTTGAGATCCCTGTAATTACAACCCTGGTCTGAATCAGAAAAAGAACAAAAAAACAGAAGTACCTACATTATTACTTGGACATAAAAATACGAAATAGGCTTTTAATGTTTCAAGGGCAGAGTACTGGAGGAGCTGCTTCACTTCAGTGTCTCAGCAGCATCAACACTTCAGAAGCTTTCAAACTCTTTACCAACAAAGTGTTGATCTGTCCCTCTTGTGTCTGTGTGAAACTCTGCTTTTAAAGAAAATCACCAAACACAAGGCGGCTCAGCGCAAACAGGAAGGGAAGGATGGGTGATGGACATGACGTCATAAGAGGCGTCAACTGCAGAGGCCGAAGTTGACACAAAACAATTTGGACAGAGATCAAGACACGAACTGTTAACACGATTACGACGTGGAAAATGTTTAGAAACGAGACACACGGGGCAGAATACAGCAAACACTCAACAATGTGAGATCACGAGCAGCTTAATCCTTTTCTTTTTGATGCTGAACTGTGCACAACAGAGTGGATTCTGTTTTTATCCCCCCCAACATAAGAACTTCCTGTTGTCGTTGAATGAATAAAAGATGTTGAATTCTTATTCCCCCACAAAACATGAAAAGTCAAACACGTGGTGGTGTTTTCGCTCCCGTCTTAAGCCACCCTAGGTTCCACCAGATTTCACTGACTGCTCACTTCCTTTTCTCCAGCTGAATAGGTGGTGGTTGTCAGTCAGGTTGGCGTGTGCAGAGAGCCGTGTGTGTTCACAGCTTATCAGTGGCTCTGTGGCATGGCAGATGTTGGACTTGTGTGCTTTGGCAGTGTGTATGTGTGTGTGTGGGATGGTTTCCGTCTTCACAAATCACTAGAGGAGCAGTGTATTTATAATGAAGTGCTCCTGGTCCTGCAGACTGCTGTCACTGGCTGCTGTGTAACCAGGCAGAATAATGATGCACCAGACAGACAGACATGTAAACAATGTGATGTGTACAAGTGATTCAATATGTTGTCATATGTGAATATCTGAAATAGGTTATTTTTTAAATGTCATATGCGAGACATGGAGATGCAAAAAGTCTCAGCCCTTCAAATTTGATACACAGCATAGCTCCTTATGGACGGGCCCGAATAACTTGTTATGTTGTCTCAGCATCTAATTAAAGGGATAGTACAGTTTTTTTTGAAGTGGGGTTGTATGAGGTACAAATGGCCACTAAGTATAATATCTGCAGTAGAAAGGTCTCTGCTCCCCCCCACTGAGAAATACCGGCACATCACGCTGCACCGAGACTCAGGCAGTAAACTGTTGTGAATGGGGGACAATTAATCGGCGTATTTTTGCGGCCTACAAGTAGTCCCATCTCTCTTTTTGTGATGTGTTAATTTTGTGTGCCTCATCTCTATATATCTAGGAGTGTGCCACTTTTGTTGACATTGTTTCCTCAGTAGTTGGTTTGTTGTTGCATTTGACTATCTTCTGCTACTACTGAGCCATGTTCTCAGGTTACTCTTCATTTGTCTTCTCGCTGAGTTGTTGATACTTATCTATTCAAGACGTCATTAAAAAACATTTTTTCCCTTTAATACCACATGAGTGTATGGCGGTCTATACCTGATGTTTTCATCATGTGATATTTAAAGTGTGTGTGTGTGATTTCTGTGTATTTCAGGTTTTACACGTGCACAAATTCTCTTAAATATAGTATTCTGTTATTTTTGCATCATATTGTACCTTCTTGCATTGTATCTCTGGATGTATTTCCCTGTGCATATACATACTGTACTGATGCACTAATGAATTTGAATGACATTAATATGCATGAACTTATATTTTCTCTGAATAGGTCACTATTGTTCACACCTTTGGTTGATGATTGTATCAGGTGACCCTAGGGGTTGTATATAAGGAGGTGCGTCTCCACTTTATCTACTACAGTACTGAAAGCTGAACAGAGACACTTGTAAGCCACATGCTCCATCTATACAGAGAGGAAAGCTTTTATGTATGGGCCCTGCTGCTGCTGCTGCTGCTGCTGCTGAGCAGGCCCGCCGCAGCGTGGAGCCGCTACCACCTGCCGTTGAGGAAACACATGTCATCATGGCAAAGTAGAGTTAAAGCAAACCGACCCCAGCCCGTGGAAAAACGCTTACGACGGCAAACATGGTCAAACATCATCATGTCAGCATTTAACTCAAAGCCGACTCTGTGAAGTACAACCTGGCGCTGACTGCTGGATGCTGCTTTCTGTTTCCTCCCAATACATCATGATGCTGGGTGGATGCCAACTGTTCCGTCTATCATCGCTATAGTGGGAGGATTAAGGACTTGCACTCACATAATGACACAGTGACTATTATGCATATTATTGTGTAATATATCCGGCTTTTGATGCAACTGGTTTCATATTGTAATGACGAGCCAAACCTGTGATGCTGCTGCAACTGTATTGGAAGTAAACAACCACTACATTAACTAAAATTGACCCTTTTCCTTCAACTGCTAGGATTTGGCTGAACTGAAGTGTGTTTTGGAAAATGAGTATACAGCTGCACACTCCCATGCTCGCTTAACCACACATACACACATCCACACACACATAAACTTGTGCCCTCACGTATAAGTTTAGTTGTATTGTGATTTTTTAATTACTCTTTCCTCTTGATTTTATGTTTCTATGTTTGCTTGTTTTGTTTTTACTGCTGTGGTACTTTATTTTTTGTTTTCATGTTACTGAGGTGAGATTTCCTTTATTGTTTTTCATCTCACCTGCACATCCTGCTTACTGTATTTGTTTTGTTTTTTTGTTTTTTTTGCTTGCTTGGTTATAATATTGTGCAAATTACCAAAAAATAAATTAAAAAAACTGGATCTAATTTAGTATTGTTTTACTACTAGGCAGGGATATAGTGGATTGTATTTGGGAGCTGAGTAGTGTAATCAGAAGCTGTAACAGTGAACCACAGACCCCCCTCCTGGGTATAAAAGGAGGTACGGTTTGCTTGAGTGCTCATTAGTGTTTTTTTTTTTTTTTACTTTGTGTTTCTGAGTGCACACACGTGTACACAGAAATAAATAAAAAAGCTGAAATTCAAACATCTCAACCTGTATCGTTTGAGGCTTGATGCAGGATGATCTACATCCAGCTCGAGTTCAAAGATCAAGGGTATGGAAAATATTTAATAATCAAATGTACATGTCAGATTAACTGCATCACATCAATCTGCTTTCTTTAGATTACGAAACAGTACTCTCATTCTGCCCAGATGTGCAAAGCTGGTGCAGCTACAGTGAAAGCCTCGTATTAAAAAAAAAAAACCATTGTCTAAAGCTGAACTCAGGTGCATGGACAGGGGGGATTTATTGACCACATGGTCTCAGTAATTCATCTAAGAGGATGTTAGTACACATATGAAAACCATCTGAACAAACACCATTTTTTGGATGTAAAAGTGGACAGATGTTATCGCAACCACAAGCGCATAAATTCAAGTGAATGTATACACACACATGCACATAGAAACGGTGTGAATGTGCTGAATTCACACTTCTGAAGCTGCAGCATAGAAGCAAGCTGGTTTTTTAATAACGTCCTATCAGGAGCTCTCATCTAGCCCTGAGAGAGAGCAGTGTGAGAGGAGACAGAGTGCCAACAGGGAAAAAAGAGAGACTGAGAGAAAAAGATATGGATGAGAGAACAGAGGAGCATGGTCTGTAAAGAAGACAATGATATTAATTTGAGCATGTGTGTATTCGCAATCTACAGTACATGTCTGCTGCAGGAACCATTCTGCTCTGTTGGAGCTGCTCAGTGAAGACGGAGCTCAAATCGTCAACTCTGCCTCAACAGACCACATGTAAATGTGTTTGTGTTCGTGTTTGTGTGTGTGTTTGTGTGTATCCATTTGCACCAAAGCACCGCAGAGCAGATGTAGCAAAACAAACGCACCTGCTATTGCTGACACGTGCAATAACACAACAAAACCAAGGGACTGTGAAAGTGTATCTGATGGAAAAAGGGGGGAGGGAAACAAGGGAAATGGAAGGAAAGAATAGGGGAGGAAAATAGAGGAAAAGGGAAGGGAGAAGTTGGACAACTAAAAATAAAAATCTATATACTTGAGAATGAACCAAACCCATTTCAAATGCACAAAAATGAACCATTTTGTAAATATAGCTGTTGAAGTTATTATAGTTTTAGTTGTTTGTAGTAAGTTGTTCAAAAAACACTAAACATAAAAAAAACAGTGTCTGCTTTTCAGATGTAAAAAACCGAAAAACCATTCTGGTAAGCCTCCCAAGTACCACAGAAATACCACAGTAATTGGTACCTGACTCTCTTCGACTTTCCAGCGTCTCTCCTTGTTAGGCATTACACCGAGGTGTCTGGGACTCTACTTAAATCCCAGAGGCATTTTGAGCCTTTTACTCCGACCGGGTGTAATTAAAACTGGAGGAATAAAGCTTTTATCTTCAGACTCGGGGAAAATGAAAAGCGCAAGAATGCCTTTTTGTTTAAGCCATCGATCTTTTTCCCGTGATTGCCTTCTTTGTAGTTTAACTTAAGTGAAGCGTAACAGCATCAGCAGCCTGCGATATGATACGACTGCTCCGCCACAGGCTGTGTCGATCAGCAGTTCTTCACAGCCATTGTCGGGTCCATCCTCGTATCATCCATCACAGTTTGCTACAGTACAGCAAACGGCGTTCACAGGCTGTGGTGCCTTCGTTTGTATGAGACGCTCGTCAAACTTTATAGATCTGACATCCATAAAAACCTGCAGCAGCAGCAGCAGACACAGTGTCTGAGGAGCTCAACTGTACCGTTTTAAAACTGGACCTCACATTGTTAAACTGCAATCCACCTCCACTGTTACACGGTTTAATTATTAATTGCACCTGCCACATCTCATATTTGTGCTTGTCATCTCTTTCTAGTGACCCACCAGGGCATGCACTCTATAAGACCTCTGAGGATACGCTGTGGTATCAGGCTCCAAGACATTAGCGGCAAGTCGATGGTTCATCTGAGATCATTATGTCTTTACTAATTGAGATTCTGTTCATTGTCAGTCGCACTATTTTCTAACTTATTGTTTTCCTTGTCTTTGTGGATTCTGTTTTTTTTAATTGACTTGGTTCGCTGCAGTCAAGAGCAACATCAAGGTAAAGTTAGCTTCAGAGCTAACTGTGGCTAATTTACATCACTGACACTGATAATAATAAACACATTGAATAATATTCTGTTGTATAAACTATTTTCTGACACCCAAAAATAAACCATTATGAGCTTCACAAGGGCAGCTTTTTAATATGGGTTATTGTGGTGGATTTACATTATACTCTGAGTATAGTAGCCATATTGGGTATTATACTTTTTTTCCATTGGAAAAGTGTGCGTACCTGCTGACAGACAGAGTGCAGTCGATGGCGGGGCGTTTGGTCTTGGGGATGGAGTAGAGGGGGTAACGGTCTCCATGGCGAATCATCACCTGGACAGACAGCAGCTTGTAGTCGGCAGGACTGTGACCTGTCAGAGGAGACTTTCATCAGCTTCCATATCAAAGACATCAATCACAAGAACATGTTAGAGCTGTCAAACACACAATGTAGACTGTAGACTGTGTGACGGTGTAGCTGTGTAGTCAGAAAGACATTTTTCATTCCTCTTTCATAACCTCAAACCCTTTGTGGTAGTCCACCAACTATTAAAGTCAAACCAAACAGATCTAATTTCAGTTCTTAGCTTATATAAAGCATCTTTTTATGCATGACCCAGTTACATAATATCACAAGATTATTTAACTAACAAGCAGAGTAAAGAACTTTCTTTGTATTATTTTTAAGATCAATGGTTTTTATCATGACCTATAAAAACTATTTCACTTTTGCAATCAATCAGCTAAATATTGAGACAGCAATTAGATTTGTGATTTGTGATTTGTGTCTTTCAGCTGAATGTAGCTGGTGTTGCAGCCAAGGACTTCAGTGTTTTTTGAGTTCTTTACCCTATGTATGTGTCATTCTGAAACACGGCAATCAAATATTTTCAATACCAAAACTCTGACACACCCAGTGTACACTATCTGCTCAGACAAAAAGGTAGCACACAATGTAAGCAAGAGGACCTAGCTGATAAAGAGCCACGTATTTTGATTGGTGTGGACAACAACAGAGCCTAAAGACAGATGGATTGACTACATTTCATTAGGTGAGCTGACTGCCAGACGACTTAAAGTGAATACTAAAGTTTCTGTAGCTGCTCAATGTGCAAATCGACAAGTGTTTGCTATAAAGTGGCTCTAAAATCTGTTAACATTAGTGCTGCTCCTCTCTGGAGATCAACAAATAAAAGGAGAATCCAAGCAATCACATGTTATAAAAGCAAATACTAGTATAGCCAGGGCATTTTGAAAAAACATCCAAGTTGTTCCTGATTGATTTCCAATAACTTCTAATCTAAATCTAAACAAAGTGATTGATTTTTCTTCCATGGAGACGGTGCCGCCACCCAGAGATAAAGACAGTTAACTTCTATTAGCTGTGGCTTGTACAACTTGTCTCAGGTGGTGAAGGATATTTCTACAGTTGCTTGGGGCTGCACTGACTTTTCAGTGGAGGAGGTAAAAACACACACAAGGCTCCGTGCTGCTTTGCTGAAGAGAGAGAGAGAGAGAGAGAGCGCACTGCAGCATTATGGATGATGCAATCTAGCTGAAATTACTTTCGCACAATTAACACATCCCCTGAGTCCTGACACACTAAATCTGACATTATTACTATATTAAGTATTTATACGCTGTCCATCAAATTGGCTGTTTCCAGCAGAGGGAGAACTGCTCTAATTTGTTTTTAATGCTCTGAAGCAGTGGCGCTCTGACACTTGCTGCCGCCAAATAGGAAAGATTTAACTAAGTAGGTTCAATGGCTGCTCCCAGATCAGTTCTGATTTATGTTTTTAAAGAAAAACTAATCATGGATGTAACGAAGACATCCAACTACAGGCTTGCAGTGTTTTGTTAGATGACATTGTGGACATCGGCGTGCAGGTCTCACCCTCCCAGGCCTGTTCGGTGCGGTTGGGTGTGTTGCAGTAGCCGTAGGCCTCAGAGATGGGGTTGGGCTCCTGGGTGTGAGGCACCGGGAACACTCTCTTTCTGCTCTTCCCCAGAGCCAGCCCGAGGCCTCCATCCACAGCCTGGAAGGGTCGCTCCTCCACTACGGGAGTGGTGGGGATCAGGTTCACTGTGGGGGGAGAGAAAAGCGAGAGTTGAAGAAGATGAAAAGGGATTAAAATAAGAAAAAGCAATACTGAATAAATAAAAAAAAGCGTTGTTTGGCTGTGGAACTCCCCAACCAATCACTTCCTCTTCTGCCTCCTCTCAAACCACACTGGCAATCAAAGATAAGAGCAAGGAGACAAGTGGATTTCTCCAGTGCTGACAACAGTGTTTGTGCAGGAGTTGCTGTTACTCTCAGACAGGTGCACGACTGGTGTCTGTGTGTTCACGCTACACAGAGACTGTTGTGCACAGTGTGAAGTGTTGAGTTGACAGGGACCACACTGATAGCATCAGTCTACAGCTCCACTCGCAGCTCAGAGAGACTGTCAGGACGCTTCGCTTCATCACACAAAGTTTGAGACAAACACAGATTTTGACCTGATGGTGTGGCCTGTCAAAATAAAAGTCTGGAGTTGATTTAAAGATGATCCGACAGTTACAAGTTACTCGGACTTGATGATGGGATGTAATGAAAATTCACAGAAATCATTCAGCTATCTTCTGGAGACTGTGTGTGGATATCTGATATCTGTACCAAATTCAATGAATATCCATCCTATAGCTTCACTAAGACACAAAAAAGATCAATATTGCTATAGCATGGGAAGAGATGAAGGTCAAACTTTCACAGCAATTGATATTATAGCTATTGAGGTATTTCAGTTGGTGGTGAATGAGTGAACTCAGTAAACAAGTAGATGTCTGTCCCCAACCCCCGCCACACCTCCTTGCACATACAGCACACTGTCTATTCATTGCTGTTTGTTTATTATTGTTTTGTTTTTTAATTAGAACTGGTGCATGAAGCATTTCACTAGACCTTGTCTTGTACTGTGTAAGACGAGTACGTGATGGATAACATTTGAATTTGAATTTGAATGGCAAACAGACCCAATGTCGTTGTACTTGTATGACGGACAAGTATAATGGATTAATGCAAATTATTTCAAACCTACTCTCAATGTGACTCTGTGTTTTGAGGAACATTCACTGGCGAGTGGCGATATCTCAAAAATGGGAGCAGGAGAAGTAGAAACTCAAGCTGACAGAGCCAGGACAGAGCCAGCCTGAAATGAAGTAAAGCAATGCAACCGTAGTTCATCTCCATGTCAACAGCTCTGTACCCCTAAACCCCTCACTGTTACCAGTGGGTTGCTTGGACACCACTGACCTGTGACCCGGGGAAGAAATGGTCCAATAGGGGCAGAGAAGTTGTGGGAACTGGAAGACCCATTCACAAATATCCCACTCGGAAAAGAAAAAGCAGCTGAACCCATATTATTCCCCTTTGGCAAGACAGAAATCCAAATCCTACTTATGTCTCCTTCCTCCTTTCTGTCTCTCACTCACACACTCACACATAAACACACATCAACACACACACACACCAGACATCCAGGCTGCCTGTCTGATCATAAAACACAAAGAGCTAATGGTTTCATTGCTTTAACAAGCCTCCGACTTCTATCACCTCCTCTGAATGAGGAGTTGAGTGTTGTGTGTATGGTGTTAGACGCTCTCATTCTCTTGCAAACCTACAGATTTCTCTTCTTCAGCACTCACACTGGGCTCAAAAAAGTCTATAAAGGTTGAGGCAAAATATTTTCCATAAAAATCCAGTTTAGTTTGGTCAAAAAACTTTGTCCCAGGATGAAGTTTGTGCTTTATCTGAGAACATCTAGAGAAGTTGGAACCGGCCCTGCGGGAATGATGCCGACTCTGCCGTACAAAATTACTGGGAATGGTTTGGAAAGGAAGTTTCCCCATACTTCAGTCTTTACTAAAATAGAGCAGGGTTCCAACAATACGCCAGCTGATGAAATGGACTAATAAGAATGAGCTGTTTGAGGCATTTGTCAAGCAGAAATGCCCAACTTTTACACGTTTCTGCTTCTCAAATGTGAGGTTTTGCTGCTTTTCTTTGTTTTCTCTTCAGGGCAGATGAAGGAACAAGTAAATTAAAATGGGCATGAAGCTTAGACTGAAGCTTCTGTTCCACTGAAGAGATGAAAAAAGTGAAGTGGATAAACATATCAGATCTCCTGTTGGAGCATAAATACCACTGACTGTTTATCTTCATGCGTCCAACCTGGAAATTTAGTTAAATTTGCTTTAAAGTGGAATGGAAACTCAAAATACAACAGGCATTTGTTACTATGTTGACATTTCATAAATCAAATTGGTAATCATAAAATAATTTGATTTATCTGGAACTGAAACCGTTAGCTAATCAATGGATTCATTTTCATTTTACAAGCACGGTTTCTAAACATTTAATGGTTCCAGTTCAGATCGGAGACAGAGTGAGGATTTGTTTTCCTCCTCATACAATTACATCACCATCTATCTTTGCCTGTTTTCTCCGACCAACGCACTAAAACCATTTCAAGATGTCACCTCGTCCCTTGGGAACAATTTCTGCCGTTTTATAGCCTCATACACTTTCAATTATCTGCAATAATAATAATCATTATTGAACTCTGATTCCATTATATGAAATTTCCACAAAATGAAAATAAATCTACAAAGTGTACTGCGCTGCTGCATGACCAGTTTTTTTGGGCAGAGAAACTTGAAGGGATTTTCAAGACCCTGCAGAGAGAAAAAAATCTTCTGAGTCAACTATAAAGCAGCCGCCTCACTGAGCTCGGCCGCCTACGTCTTCTGCACTCACTTCTCACTTCTTTCTCTTCTGCAGCGAGACATTATCATATCACTTTATCTCGACAGCTCGCACACTCGAGGCACAATCTGTCGAAGCAGTAAGACAACGGTACTAAACAGCTTTCTAATGCTAATTATCTTGTAAGTGTGAGACATAAATACTGGACAAAGTGATATTAATCAGGACTAGTCATAAGACAAATAAGAAAAAGTCTGCAAGTGGCTGAGGGTGGAAAAACTTCATATCTAAAAAAAGAAAAGACAAAACTGACATAATGAAAAGTCCTTAAACCCAATATCCAATTTATTTCTTTAGCTCTGGGAACTATACCTCGAGTAGCACAGCAAGAAATGTTTCATCTTAAATAAGTTGTCAAATCCATGTGAAGACCCTTTCCACTTCTGAACAAGCTTTATTCAAGCAGTTTCGATTTTCTATATGAAGATTTCTGTAAAAAACTCACCACTGATGAGGAGGAGGAGAAGGTGTGCGGCGACGGCGGAGACCATTTTGACAACAGCTCGGTAGCCTGAGGTCCAGCCACACACACTGGAGCACATTCATTACCACAACCTGTCCCCCCCGCCCCCCCACTCCTCCTTCTCTATGCCCCATACACTGCAGACACACACACACACACACACACACACGTCTGCCTGAACTAACCAAACTTTTGGAGGCCAGCTCAGTCACAGTCATCTACACAATGGGGCTTTTGTAACTGGCTGCCCCAACACTACCAAGTGCATACACAGCAATGGCACACAGAGCATACTGTAGCGCACACATACACACACACTCAACAAATTCATACACCCACGCTAAAATGCAGCTGGAGAAATAACAATTCAGGACTTTGACTTTCCATCCACCTACAGAGATCTTGCAAATGCAGCAGGAGAAATGTCTGAGGGCGTTCAACAAAGTGGATGCCTCTACTATAATAAATATACGACACTATAATAAATCTGACAAATCTCCTACAACTTTTAATGCATTAAGACAGAGCTCATAGAACATCCTGTTCAATCTTCCACCTCCTGACCCTTATTGCTGTGAAGCCATCATTATGCACACACACACATACACACACATGCAGATTGAATTCTACCTTAAGGCAAAGAGGGAGTTCTGCCTCAAAAATGCACACAAACAAATTTGTGTGAGCTATTGCGCCGCAGCAATTACTGGGGTGAACAGGTTCTCACAGACTGTGGTTTGCCCTCACATTAGCGAGGCGTGCCCCCACTTAAAGTACCTGTGTTGAAGTGTTATGCACTTGCAGCACTGTGGAGACCAAAGACCAGTGGAGTTTGTGTAACAAATTCTGACACAGGCCGAGTGCTGTATGTGTATAGACGGTCACGACTGCTTGCAGCTGCCCATCATAATGGTCCCTCTTAGGCTGTGGCTGCCTGTCAGATGTTATCACATGGGTATGCACTAATTGTCTGTTGCTCACCGAGATATAATCAGAGAGAAAAATATTCACATCTGGAATTGGGAAAGCTGCAAGACTTTAATAACAAATCTTATCTGGCCAAAGATTAAGATCCTCCTCGGCATGTGTAATTAAACGATAATGCCCGGTTAACAGAGAGAGAGCTAGGGATGCACCGATAAGCTCCTGATTACCCACAATGCAGATCTTCTCACACAGAGTGCAATCTGATGTTAATTTAAAATCTAGCTGCATTTCATGTTGTTTCTCTCCATAGTGACTAACCACAACCAAAATAAACTGACAGCCAGCTTAGTCATTAGCGACTGAGCTGCTGCATCATCTGTGTGACAATCCCTGCTTTAATCATGCAAAACCATCTTAAATAATTAAAGTGATTATTACATTATTATATGTTTAAGCTTTCTCCAGTTCCCTAAATCAGCAGACAGTCACAAATAAACCACGGTGACTTCCTAAGGCAAAGTCATTCCAGCTGTTTGTGCCGCACTAGAGATCATGTGACACTTCTTCACCAGTTCATTTCATAGTACTTAGTATAAACTGGTTAGGTGTGGAAACACACATTGAGATTGTCTGTCAGTGTGTTTCTGGTGAACTTCAAAGTACCCCAACTTTTGCCAGATGTATGCTGGGATAGGCTTCAGCTCACACAATCTGGCAAGGGATGAGCATGTAGCAAGAAGGTCATCGGATCTGCATAAAGAAAATACAACCTGCATCACAGTTTAATGTTGATGTTTATCTAGAACATTTTCATTGTGTCCTCCTGAATCAGTGTTTTGTGGAGCATCCACAACGAAGAGTTACTGTGGAAATGCTGGCAGGAGGTACTGAGCAGACGTCACAGAACTCCTCCACTGCATCTGTAAAGTCAGTTATTCCTCTTGTCATGCCTTTGCAGTGAGCTGGCTGGCTAACAGTGAGATCCAGTCCCATTGTTGTTGCACTGCAAGCTACTAAACATCTGCAAATCCAAACAGTCACACAGTCAACACAGATTTACATTCAGGACGAGGAGTTCTTATGCAGGGAATCGGGATCTGCGGTGTTTTCTTGCTGCTGTGAGAACACACGCTGGACTCAGGAGATGAGATGCTGCTGTATGAGACAATATAAAACAAGGAAGGGCTTGAGTGGTTTGTGAGTAGTAGTACACAAAAGACACCATATTTGCTAAAAACAGCTAAATTTTAAAGGGATAGTTCAACATTTTGGAAAATTGGCCCATTGCCATAATCCCGTTTTAGGAGTAGGTTTGTTACTTTTAATTGTCGGGGGAAGCTATTTCTAGAGCGGCGCGGCCGAGCTACGCTACGGAGGCTCATGGGATTTCTTGGTTTCCCTCATCAAACTCATCAAATACACGATCCAACAACTCCAAAACGCTCTGATGGACAAATTGTGACCTGCACATTCAACACGCTATGAGATAATAACAGAATGTTTTGAGACAGAGTCGTTTTCAAGATAAATTCATGCAAAACTGCTGATGCGCGTTGCCTTCAGGGACAGTTTTTCAGCAAGCAGTTTCTGCATTTGCCTCTAAAACAACTCTGTCTCGTAACATTCCGTTATTATCTCATAGTGTGGTGAATGCGCAGGTCACAACTTGTCCACCAGAGCGTTTTGGAGTTGTTGGATTGTGTATTTGATGAGTTTGATGGGGGAAACCAAGAAATCCGATTAGCCTCCGTAGCGTAGCTCTGAGCAGCTCGCGGCTCTGCTCCACCGTTCTAAAAATACCTTGCACAGTCAATTAAAGGTAACAAACTACTGCTGTGACTATAGGGATGACAATGGGCCAATTTGCAAAAATATTGAACTATCCCTTTAAGTTAGGTGATTGGTTTTTATGCAGACCATAACAGAACCATGAGGTACAGATGTCAAACTATTGGAAACTCACTGTTCTTTTAGGTAATTAAACACTTGGCCAAGAGCTAGACAAGTAACCCTGGCACCTTATCAGCCCACTTTAACAGTAAGCGCAGACATTGCAGGAAACAGGAATGGGAGGAATGTGGAAAAACAGTTTGCAAAAGTGCCTGAGGTCTGAGTATTTAACACCAAAAATAGGTGACAACTTCTTCCCTGCTATCAAGCTGTCAAACCACTTGAAACAAGTTTTTCATCTGAAGTATATTTGGGCCATAACTGCTCACTTTTGTCTGTTTTCCCCCTCAAACAAGTCAAATCTCGAGTGTTTCATTTCATTTCTTTTTATCACTGTGCTCAAATCTCTCATTCCTCGCAGGCAGCCTACCTTTGTTTTTCCCCTCTCATATCCTCTCGTGATATTCCCCTCTCACGAATCTGCCGGCTCTCCTGCAGCACTTAACTCCCATCATCCTCTGCCTCACCTTTCCCTTCACTACTGTTAACATAACAGAAATGGTTCACTTTCTCTGTGTTTCAGCCACTTCGCTGCAGCTGTCCTCTCTCTGGAGCTGTGTTGTCCTTCTCCTCTGGGAGTCCCCCACCCCCCCAGTGTGTGTCAGTCAGTGTGGCGGTCAGTCGCGTCCTTTGCCGCCATCCCTGTTTTAATTTGATGCTGCCTGGAGCCAGACAGAGGCATTTACTCCACTGATCATCATCCATCACTCGGCCTCTCATGATAATGCTCAACGAATGCAACACTCGACGAAAACAATGATAAACACGTGCATGGGCTTTTCTAAAAGCCAAGGAGGGGGGGTAGAAGACCAGAACAGTGTAGTGAAGAGTGTAGCATAGCAACGTAAAAATGATTTGAGAGTGAGAAATAGCAGAAAAATGGAACAAAAACAGAGGCTGACCATCTATAAAACATGAGAAGAAATCCCATACGCTTTTATCCCATGCTTCTTCTGGATAATGGCTCAAATCCTTCTCGTTGAGTGATGAATAAATGATGACAGCAGCTTTACTCCGACAGTACAACTGATCAAAAAATAAAAAGAGGGCACTTCTGAAAAGAGAGTGCATTCCCACAAGAAACAAGTATCTCTTTAATTAAGAAACCACCTAATCGAGTACGTTTCCAGTGCAGTAAGGAGAGCATCAACCCTCAGGCAGGCATGCATGTAAGTACACACGCACACCTCTAGAGTTATAGAGGGGGTGGGTTTACTCATCATAGAATATTTCTTTGACTCTGAGCGTTTTACAAAAGGAGAAGATTGCAGAGAGTTTGATAGTCGGGCTTACACAGCAAACTCCTCTTACACGGCCATGCACATAGTTATTATCCAAGTGAGGAGGAGGGAGGAAGTGATAGCTGTGTGTCTGAGTGGCAAGTGATTACTCAGGGGTCACAAAGTGAGTTGCTTTCACCTCCTTTTTCACATATGCCTTGTGATCTTGCGTTGCATTTACGGCAGCAGAGGAAGAGAGATGAAGAGGATGTGTGAAAGCTTTCAGTATCCTAAGCTTACAAATCTGACGGAACAATATCTTTAAAAAGAAGAAATGCTGATGAGGGACAGCTCAGGAAATTCTGGCAGAGATGCCGTCCGAAATACCAGCTCTATCACACTGAATTCCACTATAATCCCATGTGTGCATGAGCATGATTTATGCGAGTCTAATCCTATATGCTTGTCCAGACACAAGCTTGCAATCACCAAAAACATTTCCACTGCATCGGGGTTTTCAGGAATCCAGCATAAAGTAGTTTAATCTTACACATTTTACATTCAAATACTAATTTCCATTTGTGCAGCACGCTCCGCCTGCCTCGTCAGCCATGCAGTGGGTTTTTCTTTTTTTTCCCCCCAATCACGCCTGCGAGGATTACAAATCACATTCGGCTCCAGAGAGACTGTCTCCTTTTACTAAGCGGCAGTTTCCTTTCATTCTCTGTGGCTGCCAGGGATAAACTGTCAAGACAATACCTACAGGAGGTGCCTAACAATGACTTAATGGGGGAAAGGACACAATGGCGTACACCTAGGCGTCTCACAGCAGGTGTGAGAGTCGCAACCGAAGCTCCGGGGATTTCTGGGCATCCAGAGGCCCTCTGTTGGTGCTGGATATTTATAGGAAGCCTATAGGGGATTCCTCTTTGTTCTGGTATGAATGGATTTTCTTGAATGGGAAATCAATGGGAGGAAATGTATGTATATGAATGCACATGAACACACACATGCAAAAAAGAAGTATGCATGATTATATTCACACTTTGAGACTCCAGAGGGGAGAAGTGATGCGTAAAGAGGCCTCCGGAGTCGAGCGCAAACAAAAACGGCAACACTCACAGAACTGAAGGCTCAGGCTGATGATGGCCAGCGCTGCCCCGCCCACCACCACCAGGAGGAGGAAGCGGTTGCGAGCCAGCATCTTGTCATGTGATTGGTCCTCCAACCCTGTCGCTCAGCCATCCATGCCTCGGCCCATCCCAGCTGTCTGGAAACAAAGAGAGATGAGAACCTTAATGTTTTATGTTATTACATAATAATTATCTTAGATGTTCTGTTAGACAGAATGAGTTAAAGGAATACTTCACCCAAAATCAATAATTCACCAATTTCCTGCTCCCCATCATGCCAACGAAGGGTTGGAGAACTTTCGGAGTCATCAAAACGCTTTTAGAGTTTCAGGGGGGGTCCGGCTGGCAACGGATTTTCATATAATGGCAGCGGATAGAGTTCACTTTTGAATCGTCCAAAACATACACTAAATACACCAAATATCTCCATACTGCTCGTCCGTACTGGCCCAAGTGTCCTGAAGCCACGACATGAAAAATTTGTTCGGAAAAAATGAATTTAATCTCTGTTTTTAAGCCTTGTTGTATTAGTAGCTCCCAGTGGCTGTGCGAGATTTGCTGCGAGATGTGCTTCCGTGTTTACATCATACATCCAATGGTTTACAACGACGAGCGAACATCTCACAGCAAATCTCACGCATGTGCACAACTTTTTCATGTTGCGGTTCCAAGACACTTGGGTCAGTATGGACGAGCAGTATGGAGGTATTTGTATGTTTCATAGTGTGTGTTTTGGACGATTCAAAAGTGATATTATATTATATGAAAATCCGTTGCTAGCCGGACCCCCCTGGAACTCCAAAAGTAAAAAAAAAAAAAAAAAAAAGGAACTCCAAAAGCATTTTGATAACTCCGATAGTTCTCCAAACCCTTCCTTGGCATGTCTTTGAGTAGAAAATTGGTGAAGTATCCCTTTAAGAGTTCAAGTAATTTGCCTCTTTTGCCTGCTGTTGATGAATGGGTCAAACTACAACAACTAACTTCCTGTCCCGCTCTCACCTCACACCTCTTTGCTTCATGCTTATTTATTGTCTGCTGCTCTACATCATTAAAAGGATAAAGGCAGTCGACCCTTATAAAACAAGAAGATGGCAGCAGACCAGAGAAATGTGATCAGTGCATCTGAGGTGTCCATACCCACAAATTAGATTTTGAAAAGTGAACACTGCATGGACCAATTTGTCTGAAAGCCTGACTCCTACAATTCCTAATTAAGTTCATCAATGGAAATGTATAGGGATGCACAAATCCACTCAGTGGGATAGGCACTGGCACCAATAGTGATGATGTTATAAAGCAGATGAGGTATCAGCCAGAGATGGTGAGTACTTATTAAACGCAGCAGTAACCTTACAAGCCTAAAGCTACAGCTTCCTGTACAGTATGTGCTTCTCATAAATCCATTTTTATGTCAGGGCAGTGTTAGGCGTTTACTGCAAAGTGTAACTGTGCTATTCGCAGTTTGTTAATATCATAAAAAGAGTCACCCCGTGCAGTTTTTCTTAAAGCAAATAGCCTATAACTTTTTAACATTTCTTTTTCCCAGGGAACCGACTGTTTTGAAATTGTGCATGTGTTGCAACATTTAATTAAGCATGACGAAGGACAAGGCCTTAGGAAATGAGGACTGAAGTTACATCTTACTAACAACATACTTTTGGCAATTGGGGTTTAAACAAAAAAAGAAAAAAGAAACACAACTGCAGGAGTTACTTTGCTTCACAAGAATCCAGCTTGTTGGTGTGTGTGTGTACACATCACTTGTAGTGAAACTGTGGCCTAATGTCAGCTTTTGGATGCATTAACGTGTCAGATGTAATGGTGTGTTTGGATTTTGGAAGAATCTAAATGTGCCTTTGACTTACCCTCAGAACATCTAATACTTCCAGCTATTATCATAATCTGATATTCAATGCATTTCAAGAGCCATTAAATGACTTGTGGTGTTCTTTTTGTTATGCACCGTGGGTATCTTAGCTCCCTTCTTTTCCCATGATACCTTTAAAGAACTCAATAACCTTTCTGAAAACCTCAACTTTTTTGTGGCTGTGTTGCTTAAGTGCACAATCTCGGGAAACTCTGCCTCGTGTGTGACGCATTAATTGGTGAAGGGTCGAGCAAAATGCCAAAATTACACAGAGACACATGGCGCAACCCCTAACTACTACCATCTGTTCAAACTGTCCGTATGAACATCACACCGTTGAACTCATGTATAACCAATGATCCGCCACTATCCTCTTACCGTGTCCTGCATCTCTGTATTGATATGATGGAGCCAAGTGCTTTTTAGATGTGTAATGAGTTAATTAAAGTGTTATTAAGGGGAATCAATCCACAACAGCTTTGGATACAATTACAAGATTTCAAGCAAAACCTCATAAGATGCACATCTAACCAAAACGAAAATATGCAGTGAAATTGGCTCACATGCTGCTTTTGCTTTCCAGTAACACAAAAATGCAGCATACAGCACAATGAGTCTGCACGATTTCCATGAATAGCCCATGTCAGGCCGGAGACTTGGAAACTAAAACATGCGTAGGAACATAACTAGAACTGCAGTAAATGCAGCCCTGAAAATGCACCCTACCATTAAGATGTCTAAAACTACTCCCAGACCGGCCTGTAACCAAGGTACAGTAAAACGATGCTTCCAGGGGGGAGGGACAGAGAGAGAGAGACAGAGAGAGAGCTGAACCAACAAAAATGTGCTTCCATCCTGATCCACTTCACTAACCTGTGGCTTCAGGATGTGTCACAGCAAACTCCAGTCAAAATAATGGCAGTTCAAGGTTGAGCTATCTAACAGTAGACCGGGGTAAGATGAGCCACTTTTCATATTCAGGATCACTACATCAAGTCAATTATAGTTTTGTTGCTAACTAACATATCAGCATATTTCAGAAACAGAATGAGTGTAACGTAACTGTTTTGATAATATAGCATCATCGTGGCACAACTTAGTTCCCACCTCCCCTTTTTATTCAATATTTCACCGGTCCAGGTTGCAGGTGAACACAAACTGCTGGGACTTCCTGCTGAGCCACTAACTAACTCAGTGAGGTTTGGTCAGTTTTGAAATTACATTGCATCTTGGGAAGAATCCCTCATCTTTCTCTTTGAAAGTAAAGCTTGACGTACCATAAACAGCCTTACTCTCAGAAATGTACTTACTGTAATCATAAAAATGCAGTATCTTGATTTAATAATTAGGACAAATGCATCCAAAATACACCCATGTAGTATGGGCCAGGTGGCTCAACTTACCCCACAGCTACAAAATTGACTTTATTGGTCCCTTTTGTGTCACTATGTTTTGTGTCACTACATTTGTATGTCACTGTTTGCCTATGTGTCCTTTTAACTGATACAGCGTTGTCCTCCCCCACTTGCCCCTTATGAGGTCTTTGCCTCCTATCAGGCCGTTGCCTAAATAAGAATGCTTTCTTGCAATTTTGCCTCGTTAAATAATGGTTCATGATGATGATGATGATGATGAGTCCCCACTGCAAAAAAAAAAGCTCTCTTATTATGCAAGGTTTACTACCTCAAGTTGTAGCTTACATACCACAACTCATGTATAAAACCGACTGAATTCACTTTCGAGAGTGAAAAAAAAAAATTTGGACATAAATGTCTAACCACTTTACTTGTGTGGTTTTTATCTTCACGGACGCCATGAAATAAAATGAAAATGATGCCTTCCTCCTGAATATTTGGTCATGGGCTCAATTTTTCTTATAGGAACAAGGGGTGGCCTAACTCACTGTACCCCGGTCTCCCCTAAATGTAAAGCTTATTAAGAAATACCAACTTCAATCCTCATCTGTCACACTGTTTGCTAATCTTTAGTTAGAGGCTATTAAAGGGATAGTTCCACATTTTGGCAAAATCACCAATTGCCATAATCCCTATAGTCAGGGGAAGGTTCATTACCTTTAATTATCGTTGCATGTTGTTCTGAGATCTGTGGGGCAGAGACGCCAGCTGCTCAGTGAACACAATGGAGGTGAACGGTACAGGTCCCCTGTCCCTCAAAACTCATCAAATACACAATCCAACAATTCCAAAACGCTTTCGTGGATAAGTTGCGACCTGCCCGTTCACCATGCTATGAAACAATAATGTAACATAATGAGACAGAGTTGTTTTAGAGGTGTGTAGCCAGAACTATATTCCAGAGAAGGCTGCACAGTGATTTCATAAGTAGAGTATTTGCTTCTTGTGTCATATGATTACTTCATAGAATGTGCAGGTCACAACGTGCGTTTTGAAGGACAGGGGACTTGTACCATTCACCTCCATTGTGTTCACTGAGCAGCTTGCAGGATCTCAAAACAACATGCACCGATAATCAAAGGTAATGAAACCTACTTCTACGACTATAAGGATTATGGCAATTGGCGAATTTGCTAAAATGTTGAACTATCCCTTTAAAATGAAAACCATATTACATGCTATTTAAACGCCTACTTAAATAATTAATAATGACAAGTCTACATCAATCAGCTGTCTGTCACACATCATCAGGTCCACGTTTTTAACCGGAAGCAAAACAAAAACACAGTGACAGCCGTTACTCGCAGTCATTACTACTAGTTACAACTAGTTAGCTAACAGTTAGCTTTAATCCTGCATGTCGGTTGAACATTGGCTTTCCAGCAAACCCACACACTGAGCTGCTCACAGTCAATGTCGTGCGTGTGTGTGTAAATGTGTGTTACTACAATAAGGTTTCACTTCTCCTGACTTTATTTTTGCCCGTACTTGTTGCTTCCAGTGTTTCGTTCACGACCCCGGCCGGGGATAAGTTATTGTTGTGTTTCAAGGTTCATGTGTAGCTTTGTGTTGCTATCCACGGCAGGAGCGACCGAACAACCAACCGAGCCGTGGAATTTAAAATGCCACATCAACAATAGTGCTCGATACACAACACACGACTAAACAAAACAAACAATAAATGCTCAGGTCTAAACGCCCACATCATTCCTCCATTAAAAGAGTATTTCTTGTATTTTCTTACCCAGCGGGAACTGACTCTCTCAGAGCCACGGAGAGACCTCGGGTTAAACACTTGAATCCAGCGCTTCGGTGTCTCCGGTGCGAACGACTGCAGACAGAGTGGCAGAGACCGGCGTCAAGCTGCACGGCGTATAGCACCACTTCCTGTGGTCACTTTCAAAATAAAACTGTTTCTGAGTGAACGTGCTGCCACGTTTTGCATCTACGCCATAAATAATGTATATAACTTTCTAAAGTATTTAAGTAACAGTTTCAATTTTAACTTACACTTTAACACTATAGCAGCCATACAGACACAAACATGACTGTATAAATCTGCTTCCTTTTGGTCTGATGTACTCCATGACAGCCACCTGCAGCGTTTAGGTATTATTAACAAAACTAATCAAATACGAATACAGACAACAACATGGATGACAGAGGTAGCTGGGATGAATGTCAGGTTTTTGTCTAGAGAACGCAAGCATTTATAGTGCTTTTATTTTGGAGGAAAAATGCATTGCATTCCGGTATTGTTTCATTTTAACTTTGTGACTTTGTAACTTGACAGTCGAGGAGAAGCGGCTCTGCCAGCTTGGTTTGTGGACACTCATCCCCATCAAAATCCCAACCTCACTGCCCCATCTGCTGGACTACTGACAGCAATGCACTATTCTGAGGCTAATATCAATTAAAAAATAAAAACAATATTCTTTCACAATCTTCCCATATGTTTCTCTTTGTGTATGCATTTAGGTTCATTTCATCAACACAATGGGCTTCCCATGGACCATAGGCTACTACATTTGTCCCCAAAACTGACAGAATATATTGAGCTTGAGCAAGTGTAAAATTATCCCAATGCTCCTTTTCTCCAGTCCTTCTTTTGTAATTTTAATGTTAATAGACCTCATTTATACCTTTCTCAGTCAGAATTTCTGAAACCATGTGAAGCTTTGCATCATTGCTCAGGTGAAATATGATCTGGGAATTCAACATAATATACATTTGAATAAAACACCACAAAAAATAAAATTGGCAATAGGTCAAGGTGCCGTTGCCTTATTTACCATTTCCTCTTACAACCTTTAAATCTTTATACATCAAAAGAGTGAATGTAGTTACTTGGCAAAGTGACACTATTTCACTTGAAATAGCAGGTCAATAACTCTTTTTTTCTATTATTGCAACAGTTCCATCATATTTATATAGTGTGTGAGGAGATTTTGATGAGCTCTCAATTACGGGAGTAACCAGCCTTGGGACTTAAATCACATTGATTTATGATTTTGCACCTTTTAAGCTGTAGCAGTATCTCAGCCAATGTTGACAAGTCATAAAGTTTTAATAAAAAAGACTTTCGTTTTCTGGCATTTTCAAACCAATCACGGCTAATTTGGACATTTCATGGACATTTCATGAACATTTTACAGACGGTGTTCGAAACTCAAAGCACTTCAAAAGAAAGCATCTGCCCACTGCACTAAGTTATAATGACATCTGGTGCATTAGTTGTAACATTTGGAAAGACATCACACACACTGCTTTGCAGCCTCTGAACGCATGGGCGCAGTGGGACAGTGTTTCAGTGTGTTACAAAACGTAATCAGCATTCGGCTCCCTGAATCCTGCCTGTTGTTTAGTATGAAGGAAAGTGCACTACATTTTTCTGCTGTTGCCTTATCCACACATCACTAGCACGACCTTGTGCAGCATTGAAAGGAAGGGTATTTTGCAGGTGATTGATCGTAAAGTGTAAAAAAAAAAATCTTAAGGGTTTTAAATGTGCACTTTACTAAAGACTGATTAGCTGAATAAAGAACCTGGAAATGACTTTATTAGTGATGTCATTTAATACCTGAGGGAGCAGACAGGGAGCAGAAAGCTTGTCATGATATTATGGGCAGACAGCCAAATGCATCAGAGGGACAAAGTGCAATAAGATGATGAAAATGCTGTTCATAGTACATCACACAAATACAGATTAATATGCAGCTTACTGCAGGTATAGATAATTCAAAGGTAAATGGATCATCAATCCCTTCTACCTAATAGAAAATATGATGGTAATTAACACAACAGGTTATAGACCTGGAATAAGAAGAAAGAGGAAAGTTTTGAAAATGAGCATGAGCAATAATGATATTGCTTCATATATGAACGTTTGACCTTTGTTGAGCTCTGCTAAACTGCCGCTGTCCCTGAACAAATTACAGAGGAAGGCAGAGTAAAGAAGAAACTGTGGTCTAAACTTCCCTTTGGTGATTTCTGTGAAGTATTTAATATCAGTATCAGTTCTTGTCATAGAAGAACAGTACAAGGAAAAACCTTTAAAGGTTTCATGTCCATAGAATATATATTTGTTTAAATTACAAAAAACAAAAACAAAACAACATTTTGGTGCAGTTTTACATCTCCTCTCTCTTCAGAGCTCTGGTAGGAACAGGGCATTTTGTATTGGATCTCTTCTGATTGGGTCACTGTTTTCTGAGTGACTCCTTCTGTTGTAGCCATGACTGTGGTTGTAGCTTGTTAAAAATAGCACTGGTCAGTCATTGCTTAAAAAAAATGGAGTACACAGTATTTTAGAAGGGGGGGGAATGAATGAATAAATTCAGTTGTAAGCAACAAAATGATGTTGGTATGAGGACCTGGACATGGCTGAGGACATTTGTAAAGTTACAGAAGGGCTGATCGACTCATTTTAAGGCACAGTTTCTGAATATGAACTGTGTGCATTTGCCCATGGATTGAGCATTTTGACACTTTAATAATGTAGCACCAAGACCTGCTTGGAAATCTTACTTTCTGTAACATGGGGAATTAATTTAGCCTACTGCATCAGCTTAGCATAAACAAACAAATATATAATATAGAAAAATAAACATCTAAGTCTGTGAAAAAACCTTTTTGTAACATCTTTGCTCATTGCTTGTTTGCACAATATGGTATCATCCATTTCATATTTCCTTCCTTTATAGAGATGTTGCTGATGTTTGTGATT
Organism: Trachurus trachurus; assembly: GCF_905171665.1. Lineage (NCBI taxonomy): Eukaryota > Metazoa > Chordata > Actinopteri > Carangiformes > Carangidae > Trachurus > Trachurus trachurus. The sequence goes on along the minus strand of NC_139892.1, from coordinate 11,856,362 downwards.
ATATAGGAAGTTTCTTGCACTCGTTTGGTTTCACAAATGCGCAGCTTTAGATTTTTAAGATTTAGAAGATTAGATGAGTGATGCAGCGTGAACAGCCTGCTCCTCTCCAGACTACTGGTGTCTGTGTCCTTAAGCGCTGCAGTCTGGTTACCACTAATCAGTGTCATCCTGTCTGCAGCACACACCGCTGTCTGCTCATGTGGTTAGAAAATTCTGCAAAAAAGGACACTGAGTTTACTCACATTCAGCCTCAGCCAGAGCAAGATGCAGGGATGTGACTCAAATGCTGCAGGGTAAGAAACAAGCATGTGGTGGAAGAGAGCAAAACACATGGGACACGATGCATTCTTGGTCAGCTCACCTGAGTGAATTGGATGCTGATTTCCATTCCTCATTTCAACATTTCTTAGCCCTTAACACACATTGCTCACTTCATTACATGGTGTGTGTATATTAACTTTTTTTTTAATTCTACAAAACAGATTTAATGTAGCTACATTTTGATTTTAGCATTCCAGATCATTTTCTCATCATCTCCTCATCTTACAGTCCTGAAAGTTTTATTCTGGAAAGCAGCTTCAATCAGCACTTGCGCAGCTGCATTGATTTAGCTACCAAATCTGCTCCTGGTACAAAAAGCTTCTCATTAGCACAATTTGTTAGCTGATTGTTATTGATGCAGAACAGCAAGCAGCATGTTGGGCTGCCAGCCCAGATACCGCCTGATGCAGACAAGTGAGGTACTACTCATTTGTCTGCTTCTACTCTTCTCTGCCATGTCTTTGGTTGCCATATACGACACATTTAATTTTTTAAGTATGGCAAACTAATTACCACACAGTTCTTGTTCTACTAACTCCTGAGGAAAATACTTGACATAGCTAAATGGTAGCTGCTCCACTATCCCAAGTAGCTAGTCCTTTTTTTTGCATTATTTTCCAAACCAGAAGGTCGTGGGATCGATTCCCGGCCTCCCCAGTCTCCATGTTGAAGTGTTCTTCAGCGAGCCAAATCACCCTGGTGTTTCAATGTGTTTGTGTGTTTAGTAAAATAACACTGATATAGATACTGTAAGTCTGAGAGTCAAACATCTATAAATGGCTCAACATGACTCTATAGGCTTATCAATAGCAAAACCTGTGACATTGTCTTGTTTTCTTGTTTAGTTTTTAATCTTTAGAAGTGGCAGAAAGTGAATTTGCTACATTTGGGTAATGCCACTCCAACATATACCATTTAGACATCCCACCATTCCGACATACCGCTATTTCGACATGCCATCGTCCCACCGTTCCGACAAGGCTTCAGTATAAGGAAATGTGTATTGCTCAACAGGTGACTCCCTCCTATTACTGTAATCTAGACTCTCTACTTCTGGACTCTCTCTATCTATAAGGCCTGTCTAGCATCTACCTGGTCTTTTTACTAAACTTAACCAACCCCTTTCATCATTGCCAAAGCCCAACCAGTGCAAAATCTTTTTTGGGGAAAAAACGCTATTAAAGGAATTGTCGGAAGCGCAGGATGTTTAAAAAAAGAAAAAAATACAGTCATTCCGACCACCGAATGGTCGGAATGACGGGACATTTGTTAGAAAATCAAGTGTTACCATTTAGACAATTAGAGGCCTATGTCAGACTGGTGGGATGTTGGAATGGCGGTTGCCCCCTCTACATTTGGACAAAGCTATAATAGGTCACTTGTCACTTCGATTTCTGGGTTCCCTCATCAGTTTGTTGGTGACTTGCTGGCCTTCAGAAACACTGGCTAAAGTTGCAGCTGACAACAGTTGTTTCAGACTTACAGCAAGGCACTGTGGCATGCCTCTGCCCTATGGCATCTGTTGTGGCTCTTGCATCTGCAGAAGTGTCCTCAACTAAAAGCGAGAAGCTCCCAGGCCTTCAGTGGATCATTGTCTGGAGCTCGATCGCTCCTCTGCTGCAGTAATATCTGAAGGTACGGCAGTCATATGAGGCGAGCTGCTGAACGTGCAACCACTTAACGTGACCCTTTTCCTTCCCACTCTACTCTGCACCAATGGAAGTCATGGGACAGGGATGACAGGGATGATGTGGGTGATTGGGAATGGCATGTGTGTGCATGTGTGCGTAGATGCATTTCTGTTGCCATGTGAGAGTCAGCAATTGGTAACTTAAAGTTAAGGCTAGGAATGTGTCATATGCCCTGTACTGTAGCAGCCTATATCGTAATTTATATAAATGCAGCATTACGCAAATGCTCAGTTGATATAATTTTGAGAGAATCCAAATTATGCTTGGCAGCCAGATGTGAGTGTGTTAGTGTGTGTGCGTGTGTGAATGTCATGGGATAGTGATTTGCATCAATTCTAACAGCCAGCCGTGAGTACATGCCTGGTAGCTGCCTCGATTCTTTTTCAGATAATCATGAGTTTCATCTCTCATACAAACGGAGATGATTATATAACAAAATGTTTGCTGTCAACCTGTGATCTTTCACTGTCCTTTGTGCAGCTGTAACAGAGGAATGTCCTTGGATCTTTGATTTCATTTCCATAAACACCAACGGTATTGATAAAGAATATAATCTCTTTATCTGCTGCTTTTTCTTACCTCTTTATACGTATTTTAGCCAAGGTCACTAGTCAACTTCTGCTGGGATAGATGTGAAACTTTGGCTCAGAACTAAATAGCTGCAAAGCCAATAACATTCCCATCATCCTCTGACCTCTGCTCTGTGTTTAGTGTTTAGCATGCCTGATGGTTGAGTCCACAGTCTGGCTCAAACATTATGTGCAACTTCTAGTCTGAGGTTCACTGCATCAATTTGTAGGTTTGTAATCCTGAGTTTCTTCCTTCCTTCCTCACCTATACTGTAGGTACAATGTGAATCCCAATTTCCAACCTGATTATCTTCCATTATCTGCCACTGGACACTATCTAAACCAGTCTGTTGATAATAATTATTTTACTACTGTTTCTGACTCCTGCGTTCTGGTCTTTTTGGATCCAAAAAAACCCTCCATAAACTGATGTAGGAACCATGGACCATTCGTTGGACCATTCACTGGTTTGGGTGTGAGGAAATATTGAAAAAGCAACTCATAATGGACAAGATCAAACAATAAAATGTGAATTTTCCTTTTATGCATTTTTTGTATTTGTGTCTCTTGGCTGACATTACTCTAATGCTTGGGCTTTTAAATGGAATACAGATTTGTTAATATTGCAAGTAACAATGTGAACGTATTTGCATGTTGAAGTGATATTTAAAATAAGTTTGCACTCTTTTAAGCATGAACATGGAACAAAGGATTATGAATAATTATGATTAGGCTATAATAGCCAGTTGATAAACAGAAACAGAGCACATAAATTATGAAGTAATGGATTTATTCTACTTTTGCAAATGCAAGCAACATTTTCCTCTCAACTTGCTGTTTTGAATCTCATGGAGGGTCACAGCCCATGCAGTGTCAAGCAGTGAGCTTTAGGCTCCATAACAACATCTGTATGTCGAACAACTAAAGGAGGTCAAGTGAGGAGAGGACCGAGCGATCTGATTGGGTGTTGTCAGAATACCATGGGGCACACGTGAAGCCAGCATGGGCACCTGTCACATGTTGCATATAAACCCAGTGCCCTGAAATAGTTAAAGTTTAACTAGTATTTTCCTAATGGATTTGATTCACTATGTTGTACAAAAATACGTCCTGATCTTATCTCCTTATTACAAAACTCACATTCACACACAAGTATACACTTGTATACTTGGAAATGTACCCACACAAACACTCAGCCGATAAAAAAAACATTCCCTTTCTAACTGGCTAAGTAAAAGGTTCAGTAGCCGGCATGGTCAAATAGTGGTTGATCATTGATACGGTGTTCTAGTGTTCCAGAAAACACTCTCAAGTAATGGGGTAATAATCTTCTCAGCAATAATAACTGTTCAGACCACATACAGTCTCAGTAACAAATGGTGAAATGTTAATGAAAGTCATTGATGAAGTTACTCTATATTTAATCATGTGTTATTTTAAATAAACAGTGAAAATCCTCCTGATGCCTGCTTAAACTGAGTGTTTGTATTTAGAAACTGATATAAATATTCAGACACCATTTCTTCATCTATTAACTGGTGTTTCCTACATTACACACTATATACAGTAAGCTGGTCTCCTAATATGGTGACTGTGACACACATGATACTTGCCAGGGATTACTTCACAGTGAGGGATTCCCCAAATCAATTCTCTTTATAAGGGAGCACCCTAATATGGTCTCCAAACAGCCACAGATGCACGTTCTCTCCCTAATATAGAGGAGACGGGAACCTCGGCTGATAGGGACACACACCTGGTCAGCTGCTGCAACACACTAAGGACAAGTGCATCATTAACTGCTGACTTGTCTGACTCTGAAAATGTGTTGTTTTTAGTCATTTTTTCCATGGTTTTGTCTTCAGGTTTTGCAATTTGATGAAATATATCAAAACAAACTGTTAAAATTGCATGAAAAAAAACATAAAGCAAGACTGTGCAGCTTTAACTGGACAGCAACTATTGTGGGGCTAATGCTAAATGCTAAAACCTTGTCAGTCAGTTTTAGAGCTAAAGTTAGCTAAAAGTTAATGGAAAACACCATAAGAACAATTGTGCATATAGACGATGTAATGATGTTGCAGTGAAACGTTATGAATCCCTTAGCTTGTAAATTAACATATTTATCATACTTTCCAAAATAGCCTACTATATTTATTTAGCCTATTGGTGATGTTTAAAAAAAAAAAAAAAAAAAAAAAGCAGCAGACAAACCTGCCCTGTAACATACAGCATATTCAGCATATAAGATAACTGATTGGCCAAAGTCCAGCTTTGGCTTTGACAGATTTAAACCTTATGATTTTTGTTTCTGTACAAAACATGTTTTCGCTGCTTAAATTCAGCCAATCAAAATCCCCCGAAGGAATGTTTGCTCTCAAAGTTCAGACTGACTTTTTATTTGAGTATTTACAGACGGACCTGCACTGCAAGACACCAAGATGTTGGCCTCCACAGCCAAAGCAAACACCATGAGCAAGCTGACCAAAAATACACTTCACCCCAACAAACACACACCCACGGGCCATGTAGCTACCGAAAGCTTATGTTGCCATTTCTCTCACAAAAAAATAAAAATAAAAAACTCATTCGCTCAGTATTGGAAATTCTACTGTTGGCTTTCCCTAGGTTTATTCTGTCTGGTTGTAAGGGCAGTCAAAACATGACAAATAAGATATTTTAGTAAAATAATAATCTCACACATACGCATGCATAGTTCCTCTTTAAGGTCAAACTTCCTGATGCACCAAAAACTGTATACTTGCGAGTGTAAAAAGGGCTCAATTAAAATGGTGAGTGTGGTGAGAATTGCCTACAAGACACCAAGGGGTCACATCCATTGATCTATAAAGGTGTAGCAAACCAAAGGTGGAACCAAAATGAGATTGCCTGGTCCAATTTTCCAATTACGGATCATCTGACTCATTGGATTTAGATACATACTATATGTTGAAAAAAAAAACATAAAAGCTACCAAACACATACTGCATCCATTTCAAGGAGCAGGAGATATATAAAGATATTGTTCTTGGTTTTCCAACTAAATCACCTTATAAAATGTCCCATATAGGCTACTGTATAGCATTAATGCTGCATTTACTGTAAACCCAGACTGTGTATAGAAACCATAAGGAAGCCTTACTACATGTTAGTGACCCCTTGCGTGCCTTTTCATACAGACGGACAGTAACGTGATTAGATGAGAAACTGCTGCACATGATCTGGCCTGGTTAAATTGCATCTGTAGTTACGAAATTAAGTGGCGTGTGGATTTTATTCTGCTGCCCAAATTAGTAAACCTCATTTTCTGTGTATACTTGACTTTCAAGTCCCAGTTCACACACAGAGAGATACACACACATAAAGTTGGCACAAAGAACCTCTGTATGAAATATGTTGGTAAAAATGATCTGAGGTCAAATTAGTCTGAGTCAGGCAGCACTTTCCCCCTACATTGCCTACATGCATCATCTCATGTAGGCTACTATGCAATACATAAACTCAGGTTATGTTTACAAGCTGCAACAATCGGTCCTTTCTTCAACTACTACGGTTACGTAACATAGCCTGTAGATCCATAGGAGAGGTTAGCACATAGCACCACCAACACCAAATTGGAATTTGTCCTGCAAATGGGCCTTCATATAAAATTGAAACTTCTGATCCAACATGTACTGTGCCTGCTTTTTTTCATATCTGGGCAGAGTCCAGGTGTTTTCCCATTGACTTGACGCACAACCAGGTGAATATGCCCATCTGAATCCGGATTTAAAAGTATTTCTGACCATTGTGGTGTTAAGGCTGGTGTATAGCCTACACTGGACCAGAAGAAAACCAGCATATGTGGCCAAAGTAGGCTACGGGTGGGATTTATTTTCCTGTTATTTTATTGTAGCCTAGCCAGGCCTACATCATTTGTGAATCTTGTAGTCGATTTTTTTTAATTATAACAATTAGATAATAGGCTACTTCATCATTAAACCAACATGTGAATTATGATAGATAATGCAAATAGTCTAATTTTCATGACGTCACAATGAGTTTTTATGGAGAATTTCGCAAAAGACGCTCAATATAATCCTTTTTTTTTTTCATGTTATTATATTTCATTTCTCCAACCACCATCAAATTGTTTCTTTAATTTCAAGACTGAACTGTACTCCATGGAATTTTCAGAGCCCGGATAGCTCAGTCGGTAGAGCATCAGACTTTTAATCTGAGGGTCCAGGGTTCAAGTCCCTGTTCGGGCGATAGTACTTTTGACCGAGGAAGCTTCCTTCAGTGGAGAGTGCGTTCATTAAAGGCTGCATTCCCTTTCGCTGAACCCCCTCCCCTCTAATCCCGACATAAGTTATCGATACATTTACAAGACGACAATGATGTAATGAAACCGAATGAAAAATACACGAGTTTACATGTCAAAAAGCTTACAGTCTGCTCCGACAGAGTTTCATGAGAAGTTATGTGCACTAAGTAGCTGTTATGTTGCAATAAGCAGTTTATTCTTTTAAAAGTTGTTTTATTTCTCCGTTTTTCTAAGTAACATTAGTCCCACCATCTCCTCCTTTAGTGACGATCTCTGCCCTCAAAAAAAAAAAAAAGCATTATCACGTGAAGGAGTAGTGACTGGCGGCAGGAGGGGGAAGGGGGGCGGGGTCAACTGGACCATCTCGACCAATCGTGGCCTCTGTTTATTCCCCGATAAACATTGCGACCTCACCGCCGCCGGGTTTCAGTGTGGCCGTGGAGGCAGAGACCGACAGACAGACAGGGAGCACGTCAACGTAACGTCAACGTGAACGAGGCCGAGTCCCTGCGTCCACACACACACACACACACACACACATACACGCACGGGGGAGAAGACACTGGACACTAAAAGATACGACCGCACAACCATGAGTGAAGCATCGTCCTGGAGAGACGCAGACCTCTGACTTGACATCGATTTTTTTTTTAATTTTACCACCGGAAACCCGTTAGCTTGTGTGGCTAACGCGAGCTAGCGTTAGCTAAGTTAGCTCTCCCCCTCTCTCTCTCTCCCCCTCCTCTCTCTCGCTCTCTCTCCTCTCTCTCTCCATGCAACTGACCTCCACCACCACCACAACACAGACGCATTGGGTATCATTTGCTCGCTAGGTTGGGGTCGTGCCCAGTGGACGGTTCCCGAATATGATCCATAATGAGTCAAAGAGATACCTTAGTTCACCTGTTTGCTGGAGGGTGAGTATTATTACATTGTTGTTATTTCCATCATTATTCCCATGTCATGTAACGTGTATATAACCGCCGCCGAGCTAGCATAGAGTTAGCTTCCACGCTCAGGGGGCTAACAAGCCGTCGCTAACCCGTGTAGCTACACACACACGTACACACCAACACTGGGAGTTTGTTTGTTTATATAGCCATTTTCACGATATATATGTATTTTAATGTGATTGGGTTAGTGGATTCAACGCATAGCTAAACATCTGTGTTAGCATCAGTCGTGTCACCCGTCGTGTTTGTGCATGTGCGCCCGTGGGGTGAGCTCAATGTCACAAGTTACAATGACATTTCAATGTATGAATGAAATGGCTGGTGTGTGTGTACTGCGTGTGTGTGTGTGTGTGTGTGCGTGAAGCGCGTAAGTAAGTGTATTCGTAGCCTAATCAGGAAATAGTAGATGGTAGTGTGTAGTCAAGACCACCTAACCCGAGCCCGAGTCAAGACCAAGACTTTGAAAGGGTCCAGTGCGAGACCATTTTTATTTTTTAAGACCATTACTGTATTCAGTACTAGTACTCATAATAATCATGTGGCTGTATATTTACATTATTCCTCAGCTAAAAAGAAAAGATAGTTTTATATGACATCTGAAATCTGTGCATTGAACAGACACAGCACAGAAGCTGCTGAAGTCTCTGCCACTTTTTACACCGGTGCAACCACGTTTTTCAGATGGTTACACAAGCATATACTCTTATAGAGCAATTTTAATTATGTTAAAGTTATTGAATTGCAGTATATAATACAAAGTGAGCAAGTAGTGACAGAGAGACATTTGCTGTTAGAAAAAAAATAGATGTCACTGCAGCTGTGGTCTTGACTGGTCTTGAGAGACCGCTCTCGAGTACTACGACACCAGTTGCTGGTTTATATCTTTTTTTATATTGAGTATAAACCCTCACGTTTAGCTTGGTGTTTTAAGAACATGCGTGGTTAAAAAGGAAAAGTGAGCCAAACCCACTTCTGGTTTCATCAGCCGGGGGAAAGGCACAGACCGGTGAGTGCATCAAAACAAACGTGGGCAAACTGCCACTGAAAGGTCACAGCAGAGAAAAACACTGTGTTTAGAAATCACAGACAAAACAAAACAGTTGTGTGTGTGTGTGTAAATGTGTGTGCCTGCCGTGTGACCCGACACAACATCTCTAAAACAGTGCGTGGAGTCCAGTCTAGTCTTTTCTGTCGTTCGTTGGTTCTGCCAAGTGTGATGAAGGGGATGAATGTTACAGCCCGGGTTGTATGTATACATATAGCTGCAGTCTGGTTCCTGGTTCATAGTATAGAAAGTTTGTGAATGCACGATTTCACCTTTTTAAAAGTGCGCGAAACGGCAACAACAATGTTTACATTTTGCCAGACACTTTGCAAAATTCACTGTAGTAGTCAAACTGCACCACTTTATCTCACCTCAGGCTTTATTTCCATTGCAGGCAAATAAGCATTTCATTTACTACTTTTACAACCTCAGTGACTCATACTGTGTTCTTCGAGCCTGTATTCTGAGGCTGGATTAAAACATGGGTGACTAATGTATTTGAATAAACAATTATGGCCAAACTACTCTAGTCTTATGCTGTTTAGGTGGTTTAAATGTTGTCTATCAAGCTACAACCACACTATCCAGCACCACAGTGGGATCAAATCTGACTCCTCACCTATGCATGTTTCCCCTGTGCCAGTGTCCTGCTGTCTCTGTTGTGTGTGTGTACGGTCCCAGCTCGACGCCCATTGGCTCACCTGTGCCAAAAAGTTTGTTGACAAGATTAACTATCTCCTTCTCTGTTGCTGTCTGAAATTTAACCTTAACTAAAAGATAAGTGTTGCCGCTCCCCTTTTTGATTTCCCCCCTTTTACTTTGACTCAACATAATACAGTGTCTCATCAGGGTCTGTTCATTTATTTAGGTCATGCAGATATTGTTTTATGTTCTCTCTTATCAGTGTTATTATTTGTTAAATGGTCAGGTGACTTTCCTGGTGATAAAATGATGTCCTGGATTTAGCCATGTGTTTGTACAAAACATGGAGTTGTGCCTATCTGAAGGTCTTGGCTGAAGATTTTGTTAATATATAACCAATAAACATTTTAAATTTGGCAGCACAAGTGAGAAACAACACACCTACAAACATTTCCTTACATGTTGGCCGACTGGTTTCATTCCCAAAGCTTACAGACATTTGTTTTTCAGCTGCGAGAGCTCGGATTTGATACATCCATGTATGAAAATACATAGATATGCGAGGTAGGAATGCGGAGTGGCAGTGAATAGACGCTTTCTGTTGTTCACCAAGAAACACAAAGCATTCCTGACTGGCTCTCACTGTTCCCACTCTGGGTTATTTCTTGTCTACAGGCCAGGGAGCTGGAGTATCCAACTAACCACACTGTTACCTAATTTATTTATGCAAGAAAAGAAGAAAAAAACCTTCGCACACACATTTTTGACCATCCAGATCGTTGTCGACATTGAAAAAGGACATTTAATATCATTCTGTCAGGCTGAGACCGGACATTGTTTTGCTCTTTGACCTCTCACCTCCACCTTCTCCTTCTCATGTGTCTCTCTGTCAGATGTGGGGGCACGGTAGGAGCCATATTAACTTGTCCTCTGGAAGTAGTGAAGACCCGACTGCAGTCCTCCTCCATCACCCTCTATGTGTCTGAGGTGCAGCTCAGCACCGTCAACGGGGCCAGTGTGGCCCGCGTGTCCCCGCCGGGCCCCCTGCACTGTCTCAAGTGGGTATATTAGACATTTATCACCCTCACACTCTTACACCTAAAATGTTTTAGATGCAGCATATAAAGTTTTACAGTAATATAAAGTAAATGTCGCCTCTTATGGTTTAAAATTTCAGCTTTAACCTTTTAAAAAATGAGCAGAACTGGTCATGGCTCCTCTCCCCTGCTCTCCCAGAGAAGTTTGGCAGCAGAGTCGCAGTTCATCCTTCAACAGGCACCATGTTGTTTCTGTTGTTGTTTGATCTGGCTGATGTGCCCCTACTACTGCCAACTGCTCCCTGAAAGCCTACTCCAAACCCTCACCCCTTGGGAAAACTACACACAGGGAGCACATGTTGGCCGCTTGAGCCAAACAGGAAATTTCATAACAAATCCAACTATTATTACTTTTTGGAGCTTGTGTGAAAGTTTCATCAATGTGTTATTATTCATGGCTCGGCGTGTCTGCTATGACGGACCTTTTCCTACTTTAGGACGCTGCACCAAGCCTGTGGAAAAAGTATGTTTGATGCCTGGAAAGCCATGGAAACCACTTAACTCAGTCACATTTAATTGAAGCAGGTGTGGCAGGTAAAGCTTGGTTGTGGAAGACTGGCATTAGATTGCTAATTAAAAGTGTTGCCATACTTTCAAATGCATTGCATTTGCTACAGACCAACAGACTAGTTTCAGTCTGTTTATTTAGTGGCATCAGCAGCACAGGTTTAAACACAGAGTGCTGGCATGTCTTGTATTTTTGTCAAAACCTAAAATTAATCATGGAGTTAGCTAAAGCTGGTATAGCTCTATGGAAATAGACTGGAGAACACACAGCCTGTTGTAGGCAGTGGTACAGTACAGTCAGTGAAGTGAGGCTGCATAAAAATTTCAACATATTCATCTGGCCAGTCACTGCACACTGCAGCCACAGCAGCCAAAAGGGGCACAGCAGCATGTGGACGTGACACAGCTGGGAAAAGCAAAGCAGATATTTTTTCTAATAGATGATAAAACACAACTATATTATGTTGTTGTTTCTTAAGTTGCAATCTTACAGTGTTTCTGTAAAGCAGAGGGAAAGGAAACTGAGATTAACATATTATGCAACTCTTTTAACTGGAAAATATTTCCCCCTGCGCGCGTGTGTGTTGCGTTCCTGGGATCTTGCAGTGTTCATTACCCTCAGCAGCAATACAGAAGAGTTGAGCGGCCAAAACAACAGACAACTGATTACTGCCAATTTTTCTATTCTTGGATCCCCCATTAGTTAAGAGCTTTGAATGTTTGGCTGAAGCTCCTGCTGTGGGTGGAACTAGAGGAAAGGCTAGTCATTAAAATCTGAACAGGTTAACAGCTTCCTTAATATTCAGCTGTTGCTGTTTAAGTAAAAAAAACTGCTCTGACCAAGTCTTATATGGCCTCTGTATTGGAGGTGGGACAGCAACATCTTCAACTGACCAATACCATCCTTGTGTTACCAGATAAACCTGTTATTTTAATTGCACAGTAGAGCATCAGAGAAGGGATATTGTTAGCAGAAAGGGTTCAAATGGCAGTGATAAGTCACGCCCTACAGCGTCTGAATTGCGATGATGCAATCTTACGATGCGATTGTATAATATTTATGTGTGTGTTTGTTGTGCAGGTTGATATTGGAGAAAGAAGGACCTCGTTCACTCTTCAGGGGCTTGGGGCCAAACTTGGTGGGCGTGGCACCTTCTAGGTGAGACGACGTGTCCACTTCATCTTCATCCTGTTAATATGCACCTCTCATTTAAAGATATGTTAGAGCTGTGATATTAAAGACACAAGTTGTAGCTTTAGGATTTCTGAGTAAATGAGTCTTTAATGATATTGAACATCCTGTGTTATTAATCCTCTAGATTAATACAGGGTTTGTTTTTTGAAGGATTAAAGTGATTAATCCATGATGAGTGACAGGAATTTATTTATAATAATGGAGGTAATTACTTCTTTGTTTTAAGTATTTGTTTTCAATATAGTAAAGAATATTTCTGAATGTGCTAGAGATGTTAGTATTATAACATACTGTATAATTGCTCCTTTCCCATTAATTGCACCAAAAGACAAAAAGTCTGTATCCATGCTAAGCAGTACCGTGTCAACCCCAGCCACAATCAGTTCACTGTTTGAGCTGAATATGAACATGATGCCTGTAACTGCCTTGTTAACAAGCATATTACCTTTTGATTTACATGCCAGCTGTCAGCATGTTGACGTGTGGTGCTTAACTTAAACAGGAGCGCAGGCAGTTTATGCACTCGCACTGGTGGCCGTTTTTCCTCTCCCTCACTTCCACTTGGTAACCCAGCAAACCAACCGGTGGCTGCTGGGGAAAAAGGCTTTTCCACCGCACCGTGGGCGTTTTAACCTGCCGTAGCAAGAAAAGCATCAGAATCAGCAGATTTAAGAACGGCTGTCTTGAAGTGTTTCAGTGTCTTGGTGTCTGATTGACACGGCTTCAAGACACGGTGGCGTTACTATGCTGCTCGATGGCGTTTACCTGCACTCCAGTATAATTTCTGATGTTGGTAAATAAAAAACCTTTATGGATCCTGTTTTTACGGGGAGGAATGGCTGTGAGGAACATTGGTGTTATGTAACTACTGCAGGGATCCTTGAGGTAACTTGCTGACAAAGAAGCTTTAGGGGGGGATCCACGGCCATTTAGCTTTCATCCATCTTGGCGGCTTTCTCAGCAGTTTTTGTGCTGCTCACTGGATGATGACGTGCTCTTTTGGAAACGTAGCAACAGCAGCAGCATTTTCAGAAAAAACACTGAGTCTATCTGATGGAGAAATAAGACTGACTGCGGTTAGGTAATAATGTATGTAACCGTTGTGATCATTAATTACCCTCCTGCGGTAGGGAAAGGGGAGTAAAGTGGCAGCTAATGGGCTAGTGGGTAATGCTGGGTGCCAGTGCTAAGCAGTTGTAAAGTGTTTGGATAGCATGTTAGCATCTAAGGTAAGTGACATCAACGGGACCTGCCGAGCTGCGACGCAGATTTAAAGACAAACCGGTCTTTATCATGTGATTGATTAGCTTTAAGCATCATTAACGGTCTTGACTAAGCACATTTGAGTAATGACAGTAGACCCCAACCAGATGGCGCGTTATACAGTGCTGTTGCTGCTAGAAAGAAAAAAGCAAAAGCAGCTTTAGTTAAAAGTATGAGCATGAGCGTCGTGACCTTCTTTAATTAGGTGAAAACAAATAAAGACACTTAGTGGAAACAGATGAAGATGTGCTTTTACACTGAAAAGCCTCTTTACTGAGACGGCTAATTAAGCCGAACCTGACGCAGGGAGGGGTTCTCATGTTAATGTAGTGTAATTAATAAGCAACGTTGCTTCTGGAGGCGCACAGTAAACTGAGTCTAATTAGCTTTTACTCCAAAACACAAATGCAGGACTTACAGTATTGTGCAAAGGTTTTAGGCAGATGTGATTAAAAATGCTGTAAACTAACAATGCTTTCAAAAATTGAACTGTTAATAGAATGGATGCACCAAGTCTTTTTTTCCACCGATACTAATAATCGATAACTTCCTGCTTCTCATAACCGATGTCGATATGGATAACCAATAACGTCCTTTATAGTTTAGAAACACACCTGAGGTTAATGTAGTGAGTAAAGATGAATATAACATTACAGCTCTGCCTGTGACTTAACCAAATAATATAACTGACATCACTACATACAGTTATGACTCTTGAAAAAACATTTGTTATTATTTCCAAATAACTGAGGACGTAAACGGACTGAAAATGAGTTCAATCAAAGCAATTATATGATTATATCTGGCTCTAGTAATTGCATTATCTGACTTATCTGTGTATTTGCCGATAATATCAGCCAATATCGGGCCGATAATTATCTGTAACAGTAGTTGTTGTGCGTCCCTAGTTAATAGTTTATTTTCATCAATTAATGAAATGCAATAAATAGACAGGAGATACATTTATTCAGGTTTATGTTCGGGTTTGTTGAGAATAAGTCAGACACCTCCCAGATGGACAAGCATTCTTACCTTACAGTATTTTTTTTTACACCTCCATAAAACTTTTGCACAGTACTTACTGTATATAAACTGTTTATCACTGTTCAGGTTTAACATGCACTGACACTTTTTCTTTCTTCTACTCTCAACAGGGCAATCTACTTTGCTGCTTACTCTACTGCCAAAGAGAAACTGAACGGTGTGTTGGAACCGGACTCCACACAGGTACACATGGCGTCGGCTGGAATGGCAGGTAACTATACATTTAAGGGCACAGGTTATATCAAAAAGGAAAAAAAAAAGTACAACCATGTCAATCTTTTTAACTGTTGTAACTGAAAAAAACTCGTAAAACATTTCCAGCAGTGAGCTTTTTGCATTTGCATGAATCCCTCCGTGGAGATGAAGCCATGTTAGGACTAGTTTGTGTCACACTTGAAGCTGAAGACTTTTCTCCTTAAGACCCTGTATATATAAAAACAAGTTTATCCTGTTTCCTTCACCCTTTCCCCAGACTTCCCTTCGTACTGCACCTTAAGTAACCCTGAAACAGTTTAATTAAGAATGTAGGTCGACTTAAATATTCCATCATCACTCTCTGATGGTTTGTATGTCAAGGGTAGGGTATGTGCACTTATGTCACACTGACCCAGCTGGGAATGCCGAGCCATTACAATGTGGGTCAGACAGAACGAGAGGCAGCTGCATCTAGTGTGTGTGTGTGTGTGTCGGAGAATCTAACAGGTTCACGGTGGTGCCACTTTTAGAGCACCGTGACTCAGTCTTTTCCGACTGCTCAGTCAAGGTCAGCGTTCGTCAGTACGTCTCTGTCCGGTCCCACTGAGCCGAGCTGACAGGGTGACAAGGTGTCAACTGTCCCAGCCATGAATCTGCTCCCTTTCAATGACACATGATACCTACAGCAGAGGTTGGAGCTGACCTCTGCCACAGTTAACAATGGATGGATATACACTTGGTTAGGAAAGTTGCCCCCAAGCTAAAGCAGGGCACAGATATTAGTTATAGAGCCTCACAACACTATTTTTAGTCTACATACAGTTTGCTAACCAATGGTTCCCAATAGGGATGTCACGATTATAGATTTTCTTGGTACGATTAATATCAGAAAAATAATCACGGTATTACAATTATCAATTTCAATTAATTTCACAACATTATGAATGTGTAAAATCAAATATAGTCAAAATATAATAACATTAATAGTATTTAAACAAAAATATTTTGAATATCTATAAATATAGGACCAATTATTAATCCCTCAGGGGAAGTTTTTGAAATATTATTATATTATTTGATATATTATATCAATTGTTTATATTATATCAGTTTACTTTAATCTTTTTTTTTTTTTTTTTTTTAATTACAAATGAGACGCTAACATTTAAATTCCTACCAATTCAATGTTACATTAGGTAAATGGACCAGTATCTGTGCATTTACCTTTATTTGGTGCACATCTGCTGATATGGTTCCTACATAATCTTTTTTTGGAAAGTGATGGTATTAGGAACCCTTAAGATTAATTAATTGGGGCGAATAATACCTCGATTAATTTTGAAAACAAGTAATCATGACATCCCTAGTTCCCAATGTAAGGGTTATGGGTTATGATACGACTCCGCAGCAGATAAATATTGCTCTTGTATTAATCATTGTTCTGTAGCTGTGTTCTCCTAACATGTCCCCTCTGCTGTCCTGGTTGTGGGACGAATCATTTCGTATGAATATGGTGGGTAATTTCCTGAGGGGATAATTAGAGGGGAGTGGGTTCAACTTAAATGGTTGCATGCCGGTCATTTTGCTACACACAAGCCTGTGTCTGTTTTAGGCTTTAACTCTACCGTAGCTCTCCTCTCGCACGGGCATGAGACCCCCGCACCGCCAGGGGTCTCTAGCTGCATCTGTGAGGAGTTACTTGGGTCTGCGTGAGTACTCATCACAGATCTGTGCTTCTTTTTTGTCATTTTTTTTTTTCTAAAACATAATATCTGGTTGTTCTCCTTCTCTCTACGCATCTCTGACCTCTTTTACTTATCATCTAGGTCACTGGATAAGAAGCAGCCTTTTTTAAAACTGCTGTTTGCATGACACATACAATATTTATGACATTCACCCCCCCCCCCCCCCCCCCCCCCCCGCCCCCCTACTGGCACACATAGGGTAGTATAGAGGGGCTATCTTTCTCTCTCCCTCTCTCTCTTTCTCTCTCCCTCTCTCTCTCTACGCTGCCCCACTGACTTTGTACTTTTCTTATCAACATCATGTTTACATTGTGTTAACTTTCACATCATGAGTGCAGCTTAAAGAGCATTTCTATCTTAAATACAAAAAAGTACACTTGTGTGTCGCAGATTTCAAGATTTGGGGAAAAAAAACGTAACCCCTGTTGTGTTTTTGTTTCTCCCTCCACAGGTTTTACAGCCATCACAGCAACCAATCCAATATGGCTCATAAAGACGCGTCTGCAGCTGGATGCGAGGTAAACATGACACTAGGGTGTGAGCTTTAAGGCATTGCACAAACAGTTGTTCATTTGTAAGCTTTCCCTTCATGCTTATTTTCATTACCTCTCCATAACATCCACCTCAATTTTGTGCCTTCAAATGGACACTTGTTAGTTTTACTTTCCCATATGAATACCCTGTTATTTAAAAAAAAAAAAAAAAAATCAGACTCACTATAATGTTGCTGCTTTGGTCTGAAATTCCCGGAGACCCATTCACATCTGTATGCTATCCCCTGTGCTGCCTGGTTGTGTTCCATCTACTGCAATCACAAAGTTTCCAGCTGACAATTAACCTTATAGCTCATGTTCTACAGCTTTATAAAGGCCCTGTTTGTAGGATTGTAAGGACCAAAAAGACACCGTGGCAGACAGACAGGTATATTGCTTTGTGGCACCTCCACACCCTCTAATCTGACCTCTCACTGAGAAAGGAAGGCTGAAGGCAACACAAGACTGGGTGCAACTGTGTATTCAAGCTCAACACAAGAGCATTCATGACTTTATTGTCTTGATCAGAAAAGTATTTCTGCTATTGAAGAGTCAATGCAATGGAGTTTAGTTCTGTACACTGTGCCTATGTGTACCTGAATGACAATAAAGTTCTATCTATCTATCTATCTATCTATCTATCTATCTATCTATCTATCTATCTATCTATCTATCTATCTATCTATCTATCTATCTATCTATCTATCTATCTATCATCCCCCTCTCTCTGTCTCTTTCTTTCTGTATTTCTTTCTATCTATCATGCCGCTCTGTCTTTTTACTTCTTTCTTTTTACCCTCTCTCTGTCTTTTTACTTACTTCTTTCTTTCTTTCTACCCATCTATCGCTATCTATGTACCTCTTTCTATCTATCACCCCCTTCTCTGACTCTTTCTTTCTTTCTACCCCATATCTCTGTCTTTTTCTTTCTTTCTTTCTACTGTTGAGTTCCAGTCCTTGAACTCGCGTGTTCGTTTGATGAAGTACACAGGAGACGTTCAATTACAATATTTTCCAAAATGTATTTATAAAAGAATCAACTAGAAAAAGAGATTGTGTACAGAGCTCCGGACCAGACTAAGTTTTCCTGACAACATGCCGCAGCAGCATCAGTTCACAAAGTCTGATGCTGTCTCCTATCCCTGTCTGGCTTTATATTACTGATTACACAATTACAAGATATGATATGATTGAAGTGAATGCATCCTCATTGACTGGAGTCCAACCCGCCATCCTGCAGTGTTTAACCCCAATTTCATGCTTGGCCCTGGTCAGCTGTTGATAGTTCAAGTTCACTTTTATTTATATAGCACAGTTAAAAAGACCTGTGACAGTCGTCCAAAGTGCTTCACAGAGCAGAGACAGAAACAAAAACAATGCATGTACAAGAAACAAGATGACATGCATACCATCACACATTCTCACACACAGATGTATATGTACATATACATATACGGACATATGCGCATACATACACATACGCAAATGTGCACAGCTACAGTAGTCATAAACAACACTCAGCACACAGCTCCTATCAAACAATGGACAAGAGAAAGAAAGAACAAGACACACAACCCCCCGTATTCGTCAGCTTTCCCCTGCGTCAGCTGACTATCACAGTTACACTAGATACGAAGACCAGATATCCCAATTGTTTATCAAACAACCAGTACACTCAGTCCCCGTGTGTAACTGCTACTTCCCCTGGCATGTGTGGGCTATGTCATTCTCTGGGCTGTAAGAGCAAAACACAGTAATTACACCAATTATAGAAAAGTTGATTACATGCTTCATTATTAAACTGATTGTCACGAGCTTATCATATGTCTAAGGCAAATGTCAATATCCCAAACATTATAGCAATATATGATTTGGGGGTAAATATCACAACAATCCCCCTTTTGATCTCAGACTCCCCCCCTCTCTATCTATCTATCCATCCCCCTTTCTTTCTTTCTTTCTTAACATTTCTACTGCTTTTCACCCACAGAAAGACACTCAACTCTCAGCTATACATACAAATATCAGAAGTGTTGCAAATATTTAGTTACTCAAGTAGACGCAGACAATATTGGGAGTCTTTTAAAATGTATTCTGAGGCAGCAGCTCACTCTATATATACATCAGCTATATATAATATAGCTGATGTTTTTCTGTTTTAAAGCAACATTGCGGAGTTTCAGCGCAGTGCTTCAGCGCAGTGCTTCCACCATCTGGTTGAGAAGCGCTATCGTCTGGGGGGGAAAACGAAACTTAACAGCGAGCGCATCCAGCGTTTATTCCCATTAATAAACGACAGTATTTCCCACGTTTGCAAGGAGACTGTGTGGCGGGTGGTCGGGGGGGAGGGGGGGGGGGGGGGGGGGGGGGGGGGCACAGCTGATCAATGTCCACATCTGCTACATTTGACTGAGAGTGACTGATAATTAAGCAACAAAAAACAGATGTTTGTGGGTGTTAAGAGTTTATTTGACCATTTGAAATGTAGATTTTTTTTTCACAATGTGTCCTTTTTCCTGTCTGTCCTCAGGAATCGAGGCGAGCGCAGGATGAATGCGTTTGAGTGCGTGCGGCGGGTGTATCAGGCAGACGGCCTGCGAGGCTTCTACAGGGGAATGTCGGCATCCTACGCCGGCATCTCAGAGACTGTGATCCACTTTGTGATCTATGAAAGCATCAAACGGCGCATCTTGGAGGCCAAGGCACCGCAGAACATGGACGAGGAGGAGGAGGTGTCCAAAGACGCCTCAGACTTCGTGGGCATGATGCTCGCTGCCGCCACCTCCAAGACCTGTGCCACAACTATCGCTTATCCTCATGGTGAGCGTCAGATTAGCACCACACGAATAACGTAGGCTGCGTTGCTTTTACTTCATGTCATCTTCTTTTAACCTGGTCCCTTCTTTTTTCTGGTTGCCTCTGCAGAAGTGATCCGCACCAGGCTACGTGAGGAGGGCTCCAAGTATCGCTCTTTCTTCCAGACTCTAACAACAGTGCCCAAAGAGGAGGGCTATCGCGCCCTGTACCGCGGCCTCACCACCCACCTGGTACGACAGATCCCCAACACGGCCATCATGATGTGCACCTACGAGTTGGTGGTCTACTTCCTGAACGGTTAAAGTCTTCCCTCGCCCTTCTAGACAGTATATGTAACCCTGCCCCCTATTCGGAGACGGAGAAAAAGAAAATGAGAGCAACTGCACACCAGTCAGCACAACGACCTGCTCAACCAGCAGAGGACAGAGACGCCACGACGATCCTTTTGTCTCTGTGAACACGAGCGGTTGTTTAGAAACAAGTTGGGGAGTTTTTTCTTTTTTTTTTGTAACCAAAGGGTCCGGCACAAGGAGGAGGGTTGAAGAGGTCCTCACATTGGTTTGGGGGGTTCTGGGTTTAGCTGTAGCAGAGAAACAGTTTTCCCTGTTTTTAATCTTTATTCCATCCTTTTCTCCCTTCGGTTATTATACACGTTGCTCGTGCAAAATGAGATTCAGAGAGCTTGAGAAAGGACCCGAGTCACAGTATATTCTGCCTCTAATAATACTAATAATAACTGAGAAATAGAGTAATTCATATCGTCACTACACAGTGGATATAAAGACCCTCTCCAGCTTCGTTTTCATGCTGATGATCAGTTGTTAATTTATCTCACTAGCGTCATGCACCATTCCCTGCATCCCCCAGAGGCCCAGACTACTAAGACGGCGAGCTGAAGTATTTGTCGAGGGTTCACAAGGAGGAAAATGGGTGCTTTGGCTCAATGAGAGAGGAAAGGGCGCAAGGGAAAAGGAGAGAGTTGAATGGGCGACGTGCCTTGTGTTGAGGATGTGACAACAGGCCACGGTGCACGCCTGGCTGTAGAAGGAGGCGGAGCTCCGGTTGACCTGTTACAACAAAAAGGATGTAGAAATGTAGTTGTACACTGGTGTCGTGTGATTTCAGGCGCCCTGAGCGAAGCTTTTTGACATATCGTGAGTAGAGACACGCTCACCTGAAGGTTTTTACTACCCTCGTACTGGTTGTGATATCCTCATACCGCAGGAATTTACATGCATTTACTGCTCTTTACACACTACCTACTTAATGCGAGCGGATATCTGCTCGCTTTATTACACGTGAAGTCTGCGTAACGACCTGTGAACCTGTACACGTACATGAAGAAGAGAGATTACAAAGGTGGGTCAGTCGGAGGGTAAAGAATAAAGTCACCAAACTAAACCAGAATATAATCCACTGTTCTAACTACTGGAATGTAAATAAACAGGAGGAATAACTTTTACTAAAAGCAAGGAAGTAAAACACTGACCAATATTGTGAATTAAAAATAAATATAATTAACAAATTTTAACAAAATGGTATATTGATAGATATATAAAATGTAAGTGAGTGGGTTGCATTTGCCTGGTTGCCGGGTGAAATGCAAACATGTAGTGCGTCTTCTCTTAAAGAAGAGGGGATTTTCCTGCTTGTTGTCACCTTCTTCTCAAACAAGGGTGTTGGTCTTGTAGCACTTTTCAATGTCTTTCTCTAAAATCTTCATCTCATGTTGTTGTTTTTTTTCTTTTGTTTTGTTTTGTTTGTTTTTCTTTGAGAGGATCCAGGCTAGTTTTTACCAGCGAGGACAATCCTCTTTGAGTTTACTCTGGAAAACCCGTTGTACAGTTAAAACCAGTGTGCGGAGGAAGTGGTCAGGATTTGCTCTGCATACATTAAAGCGCACATTAATTAAATCCAACCAGTATGTTTAAAAAAAAAAAAAAAAGGAAATTGGAAAGAAAAAAAAACATTCATTTCAACTGGTTAAAAATGAAATGGTTTTTTGTTCATTTGTCAGTGTTTTATGTGTTGTTGTCCTTCACATGGAACGGAAAGGTGCTTGCTCTCTGCTTTGGATTTTATTTTTTATTTTTTTCCATTTTTATGTCATAATTCAAATGGTTATAGTGACAGAAACAGTGTTTTGCTGTGACCTCATTTATCCTACCATACTTCACAAGTAACTGTCCCTCTGTAATCACATGACACAAGAGCCCGGCCTGTTGACAACTGTGCATTTTCACCACAAACTTCAAAGGGCCCCCGGCGTCGCCCGCAGTGCTGTGTTTATGTTCCAGTGTATTTTAACTCTCATTGATAACTTATCCAAACACTTCACTGCTTCATAGGTCAGCGTGCTGGTGTGCAGCAGTAAGCAGCAGCAAGGGCATTTTTTCTTTTTTTTGGGCATAACATGCAGCTCGACTGCTTCAGTGTGAGTCCCCCAGATGCTTTTCTCTCTTTATTTTTTCTTCTTTCTTTCTCTTTCTCTTTTTTCCACTGAAATTACTGACGTGATCCTCAATGTGAACAGTGAACAGTTTTACAGCACACATGAAGGATGCATTAGATTAGCCTCATCGTACAAGTCTTATCAGAGATGTGCTTATGCTCGCACGAACCGTGCCATCAACACACACTGCTGATGTAGTGAGACACGAGTCCATGTGGGACTATGTTGCTGCTAGTAGTGACTGGATGCCTGTGTATCATGGTGCTGGCTACACTCCTATGGGTTTAAAACAGGACATGTAGTGTGAGTTGATTGTACCGTATGTGATTAAAGGGTCAGTTTACCCAAATAACAACAACACAAGTAATCCTCTCTTTAGTGGCGCTGGTTTTTATTTCTCCGGGCTGTGAGATGCTGCCTCATCGCTTCAGAACAAAGTGAAGTAAATTTTGCTTTCTTCAATGCTGTGAGAACCACAAAGGAAATTGTATTAAACTCTAACGTGGTTAGATGTTGGCTGATACTTCAAACCTGTAGGAAAAAAAATTATAATATTTAATTTAGTTTTATTTAATTTTTCCTTGTTTGGGTAAACTGAGCCTTTTTAAACTGTAAATTTCTATGCATCTCTTTCACTTGTATCAGTGTCTCTTATTTGTCAGGTGATGCATTCTTCCCTGGTTATTTTTTCTTTTGCACCCACGTTTGCATCGTGTGCCAGAGTGTATGTGTGTGTATGTGTGTGTGAGCACTTGCTTAAGTGACAATCGTATGTTATTCAGTTGTGTCTTGTGTGTAAGAGACCATAGGAGTATGTGTGCACTCAGAAGAATAGCTGCAAACAGTGTTGTTTTTATCTGTCGAAATAAATTGTTGCCTTTTTCCTGACGCCCTTTGTTTTGTTCCATGTTGTCACTAATGAGCCGACTGTGAGCGTGGCTCAGTCTATGCATTCTCTCATAACTGTTTTTGTAAAACAAAAAGTCAATAAAATGGAAAGAGTGCAAGTATATTTAAGTGTCAAAAATTCTCTGCTTGTCTGACAGTTTTTCTAAGTTGCTTTGGCGCAGTCTCTGAATAGGGATTGTATTGTACTATTTTGATTCTCAGATTGGTTCAAACAAATGTATTTGCCTATTTTCTCACAAAAGGCTATGTGCATTTAGGAGAACATATCCTCAACTAACCCAGTGACGTGGTCGTCAGCCTGTAGTGTAATACCTGCATAAAGGAAACGTTAATGTTTCTTGTCAAAAAAACAAAACAACCACTTACGTTGTTTTATTTCAACCCTCTGAACTGACCATCTACTGTTGGACTATCTCTTTAAAGCAGAAGTAAGCGCAATGTTTGTGTTAATATAAGTCTTAAATAGTTATATCTTCCGACAGCAATCACTTACATAGAGTGTTTGGTCCGAAACACGGGTCTGTCAGTCACTCTGCTCTGTTGTAAGCCGAGGAGAAAACTTTCCTTGTATCCTACAACCTTTATCCAATGAGGAGAGAGAACGGCATAAAGGGGCGGTCCTCTCTGTGTGTGCAGCCAAGGGATGCGCGTGCATGTGGTGACGTGGGGACGAGGGCGGGGACTGCTAACTCCATCGGCTGACAAGAAGTTAGCCAAAACGACTGGATCGCTTACTTCTGCTTTAAATAGAGGTTGTTGGAGCTTCTGTTGTCATGGTTAATGGACATATAAATATATATTTATATGTCTATGACTGTACCTACCATCCTCGCCATAGTTAACGACACTCATCTCTCTCATTGCATAGAGCTTCTTTGGTTAGGTTTAGGCCTGCAACTACTGTGTTAGTTTCAGGAAAAGACCACAAGGTTTGGATTTAATCAAGTACGCCTACTTCAACCGTTGCTGTTGCTACAGTTCCAACATAAATAGCTACTTTTAAGTAGATACTCATCTTATGACCATGAAATATCATTGTAATGCTGTGCTGTGTTCTTTTTTCTCTCTCTCCCTTCTTTTTCCCTCTACTTTTTTCTTTATTCTATTATTTTATTTTCTCTATATTGAAAAACAATAAACTTTTTTTTTTAAAGAAGAAAATAGCTAATTTTACACGAGTATAAAACATGGACACTTTGTCCTGACATGAACTCTACTGTATCGGCGACTACTTCACTGCTTTTTGCTCCTGTAATAATTGTCACAGCCACTAGATGTCGCCTAGCAACAAAATGTACTAGCCTACTATAATGTAACTACAGGTAATAAGTTGCTTTTTTTTCCTCCTTGGGCGTTGTTCTCTTCTCAACAGTAAGTAAACAGCCCAATTCACAGCTACACACTAATGTAGTCATACATCTATTTGTGTTCTGCTTTTCAGACTCCTCATATAGATATTTTGTGTTTCTTCAGTCATTTAAAGTACAGTATATTGTGGGTTTTCTGTCTCATGTGCCTTTTCCCTCCTTGTGTGATCTTTGTGGGTGTTTGCTAGTCGAGGCCCATATTCATTAATCCACCTGTCATAGGAATAAGCCAAGTACATATCATGTATCTGATTCTGGTGGGTGGAGCAATCACATTTCACATTTCAGGGCAGGATCCAGCTAGTCACTGCCTTTGTGTATTGTTTGCTGCTGTTCTGTAGTTCACAATGTGTTTATTACAGTCTTTATGTTGAAAACAGATGTTGGTGAAAATGGGTAAAGTTACTGTCTACTAAAACGAGCTGTAAATCACTATAAAGCTCTGTAAAGCTCACATGAACTTTGATTGTTGTTAATAGGCTGGTGATCATTGTTGCTACCCCTCTCGCATTTATTTTGTTTAAAGTAAATTACTAACATACATGTAACATGTTCATCCCTAGATTTCGATGCAAGCAAAGACGTGTTGTCAGATTTGGTCAACAGATGCATCTCTGCAGTTTGTAAAGAGGGGAAGTTGTCATACATGTGGTAGAGACATGAAAGAGAGAGTCATGTCAGTTATTCAACAGTTCCCATTTCCATGAATTGCCTGTATTGTGACACTTTTTACCCAAACTTTCATTTTTGTGTCTAATTAGGTGTCGTGTTTCATCATATATGGTGATCATACTATTTGGTATTGCCTTGACTGAGCATTTTAGATTCCCATCCACCAGGTGGCAGTGTTGAGCTGCTGCGCTCCTGGCGAGGACCTCTTCCTGTAAAGCATCGGCTCATTGGAGCAGATACTGGAAAATGACCTGCTGCTGCGGCTGCTGCCTCATTCCTCGCTTCAAAAGATGACAGACTCAAAATGAAACTATATTCTGCAGCACACACACAAACTGTGACATGAAATGACGCAACCAGCCACCAGCCACCAGCCAAACTCTGCTGACTGAAGCAGAATAAAAATTTCTTTTTAAAAAACACTGATGTAAGGTGAATGATGGCATAGCCTCAACTGAGAAACGCGCTTACCTAATTCACAGCTCATTTCCTGGCCTGAACAACAGAATCACATCATCACATTAGCTCCGGCAGGACCAGCCTGAGTCAGACAACACACATATTTATTTTGTGTCAGACTGAAAGGAAGGAAGGAATGTGTTCCCAAAACATACGCCACAATCTGCCAGTAACGTCAGTGTTCTTGAAATAATACAAAGTGCCTCAGGGTGTTGGTTGAGCCTCAGTAGTAAATTGAGCTTCTGGGACACACTGTGAATTGACGGCACAAAGAAAGAAAAAAAAAAACAGATCGAGCCAGTAGAGTGTCATTACTAGCACCTTGCCTACCTCCGAACTAGTATCATATGATAAAATATCTGTTTTTCATTTCCAGTGTTTCTGTTGTGATATTTTCTGCTGTCTGTCTTAATCAAAAACACACACAAAAAAGAAAGAAGGGAATCTGGGCACTAATCTGTATTTGGGTTATATGGAGAGATTAAAGTTGTTTTTTATTCGGTCTTTACATATAGATGAAGTTTTTCATTTTCTTGCTTAAGGCGGTTTGGCACATGCATTGTAATTTCCACTTCTACTGAAGTGATTTCTCATGTCTGAGGTCCTGCAGAAGGAGGCTGCTTATCTGTCCATAAACAGTCCAATGATTTATCAGGGCATTTTCATTGAGTTGGTGAATTCACAAGAATGTGTTTTCTTCTCTTCTCTTTCTTTTTTTTTTTTGCAAAAGAAAATTCAAAATCAAAGAAACAGAGGCTTCAATAGCCTGCATGACTTCAGTCCCTATCATGTAAAACCTCCCTGCCTGGAAAATCTGCATGTCTGTTTGTGGGAAAGTGTCAAGAGATAACCCAGATGATGTCATTGGGGTTATTTTTTCACACTTTTGGAAATAAAAAGTAAATATTTCACATCCTGAGTCCCTGGCTTACTCGTTCAGTTTCCCATTGACCAAGCTGCAAGTTTTAAAACTTAAATCGAAATATTTTTGTATCGTTTATCCTCACATGTATCCAGCCAACATCATATAAAACCATACTTAACTCCTGGGTTGTGGCTAGCAGATTGATATCATGGGTCAGGGAGGTGAGTCTGGCTCTCAGACGGCAAAAATGCATTTCCGAAAGAGAGTGGTTGTCCGTTAAATTATTAATTTCTCTCTTATGCTATATACATGTAAGGGAGGGACAACTGGCAGCGATCAGCTCTGTATCTGTGAAGCAATGCCCACTTTTCATCTCTGTTGTGAAATTTGATTCGGCCATAATTCATGTTTACCTGTAATTTTTCACATTACAAAGGCTAAAGATGGATTTTCTACTATTTCCCGGTGACTTTGGAACAGGTTTAGAAAGAATTAGCTCAAAATTTAGTGGTTTTAAACAACCAGTTTGCTAATTTTAGCCAAAATGAGTTTACTCATAAGTTTACTGCAGTCAGTCAAAAACATTACACCATGAGCA
This sequence comes from Trachurus trachurus, assembly GCF_905171665.1. Lineage (NCBI taxonomy): Eukaryota > Metazoa > Chordata > Actinopteri > Carangiformes > Carangidae > Trachurus > Trachurus trachurus. The sequence goes on along the minus strand of NC_139892.1, from coordinate 11,829,117 downwards.
CACGTGTTTAAGAAAACAGTTGCGCAGCCTGTTTGCTAACATTAGGCACTGTAGGTTATTAGTCAAGAGGCTGGAGCAGTCACACCCATGTGAGTATGAGCTGGGATATTTTATCACCCTGGTTTCAAAATTTTTTTGTTTTTTTCCCTTTTAAAAGTAAGTCTCACCTTAAAGAACTCCCTTTAGAACCAAAGATGACATAATCAACTGTTTCTACAAGTGAAACTATTTTCATGTTCCCTTTTAAGCTCAGTTCTGCTTTTATGTAGAATGAGAAACCAGATTTTTTTTTTCCCTCGTCCAAATCTATTATCTTACAATGGGATCTTTTAATTATAGTTCTATCTAGGCTGCAATTAGAACCAACTTAATCAAAGGACCCCTTGACAGCTCATCCATTTTCTGTATGAAATCTCTGGGCCCGTTAGTACCTCATCCCAGCCTCAGTCGGTAATTTCAGTCGGTTCTCAGCGGTGCATGGATCCAGTATCCTCCAGGTGAGTCATCCTCTGGCTTAACATATGAACTTCACACCAGGCCAGAGCTGCCCTGTGCAGGGCTCGGCTCGACTGTCTGTCTGTCTGTCTGTCTGTTGCTGCAGCAGATGAAACGGTCGGGAGCTTGGATCTGTGAGCAGCCGGGCTCCAGACAATTCTCACTCTTCTGGCTTCAGATGTCTGCCCACAACGTCAAAGTGGAAAACCACAGCTATGGCATATGGCTAACATGCAAAGGGCATTATGCACACCACACAGCATGCATGGATTACAAAGAAAATGCATTCGATCTGCCTCCCTGACTCTTGCCCTGTTTCTTCCCCGAGCACTTAACCCTTATTTAACACGGCTCTGCTGTGATCATAGGGATATTGTAAAATCACCAAAGCTATTATGCTGTTTTTCACTTCTTGGATGTGGTTGCTTTCATTGTTTCATGATCCAGGACCTGCGGGCTTAATCCTGTTATTTTTACAGGGATGATCTCTATGGGGTTAAAAGGAAAAAAAAAGAAGAGGCTGTTAGAGCAAGTATCGCTGTTCCCATCTAACTCTGAGCAAGAAGGCAAGTATGTGGTTCTCCCAAATTGTCAAAGTAGTCCTTTGATATAAGTAGAGGAAAGGTCCCCTCGACAAAATCCAATGCATCCACAAAGCACACAAGCACACTTAACTTTGGCAACTGTTTGAACCCACCGCCCACTGGTCGACTGTGAGAAACACGCACACACACAAATCAGCTACCTATGGGAGGCAAAGTGAAGGGAAGTTCAGCCAAGTCTAGACAAAGTACTCCCCTGTATTATCTAACAGGCAGAAGTCCTTGTGGTGATTCAGCGACATTGTTTGACTGTCAGTACACCATCCAATTATGGCCTGGCTCCACAACAGGTCCAGAGAGAGGAAGACCCACAGGATGAAGACGTGAAACGAGAGGACTGGGATAGAACGAGACAAGCCGAGGGAGAAAAAAAAAGGAAGGACAGAGAAAGAGAGGTAAAAGGAGGGGAGACGTTATAATGAAAGATAAGTTAAAATGCACCTTTATTGATCCCCTGTAGGGAAAATTCAATTTGACACAGCGGCACAGGGGAATGTAGTTAAGATCAAAGAAAAGAAATTTCCAAAGGCAGAGAATGAAAACATCTGATGCAAAGTGTCTGTCGGAGGACTCGGGGAGGATTCAGAGCGAGCTGGTGAGAGGCGAGCAGCCGTGGCAGCCAGGCAGCTTTTCCTCTGAAGTCAGACACACACTCATAGGCATGCTAACTCTCACAGCCTTATTCACGGACAGCAAACTGCTCTTACACAACATAAAAATCCACTGCACATACACACATACACAGTATGGGATCTGTGAGTCATTTTCAGTGGAAGCTGTCCCATTGACATCAACTTTATGGCTGTGTGAGTAACAGACATTTCACTATCTGTGGTAGTAAAACAGAAAGAGAGAGCAACACTTATCCTTATGCGTGTTGTTATGAAGACGATGCCACTCTGTTCATTACCGACATCTGGAAACAGGAGGGAACAGCTGGGCTCTGTCTGTCTAAAGGAAGAAAAATAAACCCACCTTTCAGCATCGCTGTTATATACTGAGACAATAGTTTTATTTGCACAAAAAACCCAATGTCTAAAAATGACAAGTAGTGGTTTTAAGGAAGGGCTAGACTGACTCTGTGCTGCACTCGCTTATTTCTTTGGCTGGGACCATACAGTGACTTCCTGTCTGGTGCATAACTCTCCATGAAACCACAAATTGTTGTTTTTACACTCAATGTAGGTTTTACACTTTTGTTAGGATAAAAAAAAAAAAAACTAAATATAAATGTGTTAATTAGAGGTGCTGGCAGGCGGGTTTCTCTTTTTTCTTTTTCCTCTTCAGCTGTTTCCCCCTTGTTTCCAATCTTTATGCAAGAGCTCAGCCAACGGTCTCCCCTGACTGCACTTTCATATTTTAACAGACAGACATGGGAACGTTATTGATGATGCTCTCATCTAGCTTTTGGCAGGGATTGTAAAATATGAGCATTTCCCAAAAATGTCCAACTATATTCTTTGAATGATTCACGGCAGAGGAGCAAAGACAATGTAGCGTTTCATTTCACGACAGGGTGTGTTAAACTCATCAACTTGGTTTCTTCAGCTCTCTTTGGGATTGATTTGAGGCCAGCTGCTCTGGGAGCCAATGGTCTAGTTTTCACAATGAGCCTAATTTAATCCAGGTCTGGTTGATCATGTTTAATACTGAGGTAAAACACAAACCTATAGCTACTACAGCAACGTATATAATACAACATCAAAACTATACGTACACAAATTGAATTAATGGCAGTGATTTATAACTTTAATGCTTAATGTGATAAATTAAATACACAGTGCACAGATGGTGATTATGCTCAGGATAAAACTATGTGAGGCATGAAGTGGCCTCCACCCTGCGTCAAGTTATTTTAATGGATGGAATCTAACCGGAAGTATGGCAAAGTTGCGTACAAAATAAAAGCCCGGAATTCCTCATATGTAGGAAAATTAACTTCTAGAAATCTAAGAGACGCGACAATATACGATTCTTGAGGTAGCGATTATATTATGAAAATGCACGTTTTAAAAATAAAAAAAATACATGTTATTATTATTGTTATTTGGTGTTTATTAGATCTATTTTCTTAAATCATTTCTGCGCGGATGTGGTGATGTGAAGCGTGTTGTGATTCTCAACAGCTTGACCCCAGTCACCTTTTCTTGATCCCGGCGCTGCAGCCAATCAGCGGCAGTCGGGGACACATGAACGGTGATAATATCCACGGAACAGGCTGCGGGGCTGGAGGAACAAAGAAAGCCGCCCGTTGCCTCTAAACGCCTCTCTTTTCTTTTTTTTATTGTTTTAAATTTCACTTCGTCAATGCAGATTAATGTCGACTTTGTAAAGAAAAGGAGTGCTTCGCTTCTGCCTCATCTCCCTCCGCAAGAGACGCACACAAGTCCGTGTTGGGTTTGTTTTTTTTTCTAACTGGGGAAAGAGGAAACTTGGCGTCGTGAGAGGTTTTTTTTCTCTCCTGAGGTTGCCTTTTTCTCGAAAGCTTTTACCTTTGGATAAACTGTCCACGAAGGTAAGTTTTTCTACCTTTTCTTACCTTTTTAACTCTTTCGTGTGTGTGTGTATGATACGGCGTCGAGGACAACTGTGAACGCACTGTGGATGTTTTTCTACTGTCGCGTTGTCTTTTATGTATTTATTGTTTTCAAGAAGAAGCAGGTAACTCCAGCCTGAAACTTCCCCCTGCTGTTTTCAGAGGCAACCGATGCGTTGCCTTCACAGTCCGTCCGGAGAACCGAGCCTTTCCCCCCGAAACTCCTACAGAATAATGTGTCGTTTTAGTAAACAATTCCTCCTTAACAAACAGACACCGGTTGGATAACTAGACCTAAGATATATTTTAGTTCTTCGTAACCCACTTACAAATTCGGCAATATTCTATCAAAGCAAATGTGTTGTTTTTATATATTTTATAAAAAAAACAACAACAATAAAAACTTGTTGAATTGTCCGGGCACGCACTGAACTAATCAGCTCAGGCTTGTGCTGCAGCAGTACAAGGCAGAGCCGTTCACATGAGGCAACGTCTGCTGTTGCAAACCACATAGCTCTGCCTCTGTGTTTGTGTGCGTGTGTGTGTGTTTATCTTTAAAGAAACAGTTTTATGTATCTCATTCACGATTCACGATAGTTTCAGTTCTCGTTGCATTTTGCTAAATTTGCCTGTGCAAGAGCAGGATTACGTCGTGGTAATCTCGCTGCCAGTCTCAAATACTTTGTGCACCGTACCTGTGCAGTTTTGAACTACAGTGTCTGTGTGTGTGTGTGTGCGTGTTTTTTTGTTTTTTTTCCAAGGTTTGCTTTGACTAACCAAAAGCTGACATGACTCCAGGTGAGCAAACAGCAGTCTCCCAGAAGCTGCTGCAGAGGAAGAAACTCCACTATTTGACTCCATTCAGTGCCCATTTGATGCGGAGTTTGCCTGCTATTGAAAGGCTAAATGCTTCTCTGCCTGTAGCCGCACCATCTGCTTTGCCCTCCTGGGCATTGGCAGGCTACTGTCCAGATCAAGTGTGATGAGAGATTCATGTGGGTGGGCCACAGCAGATGGTGAGATGGGAGATGCAGGACTGGCTGATCATAGATAGATAGATAGATAGATAGATAGATAGATAGATAGTTGGTATAGCTCCTGCTGACAGTTGCGATGGTTGATTTTGTTTAGTAGGCCATGGTAAGCTAAAAAAGAAATTTAATTTTCACATGTAAGCACTTTCCCCTGATGACTTCAGCATCATCATCATCATAGTGCGTATTACAAATGCCTTGAGTTCATTAACTTCTTTTTACCACTGAAAGTCAATTCATATGCATTCAACATTGAGAAACAACTGACCCCTGCACTCAATTTCTCACCGTCTGGGGTGTGACCCTGTGACCACGGTGACATGGCTTGACCTCCCACGTCACCAGTGTATGTGTGGGTGGGTGGGTGGGTGACACAGAAAGCTCCAGACGTGCCCAGGTTCACAGTAACCGTGGAGTTCATGTTTATTCCTCCCAGCATCTAGCAGGAAGCAAATAAAAGGCCACTGATTATCAGAGCTTTGACGTTATCTGACCTTTCGCATTGTTTACAGTGGCCGGCGGCGGCGGCGACCCTAACCATTGATGTGTTTTTGGTTTTTGTGCACGTGCATTGTGTGAGAGGTGTGGACATAAACTGTACTTAAGCAAAATGGGTCGACTTATGTTTCGGTTTCCTGCTGTAAATCACCCACAGTGAAGTCAGGCATTGTTCTTGTTTCTGTGCTTCCTAGGAATTAAGAACCACTTGATATTCTCATTTCTCTTTTATGTTAAGAAAATTACCCTGTAGTCCAGTTTGTTTTTTTGTGTCGCGTTGTTGGTGAAATGAACAAACAAACCCACCAGTTCAGATTTAGTGTAGCATATAGTATATTTGAGTATTGTGGTTGAAGGGACATGTTTTATGTTGATTTATGTGTCAATTTTTCGCCATATCACTGTTTACCTTCAGGAAATAGCACAGGTGGACAGCAGCAGTTTGCATTTTGAAATGTGTTTGTTATATAAAAACCCTCATAAATCAGTCCGGTTGGTGATATCAGTTGATTTATGCGCTTTAGACATATATTGGTGTCTGTAAATAAAAATTTAGGACTAGCCGAGAGGTCCATCAGAGAAAACTGACAAGTTTATTATGCAAATGTAAAACGATCCACTCGGTACATTTAAAAGGATCAATAACAAGACTGTGCAAGTGTTTTTAACTGCCAAATATCAATATCCAAATCAGCCTCTGCTATATCCAGTGTCAGTCAAGCTGTAACACTCCACTCCACTCCTACCAAGCAAAGAGGAACATTAAGAAGCTCTAAGCCCATTTCCTTTAGCATCTTCTCCACTTTTCTCTTCTTGGAAATCTTATTTCTCTTAATAGAACGTGACTGCAAGTTGTCATACAGGCTCCTCAGTAGTGTAATTGTCAGTGGGGCTGATTTAACACATCTCTTCTGCCTAAGTCCCCCCCGCCGCTGCTGCTGCTGCCGCTGCCTCATGAGACTCGACACGTGAAATACGAGCGTACGAGGCAAGAACAATAATGACTTTTACATCAGGTAGAAAATGGCCCATTGTCTTGGAGATTAACATTCATCACCCACAGGCCGGGCCGGGCCGGGCCGAGCTGGCAATGAGTCGGCTGGAGCAACCTGACGGAGTAGCAGCCATGCACGTTGTGGCAAATGGATGACGACGACTATTAGGCCGAGGACTGTCGGGTAATTTGTTGAATTCATGCTGATGAATGAGGTGGGAAACAGTCGCCGTCCCTCCTGTGTCAAGTGGCAAATCAGCTCTAATGATGACAGCCGAGGGTTACACCCAGGTAACGACGGCTCGCTCTCCTCAGGCTCCTGCTGCTCCCATTAACTCAGTCCAAAAAAACATTGATCATGAAAATAAGCTCCCAGCATGCTTTTCTGCATCTGTCGCCCAGAATGTGGCTGTGAGATTGAACATTAACAACACTTGTGTGAAGTTTTTACCACCATACAAAATTAAGATAAATAAGCTGCTCTCTGTTGATCCCAGAATCTGACTTGCACTTTAATTTAAGGCGGTCCATATTTTTCTCTTTTTGTTGTTTGCAGACTCAAAGATTCGGTTGAAGAGAGTTAACCTTTTCCCCGAGGTCGTGGCATTTCAGCGAGGACAGCTTTTCACAAACAACTTGTAGCGCTGCATCTTATTCATACAGAGAAGAACACAGGCTTTGCACTGGGGTTTGATCACATAGTTCTTTTTTTTTTTTTTTTGCCTTTGTAGCTATGAAAATATGTGATTTTTTTTTGATTTGCTGCGTCAACAGCTGCGTGACACCGGGAGATGTTCTCAACTTTAATATTACCTGTCAGGTCTGCACTCAACGGTTATCTCTGGGAATGTTAGACAATTGTCCACCTTGTCCACAGTCTGCCCAGTCACACACACAGTCTAGCACACACACACACACACACTGTCAGAGCGGAGGCTGTTTCAGCACATGGGCACTGATGCTGACTCAGGAGAATGCTAATGTTGTGAAATCCCATTAAATGCAATCCGGTGCTGAGCAGGGCCACGCCTGGGTTTTTACGGGACAGCAGGACATTTTAGAAAAAAGGCCGGTGGTGCCCTTGTGTTTTTCACTCTGTAATAGACTCTAATCAGCCGAGTGGCTCACACTAAACTGAATTGCTCTTTAAAGTGCATGGCAGCTCATGTTGTTGAGCTTGACGATCGTTTGAATGATTTTTGTGTGTGTGTGTGTGTGTGTTTGAGAGCGTTTGGCAGCTGCAGTAAATCCTGCAGAGTTTTTTCACCTCATCGCGTGCGGCACTGTTGTGTGAGGAGAAACGAAGCAAAAAAAAAATTATCTGGTTGTTATCTAATTGTTCTCCTCGCTGCCTTTTGTCTTTGATGAGGTTAATTGAACAGCGGGAACTGCATGCAAAGCAGCACCACGGCCCGTCGGGTTCCTCCGCGAGGTCACGCACGGGTCATTTTCTCCTCAGGAGGGGGGATCTCGGGGTCAGACGGTATTAACGGCCCACACTGTCAGCAGTTTGTCTGATGGCTGCGCAGTGCCACCGGCTTCAGACTGTCAGTATTGATTAGTCAGGACGAGGAAACCCTTTTCTCAGCACTAGGGTCTCTGTAACACATGGTTTCCTCCTCTCCTCCTCCTGTAGGTATGAGGAGCGGTGGTTACTGCTGGATGAGTGATGGGTGCTGAAGTGATGGGTTCTTTCTCACCCTGCTCCTCATGCAGATGACTGATGTTCCCGGTAGCAGAGTAAAGAGAGAGAGAGAGTTACAGGGATGCGCCGCAAGTTACTGCCGCTGTTTATCTCTGGTATCTGAGGAGGATGTGGTGTTAAAGCGGTCCCTCCTGGAAAAAAAAAAAGCTTCCACCCACATGCTTCTATACTGGTACACCGAGTCTCTGCATTGTGTGCTGCATTTAGCAACAACCCTCTTATGAAAGGAGTCAATGAAAGGAGTGGTTTAGAGTACTGACAATGAAGCAGTGTGATGTTAATGAGAAGTGAGGGAACACAGAGTCACATTATAAGCACATAAACGACGAGACGGATTCCTCAGTATAACATGATATTATAGCAGAACGTGCAGGGACAACAGTAGAGCTGCAATTGAGATGCCTCTCTAATGTCGACCACATGCATACGTGTCTCTGCAGCAGCAACAACACACTGCAGCGCCCTTACACTTAAAAGTTGTTTTGGCTGCGAGATGAAGCCTTCGCAGATGTGCAGACAACCTTTACACGACGACACGGATCCTCCCAGCCGTGCAGATTCCTGAAGGAAACGGTCCTGAGATAAGAGACGAAAGAGAGAGAGAGAGAGAGAGTGACTCATAACAGGAGACGCAGGGACTGAGGAGATGGGTAGAAAACGGCAGGGAGTGATCAATAGCTGGTGGAAGACGAGGGGTTGCCAGTCAACGATGTCTCTCTAATAGAGTCTCCAGCTCTCAGACGTTTGGTTAATTAATGTTTTGAGTGCTTTGTGTAACTGAAGCCGTTGTCCCGAGCTATTAACGAGCACAGATAAGATGCGTAGTCATTGGGAAAACGGCACAACGCCATTGATATCTGGTGGGAAGTCAGAAAGGTCGTCATTTGCTGTAATTTCATTTATAAAGCTGAATCATCCATCATTTGCTGTTGTGGATACTTTCCCCCCTTATTTATCCAGTTTTAATTGAACTATTTGGTTTTCTGAATTGTGTCTCCGTTCCTTTTGGAAAAACTCTTTTTGGTGTTTTTTTTTTTTTTTTTTTTTTTTTGTCCCGAGGCTCTGAAGATAATCGTTTAAAAGCTTCGGCAGTATTCAGCTGCATTTAAAAAAGGAAAGGTTAAATCTGACCTGGAAGCAGGAAGTTTCCTCTTTAATGTTTAAAACCAGACATCCTCCCCCGCTATCTCTCTCACTCTCACCCTCACCCGCCCGCCTTTTTTCCTCCTCCTCCCACGGTGTGCCCACTCCTCGTCCTCGTCTGTGTTCCTGCTGCCACGACAATGTGCCATGCAAAACAGTGTACCCGAGCCGCCGGGTCACCGCGAGGCCAGAGTCCGCACACACGACTGCAGATCATCCTTTACCTCTCGTGACCTCTTTTGCAGCGGCGTGTGTGTATGTGAGTGTGTGTGTGTTGCAGTCATACATGGCTGCTGGCTGTCATTGTTGTGAATCAGGATAACAGGAGCACAGCATGCAGTCAACAAATACACTGAAGCAGCTAGGCTCAGGAGAAGCTCGCTTTGCCTTTTGTAATACAGTAAATCATTGTTTCAGCCTCTTTTGGCTTGTATGTGATTAACTCTGTCATCGAATTCAGCGAAAAGGAACTCGTAATGTGAAAAATATTGTGGAACAGGCATAAACGCCCCGTCTGAAATTTGCTGTAGATAATAAATGCACAAAGAGTTCTTTGTCTTGCGTGCACAGAGCCTCCTGTAAACAGCCTCTGCACAGGATTAGCAGGAAGTAAAAACTGAGCAAATCCTACACTTTTTTTGTTTTTTTAAGTGGGAAACCCAGAGTGTTGAACCATCCTGATCCACACGTCTTCTAACACACACTGACGCACACACACACGCCCCAACCTCTGGTTTTCCATCGTCCCATGAGCTCAGCCGTTGTTGAGCTACGCTACACTGACATGAATAATTGAGTTGTCCTATGTACTCCAGCGAAATCCTATTGCTCCACTGACGTTCAGCGGCTTTGTTGCCCGCTGGGTTCCCGCTGTAAGATGTCAGGATCTTTGTTCACAGCGGTGGGATGTGGGATCCATCTAAAAGACCCTCACCAGCTTTCCTGTTTCTCTGTTTCTCTGTTCCTTCCCTCCCCGAGGAGTTCAAGGTCTGTCAGAGTCAGAGAGGTGGTGCGCATGTGACGTAAAAACATATACCACAATAATAATGTCTTTATTAGTTCAAGTGATGACTGGCAGGTTTATTGCGCTGAGATTGAGATAAGTTGCTGTACCTTAGCCAACCACCGCCCATGGCTCTGGGTTCTCCTGAGGTCACGACGAAGTGTCTCCGCCGTGTTTGGATGGAAGAGGTGAGATCAAAGCCACGCCAAAACAGAACCGACACTTTTCACAACACTGCACCCCGCCCTACTTCCTCTATCTCCTCTCTAAATCTTGTTTAGCTTTTTCCTTTTTAAGTGGAACCCAGTCGAGCGTTTGAGCAACGGCAACCCATTAATTACCCGAGTTCATTCACACCATGTTTGACTGTAGCTAATGAGTCATTTTCTCAGGGGTAGACGAGGCCACGAGCTCCGCCGTGGCACGTTGAGATAATTCAGCCCGCTAAAGTGACATGACACTTTTGATCAGCGAACATGCCTCGCAGTTAAGCTCCATGTCATCAGAACCGTCCTGTGGCCTACATGCAGAGGGTGTCAAGTCAGTTTTCAGCATATCCAGTTGCTGTTGAAGGAATAAATCAAGGAATGACGCATTTTCTGTCCTTTAAATGGCAGTTTTTGTTTATTTTTTGGAGGATGCAGTGAGCCGGTGATTTGGTTCTTCAAATGAAAAAAAGTTGGACTCTTAATTGGCACGGCGTCCCGGAGTTCTGGGAAGAAGAAGAAGAAGACTAACTGGAAGTCTTTTAATTTGCATCACCATAATAACCCTAATGCACTGATTTTGCATGGAAATGTGACCAGCGCTAAAGATAGGCATCGGCAGCAGCAGGGGAAGAGAGACGGATCAAGAACAAACTGACGCCACCCACCAGCTCTGTGGGATCGCACCGGGACGTTATTGACAGTTTTTATGGAAATGGCTGCTCGTCTCCCTCATCGCAGCCTTGTTTACAAGCTGTCAGCTGAAGTCTTTATTCTTCAAAATTAATGACCGCTGCTACTGCTGCCGCCACTTCAGCACATGCGCACACATATAGCGATTGGTCGCTTGAGAATGTCTTTGGATTGAAACCGGGTCGGAGGAAGAGAAAGGTAGATGAGGCAGAAAGGATCGAGGGCCGTAGTCTCCCAGGGGCCTCCTCCTGATAAATGGCTTGCCCCTTCTTCCCTCTAACCATCATTAAAAATGTCAAATCACTAAGAGCTGCAGTTGTTCATAATCCTCCCTTCCTCCATCACTGATGCTACATTTTCTGCCAGCTCAGCTCAGCCAGCCTCTTTTCTCCGTCTTGTTGAGCATGTTAAACTGCGCTCCCAAGTGCTTGCGAGCTAAATGAGCATCGTACCTCGGGTGCTGCGAGGCGATTGTCCTTTTTTTTTTTGTTATCAGCCGGTGATAAAAATGGAGGAGGACAAAGGAGAGCTGTATCGGCGGCACAGCAGACGCCAATAAACAACTGTGCACTGGTCCAAAGATGCTCGTGGAGTCGGGGTTGAGGCCCCTGAATCAGAGCAGTGTGTTCCTAGCGGGGAAAGAGAGCGCTAGGATTGAATAATGCTCCATACAATGTGTTGTCCACATCGCAGGGCAGCACTGGTTATAGCTGTTCCCACAGAGGGTGGAGGCTGATCACTGGAGAGCGATACTGTTCAACACCTCACCAACCGTCAGATACCACTCTTCCTGTTTTCAGTGCTAGTTCGGAGCCAGAGTCTGACTTGACACCCGTTATTTGCCCGTTCTTCAAAACTGGTTCCAGACAAGCACCAACTCAGATTACGCAGGGGGCGGGGTTACCTGACCAACAGGACCAGCACTTCATTTGTTTATTTGCAAGGGACTCTGAATGTTAATGAACATACAGTAAAATTGTTATAAATTCCAGATTTAGCCTAGCTCAGCAGCTAATTTCCATCTGAATATCACTTTCAATACAAATACAGTACAAACAGCAGTTTGTAATCTGATACAAAGTGCTATTATTAAAGTGCCTATTGTGAATAAAAAACTTCCCTTTATGGTTTTTACTGAACCATGTTTTTTTTTTATAAGTATATTTTTTGGCGTTTTTGCCTTTATTTGATAGCTCAGTGAGATGGACAGGAAAGGGGGAGGCAGAGAGAGGGGGAATGACATGCAGGAAAGGTCTGCCCGACGCGGGATTCGAACCGGGGACGCCTGCGTTGAGGACTGTAGCCTCTACATGGGGCGGCCGCTTTAACCACTGCGCCACGCACCGCCCCCTGCACCATGTTTTAAGCCAGGGGTTCCCAAACTTTTCCATGGTAAGGCCCGCCGAATAGCATTAGCTTCTGGCCGGGGACCCCCTTTATAAACCCACTGAGTTTTGAACAGTTAGCAGTCAGCATTTGTTCTCGTCTTCCCGCCAATTTGCTGAGGACCCCCTAGTACCGGTGGCCACCCTCACTTTGAAAACCACTGTTTTAAGCTGTCTCTTAGATGAAATGTGTGTTGTGCTCTCTCTTATTTCCATATTATATCCTTTCACTTTTATCCATATACATCAACGTTATCAATAACTTATTGTGTTTAACTGCCCTGTAATCGATGCAGGCACATTTGAAGCCAAGTAGCTGAGCTACAGGCTGTGGGTTAAATGTCTCTCAGCATTCGCTGCAAATACGATGAAGATGGCTTCCTTTTCTTTTTTGGGGGGGCTGGGTTCTGGCCGAGAATTAACGCCAATGATATGGGTCCAGGCTTCAACACCATGGGTCGGACTGGGTTTTAATTTTCAGGCCCGATGAGAATTCTAAGACAGGAGCAGCGTGGCTCTGACTCGGCTCCTTGCCAGTGGAAAACAAACTGGTTCTTTGGAGGCACGTGAGTTGAACCAGTCTCACACGGGCACCAGCACCAAACCAGCACCAGGTTCTTTTTAGTGGAAAAGGGGCATCAGTCACAGGTTGTGACGTACAGGCTGCATAGTGCTGACTTAACATGACGCATGCCGGGCCTCGAACAATGAATCCCAGTTAGAAGCGCTTCCTGACTTTGGGCACGTTGTCACATGACCCATAAACCTCACAGGAGCGAGGTGGCTGCAGTTTCATCTGGATCAGGCGCTCCTCCCCTGCAGCTGGGGATCACCTCTGTGTTGACGAAGCCTTTGCCCTAATTAGCTTAAAGCTTCAATGACACGCATGTACAGTATATTTTTCTTAAGAACTTCAGATCCGTTATCTGCTGCGGTCGTCTCAACCAGAGCGGATGCAATTTATTTTAATCTCCTCCTCCCTCTGGCAGCTCGTTTCTAACATATGGGCGCCAACACCATGGTCTTTAATTTACATTAAAGTATCTGTGAAAACAGTTTAGTCCAGGAGTTTGTCATAAAAGGCTCACTACACTAAAGCTGTAACTAACTCTGAGCTGAGATTTGCCCACTGAGTTTTGTGTTAAACGTTCTTCATGTGGGTTCTTCAAAGATAAAAAACTGTGTGATGTAATTACCTGTCTGCCTGGTTTATTTGTGGCCCATCAGATCACAGGTGAAAAACTTTAATATAACAAAACCACAGTAAATGGAAAAAGCTTTATTTCTTTTTCCTCCAAATACTCTTAAATGCTCAGATTCAGGTTGCTCAGCAACACAGTTGACTCACAGCGTGGCTCTTACTATGAACCCTGAGAATAAACCATCCTATTTACTAATCATCCTACATTAATATGGAGGAGGCTGCTCCTCCCAAAACAGATGTAGGCCACAGCAATACCTCATACTCACTCCAGCTTTAAGCCAATAAGCATTTCTGTTTTTCTCCTTTAAAAGGTAGACTCAGGTTATGAGTGGGGTGTTGCTTTTAATGGCATAATACAGTGATATAATGCACTCGCTGCCGAGAATAAGGAATGCTACAAATATATACAACCCTACATACCATATTCTGCAAAGATCTCTTAAATATTCAAACACTTGTGACAGATATGTATTGGGTGCGGAACATTTTATTGTTTAATACTAAATAACTTTTATTATTCCAGATGGCCTCAGTGCAGCAGAGCAGTAAACTCTTGGAAAAATGTAAATAAAATAAATAAAAACAACTACAAAAGGTTGAATGAATAATGGCACACTTTGTTTTCAGTCCCACAGAGCTGTGTGGAGAAAACTAATAGAAACAAGAGCGATAAACTTTATTTTTCTCCAGTGGCTCAACCAATGACAGGACGTCGTTTCTATATTAAAGGGATAGTTCAACATTTTGGCAAATTGCCCCATTGCCATAATCCCTATAGTTTTAGAAGTAGGTTCATTACCTTTAATTGTCGGTGCAAGCTATTTTTAGAACGCCGGAGCAGAGCCGCGAGCTGCCCAGAGTTACGCTACGGAGGCCAATGGGATTTGTTAGTTTCCCTCATCAAAGTCATCAAATACACAATCCAACAACTCAAAACACTCTGGTGGAAAAGTTGTGACCTGCAAATGCAGACTGCTTGCCGAAAAACTGACCCCGGTCCACCAGAACGTTTTGGAGTTGTTGAATTGTGTATTTGATGACTTTGATGAGGGGAAACCAAGAAATTCCATTAGCCTCCGAAGCGTAGCTCTGAGCAGCTCGCAGCTCTGCTCCACCATTCTAAAAATAGCTTGCACTGACAATTAAAGGTAAAGGCAATGGGCCAGTTTGCCAAAATGTTGAACTATCCCTTTAAACTCAGACAGTTTGCAGACCACCTGCAAAGTTTAAAGGCACAGATTATTTATTTTGCACAATGACACTGATATGTCTGAGAAATTAGCCACTCAATTTCAATCAATCAGTTGGGCCCCTTATAGATTATATACAGTATGTGTTGTTTAATGTAAAGGAACTTCTGTGGCTGCTTCCTCCTGTGGTCATCTGTTTGTCCGTCCTCCCGATCACCTTGACTTTAGTTTCCACGGCGTCTCAGTGCAGCAACTCGCCGCCTGTCACTGTGTGTGTGTGTGTGTGTGTGTGTGGGCAGAGTGGGAGGAAACGGGTGGCGACGGTCAGGCACTGCAGCAAAAGGCTCCTGTGTCCGACATGTAAGCCATCCTGCTGGCTCGTTAGACCACACACTATCACGGCCTAGATCAGCTGGTGCTTGCGCGTGTGTATGTGTGTGTGCGGCGCGCAAGTGTATGTATGTTTTTTTTCTAAAGAGCTGATTATTTGGTGGAAACACGTCCTGCTGCTCCCACGTCTAATTCAGTGGCTTGTTTAGTAAAAGCAGCTTCACTTGCATCTTATTTCAAAAAGCTCCTATTCTCCTCGTGGTAAAAATCTATAGTTTGTTACCACGGTAACACACTCCTCTGGGACACGCCTTTTATATGCTTGCATTAGCTTTCAAGATCAGCTTTGGGTTTTTTCCCCTCACTGATCCACTTTATGTTTTGAAGTTTTCATTAGCAGATCAATTGATGAATTGTAACTTGTTCTTCTTTTTATTACAAGGTGAAGTTTCCTAATGAACTCGATCCCTCTGGGGGAGTTTGTTCTCTTAAGAGAAGAGGAGCTGCTGCTTCGCTTCATTTAATCAGCGTGAGAATCCACAAGGCCCCATTGATTCATGCTGATTCATTTTACAACTCTGGTTCTGTCCAAACCCGCCCTTCACCAGTCCAGCTCTGCGCTCATTGCCAAACATTCCCCCATTGCTCATTTGAATGCATAATTATCAAGTCTTAGTAAATGCTGTATTGCCAAAGTGTGTGTGTGTAAAAAGGAGTGAAAGGAGGAACTTGAGGGTGGTGGTTCATATTAATCAGAGATGATGTCTCACTGACTACATTTACAGCTCAGCAAAAACAGTTAACTAATTCCTTTTTTAATCACTTGATGTGATAAAAGAAATGTGTTTTTTACACTCTCTGTCGGGGGGTTTAGGAGTAATTTAATCTCTTACATGTGTGTAACGCGGACTAATTGCTGCCGTGTCTTCAGGATCTTCACTTAATCAGGGAGGCAAGCTGCATTTTGTGGGTTTTACTAAAACAGATGGAGGTTGACGTGAGTAAAAGTAGAGCCTGGACCAGGGGGAGTAATGAAGCTGCAGTACGGCTGACCCCCATCTGTCATCCAGCTCCCATTAGGAGCCAGTAATTGATTAACATTTGCACCTTTTACTTTGAAGCCTTCATATTGCTGTGACTAAGCACCCGACTGTGCTGCCTTTTCTTCCCTTTTTTAAGAAAATGATCCGGTGCATGTACACCAGGGCCATGTGTGGTTTGAAACAGGAAGCAGACTGGAAACTCTACAGGTGGTTGGCTGCAGATGATGCTACGAGTGAAGAACAGCACCTCACCCGATTTATGATTTTAATCAATGTTTTTTTCAATTCGTAAAAACCCCGAAAGACTCATTTACAAAGGTTTAAGGCTCAGTAGCTCGACTGTCTTCAACATGTGGATGAACTCCGGCTTTGTACGGCACCACTGCATCTGTAATGTCTTTTCACCAGGACCTCTTCTTCTCATATTGAACACTATATGGGGGGAAATAACTATTATTGTAATGTTAGCTGGTAGCCAGGAGTAGCTTCATGTCTGCTGCTGCACCACAGCTGCTGTCTCTGTTTGAGATACAGGAGTAAATGATCTATTCTGTGCTGCTGCTGCTGCTTTTAGTCAGCCACACTTTTTTGATCGCGATCGGACACTAAAAACCAGATGAACCGCTTCCAGACAACGCTGATGTCTTCGCTTTTATTGGCGCATGTTGCCATGTTGATGTTTCAGCTGTGTCTGAGGAGAGAAATTTTCAGGGAAGCAGTTGTGTCAATAAACTTTAGTCGCCGTCACCGAGGTTTGAATTTCTACGTCGTTTCTAGAGGTCTAAAAAACTAAAATGTAGCCAATGAAAGACCAAGTTGAAAATGTGTGTTTGTGTGTGTGTTTATACTGTTATGTGAGTGATCGTTGTTCCAGTCATGGAGCTCAAATATTTGTCGCATGTGTGTTTACCCTCGGCACGATCGTCCGACTTCGGCTGCCAATAACGGGCACGGGACCCTGGTGGCATTTTTAATGTTTGAAGAGTGGCCGTCGCCTTAAAATTTGATGAACATTAAGATTGCAGAGTCTCATGAATATTCAGGAGAGCAGAGGTCTCCCCTCTCCTCCCAGCTTCTTCCTCTAGTTCCTCCTTATCTCATCTCCCTTTGTCACCATCTCCTCCATTTTATTTTTATTTTTTGGAGGTTCTTCATCTTGGCCTGAATTTGAACTGGACCCAAACAAACAGAGGGCTCCTCAGGAGAACGCTGCAGCGCCACTTTGCATGTATAATGCAAAACATTATGTCACAGCGTTGCCTCTAATTGTGCTGTTGGAGCTCATTAACCATCCCTGGCAGTTACTGTATATCAGTTAGATTATCAGCAGCACCTCTTCCTCGGCTGCTGGAAACAGAGAGGTGTGTAGCGACCCGTGAGGCGAATGACGTGTGTGTACGTGTGTGTGTGTGTGTGTGTGTGTGATCTGGTTTAATAATACAACGCTCTTCTCATGTGTCTCCGCCTCGGCCTGATCAAACCTCCGCTGCCTCTCTCAACAGGAAGTGACCAGGGCTTTGACGCGTGGCGACCCGTCGACCTGGCAGCGATGCTCTTTTCTCCAGACGCCTGCACTCAGATGGATTAAGAGGTGAGTTCACGCACCCAGCTGCGCCCGTCCGCCTTCATTACACACTCCAGCAGGGATGCTCTCCAGCTACGTCCAGGCTTCCTGAGCTCGTCAAAGCTGTGCATTTTGGGAAATGATATCAATGGTGATGGAAGCAAAAGAAAGTGAAGCCCCTCCTCCTCCTCCATCATTGATGTGAGGACAGACCGACTGATTTCTGATGATGTACCTCACAGGCTAAAACCCCTGTGCTGCGGAAACCCGATCGGACCGGTTTCCTGTTACCTGTAGGCGCGGGGAAACCGATCCGAGCCGGCCGCTTAATATTTCAACAGGTGCTAAAAAATAAAGCAGCTGGTATGTAGTGCAGGTTGAGGGAGTTTCAACCACCTTGAAAACTGCTGTCCAACAACCTGACCCGGGTGCAGGCCGCCACTCCACGTGTGAGAAATAAAGCTAAAGACTCAAATCATCAAAACCTAGAAACTAAATAATAATAAAAAAAAGTTGCAGAAAATATATCATAACTTTAAAACAAATGCCGTCATTAGTTCTGACTCTGGTCTCTGGCACCAGGATGATTAAAGCGTTTTTAGTTGGAGGCTAATTATCATTGTAAATAATGCAAATCACCTCAAAGCACCACACAACAAAACCACCAGACCAAAGTTGCCACGGCTTCATTTGAACCACACAGAGGTGACCGACGAGTCCCACGGCTGCAAACTGTTTGTTAGACCCAGATGAAGGTTTTTTTATTGAATTATTTTCTATAACAAGGTGATCTCAACCCAACACGTACCCAGGCGGAAACTTTGTGCTGAGAGAATAACAAAACACAACCGCCGTGACACGGAAGAGCGACTACACACACACACTACGTGTCACATGCGGCAAATCAATTCGACACAACAGCCCCTGTGTTTGACAAAAGGGAAAAGAATAAACGCGGCTCGTTGTGATGCAATCCAACGCAACAGTCCGTTGTTGTTTTTTTTTCCAAGATAAATATTATATCGCCTAGATCAGAAAGAAAGACATGTTTTTCCTTATGGAAGCATCGGATGTCCTCTAAGAAAGGAGCTCCTCTGTGGGGGTTGTTGGGCCTGTGGCACAGTGGACAACAGGCAGGGAACAGTCATTCATTATATATGACTAACATGTGCACATACATGGTCAGCTTTGGATTTCTATTTGTTTTTCAACCGTTTCTGTGGCTCTGTGGTAAAAATCCGAGGCTGTAATCCATGTCAGGTTGGTTTTATTACGTTTATTTTATCATAAACATGAATGCAGCCCAGCCTCAAGTGAATATATATATAATACTGTATATATAGTGTTAAAGTGTAGGAGGGAATAAATGCATAAGTAAAGTCGCAGCGTCAACAGAAACGGAGCCTCTTTTTTTTTATCCAGGAGATTTTCCCTGTGCGGTGATTTGCTTTTTGTGTCGTCGTTCCTGGAGCCGAGGCCAACTCGGCTGTGCAGCAGCAACAACAGGTCTTGTCTGTGCGAGCTCGCTCTGTGAATGTGGCAGCAGCAGCAATACTACTGGAATTTCCCCCGCTACCGAGACGGGCTGGGCGGGCGGTTCAGTCAAGGTGAACTCGCTGACCCCCGTTACCCCGGCCGTCTCCTTTAATTGACTGCAGCAACACAGCGGAGGCAGCGGATCTCGGAAAACATCACGGTAACCAGAGGAGTTACAGTTACAACAGCAGCGGTGGTGGTGGTGGTGGTGGAGTTTGTTGGATGTTTGCTGTCAGACAATGGCCAGGCTTTTTTGTGGCTTTGTACAGCTCAGCTTGGAGTGTGTATGTGTGTGTGTGTGTGCCTATTTTCTAATCACATCAATGTGGTCGGGGTCGTGTTTATGAAAGCAAAACAGAGATGCAGGTTTGGTGCTGAAGAGACAAGCAGCTCGGCCCGCTGTCAGCCCACAGCCACGTCCAGACAGTCGAGGTCATGACTGTGTGCTCTGATGGCAGTGACCAGAAGATCTGATTAATTAAATAGTCCATAAAGCCTTGTATGTGAGTGAAACTGGTCATTTTCTTCATTTAGGAGTTGTGTTTGAGGAGTAAATTAATAGTTTGGCCCATAAAACAATGGCGTTCATCAAAATCAAATTTTTGTCATGACATTTTTGTTTAGATGTAATGAGACTGAATATGGGCCTCACATTTGATCATAATATCTCCTATTTAATTGAAAAAAAAAAACGATGTTGTCAGATCATGTTTCTGTTTGGGGCTGCACAATATGCAGAGATGGGCGTTTTCAGTGTTAATGGCCATTTTTGCTTTTTGTTTCACATAACAAAAATCACATCAGTTTCATATTTTCTGAGTCTTTCACCAAACAGTCAGTCTGTTTACATCTTGTTGGCCTGGGCGTCTCTCTAGAAACAGAACACAACTTCTGTGTTTGATTGCAGCTCCTGTAGTTCTGCATGCTGGTGGCCATACTGGGATTTCAATTACTTTGCCATTCATTGTGCAGCTTCAGTTTCTGCTGTTGCTCTCCAATGCACTCAACCTGTCTGGTTAAGGGTCAGCAGACAGGCTGCAGGGGAATCCCAGCATGCATTGGGATTACTGGACAAGTGGCCAAAGAAACGTGAGGCTGTAAAACACCTCGAGGTCTCCAGAATTCAATTCAGCTGCTCGTCATTGGACTGTGGGAGGAAACCTGAGAAAATCCATAGAAACACTCGATACTGATGTGGAAGCGTTGAATTTTTAATAAGTGAATATTGTCAAGTGCTAATTTTTGTTCTGTTTGTAAACAGTTGATGGGGTTTTTTATTATTTATCTATGCACAAGCATTTACAGAGAAAAAAAATATTGCTTGCTTTTCAGACTGATAGCACTTCACTATGAAAAGATTTCTGTCTCTTCTCCAACACTTGACAGACGTTACTGTGGAGGCAGGTTTACCGTGTGTGTGTGTGTGTGTGTGTGTGTGTGTGTGTGTGTGTGTGTGTGTGTGTGTGTGTGTGTGTGTGTGTGTGTGTGTGTGTGTGTGTGTGTGTGTGTGTGTGTGTGTGTGTGTGTGTGTGTGTGTGTGTGTGTGTGTGTGTGTGTGTGTGTGTGTGTGTGTGTGTGTGTGTGTGTGTGTGTGTGTGTGTGTGTGGACAAGAGAAAGACACGGACTCTCATAGAGGGTTTCTCTCCGACACATGGTTGCCAACGGATCCTACTCCTGGGTAAACGGAGACATGGAGACGGCAAACTGCTCCTCTTCCTCGGCTGCTGGGTGTGTCTTTGTCTCAGCAGCAGGAAGTCATTTTGACAAATCGCTCTGTTATTGACCGGCTACCTCGGACCGACCGGACTCTTTGATCTGCGCACTGTAAAGTCATCCATCTGCTTCATGGGAGACGAAAGGAGGACAGGTTTAATGTTTTCTGATCACAGTGGAGTTCATGCGTTTCATACTGAGGTCTAACAGCCCGGTGCAGGATCATGTTTTATTCTTTATTTATTATTTAGTTAAAGGGATAGTTCAACATTTTGGCAAATTGGCCCATTGCCATAATTCCTATAGTTTTAACAGTAGGTTTGTTGCCTGTAATTGTTGGTGCAAGCTATTTTTAGAACGGTGGAGCAGAGCCGCGAGCTGCTCAGAGCTACACTACGGAGGCTAATGGGATTTCTTGGTTTCCTTCATCAAATACACAATCCAACAACTCCGAAATGCTCTGGTGGACAAGTTGTGACCTGCACATTCACCAAGCTATGGGAGATGATAACGGAACATTATGAGACAGAGTTGTTTTAGAAGCAAATGCAGAGACTGCTTGCCAGAAAATTACCCCAGACGGGAACGCGCATCAGCTGTTTTGCATGAATTTACCTCTGTCTCGCAACGTTCTGTTATTATCTCATAATGTGGTGAATGTGCAGGTCACAACTTGTTCACCAGAGCGTTTTGGAGTTGTTGGATTGTGTATTTGATGAGTTTGATGACGGAAACCAAGAAATCCCATTAGCTTCCGTAGCGTAACTTTGAGCAGCTCACGGCTCTGCTCCGCCGTTCTCCGCATTGTCTTTACTTCTCTGCATTCGGACTCATCTTCATCACCATGCCGCTGTTCTCAGGCCGCATTCTCTAACCTGGGTGCGTCTTTGCTGTCGTCTTACACTCTAGAGTTCTTGGTGTTCTCACAGTGATTTGTATCTATAAACGATAGTGAAAGTGCAATGTAACCACCCACACAAACAAACACACATACACATATATACATGTGCATCGACTGCACTCTGGGCCCACTCTCTTGTCTGATGCTGGAGGTCATTCAGCTCGTTGCTGCGCTGCTATCGATACACCAGGCCACGTCAAAACAAGGTAGACCCGAGGCAAACAACAGCAGCAGCAGCAGCAGCCACAGCCTGCAGGGGTGGATGGATGTTGTTGAATCTATTATGGATGTCGTGAGTGTGCGTTTTTCTCTTTCTCTTTTTTTGTTGTTGTTGCTGCTTTTTGAGTTAATTTGAGAAAAGTCATACCGAGTTTAACGTCGAGTGAATCCGGCGTGCAGCACTTCTGAGGCTGCAGAGCGCGAGGAGAGAGGAATGCTGTTGTGTGTGACTGTGTGTACTCTGAGGAGGAGGGAGGTAACAAGTGAGAGGAGGGCTTTCTTGTCTCCCAGGGGAGAAAGATGAGAGGGAGAGACGCACGGATACATAGGTAGAGAGCGGGGGATGGTGCCACAGTCAAAGAGATGGAGGAAGGGAAGGAGAGAATGGGTCTGGGTGGGGTACCTTGTCATAACCGAGCTCATCGCGTTGACATCTTATTCTCACACTGCCACGTCGCCCTGCGCAGAAACGGCTGCAGCTCAAGCAGCTGAACTTTGCTGAACATTATCTGGCAACCCAACACTATTACATGTTCTCAATCGAACACATGCAAAAGAGTGCATTCAGTGCTGTTTTTTTTTATTGCCCATTGATGCCTGGAGCAACTACAGCTGGGTGTTACCGCTTGAGTCATGATCAGGTTTAGATGCATTTCAATTAAAACACTAATTATGTTTGGATAGGAAACTGCTCCTCTGAACTGCTGCATTGTTAGAATATAAATATTAACATTACAAAGTAACCCCAGAGCAGTTACATGAATGCTCGTCTATATTTAATGCCACCAATAGTCCAGATGCACGTCAGGTAGGATAAGTAACGTCGTGCATCAATACGAGCCGAGGCAGAATTTTGTCGTATCAACCGCAGAACAGAGGGGAGGAAGGCAGGAAGGGTCAAGTGGAAAAATAGGTGGAACCTGAGCTCCTGGTAAATTTAGAAATCACTCCGTCTGCACTTTCACGCGCGGCTCTGGTCTGTTGTCACAATAAACATCCACACAGGTAGTTTAGGAGGAACCTACAGGCTGCAAACCTCACGGCAGAGATCAAAAATGAGAAATGAACTCACGCCACGTTGCATCTGAACACGGTTTACTCTCAGGACAATCGATGGGACGTATTCGAGCAACACAAGGTTGGTGTTTGTCGTGTGAAATGCACGTTTATATGTATTTTTCATGCTGAGGCTTCCTGTAAAGCATTAAACCAACCTGCCAACAGTACCACTGCATATGTAGTAAAATATAAAAACTTAACATATTTCATAATTTTTATGAATGAAATCATAATAACATTTGCAACAGTAGTTTTTTCCCCCCTCATCTTAAGTGTCTGTTTTTGTAGTGCTAACTCGCTACATGCTAACAAGGAAGCTATTTCAGAAGCAGAGCATCTGGGAGGGTGCAGACGCCAGGTCAAAGGTCAACACCAGTATTTTTGACATGATGAATGATGAACATTTTGACTGACAGGAAAATAGAACGATGAAGATTTCTTTCCAGTATAGAATATATTTTATAATAATTACAATTTCTCATCTTCCTTCCAGTCTGTTGAAACCCACTGATGTAGATCATCCAGACTAAGACTGTGCAGCTCCTTAATTTGAACTTAATCCTTAATACCTCAGTCAAAAAGAAAAAAAAACCATCACATGGTGGATTTTGGAGTATTTTTACGGTGTCTTTAGCTCGGCCAGGCCCGACATCCACGCTCCGGCTCAGCAGAGAAGATTAGAAATGAGCTCAAGAGTGACTGAGTGACTGAGTGTCCACATTTCTTCCCACCGTTTTCCAGCAGCACTTCAGTCATTCAGTGTCTGTGGAGGAGTGGGTGGTTTCTGCTCAGCTCGGGGAAAGACTCGGAGCGTGCTCCACACTAAGCCCTCCCCCTTTTCCCTTCCTCTCCTTCCCTCCCTCCCTCCCTCTCTTTCCTCCCCTCTCTTCCCTCCTCCTCCCTCCAGCAGCTGTTTTCCAGTCTTAGCTGGGAACCGGAGCCAAGCTTTTTTCTTTTTTCTTCCTCTTTCCCCATCCTCGCGTCACAGGCAGGAACTCACCGACTTACCGACACACACAAATACACACTGTCCTTTTCTCTTTTTTTTCTTATTTCTGTCTCTGCCCGGTCCCACACTCGTCCGGCTGTTGACTGTGTACTAACCTCATTTTTGGACTACACACTGAGGAGCAAGTCTTCCCACTCTCCCACTCGTTCCGCTGTTATTGTGCGTTCACATTGCCGTGCGAGAGCCGCCCGCTGACCGTTTTCGCAGAAATGCTTTCATGGTAAGACGTCTCTCCGTCCTCACAGGCCACTTCTGTCTCTTGACCTCTTGTTTGTGTGTCTTCTCCTTCTTCTCCTTCTCTCCTTGTCTCTGACATTTTCTCCGCTTCTTTGTCGAGGCTGCTGCCCCGTCTTATCCCACTGTTTCTAAAACTCTGTGAGGCTGCAGCGTTCTCAGGGTGTTTGCACGTCCCAGGGAAAAAAAAAAAAAGAAAAAAGTCTGAATGAAACCAAAACATCAAAGCTGATTCATTTGAATTTCAATACGTGTTGTGCTCAGTGTTTTTTTGTGTATTTTTTCAGAAAGTTTTGCTTTTTGATCCAAGTGTAGTTGTGTTTATTTTTAGTTGTAGATGAGCCTCTTCACTGGCTGTAAACAACTTCTACTAAACTAGTGGCATTTTCCATGTTTGTTTCTGCACGGACCGTTGAGCCGGCCGGCCGCATCCAGCTTTAGACCTTCAGTGTAGAGTTTCACACACGTGAGTGTCTGAGAGGTGGGAGAGTGACACATGATTGAAGACTCTCTGTCTTGTGTTACATGAAGCCAGCCGCAGTTCCCCGACTCATAATTACACTTCTGTTAACCTGGACGTCTGTGCAGAACTGTGACCCGGTGGCCTGGTCTGGCCCTGCAGCAGAAATGTTTGGCCTCTTAACTGAGGTTGAAGTTCGTGTTAAAAGTTTTGCATAGCTTCTGAAGGCAACGGTGAGCTTGCGAGGCATGTGTTAATCACAATATGAGATAATGTGATGTCTAATCAGTCAATAATCGGCATGAAAACACATCTGGAAGATCAGAAATAATCAAATATTTTCCAAATGTAACGACAGAATGAACAATTT
The DNA here is from genome assembly GCF_905171665.1 of Trachurus trachurus. Lineage (NCBI taxonomy): Eukaryota > Metazoa > Chordata > Actinopteri > Carangiformes > Carangidae > Trachurus > Trachurus trachurus. The sequence goes on along the minus strand of NC_139892.1, from coordinate 11,803,990 downwards.
CACTTTGAGTCGACTATCGTCCACTAACCGGAAGGTCGGTGGTTCGATTCCAGGCTCCTCTAGTGTCGACATGTCGAAGTGTCCTTGGGCAAGACACTGAATCCACACTTGCCCCCCGATGTGTCATCGGGTGTATGAATGTGAATGCTTAGTTCCCTGCACTATGCTCAGTGCTGTATGAATGTGTGTGAAAGGGTGAATGCGACCATTACATTGTAAAGCGCTCTATAAGTGCAAGTCCATTTACCATTTATAGAATAAGCAGTTTGCAGGCATTTAAGAGTTATGTTTTATTTAAGAACTATTAAATGAGCTGTCTATTGTTTTTTATTCACTGTGGAAAAACATGCAACCCTGAACATGGACAACATGCAGGTGAAACTGTGCTGAGTCACACCCACCAAGTTTCCATGAAATTTAGCCTGTTTGTAAGTTTCCGCTGCGACACGAGTGACGGTTATTATACGCTACGTCGCTGTAATCAGATTTTATCCAATCCTCGAATGTCCTGTCGTCGTGTCTCGCTGCATCTAACGGGTCTAAAATCTACAATCTGAGACGGACTTTGTGATATTACACACAAACACACACACGCAAAGAAAAAAGTCTTTTTTTTTCGAGCTGAGACATGTCACCAGCTTGCGTCATCCTCAGCTGCCCTGGCATTTTGAAAAACAGACAAAACAATAAACAAGCAGTGGCCGCCGTGATCGCCAGTGGAGCAGGAGGAGGAGGTGGAGGAGCCGGTGGTGACCAGGGAGGAAGTAAAAGTCAGGGTGTTTTTTAGCCGTGGCTTGATTTCCTGTCACTTTCTTGTTTGTTTTTTTAGTTCAGATTTTCTTACCGTGTGAGTTGCAGCTGTAAATCAGCCTCCAGGTTTCTCTCTCTCTCTGTCTCTCACTGTTTTGGGTTGACGTCTAATGATTTTACAGGATTTCCTCCCACAACTGTCAACTTTTTTTTTTTTGTCTGGGGCGGGTGGCACAAAGTCATACAAAACTACAAACGGACAGAAGCTGGCTGATAAATGCTTTGTGTCACCTCGCATGGGTGAGATGAGATGGAAAAAAACTTAGTTGATAGTCTGTTTTTGTCGTCCTTAAAAAAAAAAAGAACATTGAATTCAAAAACCCAGCATGACAGAAAAACAAACATATGAGAGTGAGCGTGTGTCCCCAGAATATAAACTAGAGGTTTGTCTGGTTTTTTTTAAGAAACCGGAGCTGTAGGTTTTTTTTATCTTTGTTTTGCTCTTTATTGAATTTGCAGAAAAGTCGGAGTTTAAACCACTATTAATGTTTTATACTCTGGATTTCACTCTGGTGCCCTCTTTAGTTTACATCCGTCCTTTTATTCATTATTTATCATGCATGCATGTCACCTGTTGTTCAACAAACCCACTCTGCTTCTCCCTCATTCATCTTCTCCTGTTGAACAGTTGAATAATTCAGTGTTTTTATTTACAATTTGAGGGAAAATGTAACTGGAATCTGAAAACTGAAAACACACACACGCACAGTGGGTGAGAGGGAAGTGTAAAGGTCACACACTTGATTGTTGGTTTTGCCGACATGTGTTACCATCTGTAAACAGTTTATTCATCCCTCCTGTAATGGATCCTGAGCTTTCCTGCCAGTTTGTTGTCGTAGTCCCAGTGGGACGACGTGTACCAGCTCACATCCATGTCGCCATCGCCCCCAGCTGATTGGCCTTTTTTTTCTCTTTTCTTTTTTTTTTTTTTTTCCCCCGATGCCGGTGTGCAGATAAGAGTGAGTGTGTGCATGTGTTTTTGAGTGGGTGATACTTCAAAGTCACCACATTACCAGTCTGCATTTGTGTGCCCTTAAGCCATCTATGTGCATGTTTGGGTGGGGGTTGCTTGCTTGTGTTAATACTGGCTGTGCCGTGCATGTTTGATATGCTAACAATGGCTGTCACGCTACCAGCGGCCTTCTTCATGTCACTGCCTCCCTCCCTCCATCGCTGCAGATAAGAGGTTCGATGCCGTGGATTCTGGTCCAGAGAAGTTGCATCTTAAAAACGGTTCCGGTTCCTCTTCCACGTCACGTCACAGCGCGTTGCATCCGTCCTAAGCTCGGAGCTTAGGGAAATCAATGGGCTCATCTTTTATAAAGAAGTGGCACAGATAAACTGAAGTCGAACACGAGGGAGATGGCTCTGGCTGCTCTTCTCATCTTTTTTTTTTTTTTTTTTGTTCTTGCACTTTTCTTCCCGAGCTCCATCCACCACGACCCGTCTCTCACCTGCCCTATCGCTGCCTCTCTCCTCCGTAATCACTTCTCTGGGCTCTGCTCTCTCCTTCATGTTCCCTCTTTGCCTCTCCCAGCCTCTCATCTCTCCGCTGACACTCCACACGGCTCTGAACTTCTCCCCGGCCTCCCTTCTCCTTTTTCTTCTGCACCCCGCACTCACCTTTTTTTTTTAATATAAAGCCAGCTCCTCCAGCGTGTCCTTATCCGTCGGCTCCAGGCGCCATGCAACCATCGTGGGGTGAGGTCGTTTCATTTTCTCTGCACAGTGCATCCATATCGCAGGTGCTACATGTGATATCGTACATGTCGGCCACCTGCATGTGGTAATTGAAGACAGCGGGGAGATTTATAGATGTCCACATCCATCCGCTGCTCAGGTTGCATTCGTTCACTTTCTACTGGTTCTGCTGATTGTGAGCGTGAACTCGGCATCATGTCTTCGTCTTTTTGCCACATCATGACCCCGACTCCTGATCCCTCGCCCCCAGATGTCTCTCACTTTCTCAGCACTCATTTAAAATAAATGACTCCTGGTCATGTTTTAACCTTCTTAAAGCTTATTGCATGACTTTCTTCTTCAGTCAGCGCTCCAGTTATATAAGAAATGAATACGCTGAGTTGAGTCAGTATTTAAAGTTCTCAGCTTACTACGTCTTCAGCCAAGGTTGGTCGATATCCAGAATGTAATTTTTCAATACAATGCATCGATAATTCGGTGTGTCGTCATGTAATCGGGGCAATTTTATGTTGTGTTTAAGGTATAACTCATGCTTTTATTTAGTTAATTCTAGGTTTGTCACATGCAAAACGAAGGTCAGACTTGGCAGCAGTTGTGAAAACTTTAAAAAATCTGATGTTATGGAAACTATAGATAATCGGCCCAGGCCTAGTTGTGTTTAATGGTTATTTTAATCAATGGATTAACTTTTTGGTGCCACTTATTTCTAGTGTTGGGCATGTTACTTTGAAAAAGTAATTAGTTATTTTTTGGGAAAGTAACTATAACTGAGTTACTACATGATAAAACTATTTTGTTACTTTTTTATTAAATGCTCAAATACAAATTACTTGGATTTCCCTCTCTAACCCCGAATTAATCTAACTACTGTACTAAACAACTCACTCAGTACTCCCTCGGTACTCCTCCACACAGGCAGGTATCACTCCGCCTATCGGAAGCTGCCTGTGTGGAGGAGTTCTACTGAGTGAGTACTAGTGAGTTGGTTAGTTCCAGATAAACGTCTTTTCCCGACCAGTTGATGAACTGTAAAAAAATTTGTATAACGTCCTACACTTAAACGGGTGTATTGTTTTCTGATGGGACTTCTTGAGTCAAGTAATGACACATTTTGTTGTCAGTAACTTTTTTGATTACTCATTACTGAAAAAGTAGTGCCGTTATTTTGGATTTAGATCATTAGTTGTGTTCATCCAAGAGTCCAGTTCTTACTTTAATTGTGTCACATCAACTCAAGCCACCCAAAATGGATAAATTAAGTTTCTTTAATAAACAGATCATACTCACTTCAGCTGCAGCATTGATCACTGAGTGTCTTCAGGAGTTGTTGGACTCGGAGTGGCCGATGACAGCGTTGAAATTGTCTCTGTCTGTCTCACTTGACCACTCGCCCCCCTGGACTGCCATGTTTTTATTCTTGTCTGCAGATGTTGTCTATAAAAGGCCTCGGCCTGTAACAATGAGCTGCGTGTGTGTGGAGCAACTCGTTCAGCACTTGCTAGTCGAGCACTGGAGATTTTTTTTTTTCTTTTTTAAGTTTGATATTCAACAGCTGGAAGCAGTTTTTCGATGTCATCATCTCGGTGTGGATGGCATCAAATCTCCCCTGAGGGTTCCTCTCAGAGAGGCTGACAGGACCTCCTCTCCTCTCCCTGCCTCCGACTTCCTCTCCAAAACACCCTCTGGCTGGAAACACCAGTTGTTGCTGCAGCCTGAATCCAGAAAAATCGAGTTTTTTTTTGTTTGTTTTTTCACTTGCATGAAGCTTTTCCATTTGTCAAGACAAGCTAAAGTTACTTTTTTTTGAGTCACTTCTACTAATTTATTCCTGCAATATTGAAGCTCTGCAGAGAATAAAGCGGAGGAACATCTGATTCTCCGCTTCCCGGCAACACTATGACAAGTCTATTACACATACTTAAAAAAACTCACACCTAATAATAGACTTGGACTCAAACGCAGACAAGACCCCTGTATACTCAAAGTGCTGTGAGATACACAACACCACATTGACTGACTACAGATTTAGACGTGTGTCATCCATTTATGTCAGTGTGTGTACTCGAGATTAATTGGTGGCTGTGAATCTGCATGGAGATAAAAAAACAAAACAAAAAAAACACAACTGATTATCCTCGTTTCCTGGTCTCTCTCTACTTCCTCTTAATTGCTCGGCCCAGTGTTTCCCCACTGATGTTTAACGCTCCAGGAGTCGCCAGTGAAATCTCTTTGTACTTCAGCAGCGATGGGGGAGGTCACATATGTCACGCATGCAGCAGTGTGAGATGCGCGCAAATAAAATGTCAGCTGAGTGGTCGACTCGACGGCTGATTACAACGCCGCCGTCGCTGACTGAATCACGCTGTGTGATAAATGGTCCCTTCATTCGTCTTGGAAACGGCTCCACGCATCACGATGGGGCTGAATTAATGTCGGAGCGGAGAGCGTGTTACTCCCGATTGTGCTCGTGCAATAGTGGCGTTGTGCAATATGAGTGACTTGCAGCAGGTGTGCACGTTGAAAGCTGCAATTCAGGACGTAGAGGACTTATTATGCTCAATTAATGGGCTTTTAATATAATATTGGACTATTGAAAGTTTGGATCGATAAAAGATTCCATACTTATCACGTACCAGCTTTCTGTACACTCTTTCTCTTTCCCGCTTCGCTCCGATTCAGCGCTCTCTCTCCCCCCTCCCACCACGCCGACTCTGCTGTGATTGGTCAACGTATCGAGGGGCTGCTGCATAGTGACACGCCCCCTGTAACATTAACCACAGGGCACTGAGGCCAGGGCATGGATGTATACATATTATAGGGCGAGTTGCCATTTGGGTATGTCCACCGAAGTTGTGACGTAGAAACATAAGACTTTTGGAAAAAACTCTCCAAGAGCTCCTGAAACACAAACAAGTATCCAACTGTTTAAACATTCTGAAAAGCTGGAAAAGCATAATAGGTCAGCCGTAAAAAGAATTGGAAGATGATCTCCAAAAGGCAGGAAGTTTAACATGAAACACGCAATATTTTTTTTTTGCAATATCAGTGTATTTTTTGTTTTCTACAGTTTTAGAGTGAAAAGGGGAAACAAAGCAGGAGCCTGCAAAAGAATGGGAAACCCAGGAGACTTGAGCTCTCAGATAACTTTGACCAAGTTATCAGACAAGATATTTACTATGTACACACTGTGATAGTTTCCAAAGGGGGGGCTACTAGCTACTAACTATGCAGGGGGCCTCATTTTGAAAATGTAAAAGATGAAAATTATATTGTTGATTGATCATTTCATCTTCCACTTGCTGAACTGTTCATATCAACAGAAATGTTGACCAGGGGTGCCCAAACTATTGCATACCATTGTATTTGCAAAGTTATTGAGATGCAGGAAACATTGTGCGGCGTTGTTGTTGTTGTTGTTGTTGTTGTTTTTGTTGTCGTGTCTGCACTGGAGCCTTGTCGAGTTAAAGCCTCTTCCATTTGTTGCTTTTCAAAGGGTTAAAACGAACAAATCTCGTTTCAATCCCTTCATCTGTTACAATCCATCACACACACTCATACACAGCATGTGTGCGTGTGTTTGTGTGTGTGTGGTGTGATTCAAGCCTCCCCTGGTTGATCTGTACCAGTTCCCTTCTGTACTTTCCCTGGAAGAGTCATGTGGAGTCCTTTTCTAGGAACTGGAGGGGTGAGGGGGGTGAGACAAACATTGGAGGGGGGGGGGGGGGGGAAAGGACTGATGTCAGTTCAGCAGATTTGGAGCGGCTTTTCTCGAGCCGGTCGTTCAGGGAAAACGGTGCATCAGGCCTGGACGTGGCCGAGTGTGGAGGCTCAGCATGCACAAGTCACAGTTTCACAGTTTCTCATTAGGACCTATGAAAAATATGACTTGCATCACATTTGTTTGCTCGCTGAAGAATGGATTGGCCAAGAAGAGAGAGAGAGAGAGCACACACACACTGAAGTCAGCAGCATGTTTCAGCAAATCCTCCCTGTGTCGGTGTGTGTGTGTGTGTGTGTGCCAGCTCTCATGGCTGGATTTTGCTGCAAGCTCTTTTTTTATTCCCCCATCCAAATTACTGTCAAGGTATCAAGCGACAAACAAGCAGATACATTAAGACAGGCACAAAAAACAACTGTGTGTTTATCCACTCTTTAAATTGGCAACTTCAGACCAGAGGAGTGAGGAGAAGTTCATCCTTCATTTCTCCTTCCTTGTCATGTCCCCTCCTCCTCCTCCTCCTCCTCCTCCTCCTCCTCCTCTGCAGCGTCTGGCCTGAAGCCAGTGCTGTCGATGCCATATTCCCACTTCTGCTCCTGCCCGTCTCTGTCTCTCTCTCTCTCTCTCTCTGTGCACTGACGCACACACACACACACACACACACACACACACACACACACACCTGAAACAACAAGTGTTTTATTTATCGAGCTTAATGATCTTCAAGTGTTTTTAGCCGAGCAGCTGCAACTCTCTGCAACCATTTCACTGTTTCTGAAGGTGAAATAAAAAGTGCCAGGAAAAATCGATTCATTAACCAGTCGTTGCAGCTTTAAAGCTCGGTGTGAAGTTGGAGCGTGAATATTGAAATTTGGGATTGGAGTGGGGGGGGGGGGGGGCATCTCCCATTTCAAAAAATGCTGGAAGTCCAGTGGCTCACCTGATGGAGCATTTACCATGAAGGCTTAGTCCTAACCGGTTTGAATGTGGCCTGCAGTCATCCCCCACCTCTCTCTCCCTCTCTCCCTCTCACTCTTGGCAAAAATGCAAAAAAAAAAAACTTTCCAAAATAAAATGCTTGAAGTCTGTTTGAACTTGAAACCGGCATCATTTCACCTTCACACTGTGGCGCTGTATGAAAACATCCATCAGTCGCTGTGTCCTGTCAGTTTGGTAATTACAGATTAACCGAGAACCAAGAGACCGTTTCAAGATTCATGTAGCTTCATTTGTCACATACATAGAAATATATAAAGTAAAACATGACGTGAAGTGGAAAAGATGAATAAATATGATTTCCCATGATGCATCAGACAGACACATGTTTTTCTCTTTGTGTTTCCTCAGGAGTGTGGTTCCTCCGGGCTGAAGAGACGTGTGTCCCAGCAGCGCGTTTCCACCCAGGACCCCGCTGTCGTCGCTGCTGCGCCCATGAGGTAACGTCAGGACCTTCCGCCCCCTCATTACCACCCTCGGTCCATCCATCTCCCCCCTCCTCTGCCCCTTCCTGCCCCGGACGCCCCCAGCCATGGGCCAGAAGATCTCAGCTAGTATTAAGTCGGTGGACGTCCGAGGGGAGCCCTCGTATCATCCGGTGCGGCGCGAGCTGCGGGGCCCGGACTTCTGCCGGCCCCCCAGGTTGGACTTGCTGCTGGACATGCCGGCGGCCAGTCCGGACGCTCAGCTTCGCCACGCCTGGAACGCCGACGACCGCTCCCTCAACGTCTTCGTGAAGGAGGACGACAAGCTGACGTTCCACCGACACCCCGTAGCACAGAGCACAGATTGTATCCGAGGCAGGGTGGGCTACACCCGGGGGCTCCACGTCTGGAGGATCCACTGGCCCGCCAGGCAGAGGGGCACTCACGCCGTGGTGGGCGTGGCCACCGCCGAAGCACCTTTACACTCGGTGGGCTACATGGCCCTGGTGGGCTCGGACTCTGAGTCCTGGGGCTGGGACCTGGGTCGGAACAGACTCTACCACGACGGGAAGAACCGACCCGCGTCCTCGTCGGCGCCCACGTACCCCTGTTTCCTGGAGCCGGACGAGTCGTTCGTGCTCCCGGACTCTCTGACGGTTATTCTAGACATGGACGAAGGGACGCTGAGCTTCATGGTGGACGGACAGTATCTGGGAGTGGCTTTCAGAGGGCTCAAGGGCAAGAGACTGTATCCCATCGTCAGTGCTGTGTGGGGACACTGCGAGGTTTCTATTCGCTACGTCAACGGACTCGATCGTAAGTGACACACAAACTGACACACACATTGACACATGATACATGATGATTTTAAGGGATAGTTGCCAACATTTTGGCAAATTGGCCCATTGTCATAATCCCTATAGTTTTAGCAGTAGGTTTGTTACCTTTAATTGTCGATGCAAGCTATTTTTAGAACGGCGGAGCAGAGCCGCGAGCTGCTCAGAGCTACGCTACGGAGGCTAATGGGATTTCTTGGTTTCACTCATCAAATACACAATCCAACAACTCCAAAACACTCTGGTGGACAAGTTGTGACCTGCACATTCACCACGCTATGAGATAATAACGGAACGATAAGAGACAGAGTTGTTTTAGAGGTAAATGCACATCTGCTTGCTGAAAAACCGCCCTCAACGGGAATGCGCATCAGCGGTTTTATCTCATAGCATGGTGAATGTGCAGGTCACAACCACCAGAGCGTTTTGGAGTTGTTGGATTGTGTATTTGATGAGTTTGATGAGGAAACCAAGAAATCCCATGAGCCTCCGTAGCGTAGGTCTGAGCAGCTCTGCTCCGCCGTTCTAAAAATAGCTTGCACCAACAATTAAAGGTAACGAACCTACTGCTATGACTATAGGGATTATGGCAATGGGCAAATTTGCCAAAATGTTGAACTATCCCTTTAACGTTTTAATGAGACTTCACAGGGTTTGTAAGTTGACAACTGGCTCTAAAATGTAAAATTATTAGGGAGAAATGTGAATGTTTCTCCAGATGTTGCCATCAACACCTGCAACTTCCTTCTGCCGTTTGTTTGCCAACATAAAGCTGCATTGTTCATCCAAAAGAATCAGTTGTTTCAGGTACAGGAAGTGGTGAAATGTCATTGTTGAGTGTAGAAGTTTTTGCCCACATAACGTATTTGATGTCAAAATTTATCTGCGTGACCTTTCCAGTCTCGTTCGTGCCAGTTTACCGTTCTTCCTTATCAGAACAGTAAACATTAGGGATGGAACAGTTCGGCATTTAAGAGTTTTTCTAATTAGCACTGTTATTTTTCTTTCTTTACTTTTTTTGTTTTTTTAAAGCCACAATACAGGTGTCGACATGAAGTGGCAGCACAAAGCAGACACACACTGCTCTGTCTTTTTTTATTCACAAGAGGAGTTTGTTCACAACATCTGCGAGACGAGATGTCCTCACAGTATCGACGTGTCCTCCTTGAAAGAAAATGTTCCCAGGACACCGAGGTGTCATCGTGCCAGTTCGGCAGCGCGAGGATATTAATGCTCGTTTGGTTTTTCCGTCGTGCAAGTCGATCTGCATCCATGTGCTCTCCTCCGTAGTAAAGAGCGCCACAAATAGCTCCGCCACGGCAGATTATTTCTGGGCAGGAGGTGATGTCTCTGATGTCTCTTGAACTGTCCACTGTGACGACCGTGCAGAGTGAAACCACAAACAGTGTCTGTAGTGGGTTTGAAAAGAAAAGGAAAGAAACACGTAATTCTAAGGCACCTGCTCTTTAGTTCTCATAATCTCTTAATTTTCCTCAGGGTGAGGCAGGGATTTAAGACCTGGATGTGTGCAGATAGTCCTGAAAATCAGGGTTTGTGTATCTGCCCTCCAGGTCCTGCCACTGTTAAGTGTGTCTCAATATGTCTTTGCTGTAAAATAAGGAGATTTTTCAGTTTCATTCTCAGTCAGTGTTTGAATATAAACGATTTGACTGATTTCCAGACACTGACGGCGTCTCTTGGCTCTGCACACGTTTGCAGGATTGAAGGTTTAAGGCAACACTGAGAGGACTTTCCTCCCAGAGTTGTCCTTTTTTCTTTCTTTCTTTCTTCAGACAGCTTTGGAGGATTGATATTCAGTGCCAGTTTCTGTCTTTGCTGATCTATAAAAAGCCCACAATGAGAGGGGACGGCTGCTTTGTTTACCGATAGGAAGCAGCTTAAGCTCGCTCTCTGCTTCGAGCCGGCTTCCCTCTATCTCTTTACAGCATTCTCTGCAGTCTCCAGACAGTTGTACTTTAACATACCCGGGGAGCAAAAACAAGAAAACAGGGTCCAACTCTTCTGATGTAACTGGGAATATCTGTTTACGGCTCTCCTGCAGACACCAGAGCCATCGGCCCGTCGCTGCCAGCTCGGCCCCTCCGCATGTTTGCTTCTGCCCCCTGTCGCGCTTTTCTGCCAAATGTCGTCATTCCAACTAGTTGAGTCATTTCAATGGTGACAACTGCACCTCGCATTGTTGCTGCAGCCTTCGGTCCTCCCCGACGCATTAGTCTGCATGTTGCACAAAGACACAAAGCAAAGCCGGGGGCGTCGCTGACGGCGAGGCATGGACGCCGTGTCCGTGGCTCTGAGCTGCGTTCGTGTGTGTGTGTGTGTGTGTGTGTGTGTGTTGGTGGACAGCAGCCAATGGAAGAGGAAGTCTGGAGGATGTCCCAGTGTGCCTCTGAGCTCAGTGTCTGGCCTTGCATTGTGGGAAACGTCAGGTTAGGTGTTTAAGTGTGTGGTTGTGTGTGTGTGTTTAAAAAAAAAAGCTGACGTTGAATATCACATCATTGTTCTTCCACTTATGTGACCCAGATACTAGTCATGGCGCTCACATGTCGGACCTCTCACATGTCGGACCAATGTAGCAGCACAATGATCTACTGTGCTGAACAGGAAAACATACACACACACACACACACAGGCACACAGTCTTATCCAACATTGTGTCACATGCAGGTCAAACCCACAGCGTTTTCCTCCCTAACATTTTAAACTGAACATGACGGGACACGGTCATAAGAACTACACAACAACACCGACTGACGCTAACGGGCAGGGTGTGTTCTCTTAAAGTGACAGTACAGAATTAACCAGGGAAAAATGAATGAAACGTGCATGCATGCTGTATAAACTCGCATTTGATATTAAAAAAACAACCTTTTACATTAATAGAATATCAAATGTAGACCTATCATAAGGATATTGTATGAGCAGAAGCAGATACAACAAGCTAATCCTCGTCAGTCCTCATCCATTCATCAGTGTCACGGAGGTTATAATTAAATTAAACCACATGACGCTCCACTGCAAATACTTCAAGTGGAACACATGTCCCTGAACTATATATAAGACACTGCTGATCTATAAATTATATTCTCATTGCCATTGTAATTTGAACATGTGTAATAATAAATACAGTGGCAAGGACAACTGGAAAATCAGAACTCGATAGTGGAGCTGACGACACCTTTGATCTTAGATCTGTGAAGATCGTCACAACCTGTGTAAGTAATAAGTGATAAAGTGACTTATTTTGATGCGAGTTATTACATAATTTAATAATAACATCATTTTTATTGGATGTATGTCCATAAACACTAAGTTATCTCAGCCGTCTACAGGCCGGCCCCTAACATCATAACATCCCAGCATGTAACTGGTGTGAAGGAGTCGACTCACGATCAGATCAGCTCTCGCTCTCCCGTAGAACTGACGGTGACGTGAATCGTTTGATCTCTCCAAATGTTTTTTTTGCTTTGACTAATGAAGCTTAGAGACGACAAAACAGTTTGCTATAAAGGAAACGGCTAATGGTGCCAACTCATCGCATCATTCACTGTAGATTCCCTCTCTTTGTTGACATTAAGGATGAAACACAACTGATAACAAACCAACATGAACCATTATTCACTCTGACGTAGTGAAGAAAACGAACGTCATGTTAACAGATATTCAAAGTGTCTTGTCTGCTGATGGCAGCTTTACGCCACTTCTCCATACGACGAGGAGCGGAGGCATCAATATGTATGTTCAGAGATGGTGGCGCTCCCCTATTCCCATGCCTCGCTTTCATGCCTCCTCAAAAGAAGTGTGTGTGTGTTCACTTTCTAGGTCTGTGGTCTTTTTTCCTCCTTCTTTCTCTCACTGCCAACTTTTTTATCCTCACTCAGAAACAAGAAGAGATAAATATCCTTAAATATATCTTTCTCTCTTTTTTTCAGTCTGTATTGTCCCTTAATACCACAGTGCATTAATGCAACTTCCCGCAGCTCCTTCGGTCCCAGAGACTCTTGAAAGCCCCGACCCCACCGAGACAGGAGTCTTTGTCAGTTTTCATACCTCCGACTCTTCTCCTCTTTACCACAACAAACCTAACGGCTCAGCAGCAACAAGCTCAGACAAACTCATTCACACCCAGACGAGACGGACCAGAGAGGAGGAACTGTTTCTTCCCTCCTCCCCCCTCCCTTTTTTTTTATTGCAAATGAACCCTATTTGACTCCGGCTCTCCTTTGTGTTTTATCTCCTTCCTTCTGTTCTCCTTTCTTCTGTCTTCCTCCACCTAATCTTTTCTTTCAGTGTTTACACATCCAGTTGTGGTGGCAGTTGCTGTGGAGACGGTTAAGCTGACTGACTTTTTTTTTGTCGTTGTCGTTTTTAGTGGGTGGTTAATTGTTGACCAAGCAGCTCGCCACTCTCTCTCACTAGTGGTGTCGGCCGAGGGCTTGCCCTATGCAAACGCTGCGTGGCCTCTCTGCCTGTTGGAGCTGCTGGTGGTGTTACACAGCACTGATACAAGCTGTGATTTCAGGGGTTGAGGAGTTTGAAGTGATGCACGGCTCCAGAGAAAGATACCGTGGATTTAGGAATCATCCAGTTCATGCAGTATCGGCTCGTTAGGAAGAGCATGATGCGCGTTGTTAATCATAGAATGCTCTTACTTTTGAAATACTGTGAAGGCGATGCGAGATGCAGATCGTGGAAAACCATAATTAACCCTCTCACGATTGGCTGACTGATGATCGTGTGATTGCACTCTGTGTTTATGTGGGAGGCCGTAGGAAGAAAGCTCCTCTTCTCGGCTTGTTTTTCAGCGTTTTACTGTTTTACATTGTGCTGTTGTTGGATAATTAGTGATTGTAAGTGAACGTGGTTAAGAGCGTGAGGAAAGCTCAGAACAATTTGTGAGGCAGAGAGCTGGTGTTGTGCCGAGTGTGAGCATGATGCAACTGTTTGATCTCAGGTGAAAAGTCTCATAATGTCAAAGAAATCCCATGTTTGATATCTTTCTCACCAGATACTTAGAGTTGAGTTTAATCATCCTGCTCATATTGTAACCCAAATCAACTGGGACTGAAAATATGCAAAATTGTGATTAGTTTGGATCTGCTTGTGACCAAAAAAGTGCAGCTCCTGTGGTTTGGATGATGCACTTGGCCTCATTTTGATCATATTTCAATAACTGCTCAACCCTAATAACATTTGATTATTATTATTATTATTATTGTCACCTTAACAAAGCAACAGGTGAATGGTTTCATACGGACGACTTTTAAAATCACATTCAAGCTGACAATTTTAAAACCCAGACAGATCAGTTAATTTGTAATTTTATACCCACTCAGGGATTTTGTGGGTAAAAATGTGAAGATGCACCTGTGGTCTGTGACTCTGCACTCATTTGTCTCATATTCAGTGATGTGTTGTTGTGTTTTTGTTTGTGTGAACCGATGCATCTGTTTCCCGTCACGTTGTGTTGCACTAACTCTAACCCTGTTACCCCGTGGCTTTGGTTTTTAAAGGGCGGTGATAAAAGCACAGAGCCAGCTGACCAGCGGCTCTGATTGATTGAATGAATGCAGCCGTGGCGCATTGTTGGCCTGATTGTACCCTTTTTTCCTACTTATTATTTATTCTTTTATTCAGTTATTATCTTGAATTTATTCCGCGTGCCCTGTTATTGTGTAAACAAAGCCGCCGCCGGCGTGTTTTGCACTTAAGTCACGTTCACTAATCCTACAGTTTCCTCCTATCGAACAACACATCAGTGTTTTACTGTCCAGCCGCTCAGTAAAACAACACAACAGGAAAAAGTATAATTTGGTTCAGAGAAACAAGACCAAAGCTCCCGGGGGGGAAAGTCTGAATTTTAAATATTATTTGTGTTTTTGTGAGCAAAGTGGAATTTAAAGTAAATGAGACTTGGTGAATTTAATGTATGATAAATATGGAGGCTAGTTTCAGTCAAAATAAATATTCTCATCCTTCAAAAACTTGCTTAACCTCAGGCAAGAAATCTCTCCATGGATAAGTGTGTCATCCTCACACGGTTGTGTGTACGTGTAGGAGTGTATGTATGTGTGTAGTAGTAGCTGAGTGCTGTGCTGTTTATCATTGCCTGCTATAACAGTGAGAGAGCGCCGAGAGACCAAATTGCTGGCGGTCTGGAGGTAATAGGAAGTCAGATATTGTCAGTGGAAGGAATTCAGATCAGCATCCGACTGGTTCACCGAGCAATTTACCTTCCGCCCTGAGTGGACCGCTCAATTTGGACACCTGCGTCTTCCAATTAGGTGCGTCTTCCCCCTCCCCCCTCCTCCCTCCTCCTCCCACTCACCTTTGCCGTTCTGCTCCAATTTGATTTTTTCTCCCAACCTCATTCATCATTGACCTAATTCAGTCTTTCCAGGGACGCACTCCCTCTCCTCTCTTTATTTCCCCCCTCTGACCTGTCGGTGAGCAGCATTACGGCGCCAGGGGCGACAGTGTGTCATGTGAAATCTAGGCCAGACGCTCCCCAGCAGTTTTATGCTAATCTCTGAGGTAAGCGTGGCCCGGGGTCTGTGCCCTCTTCCTGTTACCTGGGCGCATGTCGTGTGAAGGGGGCGGGGCTGAACGCTGAGGAAATTGGATCACATGCCCGAGCAGGACATAACTGGGTCCTACTAAGTATTCAGCACTAGGGATGTCACCATTATAGATTTTCTTGGTACGATTATTGTGAGAGAAATAATCATGATTATCACGATTAGTATGATTATTATATTCAACACTATGAATGTGTAAAATTAAATATAGTCAAAATATAATTGCATTACCAATTATATAAACAAATTATTTAAAGTATCTATTAATATAGGACCAATTATTCATCCTTCAGAGGAAATGTTTGAAGTATTCAAATGTTTGAAGTTTTTTTTAATCCTTTTTTTATTACAAACGAGGCACTTTTAAATTTTACATTTAAATTGCTACCAGTTCAGTGTTACGTTAGGTAAATTGACATTAACATAATTTAACCCAGTTACTGTGTATTTACCTTTACTCTGGGGTACAAAGCAAGGTGGTTATCCCGCAGGTGACGATTCATATCATTCATAGTTGTGCTGATCTGCCCACATGGTTCCCACATAATCTTTTTTGGAAAGTGACAGTATTTAGGAACCTTTACGATTAAATAATTGTGGCGTTTAATACCGCGATTAATTGTGAAAACAAGTATTCGTGACATCCCTATTCAGCACACACACACACACACACATAAATTAAACTGGCTGCAGGCGTGAGAGTAGAGGAAGCTGTAGGAAGTCTATAAGCATCTCACCTGAGTGAGGCCAGACTGACTGACGCGCCACCTCCTCCCTCCACTTGGTTCTCAATAAAGTGTCAGGTAGGTGTGTGTGTGTGTGCATGTCGTCAGTCGTCCTGAACCTCTCACACACACTTCATCTCCTCTTTAGTGCGTCGTATATCTGTCAGAAACCAGTGTCAGGCCGTTAGAAAGAAGACAGGACGGCTTCAGAGGAGAAGGAGAGAGAGAAAGAGAGAGAGAGAGAGAGAGAGAGAGCAGATGAATCTGCTGGAGATGGAGAGATGAAGTCGATGAGTAAAGAGCTCCACTGTTCACATCCACAACTGAAATACATCCAGATAATGAGCCTGGATTAATAATTAAAGCTGCCTGTTCATCAGGGGTTTTAATATGTGAGAGATGATGTGCATGCAGGCAGCACACATATACAGACTTTGGCTATGTCAACTTTGAGACCACATATACTGCAATGTAAATGTTATGGAAATGATATATGTCAAGTTTGCATCGGAGCAGAAAAGCCTCAGAGGAATATCTGCCATTGGAAATGATCCATAGTCATTGGAAATATGATCTATACCGTTGATATGAGCCAGTGCATCACAGGTAAAGGTGCTAACTTTGAAGATGTATTTAACATAGTTGTCATGCTGACGTTCGATTCCGACCTTTAGCCCCTTTCTTTCATGTTTACCTCTCACCCCCTGAACTTCCTGTTCACTGTGCCTGTCAAAATAAAAGCAAAAAGTGCTCATCTGAGCAGCAGCAATGTTGGCACTCTGACCCGCCACACACTGCCCGTCCAAAAAGAAAATCACACACTCTAATATTTCGTTGCTCCACCTTTAACTTTCATTACAGCACACATTTGCTGTGGCATCGTTTCGATAAGCTTCTGCAATATTTCGGTCCAAAGTTGGATTTATTTTTCAAAGATTCTCAGTGGGGTTAAGTCTTGGACTCTGTGGGCACATTGAACCACATTTCTTCCTTGAAGCTGATAGTTCTCCATTATCCTTCTAGTTTTTAATAATGCGTTGGACAGTTCTTAACCCAATTCTTAGATGTTTTATTTGCTTGATCTCTATAATTTGACCCTTCTGAAACAGATGAACATCTTCTCCAGTCCACGACCACAGGATGTGTCTTTTGACACACGAG
Source organism: Trachurus trachurus (assembly GCF_905171665.1). Classification (NCBI taxonomy): domain Eukaryota; kingdom Metazoa; phylum Chordata; class Actinopteri; order Carangiformes; family Carangidae; genus Trachurus; species Trachurus trachurus. The sequence goes on along the minus strand of NC_139892.1, from coordinate 11,787,022 downwards.
AAACGAGAAGCTACTGACTGCATCAGTTAGGGTTAGATAACTTGTTGCCAGCTGAAACATCATCATCCATGCAGTAATTATCCAGTGGGAGGCTCTGACCTATTAGCTAGTAGCTTAGTTGAATCCAAGTGGTGACTTTTTTCTTTTTCTTTTTTTTGGACGGGCAGCGTATAATGAATGGTGTGCGCCTCATGTCGCCCGGGGCAACCCTTACTGTACCATGGAGACTAGCTTGTGTCAGCAGGGTGGGTGGTGGGTGGTGGGGGGGCACTATGGCTGGTGGTTGTCAGGAAGTTTGTTACATCATCACGCCGTCACTTGGCTGCTCTCCGGGGAGGGAGCGCTGCATCAGAGCCGCCATCATTCACCACTTTGCACCTTTACGTTTAGACGTTTAGTCACTCTTTTTTTCTTTTTTTCCGGTGCTGATGATGGAGGAAGAAAACAAGACTTGTACAGTTGAAGGTTGAATAAAATGTACAGTAAATATCAGTAAATTCTCTCCTTTTGGAAAGCTGATACATGATTAATGAGTGCTGTCTCTAATTAGGTTTGTTGTTGTTGTTGTTGTTTGTTGTTGTGGAGCTCTGATCTGTGCTGAAATTTCACGGTGTGTTTGTTGTGTTTGTTGTGTTTGTTTTTCTTTACAGCCGACGACATCATTTAACCGTCTCCGTACTTTAATAGCTACACACACAAAGGCATCAACTGGAGAGATGCATGCAATGTGTGCATCTGCGACTACACACACACACACACACACACACACACTCTCCCGGCAGAGTGACATGGGCTGGTTACTATGGAAACTACCTATATGCGGGGGTTGTGTGCTGATGAGCAAGTGATATGAGGGTTAGACTGATTGATAGGCGCTGTCAGGCCCGAACGGAAAGGACATCCATCCCCGGAGGTTCCTCGAGAGCGAGCGTATGTGTGTGTCTATCTAGTGTGTGTGTGTGTGTGTGTGTGTGTGTGTGTGTGTGTGTGTGTGTGTGTGAGATCTCCATGTCCTCTGTTTATGAGAGCAGAGTTCACACAGTCAGTGGATGAAGTACCAGCTGCATTAGACTGTACTTTCTGACCTTGGAAGCTGATTTGCTAAAGAGTGGAGTGAAGCCGCCTCTGAGCTGGTTCAACACGTACTCCCTGATTCGGGCACTTCACCAACGTTGATGCGAGTACAAATGAATCCACGCTCTGCCACATGTCCCCGCGGTGCTCTTACAAAGGCTTTTCATTAAGCACATGGGGAGTCAAATAAATCCACATCGCAGGCAGCAGCGCTCCGTTCTCTGAAACCTCCGTCAGCTGCTGCTGCTCACCGGTGGGTTTCATTATTTCCCCTCGCCGCCGTTTCAAAAGGTCACTTTCCAGACCACAGCCGAGGAATTCAAGGGGGGGGGGGGATCACCCATTAATTGCAAATAACACCACAAAGGGGGGAGAGAGAAAACAAAATATCCCTAAATAGATAAATCACGATAAAGTTCATCATCATTTATCCAGGCAGAGACATTTGGGTAAAGATTTCTGCTTTAAATGATCATCCCTGCATAAGTAGAGTCGATGTTTATCAGACGAGCTCCTGTTTCCTTTTTTAGTCGTGTTTGTGTGTCCGATGCTCGGTGGTCGTGTCGCCACAGCCAGGGGCCGCGCTCGGTGCCCTGAGGAACGCCTGAGGTGTCTCGTGGGTCTGAACGCACCCCCAGACCAGACGTCACGTATTTTATAACCTATTTGTTTGTGGGCCTGTGGTGGACTTTTAATAGACTGTGTGCAGAGAAACGGTCCAGTCAGTCACACAGGAGACTTGTGTGTGTGAAGTATAAATGTGAGTGTGTGTGTTTGTGTGTTTTGGCCTTCATCTGTTGTAGAAAATGTGTTTTTTTTTTTATTGTGCGAAACATGAATCGAATCAACATTAAAAAGTCATGCAACGTTAAGATGAGATTAAAAAGACTCAGCAGCACATGAGACACACTGAACACAGATGCAAAATCTCGCTCCGGCCTTGACGCCGTGATTTATTGATACGGCCGTTTCAAGGCATTTTGCCCTGAAGAAAACTTTGTTAAAACATTGGTCTTATCAATAAATTACAGCATCAAGGCCGCTGCTACTGCTGCTGTGGTTTCAACTGGACTCATGTTGTCAGACTCACTCACGGAGAAGACAACAAATTCTTCTTTTATTTATTTATATATACAGTATATATTTTTTGTCTTTTATTTTTTTCCTTCAGCCTGTTGGTTGGTGTGTTGATTACTTGTTTGCATGCGCTGATGCGGCGGCTCATGTCCTTCACACAGCGTGGCCGTGGGACTCTGAGCAGCAGGAACTCTGCTCCAGCAGATGGTGCTTCCAGGTGGAGCAGCTTGACATCCCATAACGGGGCAGCAGTTAAGAGTCTGTCTGTCTGACATTGCATAGACAGCACTTACCTCTGAAATTGGGTGCGAGGGAAGTTGTCACGTCCTGCTGCCTGGCACACACACTGACAGCGCTGATGATGTGTGTGTGTGTGTGTAGTGTGAATATTTGAATATTGCTGGCTGCTGCTGCTGCAGCTGCTTCTCTTCCCACGTGCCATTAACATGCAGGTGAACGCAGTGGAAGTTGCAGAAGCACTGAATGAAATCCAGGCTGGAAAAGGAGGAAATTGAACAGTTTGAATTCTTCTCTGGTTTATGAGGTCACCGACACAACGAAGTGCAGTTCATCATGTTTGTGTGATCATGGGTGAGGATGTTGGTGTGCTGCTGTGAGGTTGTGTTGTTGATGAAGGAGTTTATATCAGCGTGAACAGTTGTGACTGACTTAATGGTATTTTCTATATAGATATATTTATCTATACATCTCCTCCAGTGTGTGAATTGATCTATTGAACTGCTGCTTGTGTTGCAGCTCCATCCACTCAGTCATATTGAGATTATTATCTATGGAGAGAGATGCACATCTGTCCATACATCTGTCTGCTGACGCTGTGCACCGAGCATGTTTCTGTCCCTGCAGAGACAGAGGCGTGTTGTTTTCAGGCTGTTTGTGCGTCTTGTTCCCATGGAGATGACAATGTCTGCAGCATCACGCCTTTTTCCAGGGGTCAGTTGTCAGAGGTCAACAATGTGACGACCTCACAAAACAATTTTTTTGCCTTGTGAGCGCATCTTCTCTGTACAGATCCAGTAATCGATCCGATGTTGGGGGAGGAAACGTTTATCAAGACTTCACAGTACATATGACAGCAGTTGATATGATATAATATTATTAATGTGTTGTATTATTCTGGCTGGTGCATCTGTTTTACATTTTATTTTGTTCTCTCTTGGGTTTTTTATGACATAACACCAGACGTCACAGGATTTTATTGTTTCTTTTGTTTTTTCACTGTTAGCTGCTTTCTCTTTTTCTTTAATGTGTCTTATTTTATTCCTATCTCTGTAAGCACCTAGTAACTTTGATAAGAAAGGCGTTATTTAAATAAATATTATAATTATAATGTAGGCACCAGATTGTGACAACAAAGAAGCACACGATAAAAGATGATTTCTGTGTTTGTGCAGCATCAATTTTGATCCATTTTAAACTGTCATCTAACAGGAGTGCAGCGCTAACTCATAGGAAAGGTTTCAAGTGTTTATGAAAGACAACAAGTCTGAGTCGAGTCAGAATGAGAGGATTATTCAGTCTCTCGTCAGCGTGGATACAGTCTGGTCTCAGGAGAAGGGAATGTGGTTTGATACCACATCATCTTGGACTTATAGAGACTTCATTTTTTACACCAAAAAAGTCAAACAAACAAATTCAGGTCCAGAGGTTGTGTGGTCACATGTTTTTTTTGTTTTTTTTCCGACCTCATACTCACCTTGTCTTCTCTCCCTCTGTGTCGCCCCCTCACAGCCGAGCCGCTGCCGCTCATGGACCTGTGCAGAAGAGTCGCTCGACTGGCGCTGGGCAGAGAGCGCATCCATCACATCGACACACTGCCGCTGCCACAGACTCTCAAGAACTACCTCCAGTACCAGTGACCACACACACACACACACACTTAGACACACACACATATGGGAGGAAGCTGCAGCCTACTTATTGTAACCAGCCTCCAAACTGAACTCCATCATAACCATCAGACATCTGCTGAGGACGTTGGACTACGACAATGAAAGGTGGTGAAGACGGCGCCAAGATGGTTTTGGTTTTTTTTTCCATTGTTGTTTTTGTTTTTTTTGTTTACATCAGTTGGGCGTTTGTTTGTTTTTTTTTTTTTTTTTAATCTCTTGGTTTTCAGTTTTTTGTTTTTGGTTGTTGTTTTTTTCTTTTTAGTTGCTGACTGCTGTTTCTCTCCTGACCAGAAGACATGAAATGAAAAGAGTTAGAGATTAAAAGAGAATATTGCAATCCAGTTTCCTGCTAATCATATATATGTCTGTATAGGTCCATGTCTTCTGTGAGAAATGCCTTCAGTGCTGTGGTTTTTTTAAGGCGACAGTTTACCCAACACGTTCTGTGAAGCTTCCTCGGAAACATGTTGGTATGTATATTTATATTTCCAGCAACACAGCAGGCTCTGTGGAGACACAACACAACAATCCCTTCAAGCTACAGGAGAGAGAGAGAGAGAGCATGAGAGAGAAAAAGAGAGAGAGAGAGACGGAGTCCACACAGATCTATTTTTGTTGGTGTGTACACAGTATAGCGCTCATGGATTACATGTATACAGTGTATGTATGACTGAATAGAAACAAAGCCCACAGTGTTCGCAGTAAGAAGAAGCGACGCTGACAAATGGGCACCCCCCTCCCGAATCTACGGACTCAACACAATTCAAGTCTGTTTTGAGCGTTTTGAATCCCTCCTCTCTCCTGCCAGCTCTCTTTCTTTCTTTCTTTCGATCTCTCTCTTTCTCTCCATCTCTTTCTGTGTCTCCATCACTCACTCTCCATCTTGTTCGGTGAACCCGAAGGACCTCGTCCCGCCGTTGTCGGCTCTTTAGCTCCTGTAACGCTGATGGAGATTGATCTGAAGGTGAAGCTTTGTCTTCGACTGCTAATGTGCCTGCTCAGAGACAGCACACACATACAAACAAAGCACAGGACCCCCCACCCCCCAACCACCCTCCTCTTTTTACCCCCAATTAAAACAAAAAGAAACTTTTAAAAGCTGCTTTTTATTTTTATTTTCTGCCGTTTTCACCCTCATGTGGGGGTTTTTATCCTGGATTTACATTTGAAATTTGTTGTCTTAAAATGAGATTCTTGTTTTTTGTTTTGTTTTTTAATGTTCTTTTTTTTCCTGTGGGACTGGACGTCTCGCCCCGATGGTGGGAGGATGTGCTGCCATTAGACTCTTTTAAATGTGAATAAGAATAAACTCAGCTAAACTCACACTGCCTCTCCTCTGTCATCCTTTTTAATGTCATCAAACCTACAGGATTGTAGATGTGCTGTGTTCATTGATCACTTGCTAAACCTCCTCCCTGAACAGGGATTGTCCATCTTAGCCAACTGCAGTTTGGTATATAAACAGTTTGGAAGGTGTCTTTAATACCTTGTCAAAAACGCAAAAGTGCAAGGATTTAGTTAAAGGGACAACGAGGAGTTTGTATTTGGTTATAAAAAAGTCTCCTATTAATGTGGATTAATCTACGTTACCAACAATTGTTAATGGGCCCATTTTCGATGAATATATTGTTTTGTCTTTATCGTTATTTTGTTATTATTTAGTGGTCGACTCGCCCAGTATTTCCTAGTTTTGGTTTTGCGGATGCTGCCCGGCGGGTCATGGGAATAACGTTGCTGAATCGCCGTTTATGGTCGGAACTACAACAGTATGCCTCCGACTTTCATTCTTGATCAATGAAAACATTCTTGGCAAATGTTTTCGCTTTTGTCCGTCTTGCGCCGGTCCAAGAATTTCACCGTGCGCGTGGAGGCTCATGGGAAATGTAGTGTGAAAACACTTTGCTTTCCAAAACTCCTTGTTGTCCCTTTAATCAATAATTTTGTCTGTTCAAACCGAAGCTAGAAACATTAGCATACCCAGCTAACTAGCTTACCGTCCTCGATAGAAGTTAATCATTTTAAAAAGCTTGTCTTTGTCACTTTACTGGTAATTTGTGTTACTGCAATGCTCGAAAAATCGTAGCACCAGAGTGTGTATCTGGAATCCAATGGTGTCTTCAATGAGAACTTGGTGGTCGTATTTTCTGAAATCCCAGTCATCTTCAGAAATACCCACTGAAGTTGTAATTCTAACTCGGAAATTTGGAGGAACTTCGGTAAACCCAAGCTGTCAATCCGAGATGGTGAATAAAAGTTGTACGTCACACTGTTTGTTAACCACTAAGTCTTGTTTTTCTAGCCTTACCGACACAATTGTGCAACGTCTTCCTGTAGATGTTCTGTTGCTCATTCCCAGCTGAGCTCTGACCTCAGATTTGAGGTAAATCAAAACCAACACAAGCCTCCTGTGTTTGTTTATAGAGTTGGCTGGCAAACTTTTTTTTAAAGTTCAGTTGTTTTTAATCATTTTACATGCTCCCACGTTTGTGATTTCAATGTTTTTAATACACAGGACAACTCCCATGTGTTGTAATATAGCCAAATTACTGCAGGTATGGTTTTAAGATGTGACAAAGTGATAGAAGGTGATTTCAGTTTCCATGTAAATGATGATACACCAGTAACGCACTGTCCACCTGCGCTGTTAATGTCATTCAGCGTACGTGTCTCCTTGACCTGGTCTTCACAGTGGGCATTTCCCCGCCGATGGTAAATGTGTTTACTTTGAAGCATACTGTGCTCCACATCTGCTGCTTTATTTTCAGACGCTCATCGTGATGTAGCTCAGGCCTGTTATAATAACGCTTGCCAGGCTGCTTTGAATATTTCAGAGCCTCTTAGGTGCGGATCACAGTCACCTCTATTCAACCTATGCTGGGGGAAACAAACAACAACAAGCTAGATCCTGCTGCGCCCCAGAGCTAGAGTCTAATCTCCAGTTGTTCTCTCTTTCTGACTTAAGAGAAAAAAAGTTGTCTGTTGAAAAACTTTTGTTTTTGTAAAGGAAACAATTTATTTAACGAACTCCAATCTGGATTCCATAAAAAAAAAACCCGGAGACAACTGTAATCAAATCATGGTGCAGACTGCATTTTGGTGGTTCTTTTTTTAAACGCTGCTTCATCATAGGTCATAAGGTTTTACTAGATATTATGAAAAAGTGGGTTTGGGACATTATGGTTCTGCTACTCTTTAATGAGTCAGTCTGATTCTGCTCCTATAACCTCAGATCAGTTGTATTCTCTCTAGCTTCTAGAGAATATTATTCATTTCCATGCCGACGATATCCAGTTGTATGCATGTTGTGTAACCTGGTGAATTTTACAATATAATGCAAGAAGTGACTGTATAGCTCATGATTTCCTGCTGTCATGATAAATCTGAAGCTGGATGGTTTTCCACAGCAGTTCAGTTGCTTGGCTTCAACCTAGAGATTGCATTTAAAGACGGATGTAGCCTCCATGACATCGCCCACAGGTTTCTGAAGAGCAAAAACCTTGGTCAAGAAGCTCAGAGGGAGCTGCGGTGCTGTCGCCATCTAGGCAGTGCCCAATTTCCAGCTAGTCCCCAAAAAAACCCTCAAAATTAGTTATGAAGAAGGAAATTGGCTATTTACGTCTAAAATCGTTTTTGGTTCCAAAAATCTAAACATGTTAATTTCTGCTTTGATGTCATGGGAGTTTATGGGGATTGACTCACATTTGGAGCCACCCTCATGTGGCCATTTGGGGAACTGAAAGTACTTGCACTGTTCATTTATTCAAATTCCCAATCAAATCTTTTAGAAACATCAAAAATTAGCTGAACACATTTTTTTTGTCTTTATCTTATAACTTGAAAAACATAAAGTACTGTGACGGATAGACCCAGTGCTGCTGTCAAGGCCTCCAGTCCAGATGCTGGTTGTACTGTCGTGTCATGGCAAAGCAGCTCCGGTCTGGACTCCCTATCCCAGGACAGGCTTTGAACACAGAACAAAGCCTGTTGTGTGATCAAAGTTCAGCTCAGCGTGGCTTTCCCTGGCACTGCCAACAGAAAACCCATTAATGTTGTGCAGCCCGGCCTGTGTTGATAATATCATAATCGCACAGAGAGGCATAGCTCCTGCTGCTTTTAGCCACGTCTGAGAGGAGGAGGAGGAGGAGGAGGAGGGGGGTGGGGAGGTGACCTGCACTAACGCAGCAGAATTGATGGACATGAGACTTTATAATGCTTTAATCATGATGATGGTAATGTGTCTGTTGACTTTAATAATGATATCTGGCTCAAAAACCGTGCGTTGGCGCACGTGTAGCCACCAGCAATTTGACATCAAAACAAAACCCAGAAATGCAAGTCACTCCAGAGAGACCCTGCAATTGATCCCCAGCTGTAGCTCTTGTGTCTGCAGCACGGCTCAGAGTGCAGTTCTCTTCAATAATGCAGGGTCCCGCCCTTTAAATGATTATTGAACAAGCCTGAAAGTTAAGGCTAATGACTTTGTGTGATCTGGTTAAAAGTGACTTGGCTTTGCTGGATCCATATTTAGCTTCCTGTTGACAGTGAAGCTTCACTTCAATTTCTCTGGCTGTCTTTCCCTCTGCCTCCTCCACATACTGTCAACTTCCTCTCTCCCGTCTCCATTTTACTCTGCTTTGCTCAGGCTATTTAAATCCGCCCATCTCTGTTTTCCATCACGGAGCTTTGCTGTAGCTTTGGCCTCACCTGCTTTAGTTGAAGGTAAGTCCAGTTATATGAGAACTGCTGGTGAGAGGGCAACGGCATGTATCCTTCTTCCCTTCCCTTCCCTTCCCTATGCATATATGTTATACATATGCATATATGGAGAGCAGCAGCAGCAGGAAGGGGTAGACTACTGAAGAGGAGATGGATGGTTGGAGCCCGGTTGTCTGCCACAGAGACGAGCAGAGATCCATAATTTATGGAGGAAAAATCCTTCGCCCGCTTTGCTTGGTAAGTCATGTAAAAGCTAACATTTAATATTTCTCCTCACTCGTGGGTCTCTCCTCGAGATCACACGCAGCGATATCTTCAGAGGACAAATTCCTCAAAGTGGTGGATGGGTTCTTTGACCTACTTTTTTGTCCTTTTTTTTTAAGGGGGCGATTCATTGCATTCATGATCAAGCAATCAAATCCAATCCAGCAACAGCAAGATCAAAGAAGCATTGTCCCTCCATGTTTTCTCCACTTTCTTGGGCGCTAGGTTTACGATTCATCTTAAAAGTTAACAGTTTAGGAAATAAAATGTTTGTTTTTTTCTCTCAGCTCAATGTCAAAGTCTTGACAAAGTGAAAATTGGTAGGAATTAAAGCCGCTGTGTGTAGACTGACTCTGGTGCTGTTTGCTGATGGTCGCCCATCATCAAACAGACACAGTGACAGACAGCGATCCCAATCTGCCCACTCCCACAGATCTGTCCTGCACAGAACTGGCAACGCATGCTGCACCGGAGTTCACTGGGACTGTTGAGCACAGAAATTTACACCATCACCACCTGCTTCTAACTTCTTATCCTTTTCATTTGCTCTTGCATTGCAGAGCTGATGGTACCTGGGCTGGGTCGTGGAAGTCGTGGCTGCAGAGTCAAACAAAGACCCTGGTGCACGTGTGAGGAATTTTCATGATGTTTCATTATTAAACAATGACAATCCAACAGGCACTTCACTTTAAAGCACAGTTTACTCAGCAGTGTGCCCTCCCAGCTCTGACTTAACAGGGTTTGTGTTGGCTTTAGAAGGACCTATTATCAGGTTTTGCTGTTGCTTTATAGGAATTATTTGCTTTGGCAGCTGTTTACTTAGCAGTCTAGAAGAAGCACTGGGAGTTCAGCAGCAAGTTTTATCCCTTTACTCACTCAACTCTGTCCTAATTGATAGAAAGTAAAGCCAGTGTTGTCTTTGTCACATTTTTCATGCTAACCAGCTAGCCCTGGATCTTCCTGTCATCTTCTGACAGCAACTAATTTGCAGGTTTCCATCTATCCATCAAAAACACAACTGGGACTGGTTGGGCAAATAAAACTTGAGCCTCTCCTCGCACAGCATTCCTCCAATTAAATATAGTGATGGATTTCCATTGTTTGTTTGCCTTAAAAAAAATCTGAAATCAATAGCTATGACCGCGCTGTAACACTCCTTAGAATTGAGGACACATCAATATACAATAACACAGTGCACAACATACAAGTAGGCTATGTAAACATGCCGGATTGTAGCTCAAATGTTAATTTCCATCCGTAGTCCCATTTACATAAAAAACAGTTTAAAACAATAGTACAATACATAATAGAAAAGAAAAAAAAAACATTTATTTTAATAGATTTATTTCCCCAGTCAGTGGGGGAATTTTCCCATTTGTTTTTGTTAAGATACGACTGAGAAAACCCCTCAAAACAACCAAATTGGCCTCAGATGTGATGTAAAGAGTAACTTTTTGTTCATTTGATGAAACTACTGAGGCAGTGAGGAGTGCAGATTCGACAGTGTGCAGTGGGAGCAGTGACAGCACTCTGTCAACCCAGCTATCAGCCCACAGCTCAAAACACTCTTTTAAAAGATACCTGAACAGAGTGTTCTCTGGGCTGGAACAGCGCGCTGATATCTGGAGGAGAAAGTAGAGAAGAGGAACAAAAGATTGCCATAAAAAGGGAAGGGAAAGGAGAGGAGAGGAGAGGAAAAGGAAAGGTGAGGGAAGGGAGGGGCGAGGGGATTAGTGAGGGAGAGCGAGCCAAGCTGAGGGAAGATGGGTACTGTAGAGTGACAGAGAGTGACAATGGGGAAGGGGGAAAAAAAATAAAGATGGAAAGGGAAATTCAAGAAGGTGATGGTGGAACAAGTGAAAAAAGGAGGGCTATTTTGAGCAGCGCTATGTTCTCTTTTCTCCCTTTTTCAACATCTAAGCAGCTTCTTTTTCCTTTTTCTTTTTTTTTTCTTTACCACTGACTATATGGAGGCACAGAAATAAAAAGACACAGAGGCGAGGAGCTGCACTTGGCTCTTGTGTTTGGTAAACAGCAGCTTAATGAGCACATAAATGGTCAGAAGAACATTGAATTCTAATTCCGGCGGCACTGGTGGTTCAGTGTTACCTGGGCGCCGCCGTACGAGTCTTATGTGAAGATGTGCATGAGTCATACTCTTATCTCACTGTCACATACACAGTCACAGCAGGAGAACTCAGTGTGAGGCCCAATAATAACAGTGTGGTGCCTTTTCTTATCCATACTTCATCTTTCCTCCGTCTTTCTCCTTCAATTCCATCTTTCTCTCTCTCTCTCTCTCTGTATGTTCAACTTTTATTTTCTTTTATTGTTATTTATGTCTATTTTTTCTGTATGGAAACAAAAACAACAAAATTTGCAGGTGGTAGGTGTAATTTCTTCTTCTTTTTCCCATTTTCTTACTCTTTCTCATAGCTCTTCAATGGAAAAGGTGTAAGTGAGAACGAGCTGCTAAGAAGTTCCTGTCCAGTGTGCTTGTTAATATTTTCCCAGGGTTCCTGTTGGACCTCCTGCCTGCTATCTCAACCTTTTCAAATGTCACCCGCTGCCTGTTAGGCAAAAACAAACCACCTTACTGCAAGGGTGCATCTAAAATTAGTGATAACTTGTCCGCAGGCACACACACACACACACACACACACACACACACACACACACACACACACACACACACACACACACACACACACACACACATACGTACCTAGTTTAATTACTGGCCACAGCCTACAGGCAGTACAGCTGTGTCTCATGTGGGTGAATATGTTGAATACTATATTGGTCTCATGTGTGTGTCTGTGTGTGTGTTTGTGTACATATTGGCAGTTTGATCAAACCGGTGCCTGAGAAGATCATTTCATAATCTCGTCAGGGCAAAACACACACACACACACACACACACACACTGTTGTCGACTCCACTGTCACTGACTCTGGGCCTAAAGTCTTGTTTAAATCCCGTCTATCTGCACACACACATACGCACACACATAATACATCTCTGTGTGTGACGTCAGTGTCCGTGCCCACCGGCCACTTCTGTTTCCTCAGCGCTGCGTCCACTGCAATTTATGTAAATACACAGGCAGCCAATAACAGGAAGCTTTTAGGGTTCATGACCTTTAATGCTGCTTTCCTGCTTGTTTTATTTCAACATAAGGTGTTTGCTCTTTGACAGATAAGACTCTTACTCACCGGATCCCTCGGGGGTGAAGGCTGGACGACGGTCACGTTTTGGTCACATGTGGGTGTTGTGTGAGTTTGTCATGTTAGTTTTAAGTTGATCATAGACAATCACATGTGGATGGGAGCTCAGATCACATCGCATCATCACATCTGTCTGCACATCAGCATCTGACCCCACATGTGGCCTTGACTACAGCTTGAGAAACCAGTGTGGATGGATTCAATGGTTGCTACGTTACTGCTGCCACCTTCTGGTCGTCTCCAGTTACTACGACACTGCATGTGGCTTCATTTAAATAATATGTGGGAGAGAAAGTTAACAGGGTATTTAGTATTTACTGTCACTGTAAGGAGAATCACAAAATGATGGTTTTCAAAATTAAACATCAGTATCAGTGCATTCAGAAAGAGTTCAGAGTTCAGACCTCATTTTCCTTATAAATCTAAACCCACTATTCCCAGTAAGACAAAACTAAAACATATTTTGCAGTTTTGTCAATACTTCTTTAATGGGAGAAGTGTGGAACAAAAAATAATATTAATCATATGTTCCCAGACACATATGTTTTCATTAAATATTTTGTTTTGTCCGTAGAACTGTCCAAAACTTGAAATGTTCGATTTACAGATACACCTTTTCATCACATTGAACAAGAGCAGAGGTCTTCAACAGGGGGTCCGTGACCCCTAGGGGGTCCGTGGAGATGCTGCAGGGGGGTCGTGAAATTTTTGGTTGATTAGACAATGTTTTATATCTTTTAGTTTCCACATTTATGTTTCAGATAAAAATGTCAACTGGAATAGCTTGTCTGCATGATTATCATACAGTTGACACACAAAGTTGATATTGGCATTGGCGGGTCTGTTTATAAATGGCAGAGGGACAGCCCCCTACTCACTGTACCTTGTACACGTTTACAAAAAACATGAATATACTGTATATGAATAGCTTAGTATTGAATGCACAATAACAAGCTATGTTTATACATGATACTGGGCCCAGTTTAATATAATACAGTTTGGGGGTCCTTGGCCTGAACCAGAAGATTGTTGATTGTCTTGATGAATGCATTGGGGAAATTATTACTGATTAATTTCTGTTGATTGAGTAATTGATTTACCAACTGATAGGCTGTCTGCTGAAGACGTTTTTGTTTCCAAGCCCAACCCTGATGACATCAGCGCTGCATCATCAGAGTCATTACCTCTGACGTGACAAAACAGGAGGATTAAACTCTGTTAAATGTTAAAACTGCTTGAGTTCCCCTTTCATTTCTTAAATCCAGTTGTAAACATTCACTCACACTAGAGCTACTCCTCTCTCTGCGATCGGCTTCATCCTTCAGAGCCGCATAACTCATTTTCTAAACACCACTCTTCTGGTGGCCTCATAATTAGAGTGGAGTGGATTAGTGCGTCCTTGACACTCAAGTGGTGTGTGGTGCTGCTGCTGCCCGCTGGAGTGTGAGAACTTTTTATAGCATAAAGCAGACGTGTAATCCCAACCCACTGAGCGGGTTTGTTTACGAGGTGATTAAGAAAAGGCTTTAGTGCACTCGAAAGCTTTGAATATACATGAAAGTTCTGCTGAGGAGACAAAAGTTCATCTTAATTCAAGGTTCACCTACGTGAACGGTGACCATATCACACACTTCATCAGTTTGCTCAGTTGCCATGGGAATTTAGTCTCTGCACCTTTGCTGTTTGTTAATGATATATTTAATCAATATTTCTATGTTAACAATTTATCAAATGATGATATCATGTGAAATGTGTCACTTCGATCTATGACCCAACACATGACAAGATGTTTACATTGTTGTCAACTTTCCTGTTCATATCATTGATTCATCCAAGCTGCAATTATCTAAAAACACAGGCTAAGATGTCAGGGAAGGTATATTAATGGTAATACATATTTACAATCATAATCTACTTGAAAAGCCTTCAAATTTCTCTGTTACTTTACAATGTTGTTGAGGAGGTTTGAGAAGATTATAGTTAGATAGATCATAGTGGCCACAAACTATAAAGCAGCTTAATGGTGGAGAGGTTTTCTTACTTCTTAGGCAATGCAAAGGTACAGACCCTGTAGGTGAGCTGGAATAGTTTCTCCAATAAAAAGTGACATTTGGGAGGTTTATACAGAGCTGTTGGGTGTTTACTTGGAAACATATCCTCTGTTCTTACTCAGAAAGTGTTGGCTTATGTGTCAGGTCAAATAATTTCCATTACCTCTTGTTTTCCTGGTCAGCTGACAGCAACCCTATTTGGTGATTTATTTATTTTTAAACCACTCCTTGTGCCTCATGCAGTGCTGCTTCCAATCATCAGAGGGTGCTGCCTCCTGTGGATGTCTGTGCCAGCGAAGGATTTCTGCCAATCAGAACCTTCTCGAAAAAGAATCACATGTAAGTCCACTGAAGGAGCTCGGCGGGGGCAGAGACCCAGCAGAGTCACTGAATGGAGGTGGAAAAGTATGTGGTGTTATTTGTGCTATAATCCTGAGCAACACATTCAAAGTATATAAAGTCTCTTTTTGCAAACACGACTATATCTGTGAAGAAATTATGATGTGATGCACAAGGGTTTGGATATACAGTATTTTAGGAGGACAGAACTGTTCCTACCAATATTTGAGTGAACTTGTGTGCAATAGGTTTTGAGCGAAGTCATGGTAGATGATACTGATCTGATGTGTCCTCATAGATTCTGCATCTCCATTTGATTGGCTGGCCTTTGGCCTACCTGGAGGCTCACAACATGTTTAAAGTATCAGGCTTTCTGCCAGTGGGGAGGAGAGAGCATCCGTTGGAGGTAGTTGTGGTAAACTAACCTCTAGCCACTGCGATTTGAAATGTTATTAAGATGTACTGATGCATCAGGGATTAGCTGCAGCTCTAGTTAATCCACTGATTACCAACCTGTTGATGCTGGATGAAAAAAATACACAAATATTGATTGATTTTTCTCAACAAATCATCTCCTGATGTTCCCTTTTTAAAATTGTGTGTTTTTTGGGTATTTATACCATTTTTTTTTTTTTTTTTTTTGATATTTATACCAAAAAACAAGCAAACAAACCCAAAAATGAGAAGTAACCCCCAACAATCATTCTGTCATCATTTGTTTTGGAGGGGTTGTTATGTTGCTACCAACATTGCCAAGACCAAGCAGGCCTTTGTAACACAGGGCTGGCTCCACACTGTAACCTCAGAGGCTGAAAAATAAAGTCTACCAACTACTAGCTGCACTTCCTCAAATGGCTGTTTGAGGCTGGCTCGTTGACTAAATAAACATATTTACAGCCTCTTACAAAAAAATGGTTTTGGTTTCTATTGCTACAATGATATTGCAGAAAGTCTTAAAATCTGCAAAATGATGGTGGTCGTGTCTTGGGATTCTTGTAGGCTATATGCTGGCCCGGAAGGCGACCAAGTTCAGTTAAATATAGTTAAACATTTTGGCAAATTCGCCCATTGCATTTGCCTTAAAAAAAACTCAGGAGCCACGCCCATCCTCAGACTCTCCTGCTTGAACCACAGCTGCGTAAATAGACCAAAAACATAATGTTTCAGTTTCCATTTACTGTCAAATGTTGTTTTCCCGCTCCCAGTAGCTTACACACCTCCCAGCAGACTGGAGGCTAGGTGACGATGAGACAGGCTAGTTAGCTTGCTAGCATGCTAAATAAAGTCATAGTAACAACAACCTGGCAGAGATAAAACATTGACTGCTGGAGACATCTATCGGCGAGTAAATGAATAAAGTTTGATATACTCAATATGTTTTTTCAAGACTAGTAAATGCCACTGCTAGAGTATCTTACGTGTCTCTACAGGAAACATTAAATCACAGAGCTTAAAACTTTTTAAAGACTAGTACTATTAATTTCAGCACTACAACAGTAGTTTATGCTCAAGGGAAGGCCTATTCTAGTTTGTAGACACTCTGCCATGTACCATAAACTTATCAGTCAATACTTATCAATCAATATTGTTTGTGATCAGTAGATTGCATTGCTTAAAATTGAAATGGAAATATACTAGATTGGAAACAAGAGGATTTTGAGTGCCCACATTAAATTAATTGTATGCATGCTAATGAAATGTAGCCTACTAACAAACCATATCCGTACTAAAACCAAATAGGAACCAGAACTGCAGCTCGGGCTCATTCTGAGAAACATGTTGTTAAGAAAAAAGAAAAACCCTGAAGCCCTCAGTGGCCCCGTCTTTTATTCAGTTCAGTTCATCCATATTGCTGCTTGTTGGCAGCCTGACCACAGGCTGAAGGTCGTCCTCATCTCTGCACCATGTGGGCTGCCTTTGTGTGGAGTGTATTAAACACACATTTACACCCTTACACTCATGTGAAAGGCACCACATCTGTTAAAGAGAACAAATTCCTTTTTATTTTTAGTTAAATGTTAATAACCAGTTCTGGACCACTGAAACAGTGAAGGTCAAGCTTTGCAGTGGAAACAAAATTTCAGTCAATTCTCACACACAAAGCCATGCTACTTTTGTCTTTGGACTCTCCAGTGTGCACAGGCCTTGTGGTTGAACTTTTCAAAATCCATGCGTACACCAGCCACCACTGTGTAACCGTCTTTAAAATACCACCGCTGCTACAGTAGCATATTGTTGTGTAAAAACAGCTGCACTCCTACGTCTGGTTCACCGCCTTCGTTTTCACTTCCCTGCTCACGTCTCATGCTCGCAAGTTCACAAATAAATCACTGTGATGTAGATTCCCAGACTTGCCTCTGTTGTATTTTCATCGCTGTTTTTAGTTTTTCAGAGTTACAATTAAGGTTTTGATATGTATGCATTCTCACTGCCTCAGAGTGTAAAGAAACATGACAAATGAACATAGGGATACACTGTTTACATTTGAGCCCATGCATTATTTATATGCAGCCATAAGGACAAAGGTGATGTACATATACTGGCCATACTGCTTGTTAGCTGAGAATGAAGATGACAGTCTGGGGCTTCCCCCGGCTCTGCTCTCAACCCTGGAAACTATAGCTTTCATGACCATTTTATTTCTATTCTAATGAGTTGGTGTGTTCCTGCCACTTTATCCAAGCTGTGAGTCTCTTGTGTCATCATTTACACTGATCCGAGAACAGCTAGTAGAGCTTTAATAACACTTTTGAATAAGAGGGGGGGGGGGGGGGGGGGGGGCTAATCCCTTATTAGCTCAAGGCTGAAATCACAAATGAGATTATTAATACCTCAGCAGGTTGTGACAGAATGTGTGAAAAGCACAGGACAGAAGACATAGGAGCTGTAAAACTAACAGGATTTAAAAGCCGTGGTGTGTGGATGTGAAGTGCGAGCGAGAGCCACTAGATGGAGATATTCTCCTGCTAATAGACAGCAATCCTCACAATGCAGCCTCAGCAAAGAGACAGTTGATGTCATGTTTTACTATTCCACAAATTACCAGAATGCAAAATGAATAAAAATACATGTCACATTTATTTAAATGTGTTTCTAGCAGCAGCAGCAGACTTCTACACCCACAGTCCAAGGTAGCTACTGCAGGTCTTTCATCCCATCATTCATCAGACTTTTTAACAGCACCTCATCACTGTTATGTCACTGTCACTTTGTTTTATAATACCTTTACCTTTCTGGTGCAATAATCTTAGTCATCTACAAGTCTAGTTTCATATTTATGTTGCATTCTGATGATTTTGTGCACTTATAGTCCTTATTTTTCTTAGTTTATTCTTATCTTATCTTTACTTACTTACTTTTCCCCATTACGCCGGATGGCGCATAGGGCAGCAACAAAGTCCCTCCACTTCTGTCTGTCTTTGGCCATCTTCTCGATGGTTCCCCAGCTCTGGTGGAGCTGTTGTAGTTCCTTCTCTATAGTCCTAAGCCATGTCATTTTAGGCCTCCCTTCTTTTGCCTGCTAGGGTCCAATGTAGAGCGACTCTTGGGATAGCGTTGGTGTCCATCCTGAGGACATGGCCAATCCAGGACCATCTTTGCCTATAGTGATTATATTGTACATGTGATCTTGTTGGGTAACTTTGAGAAGTTTATTGTTTGAGATGGTCTTGGGCCAGAATATATGTAGGATTTTGCGCAGACATGATGTGTGAAAAGTGGTGGTCTGTGGTCTTCCAGCATTCCGCACCGTAGTGTCGACAGTACGCAGCTTTGGTATATCCTTAGTTTTGTTTTTGTTTTGTATTGGCTTGATTTCCAGATTTGCTTAAGTTTTATGAAGGCTGTACGTGCTGTGTTGATCCGGTTTTTAATATCCTGGCTTGTTCCTCCATCGTGATGGATGATACTTCCAAGGTAAGTGAAGTGATCTGTATTTTCCAAGATCTGCTCCTCCATTTGTATGTGTTGGTGTATTAATGTTGATAGCCATGATTTTAGTTTTATTGATGTTTATGATTAATCCAACCTGTTGACCATAATGTTGCAGTCTGTCTGTCTTTTCCTGCAGATGCGTGTGCGTATGTGATAGAAGGGCTAGATCATCCGCAAAGTCAAGGTCTTCAATGTTAGAGTGGAGGGTCCATCGAATCCCTCTTATCTTATCTTATCTGATCTTATCTTATCTTATCTTATCTTATCTTATCTTATCTTATCTTATCTTATCTTATTCTAATGTAGCTATTACTGACAAAACAACCAAAGGACACAGAGTTTGATTGATCCAGTTATCATTTAAAGATGTGGTCACCTTAGCCAAAGAATAAATTAAAATGAACAGATTGGCCTATTTCAAAACTGCAATTTAAAATCATATTAATCAGCATTTGCAAGTCTGCACTTGAGCCATCGTTTACTTTTTCATCACGTGTCCCACATATAAACTGAATACAAATTCTAAGAGAGGGTTTTTGAGCCTGTTACGTGTTCATGCTGGGATAGTGAGAAAAATAAAGTACAGTATGACTTTCAATACCAGGGTTTTAGGCCGGTGCATATTTTTTTTAGGGTTTTGCTAGTGCACTTTATGGAAGTTGCCTCCTCAGGTCGACTCTCAGCTCCGGTCTTGAGTTGTTGCCGGTAGGATCAGCTGATGTTGAGCTCTTTCTAGCAGCTCCTTGATAAAACCAATGGTCTCTCTGACTGGGCTTTGTAACTGAGGACATTGCAGTTACGCATAGAACAGTAATTCCCTATAGGTAAACCCTGAATTCAACTGTAACCATTTCCTGCCCAACCCCAAAGATCACAGTTAGCCTGACCCAAAACTGAGCTTAAGCAAAGCTTGAATCACAAGTTTCAAATCTCTAAAGATGTGCCAGTGCAAACACTTTGTTACCGTGCCAAGAAAACCTTGATTAAAAGTAAAGTTTGAAAAATGAAGATTTGTGCCGTTACACAGATGGACCAGAAGAAGGTTTTCCGGTCTCTGTCTGTAAATAAAATGAAATCTGCCTCAGGCTTTGGCCACACGATCACTGTGAAATCTCTTCTCTTGATGTGGTTTAAAACTGAATGAACTGTACCTTTAAAATATTGTTTTTGATGATTATGAGTTTGTTTTAACTGTATTTTCTTTAATAACTTCTCATCTATATTTACTTGTTGCCATGGTGAACCTCAGCTCTACCAGCTGTTGTATATAACTGGCGTGTTATTATTATTTGCAGATGATTGTGAGCAGCTTTGAGTGTCGCTGAGCAGCAGTTCACATTCCCAATGATCCGTTTCCAAACTGCTCGGAAGAGGAAGCCCTGAAACCAAACAAGAGCGTGCACACAGTGGGTCCTCTTCAACAGTTGGACGGCGAAGCAGCAATCACACCGACAACGGAGCAGACTTGTCCTTGATGCTAAGATTAGATGAAGCACTCGATCAACACAGAACAGGCAGCACATACAACAACCTCCAGTTTTCCCTGTCAGTCACAGAGGAGGAAAGGCTGCTCAACAGATTTCCATTGTTCTGAGCAGCATCTAATCCAATCTGATATAATCCAATAAAATCCAATCTAAAGATGCATTTCCACCAAATGTACCAGGAACTTTTAGCAACTAGTACTTTTAGTACCTGCTACTTTTCCTCACACAACCTTATGCATGATTATTGAAATCAGGCCAGTGATGTTGGTCATGACTTTAGTTGTTGTGCCCCTCAATTTTTTCTTTTTGCCCCTTCTTTTGTAGATCAAGACCAAATTAAAGCCGCAAGCGGCGATGGCGGGCCCTCGCTCGCCCATGCCACCGCGGGGCCTGAGGCACGCCGGGGCCGTGGCGCGCAGCAGAAACGGAGAAAAAACCCGGAAGGAGGCCAAAAACGCAATGTTTCGTTCGTCCACCAGGGGGCAGTCACCGCATGTGGTGTGGTGCGTTCAGGGGCCGCCCCTCATCACTCGTGTGAAGTTTGGAGTGAATCGGACAAAGCATGAGGGAGTTATGAGCAGTTAAAGGTTCGTCCACCAGGGGGCAGTAATGAGATGCGTGCAGGTGTGTTCAGGGTCAGCCCCTCATCACACATGTGAAGTTTCGTGGAAATCGGACAAAGCATGAGGGAGTTATGAGCAGTTAAAGGTCCGTCCACTAGGGGGCAGTAATGGGATGCGTGCAGGTGTGTTCAGGGTCAGCCCCTCATCACACATGTGAAGTTTCGTGGAAATCGGACAAAGTTGATGCAAAAAATGGCACTTCCGGTTTCCACTAGGGGGCCACATGAGCGACACCCCTATCAGATGGAAGAGGTCTCCACCCTGGACCTGTGTATCAAATTTCATGATGATACGAGTTCATTAAAGCCATCAAAAAGCCAAACGTATTTTCATGGCGAGGAATTGATGGTAGCCACGCCCCCACAGGGACGCCATTACTCGTAGCTTCACAGTCTTCATAATGTAGCTTCACCAACTGGTTCTGCATGTTTTAGAAGTGGAATGAAGTTGATGGGGTCAACTATGTATTTTTAATGAATTTTTGCGTACTTCCTGTTACCACCGGGGGGCGCTATGAGCCAGGCAGGAAGTTGATACATCAAAACGTTCAGGGCGGAGCCAACGTCATGTCCTTTGAATTTCAAGTGGCTACGACGAAGTATGTGCGCGTGAAAGGCAAACGTAATTTAAATTGGGAAGATACACATTCGCCGCGGCGGCACATGGACGCGGTTGCTCGTAGGGTCAAAGCGTTGATGATGTAGCTTCACCATCCGGGTCTGCATGTATTAGAAGTGGAACGAAGTCGATTTGGTCAACTATGTATTTTTAATGAATTTTAGTTCACTTCCTGTTACCACCGGGGGGCGCTATGAGCGACGTAGGCAAATAATATGTCGGATCGTTCAGGGTCTCTCCATAGATTTTTGCACCAAGTTTGAAGCGTCTACGATCAAGTATGTGGGCATGAGAGCCGTTCGTATTTACATGGCGAGCATCGAAACAGTCGCCAAACTTGGGGGCACGCCAGAGGCCAACCCCTTTGAGCTACAGACCTGCGGAGCACAAGCTAAGCTCAGCTAGGTCTGACGATGTTCTCTACCCAATTTGGAGCCGATCGGGCGTAACCCCTAGGAGGAGTTAATTTTAGGCGGGAAAAATCTACACCAAAATGGCCGACTTCCTGTTGGGTTGAGGTCATGAGGTCAAGAGGCTTTTTTGCATATTTGGGTATAATACATATGTGTACCAAATTTTGTGAGCGTAGGACAAAGTTGCAAAATTCCCTATGGGCATTTTTGGAATTTGTAGGGGGCGCTATTCCGCCATTTTGCATCGACCGTGTGCGACCACTCAAAAATGTCGCTTTTCGGATCCGGCCGGACGCCCATGCAAAAGTAGACGCATTTTCGCCTTTGGGAAAGGGGCGAAATTGGGGTTTTAAGGGTGTGGGAATAATAATAATAATAATTAAAGCCGCAAGCGGCGATGGCGGGCCCTCGCTCGCCCATGCCACCGCGGGGCCTGAGGCACGCCGGGGCCGTGGCGCGGAGCAGAAATGGAGAAAAAACCTGGAAGGAGGCCAAAAACGCAATGTTTCGTTCGTCCACCAGGGGGCAGTCACCGCATGTGGTGTGGTGCGTTCAGGGGCCTCCCCTCATCACTCGTGTGAAGTTTGGAGTGAATCGGACAAAGCATGAGGGAGTTATGAGCAGTTAAAGGTTCGTCCACTAGGGGGCAGTAATGGGATGCGTGCAGGTGTGTTCAGGGTCAGTCCCTCATCACACATGTGAAGTTTCTTGGAAATCGGACAAAGCATGAGGGAGTTATGAGCTGTTAAAGGTTCGTCCACTAGGGGGCAGTAATGGGATGCGTACAGGTGTGTTCAGGGTCAGCCCCTCATCACACATGTGAAGTTTCGTGGAAATCGGACAAAGCATGAGGGAGTTATGAGCAGTTAAAGGTTCGTCCACTAGGGGGCAGTAATGGGATGCATGCAGGTGTGTTCAGGGTCAGCCCCTCATCACACATGTGAAGTTTCGTGGAAATCGGACAAAGCATGAGGGAGTTATGAGCAGTTAAAGGTTTGTCCACTAGGAGGCAGTAATGGGATGCATGCAGGTGTGTTCAGGGTCAGTCCCTCATCACACATGTGAAGTTTTGTGGAAATCGGACAATGTTGATGTAAAAAACGGCACTTCCTGTTAACACCGGGGGGCGCTATGAGTTACGTGGGAAGTTAATATATCAGAACGTTCAGGGCGGAGCCATCATCATGTCCATCAAGTTTGAAGTTGCTGTCATTAAGTATGTGGGTGTGAGAGCTGTTCGAAGGTGGATGGCGTCCTCCGAAACAGTCGCCATAGCAGCCACGCCCTATGACCTACACACCTGCAGAGCACAAGATAAGGTCATCATGGGGTCTCGATGCTGGAAAACAAATTTGAAGACGATCGAGTGAAATCCCTAGGACGAGTTAGATCAAACGTAAGGTGTGGAAAAGGCAAAAAATGGCGAAAAAATGGCCAAAATTGAAAATTCAAATCAAAATGGCCGACTTCCTGTTGGGATTTCACCATGACATTAAGAGGCTTTTTTGTGCGTCTTGGCATGCTGTATGAGCCTACCGAATTTCGTGCATGTAGGTGAAACCCATGCGAGGGGCTCAATTTTTCTAATTTTCTAGGGGGCGCTATTTCGCCATTTTGCGTCGACCATGTGCGACGCCCCCAAAATATCGAAATTTTGGCCAGTCTGGACGTGTGTGCAAAGTTATATAACTTTCTAAGCACGGGAAAGTCCCCAAAATTGCGATTTCGAGTAGGTAAGAATAATAAATAATAATAATAATAAACTTTACAATTTCAATATAGCATTTTTCCCCGGGGGTCTTCCATACCACATGATTACTTCATCACTTGATTACTTTGGGGTCACTTGCACGTTGGGGCATGAACGAATTTCAATAGGGCTTTCGCCAGGCGACTTGCAGTCGCCGCTCGGGCCCTAATTAAAGCCGCAAGCGGCTATGACGGGCCCTCGCTCCACGCCACTCGTCGTCCCGCTCCCACGCCCCCACGTTCCCCGCTTCCCCCGGGGCGCTCTTCGAAACCCCCGCGCGCCACCGGACGCGGGCGGCTGCGTCGTGGGCGGTCCCCTCATCGAACACGTGATGTTTCGAGCAAATCGGACAACGGACGATGGAGTTACGGCAAGTTTATCGTTCGTCCACCAGGGGGCAGTAACGGAATGTGGGCCGTAGCGTTCGGGGTCGTTACCTCATCACACATGTGAAGTTTCGAGCAAATCGGACAATGTACGATGGAGTTACGGCAAGTTTACGGTTCGTCCACCAGGGGGCAGTAACGGGATGTGGGCCGTTGCGTCCGGGGTCGTTACCTCATCAAACACGTGAAGTTTCGAGCAAATCGGACAATGTACGATGGAGTTACGGCAAGTTTACGGTTCGTCCACCAGGGGGCAGTAACGGGATGTGGGCCGTTGCGTTCGGGGTCGTTACCTCATCATACATGTGAAGTTTCGAGCAAATCGGACAATATCGATGCAAAATATGTCATTTCCTGTTACCACCGGGGGGCGCTATGAGTGACGGAGGAAAATAATATGTCGGATCGTTCAGGGTCACGCCCTCATCATGTGCACCAAGTTTGAAGCCGCTGCGATCAAATCTGTGGGCGTGATAGCATTGCAAACCTCTTAGCTGAATTAGGCAACTTGGCCGTGCGCTAGCAGCCACGCCCTTTGACCTACACACCTGCGGAGCACAAGCCGTAATCAGCTTAGTCTGGAGATGTTCTCGCCCCAATTTGAAGTCAATCGGGCGAACTCCCTCGGAGGAGTTCGTTTTGCGTCAAAGAAATGCTAACCAAAATGGCCGACTTCCTGTTGGGTTGAGGGCGTGGCTCCAATTCAATTTTTTGTATGTTTGGGTATGATACAGGTGTGTGTCGAGTTTGTTATGTGTACGACAAAGTAAGCGAAATTTGTCTATGGAGAATTTCGGAAAAACTTCAAGGGGGCGCTATTGAGGCATTTAGCCACGCCCATGGGAAACGACTCTATCCGCTGAAAGAGCTCGCCATTCTTGACCTCTGGATGAAATTTCGTGAGGACACGACTTCGTTAAAGCCACGAAAAAGGCAAACGTAATTGTACGATAAAAAATCGTCAGTCGCCGCGGCGGCACACGGACGCCGTTCGTCGTATCTTCACAGCGTTCATAATGTAGCTTCAGCAACTGGTTGTGCATGTATTAGAAGTGGAATGAAGTTGATCGGGTGAAGTATGGATTTTTAATGAATTTTTGCGTACTTCCTGTTACCACCGGGGGGCGCTATGAGCCAGGCAGGAAGTCGATACATCAAAACGTTCAGGGAGGAGCCAACGTCATGTCCTTTGAATTTCAAGTGGCTACGACGAAGTATGTGCGCGTATTTGGCAAACGTAATTTAAATTGGGAAGATACACATTCGCCGCGGCGGCACACGGACGCCGTTGCTCGTAGGGTCAAAGCGTTCATGATGTAGCTTCACCATCCGGGTCTGCATGTACTAGAAGTGGAACGAAGTCGATTTGGTCAACTACGTATTTTTAACGAATTTTTGTACGTTTCCTGTTACCACCGGGGGGCGCTATGAGCGACGTAGGCAAATAATATGTCGGATCGTTCAGGGTCTCGCCATAGATTTTTGCACCAAGTTTGAAGCGTCTACGATCAAGTATGTGGGCATGAGAGCCGTTCGTATTTACATGGCGAGCACCGAAACAGTCGCCAAACTTAGGGGCACGCCAGAGGCCAACCCCTTTGAGCTACAGACCTGCGGAGCACAAGTTAAGCTCAGCTAGGTCTGACGATGTTCTGGACCCAATTTGGAGCCGATCGGGCATAATCCCTCGGAGGAGTTCGTTTTGCGTAAAATAAATGCTAACCAAAATGGCCGACTTCCTGTAGGTTTTTGGGCTTCGCGCGAAACAAATTTTTTTCATGTCTGGGTATGATACATATGTGTACCAAGTTTGGGAAGCCTGCGGGAAAAAAAATATCGTTCCCTATGGGAGGGGGTCCAAAGTTCTAGGGGGCGCTGTTTCACAATTTGGCCCCGCCCACAAACGGCAATGCCAAAATATCAAATTTTTCACCAGACTGGATGAGCGTGGCAAATTTCATTCGAATGTGAGCGTGTTAAAGGGGCGAAATTGGCGATTATATGTTCGGGAGAAAAATAATAATAATTAAAGCCGCAAGCGGCTATGACGGGCCCTCGTTCCACGCCACTCGGCGTCCCCGCTACCCCCGGGCCGCTCTTCGAAACCCCCGCGCGCAACCGGACGTGGGCGGCTGCGTCGAGGGCGGTCCCCTCGTCGAACACGTGAAGTTTCGAGCAAATCGGACAACGTACGATGGAGTTACGGCAGGTTTACGGTTCGTCCACCAGGGGGCGGTAACGGGATGTGGGCCGTTGCGTTCGGGGTCGTGACCTCATCACACATGTGAAGTTTCGAGCTGATCGGACAATGTCGATGCAAAACACGACATTTCCTGTGTCCACAAGGGGGCTACTTAAGCGAGCTTGCCTACGATCAAATGGAGGCGTAGAGGGCGGGCCTCTGATCATGTACTGAAATTTTGAAGTGACTACAATCAAGTATGTGGGCGTGGAAGGCAAACGTAATAGCATGGCGACTAAACGAGCTGTTGACCAACTTTGTTGCCCCCTAGCAGCCACGCCGTTTGACGTAGAGAAAAGCTTTTAATAGTGTTTGACCAGCTTGGTCTCCTGATGATCTGTAGCGAATATGAAGTCAATCGGGCAAAATCCGTGGGAGGTGGCAGTTCACGATGGAGCGCTATTCCTGTCGCCTCCACAAGGGGGCCATTAGCCGTAGCGTCATAGCGTTCATGAAATACTTTCACCAACTTGTTCGGCATGTTTTAGAAGTGGAATGAAGTTGATGGGGTCAACGATGTATTTTTAATGAATTTTAGCGCACTTCCTGTTACCACCGGGGGGCGCTATGAGTGACGTAGGAAAATAATATGTCGGATCGTTCAGGGTCACGCCCTCATCATGTGCACCAAGTTTGAAGCAGCTGCGATCAAATCTGTGGGTGTGATAGCATTTAAACCTTTTTAGCTGACTCGTGGGACTTGGCCGTGCCCTAGCAGCCACGCCCTTTGAGCTACACACCTGCGGAGCACAAGCCGTAATCAGCTTGGTCTGGAGATGTTCTCTACCCAATTTGAAGTCAATCGGGCGAACTCCCTCGGACGAGTTCGTTTTGCGTCAAGGAAATGCTAACCAAAATGGCCGACTTCCTGTTGGGTTTAGGGCGTGGCTCCAATTCAATTTTTTGTATGTTTGGGTATGATACACGTGTGTGTCGAGTTTCGTATGTGTACGACAAAGTAAGCGAAATTTGTCTATGGAGAATTTCTGAAAAACTTCAAGGGGGCGCTATTGAGGCATTTAGCCACGCCCATGGGAAACGACTCTATCCGCTGAAAGAGTTCGCCATTCTTGACCTGTGGATGAAATTTCGTGAGGACACGACTTCGTTAAAGCCACGAAAAAGGCAAACGTAATTGTACGATAAAAAATCGCCAGTCGCCGCGGCGGCACACGGACGCCGTTCGTCGTATCTTCACAGCGTTCATAATGTAGCTTCAGCAACTGGTTCTGCATGTATTAGAAGTGGAATGAAGTTGATGGGGTGAAGTATGGATTTTTTATGAATTTTTGCGTACTTCCTGTTACCACCGGGGGGCGCTATGAGCCAGGCAGGAAGTCGATACATCAAAACGTTCAGGGAGGAGCCAACGTCATGTCCTTTGAATTTCAAGTGGCTACGACGAAGTATGTGCGCGTATTTGGCAAACGTAATTTAAATTGGGAAGATACACATTCGCCGCGGCGGCACACGGACGCCGCTGCTCGTAGGGTCAAAGTGTTCATGATGTAGCTTCGCCATCCGGGTCTGCATGTATTAGAAGTGGAACGAAGTCGATTTGGTCAACTACGTATTTTTAACGAATTTTTGTACGTTTCCTGTTACCACCGGGGGGCGCTATGAGCGACGTAGGCAAATAATATGTCGGATCGTTCAGGGTCTCTCCCTAGATTTTTGCACCAAGTTTTAAGCGTCTACGATCAAGTATGTGGGCATGAGAGCCTTTCGTATTTACATGGCGAGCACCGAAACAGTCGCCAAACTTCGGGGCACGCCAGAGGCCAAGCGCTTTGAGCTACAGACCTGCGGAGCACAAGCTAAGCTCAGCTAGGTCTGACGATGTTCTCTACCCAATTTGGAGCCGATCGGGCGTAACCCCTCGGAGGAGTTCGTTTTGCGTAAACCAACTTTGAAGCAAAATGGCCGACTTCCTGTTGGTTTTAGGGTATGTCATTTTATGAAATTTTTTGAAGATCTCGGGTTGATGAATATGTTTACCAAGTTTCGGACAAATCGGTGTCGCAGACCCTCATTCCCTATGCGCGGTCTAGGGGGCGCTGTGGTGCCATTTGGCGACGCTAACATGCGAGACCACCACTGAATCGCAATTTTCGGGCTTCCCCCCCTGCGTCGAAAGTTTCATCCGTTTCTCGGCTTGGGAAAGGGGTCGAAATCGCGTTCAAACGCGGGGAACCATAAAAAGAATAATAAACATTACAATATCTGGGGTTTTTGCTGCCAGGTCTATGCAGTACTTGGTTACTTGCTTGCTTACTTGTTGTTACTCGTCGGCTGGCACGTTGACTAATGTGCATGTCGAATTACAATAGGGTCCTCCCTGTGACGTTGTCACTGGCTCGGGCCCTAATAATAAACATTACAATATCGGGGGTATTTTGCGCCAGGTCTATGCAGTACTTGGTTACTTGCTTGCTTACTTGTTGTTACTCGTCGGCTGGCACGTTGACTAATGTGCATGTCGAATTACAATAGGGTCCTCCCTGTGACGTTGTCACTGGCTCGGGCCCTAATTAAAGCCGCAAGCGGCTATGACGGGCCCTCGTTCCACGCCACTCGGCGTCCCGCTCCCACACCCCCCCGGTCCCCGCCTCCCCCGGGGCGCTCGTCGAAACCCCCGCGCGCCACCGGACGCGGGCGGCTGAGTCGAGGGCGGTCCCCTCATCAAACACGTGAAGTTTCGAGCAAATCGGACAATGTACGATGGAGTTACGGCAAGTTTATGGTTCGTCCACCAGGGGGCAGTAACGGGATGTGGGCCGTTGCGTTCGGGGTCGTTGCCTCATCACACATGTGAAGTTTCGAGCAAATCGGACAATGTACGATGGAGTTACGGCAAGTTTACGGTTCGTCCACCAGGGGGCAGTAACGGGATGTGGGCCGTTGCATTCGGGGTCGTTACCTCATCACACATGTGAAGTTTCGAGCAAATCGGACAATGTCGATGCAAAATATGTCATTTCCTGTTACCACCGGGGGGCGCTATGAGTGACGTATGAAAGTAATATGTCGGATCGTTCAGGGTCACGTCATCATCATGTGCACCAAGTTTGAAGCCGCTGCGATCAAATTTGTGGGCGCGATAGCATTTAAACCTTTTTAGCTGAATCGCGGAACTTGGCCGTGCGCTAGCAGCCACGCCCTTTGACCTACAGACCTGCGGAGCACAAGCCGTAATCAGCTTGGTCTGGAGATGTTCTCTACCCAATTTGAAGTGAATCGGGCGAACTCCCTCGGAGGAGTTCGTTTTGCGTCAACGAAATGCTAACCAAAATGGCCGACTTCCTGTTGGGTTTAGGTCGTGGCTCCAATTCAATTTTTTGTATGTTTGGGTATGATACATGTGTGTGTCGAGTTTCGTATGTGTACTGCAAAGTAAGCGAAATTTGTCTATGGAGAATTTCGGAAAAACTTCAAGGGGGCGCTATAGAGGCATTTTGCCACGCCCATGGGAAACGACTCTATCGGCTGAAAGAGCTCGCCATTCTTGACCTGCGGATGAAATTTCGTGAGGACACGACTTCGTTAAAGCCACGAAAAAGGCAAACGTAATTGTACGATAAAAAATCGTCAGTCGCCGCGGCGGCACACGGACGCCGTTCGTCGTATCTTCACAACGTTCATAATGTAGCTTCAGCAACTGCTTCTGCATGTATTAGAAGTGGAATGAAGTTGATCGGGTGAAGTATGGATTTTTGATGAATTTTTGCGTACTTCCTGTTACCACCGGGGGGCGCTATGAGCCAGGCAGGAAGTTGATACATCAAAACGTTCAGGGAGGAGCCATCGTCATGTCCTTTGAATTTCAAGTGGCTACGACGAAGTATGTGCGCGTAATTGGCAAACGTAATTTAAATTGGGAAGATACACATTCGCCGCGGCGGCACACGGACGCCGTTGCTCGTAGGGTCAAAGTGTTCATGATGTAGCTTCACCATCCGGGTCTGCATGTATTAGAAGTGGAACGAAGTCGATTTGGTCAACTACGTATTTTTAACGAATTTTTGTACGTTTCCTGTTACCACCGGGGGGCGCTATGAGCGACGTAGGCAAATAATATGTCGGATCGTTCAGGGTCTCGCCATAGATTTTTTCACCAAGTTTGAAGCGTCTACGATCAAGTATGTGGGCATGAGAGCCGTTCGTATTTACATGGCGAGCACCGAAACAGTCGCCAAACTTCGGGGCATGCCAGAGGCCAACCCCTTTGAGCTACAGACCTGCGGAGTACAAGTTAAGCTCAGCTAGGTCTGACGATGTTCTCTTCCCAATTTGGAGCCGATCGGGCGTAACCCCTAGGAGGAGTTCGTTTTGCGTTTACAAACTTTGAAGTAAAATGGCCGACTTCCTGTTGGGTTTCGGGCTTCGCTATAGGAGGATTTTGTGTTCAGCTTCCATTGATGAACATGTGTGGCGATTTTGGTCCGCTTTCGTTAACGTCGTTTTTTTCCCTATGGGTTTTTGGGAAAATTGTAGGGGGCGCTATTTAGCCATTTGGCCCCGCCCAAATGCGACACTGGCATCATACGTCAATTTTCGCGAAGCCCCACGAGGCTACAAAGTTTCGTTCGTTTCTCGGCTTGGCAAAGGGGTCAAAATGGCAATTGAATCGTCGGAAGAATAATAATAATAATTAAAGCCGCAAGCGGCTATGACGGGCCCTCGTTCCACGCCACTCGGCGTCCCCGCTACCCCCGGGCCGCTCTTCGAAACCCCCGCGCGCAACCGGACGTGGGCGGCTGCGTCGAGGGCGGCCCCCTCGTCGAACACGTGAAGTTTCGAGCAAATCGGACAACGTACGATGGAGTTACGGCAGGTTTACGGATCGTCCACCAGGGGGCGGTAACGGGATGTGGGCCGTTGTGTTCGGGGTCGTGACCTCATCACACATGTGAAGTTTCGAGCTGATCGGACAATGTCGATGCAAAACACGACATTTCCTGTGTCCACAAGGGGGCGTCTTGAGCGAGCTAGCGTACGATCAAATGGAGGCGTAGAGGGCGGGCCTCTGATCATGTACTGAAATTTTGAAGTGACTACGACCAAGTATGTGTGCGTGGAAGGCAAACGTAATAGCATGGCGACTAAACGAGCAGTTGACCAACTTTGTCGCCCCCTAGCAGCCACGACGTTTGACGTAGAGAAAAGCTTTTAATAGTGTTTGACCAGCTTGGTCCCCTGATGATCTGTAGCGAATATGAAGTCAATCGGGCAAAATCCGTGGGAGGTGGCAGTTCACGATGGAGCGCTATTCCTGTCGCCTCCACAAGGGGGCCATTAGCCGTAGCGTCATAGCGTTCATGAAATACTTTCACCAACTTGTTCGGCATGTTTTAGAAGTGGAATGAAGTTGATGGGGTCAACTATGTATTTTTAATGAATTTTAGCGCACTTCCTGTTACCACCGGGGGGCGCTATGAGTGACGTAGGAAAATAATATGTCGGATCGTTCAGGGTCACGCCCTCATCATGTGCACCAAGTTTGAAGCTGCTGCGATGAAATCTGTGGGCGCGATAGCATTTAAACCTTTTTAGCTGAATTAGGCAACTTGGCCGTGCGCTAGCAGCCACGCCCTTTGACCTACAGACCTGCGGAGCACAAGCCGTAATCAGCTTGGTCTGGAGATGTTCTCGACCCAATTTGAAGTCAATCGGGCGAACTCCCTCGGAGGAGTTCGTTTTGCTTCAAAGAAATGCTAACCAAAATGGCCGACTTCCTGTTGGGTTAAGGGCGTGGCTCCAATTCAATTTTTTGTATGTTTGGGTATGATACACGTGTGTGTCGAGTTTCGTATATGTACGACAAAGTAAGCGAAATTTGTCTATGGAGAATTTCGGAAAAACTTCAAGGGGGCGCTATTGAGGCATTTAGCCACGCCCATGGGAAACGACTCTATCCACTGAAAGAGCTCGCCATTCTTGACCTGTGGATGAAATTTCGTGAGGACACGACTTCGTTAAAGCCACGAAAAAGGCAAACGTAATTGTACGAAAAAAAATCGTCAGTCGCCGCGGCGGCACACGGACGCCGTTCGTCGTATCTTCACAGCGTTCATAATGTAGCTTCAGCAACTGGTCCTGCATGTATTAGAAGTGGAATGAAGTTGATCGGGTGAAGTATGGATTTTTAATGAATTTTTGCGTACTTCCTGTTACCACCGGGGGGCGCTATGAGTCAGGCAGGAAGTCGATACATCAAAACGTTCAGGGAGGAGCCAACGTCATGTCCTTTGAATTTCAAGTGGCTACGACGAAGTATGTTCGCGTATTTGGCAAACGTAATTTAAATTGGGAAGATACACATTCGCCGCGGCGGCACACGGACGCCGTTGCTCGTAGGGTCAAAGCGTTCATGATGTAGCTTCACCATCCGGGTCTGCATGTACTAGAAGTAGAACGAAGTCGATTTGGTCAACTACGTATTTTTAACGAATTTTTGTACGTTTCCTGTTACCACCGGGGGGCGCTATGAGCGACGTAGGCAAATAATATGTCGGATCGTTCAGGGTCTCTCCATAGATTTTTGCACCAAGTTTGAAGCGTCTACGATCAAGTATGGGGGCATGAGAGCCGTTCGTATTTACATGGCGAGCACCGAAACAGTCGCCAAACTTCGGGGCACGCCAGAGGCCAAGCGCTTTGAGCTACAGACCTGCGGAGCACAAGATAAGCTCAGCTAGGTCTGACGATGTTCTCTACCCAATTTGGAGCCGATCGGGCGTAACCCCTCGGAGGAGTTCGTTTTGCGTAAACCAACTTTGAAGCAAAATGGCCGACTTCCTGTTGGTTTTAGGGTATGTCACAGTGACAAATTTTTTGAAGATCTCGGGTTGATGAATATGTTTACCAAGTTTCGGACAAATCGGTGACGCAGACCCTCATTCCCTATGCGCGGTCTAGGGGGCGCTGTGGCGCCAATAGGCCACGCCCACATGCGAGACCACGACTGAACGCTAAGTTGCCACAGGCCCCACGTGCGTCTAAAATGTCGTCCGTTTCTCGGCTTGGGAAAGGGGTCGAAATGGCGTTCGAAGTGGGAGAACGGGAATAATAATAATAATTAAAGCCGCAAGCGGCGATGGCGGGCCCTCGCTCGCCCATGCCACCGCGGGGCCTGAGGCACGCCGGGGCCGTGGCGCGCAGCAGAAATGGAGAAAAAACCCGGAAGGAGGCCAAAAACGCAATGTTTCGTTCATCCACCAGGGGGCAGTCACCGCATGTGGTGTGGTGCGTTCAGGGGCCGCCCCTCATCACTCGTGTGAAGTTTGGAGTGAATCGGACAAAGCATGAGGGAGTTATGAGCAGTTAAAGGTTCGTCCACTAGGGGGCAGTAATGAGATGCGTGCAGGTGTGTTCAGGGTCAGCCCCTCATCACACATGTGAAGTTTCGTGGAAATCGGACAAAGCATGAGGGAGTTATGAGCAGTTAAAGGTCCGTCCACTAGGGGGCAGTAATGGGATGCGTGCAGGTGTGTTCAGGGTCAGCCCCTCATCACACATGTGAAGTTTCGTGGAAATCGGACAAAGTTGATGCAAAAAATGGCACTTCCGGTTTCCACTAGGGGGCCACATGAGCGACACCCCTATCAAATGGAAGAGGTCTCCACCCCGGACCTGTGTATCAAATTTCATGATGATACGAGTTCATTAAAGCCATCAAAAAGCCAAACGTATTTTCATGGCGAGGAATTGATGGTAGCCACGCCCCCACAGGGACGCCATTACTCGTAGCTTCACAGTCTTCATAATGTAGCTTCACCAACTGGTTCTGCATGTTTTAGAAGTGGAATGAAGTTGATCGGGTGAAGTATGGATTTTTAATGAATTTTTGCGTACTTCCTGTTACCACCGGGGGGCGCTATGAGCCAGGCAGGACGTTGATACATCAAAACGTTCAGGGCGGAGCCAACGTCATGTCCTTTGAATTTCAAGTGGCTACGACGAAGTATGTGCGCGTGAAAGGCAAACGTAATTTAAATTGGGAAGATACACATTCGCCGCGGCGGCACATGGACGCGGTTGCTCGTAGGGTCAAAGCGTTGATGATGTAGCTTCACCATCCGGGTCTGCATGTATTAGAAGTGGAACGAAGTCGATTTGGTCAACTATGTATTTTTAATGAATTTTAGTTCACTTCCTGTTACCACCGGGGGGCGCTATGAGCGACGTAGGCAAATAATATGTCGGATCGTTCAGGGTCTCTCCATAGATTTTTGCACCAAGTTTGAAGCGTCTACGATCAAGTATGTGGGCATGAGAGCCGTTCGTATTTACATGGCGAGCATCGAAACAGTCGCCAAACTTGGGGGCACGCCAGAGGCCAACCCCTTTGAGCTACAGACCTGCGGAGCACAAGATAAGCTCAGCTAGGTCTGACGATGTTCTCTACCCAATTTGGAGCCGATCGGGCGTAACCCCTAGGAGGAGTTAATTTTAGGCGGGAAAAATCTACACCAAAATGGCCGACTTCCTGTTGGGTTGAGGTCATGAGGTCAAGAGGCTTTTTTGCATATTTGGGTATAATACATATGTGTACCAAATTTTGTGAGCGTAGGACAAAGTTGCAAAATTCCCTATGGGCATTTTTGGAATTTGTAGGGGGCGCTATTCCGCCATTTTGCGTCGACCGTGTGCGACCACTCAAAAATATCGCTTTTCGGATCCGGCCGGACGCCCATGCAAAAGTAGACGCATTTTCGCCTTTGGGAAAGGGGCGAAATTGGGGTTTTAAGGGTGTGGGAATAATAATAATAATAATAAACAGCGCGATTTCAATAGGGCTTTCGCTGGGCGACTGCAGTCGCCGCTCGGGCCCTAATTAAAGCCGCAAGCGGCTATGACGGGCCCTCGTTCCACGCCACTCGGCGTCCCCGCTACCCCCGGGCCGCTCTTCGAAACCCCGCGCGCAACCGGACGTGGGCGGCTGCGTCGAGGGCGGTCCCATCGTCGAACACGTGAAGTTTCGAGCAAATCGGACAACGTACGATGGAGTTACGGCAGGTTTACGGTTCGTCCACCAGGGGGCGGCAACGGGATGTGGGCCGTTGTGTTCGGGGTCGTGACCTCACCACACATGTGAAGTTTCGAGCTGATCGGACAATGTTGATGCAAAACACGACATTTCCTGTGTCCACAAGGGGGCGTCTTGAGCGAGCTAGCGTACGATCAAATGGAGGCGTAGAGGGCGGGCCTCTGATCATGTACTGAAATTTTGAAGTGACTACGATCAAGTATGTGGGCGTGGAAGGCAAACGTAATAGCATGGCGACTAAACGAGCAGTTGACCAAATTTGTCGCCCCCTAGCAGCCACGCCGTTTGACGTAGAGAAAAGCTTTTAATAGTGTTTGACCAGCTTGGTCTCCTGATGATCTGTAGCGAATATGAAGTCAATCGGGCAAAATCCGTGGGAGGTGGCAGTTCACGATGGAGCGCTATTCCTGTCGCCTCCACAAGGGGGCCATTAGCCGTAGCGTCATAGCGTTCATGAAATACTTTCACCAACTTGTTCGGCATGTTTTAGAAGTGGAATGAAGTTGATGGGGTCAACGATGTATTTTTAATGAATTTTAGCGCACTTCCTGTTACCACCGGGGGGCGCTATGAGTGACGTAGGAAAATAATATGTCGGATCGTTCAGGGTCACGCCCTCATCATGTGCACCAAGTTTGAAGCCGCTGCGATCAAATCTGTGGGCGTGTTAGCATTTAAACCTTTTTAGCTGACTCGTGGGACTTGGCCGTGCCCTAGCAGACACGCCCTTTGAGCTACACACCTGCGGAGCACAAGCCGTAATCAGCTTGGTCTGGAGATGTTCTGTACCCAATTTGAAGTCAATCGGGCGAACTCCCTCGGACGAGTTCGTTTTGCGTCAAAGAAATGCTAACCAAAATGGCCGACTTCCTGTTGGGTTTAGGGCGTGGCTCTAATTCAATTTTTTGTATGTTTGGGTATGATACACGTGTGTGTCGAGTTTTGTATGTGTACGACAAAGTAAGCGAAATTTGTCTATGGAGAATTTCGGAAAAACTTCAAGGGGGCGCTATTGAGGCATTTAGCCACGCCCATGGGAAACGACTGTATCCGCTGAAAGAGTTCGCCATTCTTGACCTGTGGATGAAATTTCGTGAGGCCACGACTTCGTTAAAGCCACGAAAAAGGCAAACGTAATTGTACGATAAAAAATCGTCAGTCGCCGCGGCGGCACACGGACGCCGTCCGTCGTATCTTCACAGCGTTCATAATGTAGCTTTAGCAACTGGTTCTGCATGTATTAGAAGTGGAATGAAGTTGATCGGGTGAAGTATGGATTTTTTATGAATTTTTGCGTACTTCCTGTTACCACCGGGGGGCGCTATGAGCCAGGCAGGAAGTCGATACATCAAAACGTTCAGGGAGGAGCCAACGTCATGTCCTTTGAATTTCAAGTGGCTACGACGAAGTATGTGCGCGTAATTGGCAAACGTAATTTAAATTGGGAAGATACACATTCGCCGCGGCGGCACACGGACGTTGTTGCTCGTAGGGTCAAAGCGTTGATGATGTAGCTTCAACATCCGGGTCTGCATGTATTAGAAGTGGAACGAAGTCGATTTGGTCAACTACGTATTTTTACCGAATTTTTGTACGTTTCCTGTTACCACCGGGGGGCGCTATGAGCGACGTAGGCAAATAATATGTCGGATCGTTCAGGGTCTCGCCATAGATTTTTGCACCAAGTTTGAAGCGTCTACGATCAAGTATGTGGGCATGAGAGCCGTTCGTATTTACATGGCGAGCACCGAAACAGTCGCCAAACTTCGGGGCACGCCAGAGGCCAAGCGCTTTGAGCTACAGACCTGCGGAGTACAAGATAAGCTCAGCTAGGTCTGACGATGTTCTCTACCCAATTTGGAGCCGATCGGGCGTAACCCCTCGGAGGAGTTCGTTTTGCGTAAACCAACTTTGAAGCAAAATGGCCGACTTCCTGTTGGTTGTTGGGTATGTCCGTAATGAGATTTTTTGAAGATCTTGGGTTGATGAATATGTTTACCAAGTTTCGGACAAATCGGTGTCGCAGACTGCCATTTCCTATGCGCGGTCTAGGGGGCGCTGTGGTGCCATTTCGCCACGCCCACATGCGAGACTACCACAGAATCGCAATTTTTGGGCTTCCCCCCCTGCGTGTTAAATTTCCTCCGTTTCCCGGCTTGGGAAAGGGGTCGAAATCGCGTTCGAACTCGGGGAATAATAATAATAATAATAATAAGAATAAACATTTGCATTTCGGGGAATTTTGCGCCAGGTCAGTGGAGTACTTGATTACTTGCTTGCTTACTTGTTGTTACTCGTCGGCTGGCACGTTGACTAATGTGCATGTCGAATTACAATAGGGTCCTCCCTGGGACGTTGTCACAGGCTCGGGCCCTAATTAAAGCCGCAAGCGGCGATGGCGGGCCCTCGCTCGCCCATGCCACCGCGGGGCCTGAGGCACGCCGGGGCCGTGGCGCGGAGCAGAAATGGAGAAAAAAGCCGGAAGGAGGCCAAAAATGCAATGTTTCGTTCATCCACCAGGGGGCAGTCACCGCACGTGGTGTGGTGCGTTCAGGGGCCGCCCCTCATCACTCATACGAAGTTTGGAGTGAATCGGACAAAGCATGAGGGAGTTATGAGCAGTTAAAGGTTCGTCCACTAGGGGGCAGTAATGGGATGCGTGCAGGTGTGTTCAGGGTCAGTCCCTCATCACACATGTGAAGTTTCGTAGAAATCGGACAAAGCATGAGGGAGTTATGAGCAGTTAAAGGTTCGTCCACTAGGGGGCAGTAATGGGATGCGTGCAGGTGTGTTCAGGGTCAGCCCCTCATCACACATGTGAAGTTTCGTGGAAATCGGACAAAGCATGAGGGAGTTATGAGCAGTTAAAGGTTCGTCCACTAGGGGGCAGTAATGGTATGCGTGCAGGTGTGTTCAGGGTAAGCCCCTCATCACACATGTGAAGTTTCCTGGAAATCGGACAAAGCATGAGGGAGTTATGAGCAGTTAAAGGTTCGTCCACTAGGGGGCAGTAATGGGATGCGTGCAGGTGTGTTCAGGGTCAGCCCCTCATCACACATGTGAAGTTTCGTGGAAATCGGACAATGTTGATGCAAAATATGCCACTTCCTGTTTCCACTAGGGGGCTACATGAGTGCGATCGCCTATGAGCATATGGAGACGTTGAGGTCATGACCCTGGACCTGTGTATCAAATTTCATGATGATACGTGTTCATTAAAGCCATCAAAAAGCCAAACGTATTTTCTTGGCGAGGGATCATCAGTTGCCATGACGCCACGCGGTCGCCATTACTCGTAGCTTCACAGCGTTCATAATGTAGCTTCACCAACTGGTTCTGCATGTTTTAGAAGTGGAATGAAGTTGATGGGGTCAACTATGTGGAATCAGTACACGTAATGTAAAAACTGGTCACTTCCTGTTACCACCGGGGGGCGCTATGAGTGACGTAGGAAATTAATATATCGGGACGTTCAGGGCGGAGCCATCGTCATGTCCAGCAAGTTTGAAGTAGCCACGATAAAGTATGTGGGCGTGAGAGCCATTCGTATTTACATGGCGAGCACCGAAACAGGCGCCAATGTGAATTGAGCCATAGCAGCCACGCCCTATGACCTACACACCTGCGGAGCACAAGATAAGGTCATCATGGGGTTTCGATGCTGGAAAACAAATTTGAAGCCGATCGAGTGAAATCCCTAGGACGAGTTAGATCAAACGTAAGTACTGGAAATGTCCAAAAATGGCCAAAAAATGGCAAAAATTGAAAATCAAAATCAAAATGGCCGACTTCCTGATGAAATTTTACCATGACGTTAATAGACTTTTTTGTGCGTCTGGGGATGATGAATGTGTGTACCAAATTTCGTCTGCCTACGACAAAGTAACCCAATAGGCGAGGGCAAATTTAAAGTTTGTAGGGGGCGCTATTTCGCCATTTTGCGTCGACCATGTGCGACGACCCAAAAATATCGAATTTCGGATGAGGCCGGAGGGACATGCAAAGTTAGACAACTTTTCCAGTTTGGGAAAGGGGCGAAATTGGGGCAAGAAAAGTCGCGTGAATAATAATAATAATAATTAAAGCCGCAAGCGGCTATGACGGGCCCTCGTTCCACGCCACTCGGCGTCCCGCTCCCACGCCCCCTGGTCCCCGCTTCCCCCGGGGCGCTCTTCGAAACCCCCGCGCGCCACCGGACGTGGGCGGCTGCGTCGAGGGCGGTCCCCTCATCAAACACCTGAAGTTTCGAGCAAATCGGACAATGTACGATGGAGTTACGGCAAGTTTACGGTTCGTCCACCAGGGGGCAGTAACGGGATGTGGGCTGTTGCGTTCGGGGTCGTTGCCTCATCACACATGTGAAGTTTCGAGCTGATCGGACAATGTCAATGCAAAATATGGCATTTCCTGTTACCACCGGGGGGCGCTATGAGTGACGTAAGGAATTAATATGTCAAATCGTTCAGGGTCACGTCATCATCATGTCCAGCAAGTTTGAAGCCGCTGCGATGAAATCTGTGGGCGCGATAGCATTTAAACCTTTTTAGCTGAATTTGGGAACTTGGCCGTGCGCTAGCAGCCACGCCCTTTGACCTACAGACCTGCGGAGCACAAGCCGTAATCAGCTTGGTCTGGAGATGTTCTGTACCCAATTTGAAGTGAATCGGGCGAACTCCCTCGGAGGAGTTAGTTTTACGTCAAAGAAATGCTAACCAAAATGGCCGACTTCCTGTTGGGTTTGGGGCGTGGCTCCAATTCAACTTTTTGTATGTTTGGGTATGATACAGGTGTGTGTCGAGTTTCGTATGTGTACGACAAAGTAAGTGAAATTTGTCTATGGAGAATTTCGGAAAAACTTCAAGGGGGCGCTATAGAGGCATTTTGCCACGCCCATGGGAAACGACTCTATCCACTGAAAGAGCTCGCCATTCTTGACCTGTGGATGAAATTTCGTGAGGACACGACTTCGTTAAAGCCACGAAAAAGGCAAACGTAATTGTACGATAAAAAATCGTCAGTCGCCGCGGCGGCACACGGACGCCGTTCGTCGTATCTTCACAGCGTTCATAATGTAGCTTCAGCAACTGGTTCTGCATGTATTAGAAGTGGAATGAAGTTGATCGGGTGAAGTATGGATTTTTAATGAATTTTTGCGTACTTCCTGTTACCACCGGGGGGCGCTATGAGCCAGGCAGGAAGTCGATACATCAAAACGTTCAGAGAGGAGCCAACGTCATGTCCTTTGAATTTCAAGTGGCTACGACGAAGTATGTGCGCGTATTTGGCAAACGGAATTTAAATTGGGAAGATACACATTCGCCGCGGCGGCACACTGACGCCGTTGCTCGTAGGGTCAAAGCGTTCATGATGTAGCTTCACCATCCGGGTCTGCATGTACTAGAAGTGGAACGAAGTCGATTTGGTCAACTACGTATTTTTAACGAATTTTTGTACGTTTCCTGTTACCACCGGGGGGCGCTATGAGCGACGTAGGCAAATAATATGTCGGATCGTTCAGGGTCTCGCCATAGATTTTTGCACCAAGTTTGAAGCGTCTACGATCAAGTATGTGGGCATGAGAGCCTTTCGTATTTACATGGCGAGCACCGAAACAGTCGCCAAACTTCGGGGCACGCCAGAGGCCAACCCCTTTGAGCTACAGACCTGCGGAGTACAAGTTAAGCTCAGCTAGGTCTGACGATGTTCTCTACCCAATTTGGAGCCGATCGGGCGTAACCCCTCGGAGGAGTTCGTTTTGCGTAAAATAAATGCTAACCAAAATGGCCGACTTCCTGTTGGTTTTTGGGCTTCGCACGAAACAAATTTTTTTCATGTCTGGGTATGATACATATGTGTACCAAGTTTGGGCAGCCTGCGGGAAAAAAAATTTTGGTCCCTATGGCCGGGGGTCAAAAGTTCTAGGGGGCGCTGTTGTGCCAATTTGCCCCGCCCACAAACGGCGATAGCATCAGACGTCAATTTTCGCAAGACCCGACGTGTGTCCCAAGTTTCGTCCGTTTCCCGGCTTGGCAAAGGGGTCAAAATGGGGTTTAAAGAGGGGGAATAATAATAATAATAATAATAATAATTAAAGCCGCAAGCGGCGATGGCGGGCCCTCGCTCTCCCATGCGACCGTGGGGCCTGAGGCATGCCGGGGCTGCAATGTTTTGTTCGTCCACCAGGTGGCGCTAAGCAGTTGTGGGCGGGTGCGTTCAGGGGCGGCCCCTCATCACTCGTGTGAAGTTTGGAGTGAATCGGACAAAGTATGACGGCGTTATGAGCAGTTAATGGTTCATCCACAAGGGGGCAGTAATGGGATGCGTGCGGGTGTGTTCAGGGTCAGTCCCTCATCACACATGAGAAGTTTCGTGGAAATCGGACAATGTTGATGTAAAATATGGCACTTCCTGTTTCCACTAGGGGGCAACATGAGTGAGATCGCCTATGAGCATATGGAGACGTTGAGGTCGTGACCCTGGACCTGTGTACCAATTTTCATGTTGATACGAGTTCAATAAAGCCATCAAAAAGCCAAACGTATTTTCATGGCGAGGAATGGTCGCCACGTCGCCACACGGTCGCCATTACTTGTAGCTTCACAGCGTTCATGATGTAGCTTCACCACCTTAGTCTGCATGTTTTAGAAGTGGAATGAAGTTGATGGGGTCAACTATGTGGCATCAGTACACGTTAAGGTAAAACCTGGCCACTTCCTGTTACCACCGGGGGGCGCTATGAGTGACGTAGGAAATTAATATATGGGGACGTTCAGGGCAGAGCCATCATCATGTACTGCAAGTTTGAAGTTGATAGGATAAAGTATGTGAGCGTGACAGTCATTCGTAATTAGATGGCGAGCACGCCATATTTGATGAGCCCTAACAGCCATCCCCTTTGACCTACTACAGACTTGAAAAGTACACCTTTAGATCAGTTTTGCCTGAAGCTGATTGGATGAAGAATGTGGGAGGACTTTTTTTTCTACCAAAACAATTGAATCTAAATGGTGCACTTCCTGTTTGGTTGAGGTCATGAGGTCATGCACATGCACGCACAAACATACACACACGCACACGCACGCACACACACACACGCACGCATGCATGCACATACACACACACACACACACACACACACACACACACACACACACAGCCTGGTTATAATTATTTCATTTTCAGTCAACATGTACTGTATAAAAATAATAATTTAAGGATCAAAATCTGCAGTATGACATTGTATTTTATTTTAATATTTAATTATTAATTATTTATTTTTATAATAATCAGTGAGAGGATATTTACTTACTTAAATTAAATTTTATAATTCTTCTTGATATATTTCTGTTTTATATTGTGTTTCTGTTTTGTATTGTGAGCTACCTGATTAATTGGAATTTCCCTTCAGGGATAAATAAATTATTTCTATTCTATTCTATTCATAAAACAGACCAACAAACACAAACCAACAAAAAAAAATCTGTATTTTTCACGTCAGAGGACACATAGCAACAGTAACCAAGGGGTCGGAGCTTGCGCTGCGCTGTGATTGGTCGCTTTGAATTCGAACTCCAGCAGTATAAATAGGGGGCGCCGATAGCCGCTCATTCCGTTTGTTTCAAACTCTGAGTTTAGAGCAGCATTGCATCTAGACTCACTGCGAGAGACAAACACCCTGTAGGCTTTTGCTAGAGAAGTGCTTTTCAAAGCTTGTTGCAGAGAGAACACTTTTCGACCTGAAACCTCATACACCACCTTCAACTTCACCACCCAGATTTCACCGCGGGACCAGCCACTCTTTACAGTAAGTACATTGTGTGTAACTTAGAGCTTGGTTGTTGCCTTGTCGTGTTGCTCTTGCTTGTGGTATTAATTGTGTTGGTGTGTTACAAACTAAGCTGTGTCCTGCAGTAAATTAATTGAAACGTTTTGTTGAGCTCAGCCTGGCATAGCAGCTAGTTAGCATCGTGGCTAGGTAGCGTTAGCGTCTGAGCTAGTTAGCTGCAGCTACGTAGGAGGACACAGTGGTTATTTCAAAGTTATGGAGTGATAAGTTGTAGTGGTGCCCAGTGAGCTCCGTCGGTAGTCGGTACTCTTCTTCCCTGAAGCCCCCCGTATCTGGGGGCAGTCTGACAAGGCCTGAGTCTGCACAAGCAACAAGGTAGCACACACAGAGACATCATGTAATGCTGCATATCAACAGAAAGCTTAGAATCTCCGCTAAACGCTCATATAAACTATTCGTAGGACCAACAAACACAGTTGCAACACCGAGCTAGACAGAGAAACCGAGCCAGTAAAGAGGCTTCTTTGATGTGATAATGAGCTAATGGTAGCCACACGATGGTAGCATATAAGTTATGCTTGTGGAGATTGGAGGTTGACTTTCATTATTAAGGTATTTAACAGCAATAGTATTTTTAGTCATTAACTGTAGATGCTAAGTATTGAATTAATTGTGTTGTATAATTAATTGACTGGGTCTTTATACTTGACATGTGGACATATTTGATGAAAGTCAGAATGTGCTGTGGTGGTGAACAGTTTTGGTTTTGTTAAGTGAAAAGACTTAAACAGCATGGTGATGTTTTTGTCTTTGTTTTTAATGCTAAATCTATCTGTGTGTGTGTGTGTGTGTGTGTGTGTGTGTGTGTGTGTGTGTGTGTGTGTGTGTGTGTGTGTGTGTGTGTGTGTGTGTGTGTGTGTGTGTGTGTGTGTGTGTGTGTGTGTGTGTGTGTGTGTGTGTGTTTCAATTGAACTGCTCAGGCTGCCCTTTTAATTGCCCCTCGGGTATAAATAAAGTTTTTTTGTATTGAATTAAATATAAGAACAGTGGAGAGGTGTGACAATAGCCTGTGTACCTGTGCTGTGTTTCATTGAGTAATCTGTAGACTATAAGTGCTTGTGGGGGGACTAGTGTGATTTCAAAAGTTTTCTTTTGGCCAAAACTTTATCAGAATAATACTGACTTTTCAGTGATGTGTTTGAGCATGTTTCAGTACAATTAAAGCTGCATAAATGCTTGTGGGGACAAAGTGGCTGCTACCTCATTATATGGATTTACAATAACAGTATTTTCAGTCATGAACTGTAGATGCCAAGTATTGAATTAATTGTGTTGTATAATTAATTGACTGGGTCTTTATACTTGACATGTGGACATATTTGATGAAAGTCAGAATGTGCTGTGGTGGTGAACAGTTTTGGTTTTGTTAAGTGAAAAGACTTAAACAGCATGGTGATGTTTTTGTCTTTGTTTTTAATGCTAAATCTATCTCGTATTTGATGTGGTGTGTGTGTGTGTGCGTGCGTGCATGTGTGACTGTTGTTGTCTATGTTATTCAATTGAACTGCTCAGGCTGCCCTTTTAATTGCCCCTCGGGTATAAATAAAGTTTTTTTGTATTGAATTGAATTAAATATAAGAACAGTGGAGAGGTGTGACAATAGCCTGTGTACCTGTGCTGTGTTTCATTGAGTAATCTGTAGACTATAAGTGCTTGTGGGGGGACTAGTGTGATTTCAAAAGTTTTCTTTAGGCCAAAACTTTATCAGAATAATACTGACTTTACA
Organism: Trachurus trachurus; assembly: GCF_905171665.1. Taxonomy (NCBI): domain Eukaryota; kingdom Metazoa; phylum Chordata; class Actinopteri; order Carangiformes; family Carangidae; genus Trachurus; species Trachurus trachurus. The sequence goes on along the minus strand of NC_139892.1, from coordinate 11,742,291 downwards.
GTGATGTGTTTGAGCATGTTTCAGTACAATTAAAGCTGCATAAATGCTTGTGGGGACAAAGTGGCTGCTACCTCATTATATGGATTTACAATAACAGTATTTTCAGTCATGAACTGTAGATGCTAAGTATTGAATTAATTGTGTTGTATAATTAATTGACTGGGTCTTTATACTTGACATGTGGACATATTTGATGAAAGTCAGAATGTGCTGTGGTGGTGAACAGTTTTGGTTTTGTTAAGTGAAAAGACTTAAACAGCATGGTGATGTTTTTGTCTTTAATGCTGTGTGTGTGTGTGTGTGTGTGTGTGTGTGTGTGTGTGTGTGTGTGTGTGTGTGTGTGTGTGTGTGTGTGTGTGTGTGTGTGGTCTATATGTTATTCAATTGAACTGCTCAGGCTGCCCTTTTAATTGCCCCTCGGGTATAAATAAAGTTTTTTTGTATTGAATTGAATTAAATATAAGAACAGTGGAGAGGTGTGACAATAGCCTGTGCACCTGTGCTGTGTTTCATTGAGTAATCTGTAGACTATAAGTGCTTGTGGGGGGACTAGTGTGATTTCAAAAGTTTTCTTTAGGCCAAAACTTTATCAGAATAATACTGACTTTACAGTGATGTGTTTGAGCATGTTTCAGTACAATTAAAGCTGCATAAATGCTTGTGGGGACAAAGTGGCTGAACTGTTATTCTGTAGATGCAAAGTAATGAAGTAATTGTCTTGAGTAATTGATTGATTGACTGTGTCTTTCTACTTGTAGATGCCCCGTGGCAAGTCCCACCGTCGTGTCGAAGCAGCTAAGCGGAGGGAGGCGGCACGACGGGCTGAGGTGTTTCATCCTCAGCCGGCCCCCAGTGTTTCTGGTGACAGTAAGTAGTCTTCCATGTTCAAAATCAACATTTCATTTATGTGGTAATGTATCATATGTGTTGAAGTCTTAACTATGTGCATTTCTATAGTCTGTTAGTGTTTACATATTGTGGTTAAATACTACTGGAAGTTGGCCTTTTTTAAGACAATCATTTTATCTTCAACAGCTCATGGCACAGGGTGGCGCCATCGAGTTCGCCAATGGCCATTTTCGGAGCTCACTGGGCACCACTACAAAATGGACATTCCTGCCGAGGTCCCTGGCAAGAAGGTATGTACAAACTATAAAGTAACACAGTAGTTTGAAATGTTTGTTTTCATCCTAAGAGAAATTCTGTCTTTTTGTTCCAGTTTGTTCTTGTCATCGGGGCGTCCCATCTGCGTGAGCTTGCGGATAGGACCGTGCGGATGCCAGGGGATCGCTACACCTTTGGCTTCCTGTCCGTTCCTGGGGCGTGCGCAGATCATCTCAGCACCGAGGTTCGGCACGCTGTTCTTCTCAGCACCGAGAAGCACGCTGTTCCTCGGACCCCTGACGCTGTCTGTGTCATTGCGCCAGGAAACAACCTCACGGCCAGTCCCACCCCCGAACACGGTGGGAAAGCCTTTGCTAAGTACCTGACTACTGTACTGAACAAATGGCCGTCTGCAGAGGTATGTTTTATTAAAAAAAAAAAATGAAGTTGCTGTGTACAGGTCCATAGGTTTTTTTTTAGTTATTAACGATTATTTTTGTGTTGTTATATCTAGGTTTTTGTCGCTGACCTTGTACCACGCTTGAAGGTCACGGAGGGGATCCAACAGCTATTCCGGAATCAATTTTCCGCCGTGTCAAAACAGTTGGGTATGTTTGAAAATAATGATATGGCTGCAATTGTATTTGAGAATTATATAATTTATAATATTATCACCTTAATGGTTTTCTGACCTTAAATTGACACTGCCTTTTTGAAACGTGTTTTTTATGATCAATGTTTTTTCTTTTCTTTTTTTCTTTTTATAGGTGTTACGTTTTATCACCATTTTGACCGCTTCCCCCTCAGTAACCGCAGACTCTGGGCCCGTGATGGTGTAAGTAGAATGTATTTTAATATCACCAATATGAAGTGATACAACATGTTCAGTAAAAGTCGCATTTTTCAAATTAATGTTTAATCTTTTGTTTGTGTCATTGTAGATTCACCTCAGCGGTAATGCAGGAGTGGATATTCTTGCAGACTGTCTGTGGGTTGCCACCATCGGGCACCTGGAGAGACCAGCACCTCCGCCACAGGTGCAGTACCTGGTTTCTCCAAAGCCTCAACCAACGCCTGACAAGCGGGTGGTTCCCGTTCTGGTTCTGGTGGGGAAGGAGACCCCTGACAATACTCCACGACTCCCCCCCACCACGTGGACAACTTTTCGGTCCGGCAGGAAGGTAAGAGGTTGAACACTGTGACTGCGCTTGGATGAAAGAAAGAGAACATTGTCAGTTGATCCTAATTTTTTGTGCCATTTGTCATTACAGCGTAGCCACCCCGGTGACCAGGAGCACGACTCTGAGGAGCACGGCTCTGGTGACGAGGATTCAGAGGTGGTTCAGTGTACGGTACGTATGTTCTTATTTAACTACACAACAGTGATAGTTTGTGTTTGCTTCATTTAAGAAATTGCAGGCTTTACAAAGAAGCTACATGTCTTTCTTACAGATGGATGACATTTCGGTGGCCTTGAAGGCGGAGTGTGACATTCCATCGAATCCTGCCCGGTTTTCGCCAAACATTCTGGAGGCCATGGACACGCTTGTTCCATCGGCTCTCGGCGGCGTTCCCACAGGCAACAAGGTAGATAATGTGAAATTTACAGTACTTGTGATAGATGAAATATAAACTTGGTTTTTGTTTCGTCTAGACTGGAAATAATGCAACAGTGTTTGTGCTTAAAGGGTTGTAATCTGTATTTGACGATTTGATTATTTTTTTCTCACATTAGCCCCCGCCTGTGAAACGCCAACGCAAACCTGTTTCCCTGAAGCCCAGACATGCTAGGAAGCAGGTATGTAATCATTTAATCCTGATGGAGACTGTGCTGCAGGTTGAGCAGTTAACAGCAGTTAGAATTAACTTACTGTGAAAAATGACGTCATTGCTTGTCTGTTTAGGATGATATTTATGATCTTATTTTGTGTATTTGCAGGTGGTGGCGGCACGTACAGCTCCGGTGTCTGCCAGTGTCGTGCAGGAGGCGGCGGCGGTGAAGGTAGGTGCAGTTTTGTTAAGGGGATAGTTCACCCAAAATTCAAATTTCACTCATTATCTGCTCACCCTCATGTCAACTAAGAGGTGTCTCCTCCTAAGAGTCCTCTGTTCCTCCTCTGAGTTACAGGGGGCTCCACACAGCAGAATTTGTCCATATAATGGTTGTCAATGGACACCAACTTTCTTTGGATGTTTTTTGGTGTGTCTTTTTGGACATCCCCCGTAATTCAGAGAAGGGACGGAGGACTCTGAAAATTCTCACAGCTCTTAGCCTACAGTACATGAGGGTGAGTAGATGAGTGAAATTTGAATTTTGGGTGAACTATCCCTTTCATGTTAAAAAGTGAAATGTGAAACAGTACTTTATCCATAGGGAAAATTCTCTGAAGTTGAGCAAACAGTCAGAGGACTTGAATAGAAAGTTTAAAGGGAAAGTTCACCCAAAATTCAAATTTCATTCATTCTCTCCTCTCCCTCATGTCGACTAAGAGCTCTGAGAATTTTCAGAGTCCTCTGCTCCTTCTCTGAGTTAAAATTTTCACAGCTCTTGGTATACATGAGGGTGAGTAGATAATGAGTGAAATTTAAATTTTGGGTGAACTATCCCCTTAAGGGAAATACATCAATGTGTTTTTCCTTTTGTAGTTATGTTTTTTTTTCTTTCTCCATCTTTCTCTTTGCAGGTCGTGACCTCAACATCCGTGTTGACTGTCCGTCCTGAAGCCCGGGTTCTGGAGCAGGAGGCAAGCACAAAGATCCTTGCAAAGCTCTCTGCTGTTGTAGATAATGTGGTAGCATGTTGGTTTAATGATCCTGTCTGTGTCAAACTGTTAATGTGTTTTTCTTTCTCTTTCTATTGTAGGAGGCGACACCACTGCCTGTGTCGACCTGTGCTGCGTCGGGGACCACTCTTCCTCCCGGTGTGCCTACCCGTCCTGCGGCTGTCCCTCCCGCCCCGGTGCCTGTCCCTGTCCAGCCTCAAGGTGAATGTATTAGTCCTTTGCCTTGCACATGTGCACACAAGCCTAAACCAGTAGTGGTAGGGAGCAGCCTGCGTAAAACATCGTCCCATTTAGATGCCGATGTGTACGTGTCATGCAGTGTCGTTGCAGCAGTCAGACATAGTCTTTCTCCCGTTTGTACCTGGCGCGCAGCAGACATTGATGATGTTCGTGTCGAGGGGGTGAAGTTGGCAGCTCGGGTGGGAAAGGGAGGGGGAGGTTTCGGCCAGCAGCAGTTTGGTCTGTTTGGTAAGACGTGGAGGGTGGATGTTAGTCAGGCTGTCTACAAGGAGTTTGAAGATGGGACTGCGTTGGAGGAAGACCTGCAGCAGCATCTGTTGACGGATGGACCGTGCGTGTTGAATCTCCATGAAGCGGTCAGCTTGATCATTCAGCACGGGGAGTACCTGGTAGTGGTGGATTGTGGGACGCGCAATACTTTAGGGTTTGCTGCAGACACGGGTCGGTCTGCTGTAGTGTTTAACACGTGCTTGAAGGACCTGATGCTTCACATCAAGGCACTTCAAAAGTCGTTGGGTGCAGAGTGGTTTGGAGTCAGTAGCATCTCTGTGGAGGAGTGTGTTGCTGAGGGAGAGAGCTGCAGTGTTCCTGTGGTGGCGGCTGCGCCACAGGCTCCCACTCAGTCCCAGGGTCGCACTTCCGTTAGAGGGAGTTTCCATCAAGGCGACAGGAGGTTTAAATACAACGGTCGTCAGTGTGTGGCTGTTAGTTGTGTGGCTCTGATGAAACACACCACTGAGAGTGTGTTTTCATGGCAGGCTGATACACTGGACAAGGTTGTGATCTCAGGTGATGAGCTCTACACATCCCTGAGGGAGGGCGGCATGATCAGTGGGAAGGAGGAAGAGTGCCTTTCTGTCCCGGATTTGCCTCGGCAGTGTGTCCTTGATGGACAGACATTTGATGTGGATCTTGGTGAATTTGTAGCTGGAGATGTTGATGTTGTCGAGGGAGAGTTTGTTGATTCCGGTGTGCATACCACTTTCAGTGATGGATTCAGTAGGATGTGTACAAAGTACAACATGTGTTTTTTCACATTGTGTGGCAGTACTTGTGCCATAATTGGTGAAGATGGCCAGTACGCTGTGGTCGACTCCCATGCCCGCAGCGCGGATGGGATGGTCGATGGTGAAGGGAAGAGTGTTGTGCTCTATTTCAGTTCAGTACAGCTTCTGTTTGAGCACTTTTCTAACTTTGCAGCAGCTCTCCAGGCAACACCCAAGCTCTTTGAGATCAGTGGTGTTAGTGTGAAGCCGGCAGCTTTGTCTTTGGGTGTGAGTGCAACTGTTGACTACACAGAGGGACAGGTTACTGCTCCTGTTGAGGAGAGTCCTGTCACACCAGTGGTCTGTGAAGCTGTGGACTGCACACAGGGACAGGTTACTGCTCCTGTTGAGGAGAGTCCTGTCACACCAGTGGTCTGTGAAGGTGTGGACTGCACAGAGGGACAGGTTACTGCTCCTGTTGAGGAGAGTCCTGTCACACCAGTGGTCTGTGAAGCTGTGGACTGCACACAGGGACAGGTTACTGCTCCTGTTGAGGAGAGTCCTGTCACACCAGTGGTCTGTGAAGGTGTGGACTGCACAGAGGGACAGGTTACTGCTCCTGCTGAGGAGAGTCCTGTCACACCAGTGGTCTGTGAAGCTGTTGACTGCACAGAGGGACAGGTTACTGCTCCTGTTGAGGAGAGTCCTGTCACACCAGTGGTCTGCGCAGCTACCAAGAGAGGTGAGAAGCGTAAGCTCACACTCAGGAGTAGCACAAGAACAACACAGAAGAAGGTGAAAAGTAGTGACAATGCTGCAGTAAATTCTGATGTTGTTTTTGTCGGCGATGTAGGAAGTAAAAATTTGCAGTTCCAACCCCTTTCTAAGGATGTTGCTTTCGCTCTGTGTAATCAGTTAAATATAGAGTCAGAGAGAGTGGATTCTACTTCTTCTGCTGTCGGCCCCTTAGGGACTCCTTGTAGGACAGAGAAGATTGATGGCGATGGTAACTGTTTTTTCAGGGCTGTTAGCCAAGCCATTAGTGGTACACAGAGGCACCATTTGAAGCTTAGACGTGCTGTTGTTCGACACTTGAGGAGCAATCCTAAGGCATATGAGGATATTTTGAGAAGTGAGTATTCCTCCATGTCAGAATACCTGAATGTGTCAAGGATGGGCTTTGTTGGTAATTGGGCTACTGAATTGGAGATTCAAGCCACAGCTGATTATTTAGGTGTTAGTGTTTTCACTTTTTACAATGATCGCTGGCTTGAATATAGTTGCAAAACTAGGCATTTATCAAACGAGGCTGTGTATTTAGAGAATGTTAACGGTAACCATTATGAGACAGTTGTCTGTGTTCATCAGCCTCAAACACAGAACTGTTACAGTTACTGTAAAGTTAACACACCTGTTTCTGGAGGATATAGCTTAAGAGACCATAGTAAAGTCAAGAGTAATGTTTCTGCTCTGGGTAGCTCGAATCAGATTAGATCTGATTCATGTGATTATGTGAGACGTAAGAGAAATGTAAAGAGTAAATTAATTAATCAACAAAATGATTTACGTCAGGAATACATGAAGGAATATGAGACGAGGAGATATCAACAGAATGTGCAGTTGAAGGACAAGAAGAAGCATGCAAGTATTACTAAATACAAAAAGAATATTGCACATAAGATAAGGGTTAAAGCCCTTAGTGTAATGAAATATAAAGAGAATGTTAACCATAGGGAACAGTTAAAGGCATTTAGTGTTCATGAATATCAGCAAAATGTATTGTATAAAAGAAGAAGGACTGAAAATAGCAAAAATAAATACCGCTTAAATGAATTTCACAGAGATGCTGTTAAGGCTGCAAGCATCAGAAAATATCGTGAAAATCTTGACCATAGGAGACGTGTTGCAACTAATGTTAAAGTTAAACGGCTTGTAAAGAAAGAGAAGACAGGGCAGTTTGATTTTGTTATGCAGCAGTTTTTAGACAAAGTGAAAGATGGCCCAGAGTTTGTCTGTTCTGTGTGTCACCGCCTGCAGTTTAGACACCAGGTTCTTCACTGTAAACAGGAGGACTATAGCAAGAGTGAGACAGTAGCCTCAATAGCAGCAAACTGCATAACAGAGGACTACCTGCATAAGTGCAATGGGGATTGTGATTTGCCATGTAAGTTGTTAGACACAGCTCGAGGGAAGCTGTGGATTTGTTACAGTTGCCATTATAAGATTAATAGAGGTGAGATGCCACCAGAGTGTTGGTCAAACAATCTCACAGTTGATCCTGTTGCTGCTGAATTGGCTTGTTTGAATGGTTTAGAGCAACATTTGATAGCGTTGCACATTCCTTTTATGAAAATGTTAGCTTTGCCTAAAGGGGGGCAAAATGGAGTACATGGACCAGTGACCTGTGTTCCTGCTAACATTGTAGAGACTAGTAACTTGCTGCCCCGTTCCAATATGGAGGGCTCTTTGTTGGCAGTTAAATTGAAGCGTAAGTTGACATACAAAGGTCACTACGAGTATCAATTTGTTGATAGTATCCACATTAAGCAGGCCCTGCAGTATTTAAAACAAACCAATAGCTTTTATAAGGATATTGTTTTTAATGAGGCCTGGTTAAATGACTTTTGTAGGGAACAGGAAACTGAAGTTCCTGAGGCATCAGATACTGTAGACAGTGCTGGTGGTGCAGCTGAGGATGAGCTTCTACATGATAGACAGCAACATGGTATGTTTCAGGACACCTGTCTCATGCCTGTTGATATTGGTCAGGAAGTGCTTGACCAATATTTTGATGATATTTTGAATGTAGCTCCAGCCGAAGGCAACAGTCCTGTGAGACTGCTTAGTGACAGTACAAATGAAGCCAAGTGTTTCCCTGTGTTGTTTCCTCGGGGTAGAAATACTTATCATGAGCGTCGGTCGTCTCGCCTGACTTTGTCGCGATATTTCAACAATAGGATTCTTCATGCAGATGGCAGGTTTGCAAGTAATGTTGAATACATATTTTTTGCGCAGTACATGTCTGAGGTTGAACAGGTCAAGTCAAATGTTTCAATAGCTTTACGTAAAGGTAAAGGGGTTCAAAGGTCCTACAAGGTTTCTGATATTTTAAAAGATGAGGACTCTTTGAAAAAGATGTTGGAATTTGATGATGGCTATCGATTTCTTAAGCCGATTAGAGGCACTCCGGCTTTTTGGCAGGGAGCACAGCGTGACCTTCTGGCCTGTGTGCGTCAGCTGGGCGTTCCCACATGGTTTTGTTCCTTTAGTTCAGCAGATATGCGGTGGACGAATCTGCTGTATAGTATTCTGAAGCAGGAGGGTCGGACAGCCACTGTAGATGATTTAGAGTGGGCTGATAGGTGTGATTTGTTGCGTCGGCATCCAGTCACTGCAGCCCGAATGTTTGATTTTAGGTGGCACTGTTTCCTTAGGGAGGTTTTGATGTCTTCATCTAACCCCATAGGTAAAATTAAGGACTACTTTTACCGGGTTGAGTTTCAGCAGCGAGGTTCTCCTCATGTCCATTGTTTGTTCTGGGTAGAGAATGCTCCCCTGATTGATAAGAACACTGATGAGGAGGTAGTTCAGTTTATTGATAAGTATGTGACTTGTGAACTACCATCATCAGATGAGCAGTTGTTGGACATTGTAACATCTGTGCAGCAACACTCAAAACGACACTCAAAGACTTGTAAAAAGAAAAACACTGTGTGTCGTTTCAATTTTCCCAGGCCAGCTTCTGCTAGGACATTTATTAGCCGTCGTGAACCTGATGAAGTTGTAGAGTGCAGTTGTCCGACAAATGTTCTAGGACCTTGTGAGTGTGAGAAGCGTTTAGGTAAAAAGAAAGAAGAGGCTAAGAACATTTTGGCAGCCATTAAGACGGCTTTGTCAGATGAAAACAGTTGTTATGATAGTGTAGAACAACTGTTTCATCATTTAGGCATAACACAAGAGGCTTTTGAAGAAGCTTATAATAGCAGTGTTCGGAGCACTCAGGTTGTTTTGAAAAGGCAGGTTAATGAGGCCTGGATTAACCATTACAGTAAGCCTTTGTTGAAATGCTGGAATGCCAATATGGACATCCAGTATGTTGTTGATGCATATGCCTGCGTAGTTTATATCATTTCGTACATTTCCAAGGCTGAGCGGGAAATGGGGTTATTGTTAGGCAATGCGCAAAAAGAGGCCTCCAAAGAAGGTAATGTTAGTGCAAAAGAGGCACTCAAGAAGTTAGGCAGTGTTTACCTGCATCATAGGGATGTGTCAGCCCAGGAGGCTGTTTACAGGCTTAGTAATATGCATCTTAAAGAGTGCTCCAGGAAGGTCATGTTCATTCCCACAGGGGACAGTACTGTTAGGATGAGTTTGCCTTTAAGTGTGTTAAAACAGAAGGCATCCTCTGCGTCATCACATGATCTTAGCGCCGAAGACATGTGGATGACTAGTATAGTTGATCGCTACAAGAACAGGCCTAATGATAGTGTTTTTGATGACATGTGTCAGGCTCAGTTTGTGTCCGAGTATCGTGTTCTGACTAAAAATGAGAAGTGTAAGGGCGCTATTAAGTTAAAGGGTGATTTTGGTTTTGTTGCTAAGAGAACACGGACACAACCAGCTGTAGTTCGTTATGCTCGTTTCTCTGAAACTAAAAATCCTGAGTTGTTCCATCAGAGCATTTTGCAGTTGTTTTTGCCGTACCGCACAGACGCCCAGCTGAAACCTACTAACTATGTAACCTTTCAAGAGTTTTACAATAATGGTTATGTGAGGTTTAGCAATGGGTCCAGGCAATCTGTCAAGTCCATTGTTGATTTAAATAGGCGGCAATTTGAAGTTGAAGCAGATAAATTGGATCATGCTCAAAATCAAGTAGATAACGATGGTGTTTTAGAAGATGCCTGGGCTGAGCTGTGTCCAGAGGCTGAGCTGGAACGCTTAGAGTGTGTGCAAGAACGGAAAGATAATGAACCAGCAGTTGATGAACATGCAGAAAATATTCCTGATTTAGCCATAGATAGGCATCAGGTTGCACATTTAGAGAAGAGAAATAATGTCATGACCAGAAATGAAGGGTTGACATTAATTAGATCACTCAACGAGATCCAGATGTCCATTTTTTATGGTGTTCGTCAGTGGTGTTTGGATCGAGTCGCCGGGAAAAAGCCAGAGCCACTTCATGTATTTATTACAGGTGGTGCTGGTACAGGTAAGAGCCATTTGATCAAAGCTATTCAGTATGAGGCTGGGAGGCTTTTGTCAACAGTCAGTCGTCATCCTGATGGTGTGTGTGTTTTGTTGACAGCTCCGACAGGCATTGCTGCATATAATTTGAATGCAGCAACGATACACAACACATTTAGCATAGGGAAGGATGTGCGCTTGCCGTATACTCCCTTGGGGGAAGAAAAGCTGAATTCTTTGCGAGCTAAGTTTAGTGATCTGCAGATTTTGATTATTGATGAGATCTCCATGGTAGATCATAACCTCCTAGCTTACATCCATGGGCGGTTGAGGCAGATCAAACAAACAGGTGACTTTTCACCGTTTGGTAATGTGTGTGTGCTTGCTGTCGGAGACTTTTATCAGCTGCCTCCCGTTAAAGGGAAATCGTTGTACACTGAGAATGTAACTGTCAACTTGTGGTCAAGTTTATTTAAAGTTGTGGAGCTGACAACGATTGTAAGGCAGAAAGACAGTTCGTTTGCCGATTTGTTGAACAGAGTCAGAACTCGTACTAAAGGGAGTCCTTTGCTGAACAGCGATGTAGAGATATTGAAAAGTCGTGAAACTGGTGAAGTCAGCTCAGCTTTACACGTTTTTGCAACAAATCAACAAGTAAATGAGCACAATGTTCAGCAGCTGTTTACAGCGTGTCCCGGGTACGAGGAAATCCATGCCCAGGATTTCATTAGTAATAGGAGAACAGGGAAGTTAGAGCGTTTGAGTGGCCATCATACGAAAGCATCTGACACATGTTTAGATGAGAAACTACTTTTAGGCAAAGATGCTCGTGTTATGCTGATTAAAAATGTTGATGTTGTGGATGGTCTTGTCAATGGGGTATGTGGTACAGTAACTGATATTGTTTATGAAAGTGGCAGTAGATTTCCTCGGATGGTTTATGTTAAGTTTGACGATGATAAAGTCGGTGCCCAGAGGAGGAAAAACTGTGCCCATACCCCAGTAGTTGTAGCTGGCTCAACAGGTATTGCACCTGAAGAGGAAAGGGCCACTAGGAAGGGTGGACAGCGCCGGCAGTTTCCTCTGAAACTTGCCTGGGCTTGTACTGTACATAAAACACAGGGCATTACTGTAGATCAAGCAGTGGTGTCTCTTAAGAAAATATTTGCTCCAGGTCAGGCCTATGTAGCTTTGAGTCGTGTTAGGACTCTATCAGGTTTAGTGATTCGAGATTTTGCAGATAAAGCCATATTCTGTAATGCCAAAATAAAGGATGCAATTCAAAGCATGCCTCAGTTTTTAACAGAAAATGTGGTCCGTTCTAACTTGGAGACAAATTCTTTCTCTGTGTTTTTAATGAATGTGCAGGGTTTATCTGGACATGTTACAGATTTGACGTCCTGTACACAGCATTTGCAGCTTAACTGTATTGCTGTTACAGAGACATGGTTGTCTGCAAATTCTTCCTTAGAATCAGTCCAGATTGATGGTTATATTTTTCATAGCCGTCCCCGAAGTTTGTCGTATAATGGCAGTAATCCAGAACTGGTTACAATACAGAGCCAGCAACATGGTGGTGTTGGTTTGTATTGTAGTAATGTTTTAGTGTGTGATGTCATTCAGGCACCAAATGTGAATTTAGAGTGTTTGGTTTGTGCCTGCAAAAGTTATCACTTGTTGTTAGTGGTGATTTATAGGCCACCATCTTACCCTGTGACTTTGTTCAAGGAAAATCTCAGTAAGTTGCTTGGCTGGTTAGATTCTTTAAACAAAACAGTTGCTGTGATGGGGGATTTCAATGAAGATGTTAAAACATCATCAATTTGTCGTTTTATGATCGAGGAGGGGTTTGTGCAACTTGTGACACAACCCACCACAGAAAGAGGCACACTTATTGACCATGTATATGTCAAAACATCAGTTTATGATATACAGTCAGTAGTGTTGCCTACTTACTTTAGTGACCATGAGGGGATTGCGTGTAGTTTTAGACGTAGTAATGTTATTGAACAGACAGAAATTTGACTCCATGTAGTTTTACGTAATGTTGTGTAATATACAGAAATTTGACTCCATGTAATTTTTAAATGTGTAATTTTGTGTAATATAGTTTCCCATAGTATTAAAACAATTACATAATCAAGATGCATTGTTACCAGTGTTGGTGTATATTTGTGCTTGTGTTCCCTTGCTGGCTCTGTCTTTTCTGTGTTACAGGTGGTTCCAGGCCTGCTTTTTACATTTTTCCTACCTCAACTGCAGAGCTCCAGCCATCCATTCTGGATTTTGTTTTGTTAAGTGTTCTATTGTTTACAAAAAAAAGTCAATATAAAAAAAATTCCCAGAAAAAGTTACTACTGTTATTGTAAAATTATGTTTAGAGTAAAGAGTCACATTGTATATAGTTCCATTCATATTTCTGCCAACCCTCCCTCTCTTCCCCCAACACTTCCTTAAGAGTAGTCATGTACATTTAGTTCCCTATATAGCTGTTCGTGTAGTTCATGTATACATTGTTGTTGATGATCTCTCTGTCATTCCTCTCTTTTTTTCACCCTCCTCCCCCCCCCCCCCCCCCCCCCCCCCCCTCTTTTTTCAAACCCAACCGGTCGAGGCAGATGGCCGCCCACACTTATGCCTGGTTCTGCTGGAGGTTTCTTCCTGTTAAAAGGAAGTTTTTCCTCTCCACTGTTGCTTGGTGCTTGCTTTGTGTGGGAACTGTTGGGTCTTTGTGTGGGAACTGTTGGGTCTTTCTCTCTAAAATAGTTGAAAATAAATGTTTTATTATGAAATGGAAGACATTCTTGACTTTTTATTTTACATTTGTGCAAGTTTACACCAAGTCTTGAAGGTAGTATATTGACTATGGTTGTCAAAAGGAGCTACAGCTATTTCTACTAAATTGCTTTGCAACAGCTACAGCGATTACGCTTTAATGTTTAAATGTTTTTTTTTTGTGGAAAAAAAGAAATATCCTCTGCTAATTGGCAAACACACACCCATGCAAAACCAAGTGAGAAGAGGAAGAACCAGCTGAGAGTAATGCAAAAATAAAATTTGAGTACAAAACTTAACATTTGTCCATCAGGTGGCAGTGTGAGTTTAACCAAATGTTGAAATGATGGAGACTTATGACATTATTAATGTGTTAAATGATGGAGACTTGAATGACTGATACAGACAAACATAGAGAATAATGGAATTAATCAATTGATATTCCCTGAGAAAATCTTTTAATTCACACCAATATTATGCAAAATTGTCATCAAACATGCAAGACTACAAACAGTTATATAAAGTAAGTAGACACCTGTTTGGACATCAGAATTGATAATAAAGACTTATTCCCTGTTAACATTACATGCGGCTTAGAAAAACACATTTGAGTGTGTACATGTTTTCTAGGGTGTGACCTTATCTTGAACATACAATTATGGCATGTTATGAACATACATTATACAGTTATACGCACTGAATTGATGTGTCATTGTGAAAGATCAAAATTGCTGGGGCACCACAGTCAGTTACTAGATGTAGCCACGGACCCTCATCACACATGAAGTTTCCAGCAAAGCAGACAGTGAGCCAGACAATCAATGTATGAAGGAGTTGTGACAAGTTCATCCACCAGGGGGCAGTGGGAGCGTAACCAAACATGGCCTGGTGGGTTCAGTGGCAGACTGTCATCACACGTGAAGGTGAAAGGGAGAAAAAACCTGAAAGGAGGCAAAAAATGCAATTTTTCGTTCATCCACCAGGGGACAGTCACCACATGTGGTGTGGTGCGTTCAGGGGCGGCCCCTCATCACTCATGTGAAGTTTGGAGTGAATCGGACAAAGCATGAGGGAGTTATGAGCAGTTAATGGTTCATCCACTAGGGGGCAGTAATGGGATGCATGCAGGTGTGTTCAGGGTCAGCCCCTCATCACACATGTGAAGTTTGGAGTGAATCGGACAAAGCATGAGGGAGTTATGAGCTGTTAAAGGTTCGTCCACTAGGGGCAATAATGGGATGCATGCAAGTGTGTTCAGGGTCAGTCCCTCATCACACATGTGAAGTTTCGTGGAAATCGGACAAAGCATGAGGGAGTTATGAGCAGTTAAAGGTTCGTCCACTAGGGGGCAGTAATGGGATGCGTGCAGGTGTGTTCAGGGTCAGTCCCTCATCACACATGTGAAGTTTCTTGGAAATCGGACAAAGCATGAGGGAGTTATGAGCAGTTAAAGGTTCGTCCACTAGGGGGCAGTAATGGGATGCGTGCAGGTGTGTTCAGGGTCAGTCCCTCATCACACATGTGAAGTTTCGTGGAAATCGGACAAAGCATGAGGGAGTTATGAGCAGTTAAAGGTTCGTCCACTAGGGGGCAATAATGGGATGCGTGCAGGTGTGTTCAGGGTCAGTCCCTCATCACACATGTGAAGTTTCGTGGAAATCGGACAATGTTGATGTAAAATATGGCACTTCCTGTTTCCACTAGGGGGCGAAAGGAGTGAGATCGCCTACGACCATATAGAAACGTTGAGGTCGTGACCCTTGACCTGTGTACCAATTTTCATGTTGATACGAGTTCAATAAAGCCATCCAAAGGGCAAACGTATTGTCATGGCGAGGAATTGTCGCCACGCCCCCACACGGACGCCATTACTCGTAGCTTCATAGCGTTCATAATGTAGCTTCACCAACTGGTTCTGCATGTTGTAGAAGTGGAATGAAGTTGATGGGGTCAACTATGTGGAATCAGTACACGTAATGTAAAAACTGGTCACTTCCTGTTACCACCGGGGGGCGCTATGAGTGACGTAGGAAATTAATATATCGGGACGTTCAGGGCGGAGCCATCGTCATGTCCAGCAAGTTTGAAGTAGCTACGATAATGTATGTGGGCGTGAGAGCCATTCGTATTTACATGGCGAGCACCGAAACAGTCACCAATGTGAATTGAGCCATAGCAGCCACGCCCTATGACCTACACACCTGCGGAGCACAAGATAAGGTCACCATGGGGTTTCGATGCTGGAAAACAAATTTGAAGCCGATCGAGTGAAATCCCTAGGACGAGTTAGATCAAACGTAAGTAGTGGAAATGTCAAAAAATGGCCAAAAAATGGCAAAAATTGAAAATTAAAATCAAAATGGCCGACTTCCTGTTGAGATTTTACCATGACGTTAAGAGACTTTTTTGTGCGTCTGGGGATGATGAATGTGTGTACCAAATTTCGTCTGCCTACGACAAACTAACCCAATAGGCGAGGGCAAATTTAAAGTTTGTAGGGGGCGCTATTGCGCCATTTTGCGTCGACCATGTGCGACGACCCAAAAATATCGAATTTCGGATGAGGCCGGAGGGACATGCAAAGTTAGACAACTTTTCCAGTTTGGGAAAGGGGCGAAATTGGGGCATGAAAAGTCGCGTGAATAATAAGAATAATAAACATTACAATTTCAATATAGCATTTTTCCCCCTGGGTCTTCCATACCACATGATTACTTCACTACTTGATTACTTTGGGGTCACTTGCACATTGGGGTCACATGCACGTTGGGGCATGAACGAATTACAATAGGGCTTTCGCTGTGCGACTTGCAGTCGCCGCTCGGGCCCTAATTAAAGCCGCAAGCGGCGATGGACGGCCTCGCTCGCCCATAGCCGCCGCGGGGCCTGAGGCACGCCGGGGCCGTGGCGCGGAGCAGAAATGGAGAAAAAACCCGGAAGGAGGCCAAAAATGCAATGTTTCGTTCATCCACCAGGGGGCAGTCACCGCATGTGGTCTGGTGCGTTCAGGGGCCGCCCCTCATCACTCGTGTGAAGTTTGGAGTGAATCGACAAAGCACGAGGAGTTATGAGCTGTTAAAGGTTCGTCCACTAGGGGGCAGTAATGGGATGCGTGGCAGGTGTGTTCAGGGTCAGCCCCCCTTCACACATGTGAAGTTTGGAGTGAATCGGACAAAGCATGAGGGAGTTATGAGCTGTTAAGGTTCGTCACTAGGGGGCAGTAATGGGATGCGTGCAGGTGTGTTCAGGGTCAGCCCCTCATCACACATGGTGAAGTTTCGTGGAAATCGGACAATGTTGATGAAAAAAAATGCACTTCCGGTTTCCACTAGGGGGCCACATGAGCGACACCCCTATCAGATGGAAGAGGTCTCCACCCTGGACCTGTGTATCAATTTTCATGATGATACGAGTTCATTAAAGCCATCAAAAAGCCAAACGTATTTTCATGGCGAGGAATTGATGGTAGCCACGCCCCACAGGGACGCCATTACTCGTAGCTTCACAGGCTTCATAATGTAGCTTCACCAACTGGTTCTGCATGTTTTAGAAGTGGATGAAGTTGATGGGGTCAACTATGTATTTTTAATGAATTTTTGCGTACTTCCTGTTACCACCGGGGGGCGCTATGAGCCAGGCAGGAAGTCGATACATCAAAACGTTCAGGGCGGAGCCAACGTCATGTCCTTTGAATTTCAAGTGGCTACGACGAAGTATGTGCACGTGAAAGGCAAACGTAATTTAAATTGGGAAGATACACATTCGCCGCGGCGGCACACGGACGCGGTTGCTCGTAGGGTCAAAGCGTTGATGATGTAGCTTCACCATCCGGGTCTGCATGTATTAGAAGTGGAACGAAGTCGATTTGGTCAACTATGTATTTTTAATGAATTTTAGTTCACTTCCTGTTACCACCGGGGGGCGCTATGAGCGACGTAGGCAAATAATATGTCGGATCGTTCAGGGTCTCGCCATAGATTTTTGCACCAAGTTTGAAGCGTCTACGATCAAGTATGTGGGCATGAGAGCCAATCGTATTTACATGGCGAGCACCGAAACAGTCGCCAAACTTCGGGGCACGCCAGAGGCCAACCCCTTTGAGCTACAGACCTGCGGAGCACAAGATAAGCTCAGCTAGGTCTGACGATGTTGTCTATCAAATTTGGAGCGTTGTCGGGCGAGTCGTTTTGGACGAGTTAATTTGGCGCCAAAAACGACCAATTCAAAATGGCCGACTTCCTGTTGACATTTCACCATGACATTAAGAGGCTTTTTTGTATATCTGGGTATGGTACATATGTGTACCGAATTTCGTCCGTCTACGCCAAAGTGACCCGAATTCCCTATGGGCTTTTTTGAACTTTGTAGGGGGCGCTATTTCGCCATTTCGCGTCGGACATGCGCGAGCAGCACAAAATATCGAATGTCGGATCCGGACGGACGTCCGGCAAAACGTTCACGCATTTTAGAGTTGGGGAAAGGGGCGAAATTGGGGCATGTTGTCGCGGAAGAATAATAATAATAATAAACAGCACGATTTCAATAGTCCCTCCGGCGAGTGCTACTCGCCGCTCGGGCCTAATAAACATTACAATATCTGGGATATTTTGCGCCAGGTCTATGCAGTACTTGGTTACTTGCTTGCTTACTTGTTGTTACTCGTCGGCTGGCACGTTGACTAATGTGCATGTCGAATTACAATAGGGTCCTCCCTGTGACGTTGTCACTGGCTCGGGCCCTAACTAGTCCTGCTGGAT